>NW_026652277.1:154187269-154787269 GCF_009828535.3 Hylobates moloch
ATAAAAAATAAAAATAAAATAAAACAAAATAAAAAAATAAATTAAAAAAAAAAAGAAAGGACTTACTATCTCAGGGCTAGGCTTAAAGGAATGTTAGCCTTCACTAAAATAATGGAGTTTTGCTAAACAGGGCAATGGTTGTCCTTGGAATCCTTCTGTTACTGTCTTAACCCCAAGTGCTTTCACTCCTCAAAGAATGTAGCCATTCTCTTCACCTGGGGCTGTCCTACTTAGCCCCACCCTAATGGATGAGGAGGCACAGACATCCCCCACCTCTCTCTGCTAGGCCTTAGGCTTCTCTAATTCCAGGAATCTAAGTCAGTATTTGTGGAATCATATGACCTGCCATCCTCATCTTTATCACCATCATCATCATGGTGAGATGTCGTCAGCTCTTGCTTCATGCTGACGCAAGTGATTTATAGGCATTGTCTTTGCAGCCACTCTATGAGGCAGACACTGCTATTAAACTTATTTTATTATGAGAAGTCTGAGATACAGAGGAGTGAAGTAACCTGCCCGATGTCTCACAACAAATAAGTGATGAAGTTGGCATTCAAACTCTGGATTGTCTGACTCTAGAAGCAAACAATGAGCCATTATGCTAAAAGGCATGAATTGGAACACTTTCCAAAGACCACAGCTCCTTCTCTATACTAGCAAGAAAGATCTGGGCATCCAAATGTGAAGGCCCTGATCTTCCAGTGCCACTCTTAGCCTCTACCGTCATCTGTTTACAAGACCCCTTACCTTTCAGGTTTTAAGATCTTTTTATCTTCACTCTTAAAGGCAAGTAATTTGGGGAGATAAAAATAATGGCTGCTTTGTCACAATGACTCATTTTATGTTCAGGCTTCAGCTTCTGCTTACCTAATCCATGCAGCAAGCAGCATTTATTCTTTTCAGTCCTGAGCCTGACTCATGATACAGCTGCTCTGGTATGTGCTAACGTCCATATTCATCCCATTAAGATGCATTTAGGTCCCTCAGCTGTTAATAACCTGCCCGACAGCCTCACGAGCTTTTGTACACTATAATCACTAAGTGACAATTTTAGGAGATGCAGATGCTGAGACTGGTGACAGATATGCCGAAGTTTATCCATTAGATACTTGAATTAGAAAGATTACTTCCCTAAAGCCTCCTCTGACCCCTTTTTTTCCCGGACAGTCTCTAAAGAGGAAAGTCTCTTGTTAAAACCAACAGCCATCTGAATCAAATAATGTGAAGTATGAAATCAGGGGGAGTTTTACTCCCAACTCTAACCAGGAGTACAACATTATTATTTACCAATTATTACTAACTTGCTATCGGCATTTTTGGGATGAACATTCTAAACCAGGTTGAAATGACCATTTATCTCTTGACCACACTCTTATTAGTACTGCCTTCACTCACCAAGTTGACAACACACTGAGATGAGAGAGAGAAAAAAAGAAGCACAGCAAGAAAGCTATGAATAGAAGGCAAAGAAAGCCCAATGAAATTATCTAGGAAAAAAAAAGCCCCCACACACAATTTAACCAAAGTTTGTTCAAAGGTTAAAACTCTCTTTATATTGTCTTATTCTTTCTAAAATATTGCATTATGATATATCTTAGCTTTGAACTTAGCTACAAAACTCAATATGAATGAAATTATAGATTTGTAAGTTGACATTTTTCTTCAGGAGCTATGTCAGTCCATCATACATTCTCTTTCATGATTTTATAGAATCCCCCAAAGTCCCAATTAGGAATTTGACTCTATTCATATAAAAATTTTGGTTTCAGAAAAAGACTAAATAATTACATGTTTACTGAGTGCCTAGTATGTTCCAAGGCACTTAAACAAAACTTAAACACAATCAATACTCCAAACTTACTTGTTACTATCTTGAAAAAGGGAAGCTCTGTGTCTGCCCAAGCGTAGAGTACTGTTTGTGTGCTACACAGTCCTTAAATAGTCTCTTGAACTTTCTTGTCGACATATTGTAGAACTATCAGTTTTATAATATATGAAGAGGAAAATTTAAGGCATATCCTAATAGATTATCCATAGATAATAGGATAGATCCATAGGAAAATTTAAGGACTATCCTAATAGATTATCTCTGTATTCTTGTTCACCTGAGAAAATGATTACTAGTAAGAATTTAATACCTGTTTGACTGAACTATCATAAGGGCAGGTATTACATGATACTTTAGTAACGTTTTAACTAATATGCAATACCTCCTGCATTCATCTCCACTTAACATTAAACAAACAGTTGTTGGACACTGATTACGTGCCAAGCTGTTCTAGATACTAAGCTACAGAAATGAAAAAAAGACATAAATCCCTTCTCTTCCAGAGCTTATGTTCTAGGGCAGGGGGCCAACAGATAATCAACAAATAAGTAAAATATCTACTTGCTTAGATGTTGACAGAGCTAGGGAGAAAAATAAAGGTCTGGTTTGAGGGAGCTGAAAATTTGAGTAACATGGTAGGGGAAGGCCTCGCTGAGAAGGTGGCATTTAAACGAAACCTGAAGGAGGAGAGGGAATGAACTATGTGGATTTCTTAGGAAAAACACTCTAGGTGGAGTGCATTTGGCTGTTGTGTTTAAGAAACAGGAAGGAACCAGCATGGCTGGAGGAGAGGGCAAAGGAGAGGACATTAGCAGGTAGCAGGGCTGAGCCATGGTAAGGGTTCTGACTTCTACTCTGAGTCAAATGTAAAGACTTGGAAGGTCTGGAGCTGAGGCAGGCCTGGCAGGCCATACTGCAACTGGGTCACTCTGGCTGCTGTGTTAACAGACTCTGTGGGAGGAGGAGGAAATGAGGACACCGGTTGGGAGCCTATTGCAGAATTCGGGTGAAAGATCTAGCTGTCTTGGGCCAAGGTGGCAGCAGTGGTGGTTGTGAGAAGTAGTTACTTCCTGGCTATGTTTTGAGGGTACAGCAAAGAGTATTTGCTGATGGATTGGTTATGGGATATGTGGGAAATTTCAGCTAAGATGCTAGGTAATCTTGTTTGATTTTTTATTATCTTACTCCCTTCTTGGAATATAAATTCCAGGAGGTTAGGAAATTTATTCTTTTCACTTCAATACTCCAGCATCCCTGGCTCAATACTATCTATGCTTTAAATATTATTGAATGAATACATAAAATCACACAAAATAGCTTAAAAGGGAAGGGGTTAGTTTTATTTTAAGCTCTCTGAATAAAAAATTTATATTGTTGCATAAATTCTACATACTCTGGTTCTAGTAATGGCTTCTGAAGAGAAATCAGTAACCAGGATTGATTCTAAATTCATAAAGACAGAATTACTCTTAATGGACTCAAAGGATAGTGACTGATCAATGCCATAAAGTTTTCTCAAAGCAGATCTCAGAATCTGCTCCAACACTTACATTTTAACCACTGTCAAATGGGAGTCAACATAGCACCTATGAATCTTATGAATACTTCTATCAGGAAGGAGAATAACTCTTTCTCCATGACAACTGGATACCTGTCCAACACCTAAAACTTCTGAAAACTCTATCACCCATAAACTAAAGCACAAGGATCTCTCTCTACTTAACAGCATCACCACTAGTGGAAGAATTTTAACACGGACTATGGTGATCCTGTACATACTAAAATCATGCTTAAAAAGCTAATGGGGCTGGGTGTGGTGGCTCACGTCTGTAATCCCAGGACTTTGGGAGGTCAAGGCGAGCAAATCCCTTGAGGCCAGGAAAATCAGACCAGCCTCACGTGGCAAAATCCCATCTCTACTAAAAATATAAAAATTAGCTGGGCGTGGTAGCACTTGCCTGTAATCCCAGCTACTCAGGAGGCTGAGGCACGAGAATTGCTTGAACCTGGAAGGTGGAGGTTGCAGTGAGCTGAGATCATGCCACTGCACTCCTGCCTAAGTGACAGAGCAAGACTGTATAAAACAAAAACAAAAACAAACAAAACAACAACAACAACAACAACAAAAGGGTAATAGGGCAGAAAAACAAAAGGTTGTATTCACGATTCAATTTTTCTGAGATCCTCTCAGTTACTTCCTTTGGCTAACTCATCACGATGTATTTTTAAAATAAAGTAAGTGATATTCTATTAAATAACTTACATTGCCAATTATGGCAGGCCCACACAATAAAAAGTACAACCACTTTGCTAATTTGTTACTAAATGGGATTATACATAGTGAAGTGTTTAGAACACTGCCTGGCCCATAGTTAGTGCTTCAATAAATACTGTTTATCATTATTGCTATTATTTCACTGAAGATTGTAGAGTAAGCAAAATAACCAAATATTTATTATGTGTTTTACACTTAGCACTGTGCCATGTGTTGGGATACAAAGAATTAGAGACCGCAGTCATATTCTTTGGAAGCTTGACATACATACAACCAGAGATAGAAAATCTAAATAGATAAAAATTCAGTAGTGTATAAAACAGCAGTAGAATGTGAACTAAAATGTGATAGTTATGCAAGATATAGTATATAGTGAAAGGATGATAAATTTCTAAAAGGAGATTTCCTAGGAAGACTTTAAAAGAGAAGGACTGATATTAATTGTGATACAGTGCTAGGAGTATAAAGAACAACAGGGCAGTAAATGTATTAGCCCAAACTAGGATAATGGCAGAGGCAGCCGATATAATGGCATAGACTCTTACCTGAAATAAGAGTCTGCTAGATTTCTGACTAAATGGATTCAGGATTAAGAGTATGTCAACTTCTACCTATCTACTGGGCTAGCTGATAGTAGATAGTTGAAGCTCCAGTTAGAGAACTAGGCTGAGTCCAGACTGACCACTGGGTAGCTACAAGTGGCCCAATATGCCAGGATGGAGACCAGTCAGTGGACAGTATTGGGCCAGCCAAGGAAGAGAGAATGTTTTATTCTGCAAAAGATCTAATAGCTAAGCTGCTAGTCAGAAAGAACCTAGGGTCTCTAGCAGAAGCATCAAAAATGACTGAAATAAATAATGTCTTAGGGCCAAAAAAAACCAAACATTTGGTGCAATTAATTGGGACACAGAAATTACCAGGATGAGTCAGTCTTGGAGTGAAAGAAAATGAACAATTTAGTTGTATAGAAGTAGAGTTTCGGGAAACAGGCAGGCATCTACTGCCTTACGAGTAGCTGGAAATGTGGAATCCATATTTAAAAAGGAGAGTGAACCTGTGAGAACAAATGAGATTCCCCACCCCACCCCTGGAAAACACAAAATTAAAGCTTAGAAGAGAGATAGTGAAAAAGATGCAGAAGTCAAGAGAGAGAGTTTGAGGGGATAGAATCAGATGGAATAGGGTGGTTAGAGACTTTTCTACGTATAAAGCTTTTAAGGAAGAAAAATAAAGCTTTCAGAGTACAAGCGCCCAACGACAGAATAATCTCACACGTGAAGAATTATGCCTGATTTTGTGAAAAATTGAAGGATAATGCAGAAAAAGCAGGCCACATGACATAATCCTACTATAAAAGCATCAAAGCATGACTCAGAGATTTAACCCACAGAAAGTTATTAATAAGTCCTTCCTGTTTGCAAAATAGTACAAACATGCCATACCACCAAGAACAAAATAATCAGACCTTTATTCTCCCTCTCTCTACCTTGCTTTTTAAAATACGTGGATTAAAACAATCTTTAATGATTTCAATGTTAATTTCAACCTAGACCCAACAGTAAATAACCAATCTCACTGGCTATTCATTTTAAACTTTACTTTGCCAGCGTTTGTGGAATGGTGTCCGATTTTTTTTAACTTGAAAACTTTAAAGTTTGAAAGTTGGTAAGAGTTGACATTACCAACTGTTTTTTTTTTTTTTTTTCAAATTAAGCACAGTCCAAAGATTTCCTTAATATTAAGTGTCTGCTTTTAAACTTTTTTCTTTTAAAAAAAATTTCCACCACTGTTATAGCTTCTATAAAGCACAGTTTATAGACAGTTGATCAGGTGTGCCCTTTGACTTTTTTTGGTACTGAAGATTTTTTAGAAATCATCCTCAAATACTCTAAGGCACAGCTGAAATTAGATTTTTAAACGGCTCTTTTACAACTGTATATAATATATGCATGTATATTTGCATATATCCTCACTCCTGTATTTATGAAGATTGAAGGGAGCCTCTCAAGACTTAGTTCCAACTATGATGGTTTAAATGGAAAAAAAAAAATAGGCAAAAAGGCACTGCTCTAAAATGTAAAGAAAATAAAATTAATGCAAAGAAAAAAATTAGAATGGATATATTTTCCTTAAAATTATGACTGACAATTGAAAAAAGAAATGAGATTGAATTCTTAAAAATTATGATATTTAACATGGCAAGGGTAAGAATAAAGAGAAAAATGCCAGGTGTGGTGACGTGAGTCTGTAATGCCAGCTACTAAAGAGGCTGAGGAGGATCATTGGAGCCAAGGAGGTCAAGGCTGTAGTGCACTGTGATCACACCTGTGAACAGCTATTGCACTCCAGCCTGGGCAACATAACAAGATCCCATTTCAAAGAGAGAGAGAGAGGAGAGACAAACTATGTATATCATATATTGGCTCACCAAAAAAGTTAAGCTGTAATAATAGAATAATACAATCATCTAAATATAATATATGTAACATATAATCATATAATAATCTGAAAAGCATGTTGGGTCTCTCAGCAAATGCCTTTTTTCCACCTGTTCTTGCATATTGCTGTATAATGCCTGCTCTTCTATCCCTTTGAAAGGCTCCTTTCATCCTTTAGTTGGGAACTTGGGTGGCACCTGGCAGAGCCACGCTGGGTTAGGCACTTCTACACACTCTCAATGCCCCTGGCGCATACCCATTCACAGTGGATGCATTGCGCTGTGACGTTAATAGTTGCTATTTGTTTATCTGCCTTCCACTAGACTATACCTAGCTCTAGAGGGCTGGGGTCAACCTTTATTCATCTTTTTGTCATCTTTTAAATACAATATATGGCACATACAGTGTTTGAATATATAAACTTATGAGTCATGTCCTACGTTATCAGTATGAATTGAAATATGGCATTACATCTTAAGAAAAAATCTAGTCACTCAATATACAAAGGTAGGCAACTTTTAGGGAGAACTGCAAGCTCAAAGCTGTAAGTCTTACACCTTTATAGTATAAGTAACATCATTTTTGTTTCACCAGCAGCATATTCATGCTTTCCACAAAAAACTAATGCTTGGTTTTGTAAGATACAGAAACCCAAATGGAAAGGTGTGAGTTAAGTATAGAAAAGCTAATTCACAATGTGATTTAAACCATAAAGAAATGCTCTCCCGACCTATGGAACTCCTTCTATTCAAGCAGGTATGAATCCACACTATAACTAAAGAGATCTCCAAGTGTGAGACCTGATGGGGTAGAGGGGGAAAAGGACATATGCATGGACTTGAAAACAGAGTGTAAATAACAGCCACCCTAAAACTGTAGTCAGTTTCTTATTTTTACTCATCTTCCAGTTTCAGCAGCTTTGCCTTCATCCTCTCTCAGTTCTGGTTTGCTTGTCAAAGCAACCTTAGTAGGGAGCAATAAGCATATTCACAGGAGGAAGGGAGAGCCCTGGTGACCACAGACAGCTTGCTCCCCAAGAACCTACCTGCCTGCAGGGAACCCGTCAAGCCAGGGAGGAAACTCTAGGCACAGAAAAACAGCAGAGCATGTTCACTGCCAGTAAGCAAATGAAATCTGTGCCTAAAAAACCTCAGAAACAAAAGAAATGACCTCATATGGCCATTATGGCAAGGGACAGAAACAAGTCTGAGTTGAAAGAATGTAAACCATAGCAAAAGACTTTTGAAAACCAGCTTCCACTACATTTCACAAATTTGGGCTTTGGAATAATAATAATAAAGGGATGAGATATAGGGGCAGAGTCCCCAGTTGAAACATTAACTCTTACAAAATGCAGAACAACTTTAAGAAGTTACAGGTCATCTCCTGGGAAAATTTTGATACCCTGTCAGTCTAGTTTTAGAATACCCAGGCACTCTGCACACACACATGCTGATCAGGCATTTAATCTTTTCAAGGTACATCATTCAGGTATATTTCAAGAGAGTATCCTGTTTCAGCAAATTTACATAAATGGACATCTAAGCAAAGGAGGGGTTGGCACCTGCTTCCTTGCCCAGTGTTCTAGAAGACAATGACTGTACAATCTCTAAGTGCTCTAGTCTCAGCTTCCTGCTAAGATAGTCCTGTGATCCAGGTTCCAGTGATTATATGACAAATATTGCAGTTGCTAACCTCACAAGGGCCTTAGGTAATAAGAGAAAAATCAGACACCTCAGCACATGCTTTTCCTGGCAGCAGCCTGGTAGCACCTGTCTATAAGTTCAACGGCGGCATTATTTTAATAGAGAAGGCAGTTAAGTGCCCTGGTAGTGTATAATCTCATAACTTTTCATGTAAAAAAGAACCATATGTTTACTGTCCTTGCATTTTCTCGGTAGTAAAATGTAAGTTGTACCATCACTCCACTCATATATACTTTCCCTCCAGTGCCACATTAAACTGTGATTGCAAAAAAGGATGACCTTAATCCTGAGGCTAGAGTTTATTGTCACTTAAAACTTATCCCTATGTTTATATTTATCATCACATACTAAATTCTGCTTCATAATCCATCTGCAAAATTCATAAAGGTATGCAAGAGACCACAGTATTATAGTGACATCCATTCAAATCAGGGCCATGGACACAGGGCCTGGGGTACCTAGCTGTTTCTCCCGTTCCTCACGTCGCTCCCGGGCCAGCCGCTGCCGGTCATCAACACGTAACACAGGCGGAGGGTCTGAAAGTGAGATTTAAAAAAACATGAGGTGAAGAGTGGATTAAAAAAAAGAAAAAGAAAAAATACACATTGATAAATATCCAGTAAATCTGAAGAATAATATATTGCTACACTTTACAACAATAAGTACATGTGACTAGAGTTACAGTGATCCACTCAATTATTAGAAGTTTTCTAAGGACTTCTATGCATTTTTCTTCTATTTGAAAACATTATGTAAAATCATGACATAACTATAGCCTTTTGGCTATTTTCATCAAACAATATAAATGATGTTTTGTGTTCCTAAGCTACCAAACTTCTATTATTTTTATGCTTTGAAAAGTCTGTTCCTTAATGACCAACAGAATCCTTTAGTGGCTTTATACTGCACAAATGTTTGCCAGTTAGAGGTGAAGTGCTCGAGTCCAACTGACATGCATTCAGTTTCTGCCCCGTCACTCGCCGGCCAAGGTACTTACCCACCTCTCTAAGTCTCAAGCTATGAGGTGTACTTTGATTTATTACCTGTAAAATGAGGATACAATAGAACCTATCTCACATTATTATAATGACTGTTAGTAGAGTGTTGTAGTGTGTATGTCCCAGTAAATCACTGAACATCTACTATGTGCTAGGCACTGTTCTGTATACTGAAGACAGCAGTCACCAAAAAAAGACAAAAACCTGAGACTTCATGGGATTTACATTCTACTTGGGAAAAAATTTGACAAACAAGATAAATAAGTACTATACATAGAAATGAAAAAAGGAGAAAAATACAGAGAATATATGTTAAGGAGACAACAAAGAAATGAAGGGGATTATGACATGTCAGGAAAAGGATGTTTAAATTTTTAGATGGAGCCCAAGGAAGGCCTCACTGTGATAATGATGTTCCATAGAAAGTAAGTGCAAAGGCCCTGAGGTTGCAAGTACCTAATGTGTTCCAGAAACAACAGGGAGATCTGAGGGACTGGAACAGAGTGAGATGAGTAAGTGATGGGGCTCATGGTTAAGGTGAGGACTTTGCATTACACTCTGAGTGAGAGAAGGGTGGAGAAGAGGGGTTCTGCAGCAGAGGGCTAGGTTTACAGGCTCACTCTGCTGCCGTATAAAAACAAAATAATAAAAATGATCATAATAATCATGCTTAAAAGGTTTTTCTCTTTACTAAATTGACATTAGAATTGACGTTGACAGGTCGGGTGCGGTGGCTCACACCTGTAATCCTAGCACTTTGGGAGGCTGAGGCGGGTGGATTGCCTGAGCTCAGGAGTTCAAGACCAGCCTGAGCAACATGGTGAAACCCCATCTCTGCTAAAAAATACAAAAAATTAACCAGGTATGGCAGTGTGCGCCTGTAGTCCCAGCCATTCGGGAGGCTGAGGCAGAAGAATGGCTTGAACTTGGGAGGCGGAAATTGCAGGGAGCCAAGATTGCGCCATTGCACTCCAGCCTGGGCAATAGAGCAAGACTCCATCTCCAAAAAAAGAAAAACGAATTGACATTGACATTTTTAGAATCTTGTGTTAAAAATGGGAATCTACTATAATAATACAGTAGAGACAAACTGGGTGCGGTGGCTCACGCCTCTAATCCCAGCACTTTGCGAGGCCGAGGCAGGTGGATCACCTGAGGTGAGGAGTTCAAGACCAGCCTGGCCAACATGGCAAAACCCTGTCTCTATTAAAAATACAAAAATTAGCTGGTGTGGTGGCACATGCCTGTAGTTCCAGCTACTCAGGAGGCTGAGGCAGGAGAATCCCTTGAATCCGGAAGGTGGAGGTTGTGTTGAGCCGAGACTGCATGCCATTGCACTCCAGCCTGGGAGACAGAGCGAGACACCGTCTCAGAAAAAAAAAAAAAAGAAAATACAGTAGAGACAAATAGTAGTGCTTTGGCAACAAATTTAAAGGCCTGCATCCCAAGTGTCTTTATCTTTTACTTTTGAGACAGAGTCTCGTGTCATCCAGGCAGGAGTGCTGTGGCACGATCATAGCTTACTGCAGCCTTGACCTCCTGGGTTCAAGTGAATCCTCCCACCTCAGTCTCCTGAGTAGCTGAGACCACAGGTGGCACCACCACACCCGGCTAATTTTTGTGTTTTTTGTAGAGACAGGGTTTTGCTATGTTGCCCAGGCTGCCATATGTCTGTTGAACTTTATAGAATTTGTACATTTAAAGAAAATAAAAACAGTAAAGACACCCCTTAGGAGCCTGCATAAACTAGGCAGTGTGGATGATGAACAAGACTAAGGGATAGTTTTTAAAAATTGGTTAAATGGACTCCTCAATAGCCCACAATGATAAATATTTTTCAGATTTCCTAATCATTTATATACTTCCACATATTTTTTTATGTAGGAAAATATGGCTCCTGGCCCTAAAACGTTTAATTTGGAAAGAAGAAAATGGAAGTGGACATGAAGACAATTTATTAAGAGCCATACACAGGAAGTTTTTGCTGTCATTTGTTTTGCTGAAAGAAAATGGTGGCCATAGTAAAATGGCATTTTAAAGAAAGAACTCGGGATAAAAGTCATGATGAAGTTAAAAGAAAGACCTTTAACAATTACTTATCACTTTAATACTCCCTAAATAATATGAGGTTTACTCACTCATGAAAACTTTTTTTTTTTTTAAACAGGATCTTGCTCTGCCACCCAGGCTGGAGTGCAGTGGTACGATCATGGCTCACTGCAGCCTCAACCTCCCTGGCTCAAGCCATCCTCTTACCTTAGCCTCCCAAGTAGCTGAGACTACAGGTGTGCACAACCACAATCAGCTAATTTTTTTTTTTTTTTTTTTGAGATAGAGTTTTCTGGCTTGGCTGGTCTCAAACTCCTGACCTCAGATGATCCATCAGCCTCCCAAAGTGCTAGGATTACAAGCATGAGCCACCATGCCCGACCTCAGCTAATTAAAAAAAATTTTTTTGTAAAGATGGGCTCTCACTATGTTGCTAAGCCTGGTCTTGAACTCCTGACTTCAAGCAATCCTCCTGCCTCAGCCTCCCATAGTGCTGGGATTACAGGCATAAACTACCACACCCAGCCTCATAAAAACTTTTATTTAATTATAAAAGTTGAAAATCAACTTTGTAAAAGCCATATGAGCTCATTATGGAAAGTCTGTAAAATAGACAGTTTAATTACTTTTAAAATTCCACTGACAAATTCTGTTGGACAATATTTCAATATTAAGTATGTGACATGTCTAGCTTACTTTTAAGTACATGCCAAATGTTATACAAAATTTTGAAAAGAAGGCGTTAATAACATATGGGACACATGCCACCCCTGACAACCTACACCAACCCTAACAGCCCCAAGTCATAGTAATAACCGGTGCTCCTGCAGTAATGAGGCAATGCCCGATTATGCAATGTAATGCTTCCCCCTGTGAAGTGCCTTTTGAATGTATATTCTGAAAATAGTGCAAGAAGTGCTAGTTTTTCCCTGATTCCTATGCTATCATTTCATATGAAAATTATACTTTTCACATGTAAAAAACTGCATCCTGTTTGGTAAGATAATATGTAAAAAACCAAACTTTTATACAATCAAACGCTGTAAATAAGGCCAACGCTTAGGACTGCAGTAGTTCCTGGCTGTCCGTCAACATTAGTGCTGAAATAATTACTATCTCTCTGGAAACAGATTTGAGGAAGTAAAGAAATGTAACATTTCTGAAGTTCAAGATGCATAGTGGTTGTGATACACTAGATGATTTTGGCTGATTTGGAAACCTGGCATTAGAAAATATTGAATTGTAGGGTGAAAAAGTTATTCAGTGTAGGTTGTTTCCATCCCTCTGTTCCCATTAATATGAAAGTCTCTTGGGTGCTAGAATATCATTAACACCTGTGGCAGGTTAAAGATGGCTGTGCATGGGGCTGGGGAGGAAGAAAGACTTGTCTGTTTTCTTCCCTGCTGCATTCTCAATGCCTCGGGCTGTATGTGGCAGAAAAGGATATTCAATAAGTATTTGTTGAACGAATGAATGAACAAACAACAAACAACCTTAGCTAACCCTCAGAGCCTTTAAACTTTTATTAAGATGCACCAATGGGGAAAACTAAGAACAATCTTGTACCTGATAACAGAGTAAACTATTTAAATGCTGGAAGTTTAAATTTTAGTTTTAATAACTAAAAACTGATAAAAATTTATCTTTAAAGGTAGGTTTTCAAAAAAATACAATTAATATAATTCCAGTAAATAGTGAATTTCTTATAATTCATTGCCTCCTTTCTCATTTCCACCCCCACATTATTTTTCCCTGAAACAAAAGTAAGCTATAGAAAATACTTTAGAATTATGTATAGGTCAGCCAGGCGCGGTGACTCACACCTGTAATCCCAGCACTTTGGGAGGCCGAGGCAGGCGAATCACTTGAGGTCAGGAGTTCGAGACCAGCCTGGGCAACATGGCAAAACCCTGCCTCTACTAAAAATACAAAAATTAGCCAGGCACAGTGGTGCATGCCTGTTATCCAAGCTACTTGGAAGGCTGAGGCAGAAGAATCGCTTGAACCTGGGAGGCGGAGGTTGCACTGAGCCAAGATCGCACCACTGCACTCCAGCGTGGGCGACAGGACGAGACTCCGTCTCAAAAAAAAAAAAAAAAAAAAAAAAAAAATTATATATAGGTCAGGCACAGTGGCTCACTCCTATAATCCCAACATTTTGGGGGGCCAAGGCAGGAGGATTGCTTGAGTCCAGGAGTTTGAGACCAGCCCAGGCTCATTTGAAAAAGAGAGACCTCATCTCCACCAAAAATAAAAAAAAATAGCCAGGAGTGATGACACATGCTTGTGGTCCCAGCTACTCAGGAGGCTGAGGTGACAGGATTGCTTGAGCCTGGGAGATCCAGGCTACAGTGAGCCCTGATTACACCACTGCACTCCAGCCTGGGCGACAGAGTGAGACCCTGTCTTGAAATAAAATAAAATAACGTATATTCCACATTGTTTCCCGATGGATCTAATACGGTTAGAATAAAATTAAGTTACTGATTCTCACAAGGAAAAAGGGTTTAAGAGGAATAGAACTTAGGCTTCATTAAGATCGCAGTTGCACTCCACATTCAACCTCCTACCTATGATGGTTCAAGTGTGGGGTGACATCTAACCTGGGGCACTGTTAAGGGTGAAAGGGAGTGCCATTAAAATTCTGTGTTTGATAACATGCATAAACCTGGATTGCCTTACACACATCTGAGAGTACAGTCATGCTACTATAAGAGCTCTCAAAGTTGACAAGGCTTTTTCAAGAACTCACTAAGCCTTGACTCATATGTAACAACTACTGTTTCTACAGTAAATACTTCTGTATTTCTGTTAGCAATTTGTACTTTATGAAGCACTTTCACATATTATCACTTTATTCTTCCCAATAACACTATGAGTTAGCCAAGCATTTATTTATTCAACGAAGAGTTATTATGCCTCTTTTTCAAATGAAAAAACTCAGAGAAATAGATATGACTAATGAAGACAGCACGGATATGTGTCAGAGCGAGGGCATAAAACTCGATCTCTAACTCAGTCCTGTGCCCATCCACGCACCATGGCAGCTACGGTCATTACAATTGCACAGTGTAGCATCAGAGAAGGGCTGGAAGATCCTAAGTCACACACTCCTCTATGAGGGCAAATTACTTATAAATAAGGCAGAATAAAGTTTCAGTGGCTTTAAGACTTGTGTTGGGGGGCAGCAAAGGGATAGGAATTCAGAAGGATTTTTAAGGAATTTGGGTATCTGCTTTTCTCAGGTCCATGAAAACATGCAGTTCTCTAAGGAAGTCAAACTATTAATCATTTGGAGGCAGCTGGAGTTCTGAAGAACCATCTCCCACTTCTTCAGGAACTAGCAGACGTGGACAGATCTGTAACTTTACAAACTGTCTGTTTTGGTCCGGGTTCAAGTATTCACATTTGAGAGCAATGGTCCTTCCAGGATAACACAGAACATAGTGTGCTCATAGTTCTAAAACACCACGAGGGACTTCTGTAATGTGGTTTTTTTGTTTGTTTGTTCGTTTTTTGAGACAGAGTCTCGCTCTGTTGCCCAGGCTAGAGTACAGTGGTGGATCTCGGCTCACTGCAACATCTGCCTCCTGGCTTCAAGTGATTCTCCTGCCTCAGCCTCCTGAGTAGCTGGGGTTATGGGCGTGCACTACCATGCTCGGCTAATTTTTGTATTTTTATTAGAGACGGGGTTTCACCATGTTGGCCAGGCTGGTCTCGAATTCCTGGCCTCAAGAGATCCACCCGTTTTGGCCTCCCAAATTGCTGGGATTACAGGCGTGAGCCACCGGCTCCCGGCCAGCCATAATGTGTTTTAAATATAAAAGTCACAACTTGAATGTGGATAAATGTGTTCTAAATCAAAGAGATGTTCTGGAGCCTTCTAATGAGTTTAAGTATCAGAAGGTAAAAGAGGAAAGGACATTTAGCCAAAACTTACTAGATTAAAAGGGATTCTCAGAAATCATTCAGTCAGGATGCCCATACCTGGTTAGGACAATACTCAAAATATCCCAAAATATATAATGAACTTTTTTTTTTCAAGTTCTAGAAAATGAAAATCAACAAAATGCTTTAGACAGACATTCCTATGACCCGTATCCCACAAAAATTAAAAGGTGTTACTCAAGGCCAGCCCTCCAACACATAACTCATATCGTTCTTTGAGGAGACTCAGGAAAATAATGACATGGTGGTTTCTAAATCAAGAGCCTTTTATATAGCTTGGCTTATCTGGCCAAGATAAGAAAACAGACACAGGGATGCTCAAAAAGACACAATCAGAAGTGAAATGTCTCCCTATTTAACTTGACTTTAGCAATATAAATCAAATGACTGTATATAAGGAGATGGCCAATAAGGGTGGAAGAGATTTTTCCAGCTTCTGATCTCTATACACTGTGTGCAATCTCTCATCACACTGGTGGTTCTGTGTTAGAATGATCTATTCAGATATTGGTTTATCCATCATACTGTCAACTGGAGGGTAGAGATTATGTCTTTTAATAATATATTCCTAGTACCTTCATGATGTTAACACTAGATGAATAAATGAGTTATCAGGATATAAAAGTATAAACTGCACAGTAAAAGAATGGTAGAAATTAGAAGCAGTGGTGCATAGGGAGAACCAGAGAAACACAGCACCAACAATTAAGCTATGTTAAATTCTCATTGTATTACAAATGCGATTTTCTTTTACTTTTTTGAAACACATTTATTCATCTTTTTAATCCTCATGGCTCAGCACAGGGCCTGACACACAGTAGGCGCTCAACAAATATTTGATTTCCAAAGCATGACCATTCATGCATCCATAATCCTCTTTTTATAGTATAAAGAAGGCTGATATTCAGGCCCCCATGTGTACCTTAAGTAATATATATTTCCCAATAAGCTGTTATTTTTAAAGGTGAGAAATGGTTCTAGAGCTCAATTTCAAAATCAAGATGACATTCAGATGAGTGTATCACATGTCATTAAAAGACGAATAACAAAGCATATTTGCCTGCACACCACTGCATTTTCCCTTTCCTTCATTTTCTCTGTCCACAGGAAAGCAAAAGTTTTATTATAGTTTTCACCATCTGTAAGAGCCCTGGACAATTTTTGATCCTGTAAGGGCTTTTTACTTCAGTTTTTGTCACATATTAAAGCTGTGTGTCAAGACTGAAGATTATCCACTATCTTCTCTTCTATCTCTATGTATTTTTCTATTTCTTCCTCTGATAGCTATAACTTGGTTTCTAAGTGTCTGGTTACAATAATCACAAAGGACTGTCGTGACTCAAGGATATTAGCCACCACCACTTGATGCTGATAAACTTCGAAAGCCTTCTGAGCTCGATTAATTACAATGGAGGGGTCGGTCTCCAACTTAAAGGAAATTATAAACACTTTGGGAGCACAATCTTTAATCAAAGGAGAAAGTATTTTTGGCACCATCTTCATTGTTATCTGCAGTGGGCCCCCAGATGACTGGATCTTGTGTTCAGGCATTTCAGAGACAGGAACATAGAAATCTGACAGGGCCACGCCAGGTAAAACATCGCAGAAGAGCCGGCCATGCTTCCAGAGGGACCTTGGTGCTGCCTGGCATGACCAACACCACCCACTCGCCCTGAGCGCCCAGCCCGGCCGCGAAGCGGGCCATAACTTCAGCGCAGCACCAGGAGGCCAGGGGAACTCAGCTACCAGGTCCACTTCCGCCAACAAATGTGATTTTCATGCTAAAGAATTTCTACTTCCATAGAGACACACTTGGATACAAAAATAAAGGTCCACTAGAATAAGCTACATGGGGACAGGGTTCATGTTGTTTGCTCCTACAGTACATCTCTCATGCTTCTTCGGCATAGAAGAACTCAGTAAACATTAGATGGTAGCTGGAAGGTAGGTGGCTAGATGGATGGATAAATGACTCAGTGAAAAGGCTGACTGACTAAGGAAATCTCTCCTTGGTAATGAAAACTCTCTGAGACTGCACATCATTTTCCACTAATGGCAGCTTAAGCAGTATTTTCAACAATACTTGTTATTGTCTTTCCTCTAAATGACAAACCAGACTTATCTGTTGTGTTCAAGACCTTTTCCACATGAAAAAAAAAAACTAAACACAGTAGAATGTTCTCTATAAGGTTAGACTCAGTTATTTCCATCTTTATTCTCACTGATTTACTGTGCTTGAGTGACTTCAGTCCTGGATGCAGCATGAAGTAGGTTTCCAAGAACCTCGTGGGGTATTTGGCTTGCTTTCCTTTCCTTTGATTGTCTCTTATTATCATACTGTACATTCATTCCTCCCGCAGGCCATGCAATGGTTATTGGATATCTGGAAGTAACTGCACTGTCGGTTCAATTGTTTGTATTATATTTACAGACTGTTTGCTTCTTTGTATCACTGAATGAAAGAGACTATGAATCAGAGGTTATTAAATGAAATTACTCTGTAGGCATACAATCATTGCAAGGAATAGGAAACAAAACCATAATTCTATACAAGCTTTGCTATGTGTAAAGATTTCTTGAAATAGTTTTTGAAAAAGTCACAAAAGAGATATGCAATAATGCTTGTTGGACATACAGGTATAAAAAATTGTGTCCTATCATTTGAAACAGAATAGTACAATTATTACCCCTTTAAACTGCTTGACATTAAATGAGTGCATCCACATACACCATCTCATTGATTGTCAAAATGACTCTGAGAGGTAAGCAGGTCGTGTCTTTGAATCTACATTTTAAAGAGAGAAAACCAAGGCTTGGCTTCGAGAGGTTCTCTGACTTAATATCATACAAGCCAGTAGGAGTGTGTGTTTTGTGGCAGGACTGAAACCAAGCTCTCCTAAATTCTAGTTTTCTGAAAACTAGAATTTAAACAAATTAAACCTTTATAATCATCAGCATGCCTTTAGGGCATAAAAGATAACCTTTATTTTCCCACAGTTAATGCAATGCATCATACCTGGTTTATTTCCTGAGTGGTTGTTATTTTGTCCTGAAATTGCAGAGGCAGGGCGGTTGGAGGCATTTTTCTTATCTTGCACTTTATAGCTGTCGGGTGCTACAGAAATGAGACAAAAGAGAAAAGACACATTTAGTTTCTTAAAATTTCTTCAGAAACATTTACGTATTCGACATTTACTGTTAACCTGTGTACCAGGTTCTTAGGCTAGATTAAGGAAATGAAAAGATGAAGTAGTTACAACCCGTGCCCTCAAGGAGTAGGAAGGACACATAAAAAATCGACCTCAGCTTGAGTGACCCATCTTACAGAAGTGGCATGTTCAAGGGGCCATGAATGGCCTTTCCAACAGCTGCACTAGTTTACACATAAAGCAACCATGTGGAAGCACGACTGGAGTCTAAAGTCTTGGATCTGAGTTCTTACAAAGCACCATTGGCTTAGAATATATTTCAAATGGATTAATTTCTTTCTTGCTTTGGTATATTCAACATCATTTAATCCTTCTTTGGGGTTACTGAGTCTCTGCAGTAGCCCCAGGTCCTGACAACAAACATCAACCCTAACTGAATATTATGTAACAGCAGACCATGGAGATTGAAAAGACTTCAACGTATGTTCAGTACAAGTCACTTTTCTGAATAAGGCCTGATAAACACTTTTGGGGGTGGGGTGCTGGAGGGAGGCTGTAGTTTGCTTTATTATGCTGAAATTCAAATAAAAAAATCAATTAAACAGGAGTTCTGGTTACTTGAACTCTAATTTATCTACATCTAACTTTTATTGGATCCATTCTAGGTGAACATCAGAGGCCTATCTGCCCACTTCATTATCGTCTGGATGTCGGGAATTCATTTCCATCCCAAAAGACCTTCTGAGTCATATTTACCATGAGACAAATATAAAATCCATCTTAAAATTTTTCTATGCTCATATAAAATTGATAGGTTAATTTTATTTTGTGTTATTTTATTTTCCAGTAAGCCATTTGGATTGGTAACAATAGGTTAAATTTCGTAAAACAAAAATAATTTTTGAAAATTGTCAGGCTGCTTGGTCTAAGATTATATATTGCTAATTCCTAACTGTTAGGTTGGATGTATTTCTAAAGTTTTCAGGCCATCTCTCCGCTTTCGTATCAGTCTTTTTCTTCTTCTACAGTTTAAGAGTCTGTATTTCTTCAAAAATTTCTTTGGTGAACACTGTAACAGCAAAAGACACGACAGACCTGGGTTCAAAAGTGAGACTTGGTACATAACCAGTTGGGTGGCCAGGAAGTTATTTGGCCTCTCTAAGTAGGTCACATGGGGTAATAATACTGCCTAACTCACAGAACTGTTGAAAGATTAACTGAGAAGATACGTGTTAAAAATCTACCATAAGACTTGGCACATAGAAGGTGTTTAACAAGTATTCAAGGCCCTTTCTCCCAGCTTCTATGCTTTTCCGTGGAGTCCTGGGCATCCCATCCTCATAGCACCCACGCAGGTTTGAGTGTGTTTTGGAGTCAGCAAACCTGGTTCTGCCATTTACCAGCTGAATCCTCAGCATGTCGCTTAACATCTCTAAGTCTTAATTTCCCCATCTGTAAAGGGGGAAAATATCTACTTTCAGAGCTGTAAAAATTAAACGAGATAATGTACAGAAAGGTAGTTCATTGCCTGGCTCACAGCAAGGCACAATAAATGGTAGGAAGTATTTTTAGCTCTCTTCAGGAAACGGGGCTTCTAGTTCCTCAGGGATTTGAGAGAAAGCAAACCTATGTTAACTTGGTGATGGGATCCTGGGGGCAAGTGACTAAAGTGACAGGAAGGTCTGGGTCAGCCGCTGGTTCCAGAGGTTTTCAGCTCAGCCACAGTTATACCTCCTGGGGCTCTCAGGTAGGAAGAACTTACTGATATGATTTTTAGGGTATGGCCTGGTTTGGGAAGAGGTAGTCTTTCTTATTGAGGGTTTGAGGGAGATGATAGTTTTCTAAGATTTGATGCCTTCCATTATATTAAGTAAATCTGAGCCTTAAAAAAAAAACCCTCAGTAACAATGGGAAAAATAAAACAGGGAGTTGTTTTTTTTTTTTTTTTTTTTGAGACAGAGTTTCGCCCTTGTTGCCCAGGCTGGAGTGCAACGGCGTGATCTCGGCTCACAGGCAACCCCCGCCTCCTGGGTTCAAGCAATTCTTCTGCCTCATCTCCCAAGTAGCTGGGATTACAGGCATGTACCACCAAGCCTGGCTAATTTTTTTGTATTTTTAATAGAGACAGGGTTTCTCCATGTTTGTCAGGCTGGTCTCGAACTCCCAACCTCAGGTGATCCGCCTGCCTTGGCCTCCCAAAATGCTAGGATTACAGGCGTGAGCCACCACGCCCAGCCGGGAGTTTTTTGTTTTTTTTAAACAAAGTGCAGGGGATTTCACTACTTAGAACACAATGACAACAGGAATTTATTCATTTTCTGATTTCCAAAATTTAAAAACCTGAAAATCCTCATTAACTAGAAGATAGGATTGTATATACCCTTATAAAAGTTCTCATGGAAAAAAAAATTAAAATGACTCAGGTGACTTTCCAGTATTATTTATTTGAATCTCTCTTCTTTCATTTAAAAAAAAAAAAGAAAATTAAGCCATATACTATGATACTCAGTAAGTCTTTGCTAGCCTTATGAAATCTTTATTGATTATCCTGCTAGCTTGAAAGCTGTATTCCATTAGTGTCACATGTGAGTGTTGAGGTAAAGACAAGAGGAAGGATACAGACAAGCACCCTGGTGGTCTGGGACTCTCTTTCAGACATACTCTAAAACAAAATATAGAGGCATCAGACATTTGGAGCCTTCATCTAGTGAAAATTCTGTAGCTCCAGTAAGTGCTGCAATGTGCCTGTGCAATCCACATCCTCTACCACTCACTGATTCCTTCCAACGTCTTCCCACAAAGGCCTTGGCATTCTCACGGCTTTGTTTCTACTTCTGGCTGTATGGTCCAATATAGGCTTCTCTGAACTGCTCAAAATAACTGGTCCAACAAATGACCTGTCAATTTAGTCAAAACACTTGCTCTGAGACATGTCTGACTATAACCTTTGCACCATCCTGAGTTTAAATCTCACTGAATAATATGGGGACTTGACATCCACAAGGATAATGTATTTCAGTCACTATTTTTAATAAAATCTGGAATGTGGGCTGTGAAACGGCAAAAGCTTAAACTCAGTTCCCAACTCTGTATAGTCCCTTATCCGTGGGGGACTACTAGGTTCCCAAGACCCCCCATGTATGCCTGAATTTGTGGGTAGTACCGGACCATATATATGCTATGTTTTTTGGATCTACTGAGACAGCTCCTATGTGACTGACAGGTGGGTAGTGACTACAGTGTGGATCCACTGGACAAAGGAATGATTCACATCTCAGGCTGGACAGAGCGGGAGGGCACAAGATTTCATCACACTACTCAGAACAGCATAAAATGTATGAATTGTTTATTTCTCAAGTTTTCCATTTAATATTTTTGGACTACAACTGACCGTAACGAAACCTCAAAAAACGAAATCATGGATAAGGAGGAACTACTGCATACATGCTTCTCTGCTACAGTCTTCAACTGGACTTTGTGGGCATACAGCCCCTTTGTGGACATAGACTTGTGAGGACACAGCTTTGGGGGAGTGACCTAGAACACAGAACTAGAGGTTGAACCACATGAAATAGTCTTTTATGTAGTAAAAAATGGTTAAAATTTAACAACTTTTTATGTTTCAATCTAATAGTTTAAATAAATCTGTATAGAAAAGAGTTCCATATCAGGCCTGAGACAGCTGTCCTTATTATTTTGTATATATTTATATATATTTATTCCTTAAATTTATTTATTCAAACATACCTGCCAGGAGTATTGTAACACTCGAATCATAGGTATGAAGTGTTTTATCCAATGTGATTTTATAAAATTTGCATTAGAACAAGAACGAAATAAAGCAACAGCATCACTCCTAATGACTTTCCTGATTATTCCACATAATAGAGAATTTCTCCTCAGTTTAAATTCCTCATAATTATAAGTGAAGTTGGGTAGCAATGATCAAAGCTTATGGGAGTTAACATAAGACAAACCTGGATTTCATTTCCCACACTCCTCAGTTTTCTTCCTACTTGCATTTATTCGAACAGTACACTACTCCATGGGACACTTTGAGCTCAATGCTGGAAGTAATATTATTAGGGGTATAATGTATCTCCTTCCACCACTTCTTTTTCCTTTTCTTGTCCTATGTTTCTAGGTTACACTGTATTCTGGAGCTTCCGATTCCTCCAATACTATCTCCTCTCTTCAAAAATCATCTCCCAGTATGGCCTAAAATACTATCTGTATGTCAGTCACTGTCGAGTGTGCATTTATAAATACGTGCTCTCAACAAAGTTCCCGTCTTCAACCTCTAGGGAATATCTGCTCATGTATTTCTGCTATCACTTGAATGTCCTCACAAAAAAGCCAACCCCCTAATGTCAGTCTCTTTGTCACTATCAACAGAACCACCAGGCTCAGAAATGTTAAGTAATTTTAAGGAATTAAGTAATTTTTTCAACAATTATAAATACCTCCATGGGCCAGACACTGTGCTACACAGTGAGAATACAAAGGTCATATGACATAGTATCTGCTTTCAAAATGCTTATCATCCTTTGGAGGAGAGAGAGTGTGCACATACATGAAATTGCAACAATAGACCGATTCAATTTTCTAAAAAATCCATAAACCCACAGAGGTTTAATAACCAAATAAATGATATAGTGTTACAGGTATTCGGAGTGGGAGAAGGAGCCACAAGGGACAGCAGTCCCTGGGCAGAGCTTGCAGACCAGAAAGCATCCAGATAAGTGAAGAGTAATGTGGAGAAGTTCCCTCACTGGGGTGGAGCATGAGCAAAACTACCAAGGCAAAGAGACAGGAGAGACAATCAGGACTGTCTGGTCAGAACAGCAGGTTTAGGAAGGGAGGCAGTTGAAAATATGACAAGAGAAACTGGCTAAGGTCAATATCTCTTTGAATTCTGAGAGTGTGGACTTTTTCGTGAAGGCAACGTAAAGTCACTGAAGTATATATCACATGGAACTTCCAGCTGTGAACTACTTTAGCTTCAATGGATTCTGTGTAAATGAAAAGTGAAGTCTAACAAGCCTACTGGAAATGATTTTAAAAAGGATCTCATCTTATAGAAAACAATAAAAGAAAATCAGACAAAAACAGACATCCTAAGAACTCTGCCTTCTATAGAATTTAGTAACTAGTCAGGTTCTTCCACTTACCCGTATCATGTACCAAGAGATAACCATTTGACCATTACATGGTAAAAAGTGACATGAATATGGTGAAACTTATGTCTGTCCCTGAAGAAACAAGAAGTAGGAGAAGAGGAGAGTCAGTGTGGTCACCCTAGAAGAAGCCAAGGACAGCTCACATAGCACCATATAGGGACCCTCCACCGGAAATGGGACTCCAGCCACAAACTCCTGGGAGGATGAGTGGCTGGCAGGCCACATAAGGAAATGGGCCTGTTGGGAAATAGGTAGGGCATATTTTTGAAGGTCATTTTGCAGGGCGTGAAGATAAAATATGGGAAACTGATTGGTGTTATTAATCTTTTGTAGACCCTCACTTAATGGGGAAGCAGTTGCTTCATGGGGCATGCCTACAGGTATTGTGTCATGGCAATTTAAGTAACTGTCAATGTCAAAAATAGTGCAGAGTCTCATTTGCTCTTCTATACACACCAGAACAAACCCATTTCATGGTATGGTGCAACATCTGGCCACATTTAATCTGACTGACATTTTGAAACAGAAATAACAACTGAACCATTTATTCACTCTATTGCTCAATTCTTGTTGACAAAACATAAAAAAACTAAAGAGGACCATCTGATAATGATACATATTTGAGTTACACACAGCACTCTCCCTATTCTGCTGACAGAAACAATTCAGTTAAGATCTTCTTTTTCTTGCATTTCACACATCTATACAGAACACAAAGTTAGGATTTGGTGGCCAAGGTAGACTTCATTAGAGCATAGTAAGAGTGTGGAGGCTTTACAATTTGGAGTAGCTCATTCAGCAATGACAATGACTGAAAGTCACTTTCTGATATCTCCATCTCATCATAATGGAAAAAACCTTAAGATGTATGACCATGATAGAAAATGATATTAAACCAAAACGAAATAAATTTGTTCAATAAAGAGATAGTACAAACCCAACAAAAGACATTGACTTTATAAATACAGTCCAACATGGTGTATAGTTATATGACACATAGGGACAGAATCTTCCACAGGTATCACTCCTTATTTCTATAACTGCACTAAGACATGAAGAATGGAACAGAGGCATGTAGGTCTTCGTTAATAATTTATATTGAACCACTTGCAAAGAGAAGTCGAAGCAGTTGGATTGAACTGTCAAGGTCTATACATGAGATGATAAAAAATACTGACATAGACTGGGCGTGGTGGCTCACACCTGCAATCCCAGCACTTTGGGAGGCTGAGGTGGGCAGATCACCTGAGGTCAGGGGTTTGAGATCAGCCTGGTCAATGTGGTGAAACCTCGTCCCTACTAAGTATACACAAATTAGCCAGGCGTGATGGTGCACACCTGTAATTAATCCCAGCTACTCGGGAGGCTGAGGCAGGAGAATCGCTTGAACCTGGGAAGTGGAGATTGCAGTGATCCGAGATCGCACCATTGCACTCTACGCTGGGTGACAGAGTGAGACTCTATCTCAAAAAATAAATAAATAAATGAATAAATAAATAAATAAATAAATAAATAAATAAAATAGTGACACAATCAACTTTTTCTGAAATAAAAAACCTAACATGTGATAGGAAAGATCATGTATATAACAGCAAAAGATAATTCCATCAAAATAGGTTACCAAAATATTCCTAAGGGATAGGACTGGGCCATTTTCCTCCAAGGAGCTGATGTCTAGTCAGTCATCATATTCTGAGCTTAAACAAACAGTCTCCAAATAAATGGAACATCGGCATTCAGTCGTTGATATCTGGCCAGGTGCAGATCTATGATCATTTTCCACTTGGCCAGAGCAACCTCAGGGCAGGGGCCATGCCCTTCAGCCTTATAATCTCCAGAATAACACGAGATATTTTTTCTCTTCTGATGTGAAGTAGACGTGACCTTGATCTGACAACTCTTTTTGTTACCCTTTCTCTTAGCAGTCATCAAAAAATAAGAAAATGTATTCTTTTTCTTTTTACTAATCATCTTATAATTAATACTTTTTATTTCTGGACTTTTGCCACAGTGTTCCACAAGGCACACATCCATTCCTCTCTTGCATCCTTCATCAAGCATTTGTTCAGTGTCACATATGTGCTGGGTAGTGTGCTAAACACTTCACATCAGAAGAGAAAAAATATCTCATGTTATTCTAGGATGATTTCAACATTATATTAGGCAAGACTCAAAATCAAATGGATGTTTTGACCTCACTTCATAGAAAGGAGCGCCCAGTCTCACCTACAGTGAAAATCTCAGGAATTAGAGTGACACTCTGCAAACACAACAGAATACAGGTCGAGCATCACTAATCCAAAAACCTGAAATCTGAAACCCTTCCATTTCCAAACACTTCAGATAAGGGACGCTCAAGCTGTTATTGCTTATACTGCATGGAGGAAAGAAAGCATGTGAACATTACAGCCTCTGCTGATAACATCAGACAAGGATCTCAACTTTGGGAAATTTGTAAACCCCAACTCTTTCCCAAGCAGTTAACAAATTTATTTTGATAATCTGTTTGTTACGTAGCCAAAGAATTATCCACCCTAGCTAAACATGAGGAAAAGGATATTTCAGAAAAGCACATGTTCCATATATCTTGTGGGAACTGGGGGGAATCGCCCATTAAGCTCTTTCGTTTACCACTAAAAGCAGCTCCTCGATTCACATCACAAATGCTTTCTGACACATTGCGCTGACAGGAATAAACATTGCACACTTTAAATTCAACGAAAAAGGCTTTTATCTAAAAAATAAGCAAATAAATAAAACAAAAACCTTCCTTCAGCCAGATGGCAACACTAAAAATAGAAGAGAAAATGATGTATTTTCCCCTTGCATTAATATAAATCAGATTAAAAGGCAAGCCTTTTCATCTCCGTTGGTGACTTACCACCAGTCACAATGCTAGCTAGCTACTCTACAAGCATTATCCCTGCCCCACACGTGAATAATGTTTACGACAAAGCAAAGTACAGGGCAAAGTACACAAAAGGGAGGGCAAAATCTAACCATACTAAAGTTTTCCAGTCACACGGAGAAATGGTAAATCAGAGATTGTAGTTACCCATCTATATTTTAACAGCTGGAAACGGAGTTTATCAAATTCGACTCAATTCAATTAAAATCAATGTGTAATTAGAAGAAACTATTTAAATAGTGTGGAAAAGAAAAATAATTGAACTCAACTTTATTATACTTTGCTTAATTAAAACAATGAACTGAAAAGAGGGTGTTTTTACTTTAATAGGATAATGATTTACTTTAAGGAAAACTAAAATGGCTAATGCCAGTATTTTACAAAATGATTACTATTGGCCATGAAATAGAAAAGCTTTCATACTTACAAAGTACAGTTATCTAAGTAGAAAATGTACAATACCTAAAAAGAGTTCTAAACAGGGGACTCAGTTTTAAATATCAGTTTTATAAATAAGTTTGCATGTAATTTTAATCCTATGAGTATTAGTCAACTGAGTTTAATCAGTGAAATAAATACACATATACACTGCTGGCGAATATAAAAAATTAATCATCTCTCCTCTGTAGAAAATATTAAAATATTTTAAATTTCTTAT
Source organism: Hylobates moloch (assembly GCF_009828535.3). NCBI lineage: Eukaryota > Metazoa > Chordata > Mammalia > Primates > Hylobatidae > Hylobates > Hylobates moloch. The sequence goes on from NW_026652277.1 coordinate 154,214,410, forward strand.
GTAAACTTTGTAAAATTTAATAGGAATGATATGGTAGGTTCTGAACGTTTATTCCAACTCAAGTAACCACTGAACATTTAACTTAAAGGTTGTCTAAAATTATGGGCCAATGCATTCTCCCCATGCTGTCCTGTGCTGCAGTCATTTCTGTATCTGTGACTGTGTTCTTTTTTTCCCTCACTAGAACACCAGCCTCACCATCTTAGCAACTATTTACATCTAATCTCTTTTTCTTTCTTAGAGCAGTTTTAGGCTTACAGCACAACTGAGCAGAAAGTACAGAGTTTCATATGCTCTTGCAGCTCTGCCCCCCCCGACTATCCCACCATCAACATCCCACACCAGAGTGGTCCACTGGTTACCACTGATGAGCTGACACTGACACGCCATCATCACCCAAAGTCCATAGTTTACATGAGGGGCCATGCTTGATGATGCACTTTCTACTGGTTTTCATAAATGTATAATGATGTGTATATACCATGTAGTAACATGTAGAATTCAATCCATTTATAGTCCAACTCAATCCATCATAGTCCAACTCAAGTCCCTTTCCCATGAAATCTTTTTAAGCTATTCCTACCACCATCACATTTCTTTCTCTGACTTTTACTGCACTCCAATGCAATCTGTCCCATGCTATTTAGCGTTTGATTTCATTCTATCTTGTATCACTTTCAGAATGTATGCTTCCAAAATTTCTAAATACTGAGTCCCATGAGAGGCAAAACAAAAAAATGTGTTCCACATTAAAATAAAACAAAACCAAAACACAATGGGGAATACTTGATGTAACATTTCTCTCTTGGAAATGCATACTGCAAGTTTGCATAGGGAAGGGGCTATATCATTCCATTCCATGCTGGTTACCCAATAAATATCAACTCTTTAATGCTTTATTTATTTATTTATTTATTTTTTGAGATGGAGTCTTGCTATGTCACCCAGGCTGCAGTGCAGTGGTACGATCTTGATTCACTGCAACCTCTGCCTCCTGGGTTCAAGCGATTCTCCCACCTTAGCCTCCCGAGTAGCTGGGACTACAGGCGCGTGCCACCATGCCTGGCTAATTTTTGAATTTTTAGTAGAGACGGGGTTTCACCATCTTGGTAAGGCTGGTCTTGAACTCCTCACCCCTGGTGATCCTCGCACCTCGGACTCCCAGAGTGATGGGATTACAGGCGTGAGCCACTGTGCCCGGCCTTGATGCTTCATTTCTAACAGAACCCTGATTGGCCACTGGACACAGATCTGGTCAAAACTTTGAAGACTGAAGTGGTTAGGTGTGGTTTGTGGGAATGATCCTTAAGGCACAGCAGACTCTGGTGTGTGAACTTGTTTGCTCTTCACCTCTCCTTTTCTTCCTGCTTTGAATGTCGATGTGATGCTTAAGGCAGAGCATCTATCTGGAAACCAGGAGGCTATCAGGAGGGAAAGGCTGAAGGAACAATAGAGACTCAGGCCCTGACATCTTTAAGTTGCTGGTCTAGTATCAGCAACTCTTCACTTCTATGTTCCCGATAGGTTAGAGAAAAGAAAATCCCCAATTTGTTAAAATCATTAAGAAATTCTGTACTCATAAATTTAAAAAAAAAAATCCCTAAACTGATACAGAGATCCTACTGGCTACAGAATAAAGTCCATGCATCTTAGCCTTCCAAATGTCTTACTTTTTATTCAGTAACTCTTTTATTTGATCCATCATGAATCCTATGTAGTCTAATCTGTTCCAAAAGTCAGAAAGCGAATCAGGTCCTGGTTCATTATATTAAAGCAGAGCAGCTTTAGATTTGAAAATAGTGAGAGGAGCAGTATCAGGAAAAAAAATGAGTGAGAGATGCCACATCGAGTTTTAATAACATTTGTAATAGAAATCAGTTCCATAGGAATTCAAACACCTTAGAAGCCAGTGGAATTCTAAAAAGAATGTGAAAGGTTCCCCGATCAAACCCGCTAACCTCAAATAGCTCCTGATAATTCCTGAGCCACAATTCTTCTCAAATATTTAGTATTCTAAGGTCCTATATGAAGTGCAACTCACAGGTTGGTTACAGAAGGGTTAAATTATCTTCTCTCTCAACTGTTCTACAAATAAACCTTTAATACTAGATAGGTATCAACTGCACATTTGCTTATAAAAAGAAAGTAAATTTATCTACTGATTTAGCCTAATTTTACTTTTATTTATTAGCTTTTCTATACTACAGAAAGAATATGAAAATAACATCAAAAAGGCCCATAATTCTATGACCCAGATAGCCCATTTATTCTTTTTATCTTAGAAAGGAAGTGTTTTTATTTATTTATTTAAGAGATAAGGTCTCACTATGTTGCTCAGGCTGGTCTCAAACTTCTGGCCTCAAGTAATCCTCCCACCTCAGCCTCCTCAGTGGCTGAGATTACAAGTGTGAGCCACTGTGCTTGGCTTTAAGAAAGAAATGTCTATTACATGGTTAGGAAATTCAAAAAAGTACAAAAAGCTATAAAGTGAAAGGTAAAAGCCTTTCCCTCTTCCTTTCTGAAAAAAAATCTATGTATAAATATATATATTTGCTTTCCATTTATTCAGAACAATTTACTCTTCTGCCCCTTTCTTTTCTCATTTAGTAATCTATTTTAGTCTACTTTTCAAGTTCTTTAACTGCAACTAATTTCATCATTTTCAGTATGTGGCTACAGGAATTAGATATTCTAGATTGATCTTCTCATAAGTACGCTATTAAATCTTCACTGATGTATGAGACCACAGTCCTGATTGAGTATTATTTACCTTCTTCTGTCAGCATCTACACCTGATCCCTTGCTCCCAGAGTTGGTAACTTACTCTCTTGCACTCTCTGCTTCTGCCAGTCTGAACTCAACTGGAAAAGTCAGCCACCTCCAAGGAAATAATCACAAGGAAAACTCCAAGGAGGCTTTGCTTTCCTGTACATAGCGTAACAGTGAACAAAAGTAGGAACGAAACCTTCAAGAAGCCACACTATTTGGATTGAATCAGAAGCTTAAAAGCAAGGTTTGTTCCATATGGATACACTTACCATTCATACCCTTCTTAGTTTTGCAAGCCTAACCTGCATGGGTTCCAGGCCCCAGCTTCTGCCAACTCTGATGGGAGAGCATCGTGGGCTGCTGAAATTGTATTCCTTCTCTAGCATCTTCTCTGGATAGGCAATAAAGTAGTGGAGCAAAAGGGTGGAAGAACACTTCCTGGCCAACTCCATGCCCACTTCAAAGTCAGAATCAGGAAGCTGTTGTGCCAGGGAGTACCTGAGAAGAGCTGAAAGCTGAAGCCGCTCCTTCTCTGACACAAGAGACAATGAAAAACTGGTGAAGGTGGCTGATGATGTCTGCATGGACAGACGACACTGACTCCCACCTTGTGAACTCTGCACAGATGCTATACGAACTGGCTGGGCACGGTGGCTCACGCCTGTAACCACGGCACTTTGGGGCGCCAGGGTGAGTGTATCGCTTGAGCTCAGGAGTTCGAGACCAGCCTGGCCAACAAGGTGAAACCCCGTCTCTAATAAAAACTACAAAGATTAGCCAGGCGTGGTGGTGGGCGCCTGTAAACCCAGCTACTCGGGAGGCTGAGGCAGGAGAACCGCTTGAACCCGGGAGGGGGAGGATGCAGTGAGACGAGATCGCACCACTGCACTCTAGCCTGGGCAACAGAGCAAGACTCCATCTCAAAAAAAAAAAAAAAAAAAAAAAAAAAGAACTCAAACTTCTAGTGACTTTCACAGGTAATTTGTGTCTGAAAATATAATTGAATCTATTAAGTAATTAAGGCTATCATCCTGGAGAACAAAGAAATAGGACCAAGCAAGGGCTTTGGTATGCTTAGCGTAACAAGCAGAGACTCAATATCAGGCCAGGAAAAAGGGATTTAAATCACAAAGCATTCCTCTGGCCTCATGTAGGAAAGAAAATGGAGACTTAAAACATGTTCCTTTTATTTTTTTAAATCATCTTTCTACTAGACAAGGAATTTTTTTTTTTGAGCTGTTCAATCTCTAATTTGCCACGTCAATATGTCCCCAAATAAGGGATCTCAAATTTTGGAACCTATTGAATATCTAAATGTAGTAACAAAACAAAAACAAAACAAACTAATAGAAAGGATCCCAATCTGAAAAACACCAAAACAAAAGAGTGGTTTTACAAGCTCTGCCAACTCTCAAAGGCACAAAGTGTGCTATGTGGCAGGCGACACAACCTGGCAAACAGTAGCAGGTCGGAAGGAAAGGCTGACTGAGTGGCCCATCAAGGAGCATTCATAGCTGCAGCGTCCACAGACTGCAATTTACATGCTTGCTGTCCAGTAAGTATTTTCATTTAAAGTATGCCACATCCATTTCAAACAAGAGAATCCAATTACAAATTCTAAATCTGCCTAAGCTACAGGCCCTTTGGGGGTCATGAAGAGCTCAGCTAACACTAAGCTGACAAATACACTCTTTTCTTCTAAATACTTTTAGAATGCATTTTATGTGACCATTTCATACTTTACAACATCCACTTGGGGGTTGGTCCCTACCATAGTAGGAGAAGCCAGAAGGAGGTTGAGAGAGATTGAATGGGTAAACTATATGGATACCTTCTCCTAGAAGAAGGAAAAAAGAAGCCAACAATTACTAAGTGGAGGCTGGGAGGAACCCAGCTACTCTCCTTGCGTCCCAGGGGGCAAAGGGCTGTCACAGGCCTGGCCTATCTCCCCACTCTCTTCTTTATCCAAACACCTGCTCCTAGATAACCAGTCCTGTTTCCAGAATTGTAGGGGAATCATTATTGGAAAGGAAGATGTCTAAAGAACTGCCTGAGCTTTCTAACCAAATGTGAATAGATCTCATTTCAGTCTTTGAGTGCCCCCTCAAACTGCCACTTTTCCTAGATGCATTAGGAGTATTCTAAGTAAGTGACATGGCAATGTGTTTTCTTTTTAGTTTACAAATGATGCATATGCCCTAAACTTCATGACACTTTTTCTGTTATCCTATGTCCTTTATTTTACAGAAGTGGAAAACCTTAGAAAAATTTCAAAAGGGTGTGTGCTTTCTGTAAATAGTAAGGTAGGGAGAGGTTTTGATACTGAGTTTGGTTTCTAAGTAGATGAAAGAAGGAGAAAAATTATAGTTGGGTGAGGACAGGGTAGGGAGAAAAATTTGAGGAAGCAAGAAAACCTGCTTTAGAAATACTAGAATCTGAGCAATTTGAAGGTACATCATTATACCATTAAAGTAGAATAGATGTTTAATACAAATTGGGTGAGTAACTATACACACGTTTTTCATAGGGATTTTATAATAACATTACTATCTAATAGGTTAAATAGGCTTTTGTGGGTTATCAGTTACACATGAAATATTTTTATAATGTGCAAATGTGTCCCAGCTTTCAAACACCTAATTCATATATGAACTTCTGGAACATAACCCATTTATTATTGAGAATTATTATTTCAAAAAACAAGCACTATAAGAGTATGGCAAAGAGGCATAAAGAAAGGGTCATAGGTAATTATATTTTAGAGCTAGTTGGGAAAGGAAGTTCATTTAATATGTGTGGTTAACCATTTAGATTTTTAAAATGTCTTAGAAATAATCAGACCTGTGTTCCTCAATTAATACTTTTGGATAAACTATTCAATTTTCTTTAGGCAAGATTTTCTGGCAGGCTAAACTTGACTTTGTAACAAATATTTGTCAGCAAAAATAAGGTAACTACTTATGCCTGAAAAAAATTCTATTTTTTAAATATTCTAAAAGATGATTTTTTTTTTTTTTTTAAAGACAGGGTCTCACTCTGTTACCCAGGCTGGAGTGCAGTGGTGTGATCATAGCTCACTGCAGCCTCAAACTCCTGGGCTCAAGTGATCCTTCTGTCTCAGCCTCCCAAGTAGCTGGGACTACAGGCGCATGCCACAATATCCAGCTGATATTTTTATTTTTTGTAGAGATAGAGCCTCGCTTTGTTGCCCAGTCTGGTCTTGAACTCCTGGCTTCAAGCCATCCACCCACCTTGGCCTCCCAAAGCACTGGGATTACAGGTGTGAGCTACCACATCCATCCTAAAAGATGAGTTCTTAAAAATCATCTGAAATCACTGTGGACAAATATTTATTAAACCTCAAAGCCATCTCTGAAAACAGGAAAGATTCAAAGAATAGCTAATAGCAGTCTTATTACTGAGAGTTGTATTTCACACAAGGAAAATTTACCTTCTCTTTCTATAGCTCACCAAATTGATTTTAGAAGATTTTGATCATAAGAAAAATCACACTAAAGTAATACATGAACACTGGCCTGCAGAATGGTCAAATTAATGTGACCACATTAAAAATGATACAAATGTGAAAGTCACTAGCAGTTTGAGTTCTAATATAGCATCTGTGCAGAGTCCACAAAGCAGGAGTCAGTGCTGTCTTCCCCTGCGGGCATCATCGGCCACCTTCACCAGTTTTTCATTGCCTCTTGTATCAGAGGAAGGAGCAGTTTCAGCTTTCTGCCCTTCTCAGCACTCCCTGATATAACAGCCCCCTGACCTTGGCTTTGAAGCAGGCATGAAGTTGGCCAGGAAGTGTTCTTCCACCCGTTAGCTTCACTCCTTTATTTTGTATCCAGTGAAGGGGCTAGAGAAGCAATTCTATCTCAGCCAGCCCAGGAGGCTCTCCCATCAGAGTTGGCAGAAGCCCCGGCAGGAACCAATGCAGGTTTCCTACCTCCATCCCCAAGCCCTTGGCCCACTTCAAAGAGATGCCTAGAAGCCAAATACATTTGTTGCTATGAATTTAGTTAGCTGACTTATCACTGTGTTGCATAATTCTTTCCCTGGTAACTGGTGTTAGGGTACAGCTAACACCAGTTCCATCAGCAGCTCCCCAAAGCACCCTGCTACTTACAATAATCAATACAGGCACCATCTATGCTGGGGTTATAAAAATACCAATATTGATCTGATATACATCAATCTGAGGTCACTTAGCTAAGATTACGTATAAGAATGACAGTTTCATCTAAATTTTTAGGGATACAGACAGAATTCACAGTCATTTCATAGGAGCCTACAATGAAACATCAGCTGACAATACATTTTAGTTTCTATTCATCTGGAAATTATTGTAAACCAGCTTTAAAAGTTTGCCAATTCTTATTTCACTAGGAAAAAAAAAAATCTTCACCCATTTTACAAAACTTGACTTTACCAAAAAGCTTAGGCTGATTTTAAAAGCTAGAAAAACTATCCTAATACTACTCAATGTTCAAAATGTTGGTTATAAATCTTTGTAACTGGTTTTAGATTATTGTAAACCTTTATGACTACCTAAATTCATGCTTCATATTCTAACTAGAAGTGTCCATGTATGTGCTACATCCAAATACTCATTCAACCTTGTCCAGGAAGGTCTACAGAGAGTCTACTCTCTCTAATATAGTATCAGATTAACTCCCTAAGAAAAGCTCCCTGAGTAAAAGAAATAACTGCACCACACCAAAATGCCACTGAAAACCCTTAACTGATACTATAAAATAGGAGAAGCACAGACAGCTCCAGCTTTCAAAGGAAAATAAGACAGAACTACTCAAGAGAAAAAACATAGTAACAGCAGCATCAGCAACTGTGAGAACCATTTATCATAATAGGCATTGTGCTAGAAGCTTTACATAATCACATCTAATTCCTATAGACACCTTGCAAAGCAGGCAATTAGCATCCACATTTAACACTGAAAACACAGAGGCAGAAATTAGAAGTGGTCAGAAAGGGTCTGAATCTAACCTGGTTCGACTCCAGAATTTGCTTGGTTTTCATTCATCATGCTCACTCCTGAAGAAAAGGATTAGACAAACTCACTTGCTGGGCTATCTGGAGAAGAACCGAGATCGGGTTCAGGAACCTGCGTGTAGGTGCATTTTTTTTCTCTCACTTGTTTTTTTCTGACGAGAGAAAGTAACGAGAGGCCTTGTGCCCATGATGACCTGTCCTGACCCTAGGAGAACTTCTCTCACTGCTTTGTAAAAGTTCAGCCACGCGTGGGCAAGCATGCATACAGTCACAGTGAGTTTTACTATTTCATAATATTGATGAACACACAATACAGTCACAGTTAGTTATAAAGAAAAACTGACAGGTCTCCAAGACTACAGAATTTCTAGAACCAAGACCTTCGGGAAAATGTTATAAAATCCACTTGCGACAAAAACTGTATTTTTCTTCTTTTTCTTTCTCACCCCCCTTCCCCCCAACCCCCAGCTTAATTAAAAGGTATAAAGTGAAGAGAGAACAATAAACAATTATCATGGTAATTTGATAGTAGATACAAATGTGTCAACCACTTTCTCTGCCAAAATTCAGGCTACAGAATATAGGTGTTCAGAAAGTTACAATGTGCAACTGTTTTTAATCATATTAATTTGTGTTTCATTGAAGTGAGATCTTCATTTTATGTTCAGCTGCACTATTGATAGGTTAATACCTGCTATGGTTTGAACGTATGTATCTGCCAAAATGGTTTGAATGTATGTATCAAACCAAAATATGGTTTGAATGTATGTATCCACCAAAAATTTGAATGTATGTATCTGCCAACCTATGACCCAATGTGATAGTGCTAAGAGGTGGGGCCTTCAGGTGATTAAGTCATGAGGCTGGGATTAGTACCCTTATAATAAGGGCTCAAGGGTACTAGCTAAGCCCCTTTTTTGCCCATGTTTTCTGCACATGAGGACACAGCATGCGGTCCTCTTGTCCTTTTTGCCCCTTTTACTATATGAGGATGCAGTAAGAAGGCCCTCACCAGACGCTGAAGGCCAGCACCTTGACCTTGAACTTCTCAGACCCCAGAACTCAAGAAAATAAAGTTATGTTATTTATATTATCTAGTCTCAGGTTTTTGTTATTAGCAGCATAAACGGTCTAAGACAATACCTAAAAATGTGTGCATGATGTATAAAATCTCTAGGACGCTCTTAGATGAATAACACCACACTGCTCCTATATTCTAGGAATTACAGTCACATCAGTCAGTTCTACCACCCTTCCCCCTTTTTTCATCTTACAAACTGAAATGCACTTTCTGACCCTCTACATTTTGCTTTCCACTTAATCACTTTATTCACTGGGCTGTCATAAAGAGTTTGAGATCTCCTAGTTCAGAATTAAGCCAGTATTATGTTAATAATTAAGCAAACATAAGCAACTTTTTTTTTTTTTCCTTTAAGAGTAAGGGCCTGGAAGAAAGGAAATCTTGGTGAGACAGCAATAAAACTTCAGTGAAAAGAGAGCGAGAAGCTGAAGTACAGACTTACACAGGGAGTGGCTGGCTCAGGGGCCCGCTTCATGCCTGGTCTCGCTCCTTCTTTGAAAGGTAGTCTTAGGCTGATGGCTAGTTTAATAGTGCTGGGTTCCATCTGAACTCAGTTTATTACAATGAGCTGCTGGTCAAAGCTGGGCAGGTTAGCTTGGTTGGCTAGAGCAGGAGCTTTAAGGCCAAAGCACCATATCTGTGCTGCTGGGTGAGTTCACCCACAACAGAATTCTGTAGCATGATCACAGACAAGTACAATGACAAACGGGTGGGAGGTGTGAGCCGGGTGACTATGAATATAATCACTCAGCACAATATTTAATGAGCAGTCACTGTTCCAGACATTAATAATACAAAGATAATCATACTGAGGTTAAAGTCTTCCAAGGCAGACACATATAAAAATACATAATTAAAACGTAATGTAGTAAGTACTGTGATAGAGATCTCTACGGGAACAGAGACAGGTAAGGGAGGCTTCCTGGAATAGGAGACATCTGAGCTGGTTCTAAAGAGTGAGTAATATGTGGGTGGGGGGCACTCCTTGCCAAGGAGAGGGCATCATAAACAAAAGCAGAACTTATGCCATCAGTCGTAGGGAAAAAGAACAGGATATGCATCAGCTTTTTATAAACCCAACTGGAAAACCTATTAACTTCTTTTGTAAATGAAAAATTGCATCTTTACTCACTTAAAAATGCTTTTTTTAAAATAAGATTTTTTTCTCACTTGTTGCAAGGAGGAAACTATACATTTTTTAATTACATGTTTACTGCTTTGTAATTTTAGAAGATGAGAATAAAACTTTAATAAGAATTAAGATCTAAGAATTATGACAGTGAGCAGAGGATGGAGGTCCAAGGACATAATACTCTCAAATGCCGGAGAGCCCAGTATTAGGATGAAATTATTTTATCTTAAAAATAAAATTTTTAAGGTCTAAAAAAAAAAAAAACCTCCCCTAACTTCCTCTCCCCCCAATCTCTTGGTAATCTCTATCCTACTCTCTACTTAGGAGTTCAACTGTTTCACACTCCACATAACAACAAGATCATGTGGCACCTCTCTGTGCCTGGTGTATTTCACTTAATATAATGTCCTCCAGGTTCATCCATGTTGCCCTAAATGACAGGATTTTCTTATTTTTTAAAGCTCAATACCATTCCATTGGGTATTAAATATGACATTTTCTTTATCCATTCATCTGTTGATGAACACCGGTTGATTCTGTATCTTGGCTGTTGTGAATAGTGCTGTAATAAACATCAGAGTTGAGAGATCTCTTCCGCATGCTGATTGCATTTCTGGCAGATAGATACCCAGCAGCATAAAATAAGCTTAAAGTCTTAAAGATAATTTTCATTTTGAATTAAGAGGCAGTATATTTTAATATTTTATCATTTTTCCCTAATATATACGATCAAAACCACTTACATGCATCTCCATCTACCTATGGTACTGTGTTTACACTGCAAAAAAACAAATTCAGGAAATGTTCATGAAATCAAATAATTAGAGCTGCAGTTCAGTACTTCTCTCATAAAATTAATGGTATTTTAGTAACTGTTTCCTTAGTATGTCTAATGATTTTATCTTTTTGTTCATTTTGCCATTAAATTTTGCTCTTTCAGCATATAGGTAGCTATTCTTCCTTCCCCTTTTTTGATCATGCATACCTTTGCAAATCTCAGGAAAGCTATTAGCCCCTTAAGCTGAAGACCAGGGCATGAAACTTCAGAGTTTTATGGTCCCCAGAGATGGTCAAGAACCCCTCTCCCTGAGTGCCCGATGACAGAAGATGCTTTGAGTGGTTACAAATTCCAAACTACAGGTCAGGCTGTGGTGGCTCCAACCTGTAATCCCAGCACTTTGGAAGGCTGAGGTGGGAGGATTTCTTGAACCCAGGAATTTTAGATCAGCCTGGATAACACAGGGATACCCTGTCTCTACAAAAAATCAAATTAGTTGCGCATGGTGGTGCATGCCTGCTGTCTCAGTTACTTGGGAGGTTGAGGTGGGAAGATTGCTTGAGCCTGGGAGGTAGAGGCTGCAAGTGAGCTGTGATGGTGCCACTGCACTCCAGCCTGGGTGACAGAGCAAGACCCTGTCTCAACAACAACAACAATAACAAATTTCAAACTACAAAGTAAATCTTCCCAATTTCCTGACATGAGTTTTTGGATCAAACATAAAACTTTTAAAAAAAGTGATACTTAAGGCTGGGCATGGTGACTCATGCCTGTAATTCCAGCACTTTGGGAGGACGAGGCAGGTGGATCACTTGAGGTCCCAAGTTTGAGACCAGCCTGGCCAACATGGTGAAACTCTGTCACTACTAAAAATACAAAAAATTAGCCAGACGTGGTGGTGCATGCCTGTAACCCCAGCTACTGGGGAGGCTGAGACAGGAGAATTGCTTGAACCCAGGAGGCAGAGGTTGCAGTGAGCTGAGATCGCGCCACTGCACTCCAGCCTGGGTGACAGAGTAAGACTGTCTCAAAAAAAAAAAAAAAAAGTCATACTTAAAATAGTTCTTATAAAACAAGGTTTCAAAGCCCTTCTGTTTAAAACAGTGGTTCTTGAGGGTTTGTATGAAAATCACCTTTGGGCTTTTAACACAGTGCGGTCCAGGTCCCACCCAGACCTGCTGAGCTGCAATCCTGAGGCATTAGCCTCAGCTGTGTGTTTTAAAATGGCTCCCTAAAGGATTTTGATGTACATCTCTGGTTTAGAACCACCAACTCACAGAATTTAAACTAGAATCATCTCCCACGTGCTAAAGTGATTTTTCACATTTTTCATTGCTTGGCAAAACATGAAAGTTCTGGGTTCCCTAAACCAATGGTTTAAGAGGTGTTGTTGATGGGCTTCAGCCATCCCCTAGACCATCTGCCTTCAAACTGGGATACATATGCTCCTAAGGGCATCCAAGGGCTTTCCACAAAAGGATTTTAACAGTTTTTGTGCTTTGGACTCCTCTAGCACCTGGTAAAGTCAGGCTGAATCCCTTCTTAGGATAATATTTTTAAATGCATAAATCAAAACAACATTAGCAAGAAAATATAATCATACTAAGGATAAGTATATTTAAATATGGTTATATTTAAATATGGTTAAAAATTTAATGCATATTTTTATACATTAAAATATGTATACCCTAGAATTATATGTGCTCCTTTATTAACCCAGTAAATGGTAAAATCTAGGGGCATGTCTAATAACTGTGATGATTTCAAAGTAATCAGTTCAAACCACCTTTTGAGATACCTGAAACAACTGTAATGTGACAAGAAAACATCTTACTTCTGTTGATGCTCACGCTACTTTAGGTTTGTTGCTTACATTTGTAATTAAAGGAAATGCTCAATTTCTAGGTGAGGTTAGTGGAAAAAAAGATGAAATTATTTTCCTCATCCAAATTTACAAACGCTTGGAGTTAAAAACCTTACTTTAAGAGAATATGTGTACATGGAGGGTTATAAAGCAGTTTCCAGATTCTTTCTTAAAACCTTTCATACCTCGTTTCTCACATACATTCCCCTTCTACTTTTCCTTTCTTTTTTTTTTTTTTTGAGATGGAGTCTTGCTCTGTCACCCAGGCTAGAGTGCAGTGGCGCAATCTTGGCTCACTGCAACCTCCACTCCTGAGTTCAAGAGATTCTTCTGCCTCAGCCTCCTAAGTAGCTGGGACTACAAGTGCACACCACCAGACCTAGCTAATTTTTGTATTTTTAGTAGAGGGAGTTTTCCCCATGTTGGCCAGGCTGGTTTCGAACTCCTGACCTCAAGTGATGCACCCACCTTGGCCTCCCAAAGTGCTGAGATTACAGGCATGAGCCACCGCGCCTGGCCCCCTTCTACTTTCATAAGGCACACTTCTTATGCATCCTGAACATTACGTGGTTTATTGTTAAGGGTGCTAAAACCTCTGAAGTGTCACTAAAGAAATGAGAGAATGCACTGCTCCTGTAGAAGCGCCCCTTGAGAGCAAAACAAGAAATACTGTGGGAGCAGGGCCTTGCTTCATGCAAGTGAAAAGGTTTCTGTCTCGTTTGTATTAATGCATCATTGTCATAGGGCACAAATTAATACAGAAAGTCTGCGCCTTACGATGGTTTGACTTACAATATTATTCGACTTTATTCCATGTTATACCATGTCAAAATTTCCTCACTTTTTAAGTCCATTGTGTATTTAAAAAATTTATTTTCTAAGGTATGTGAAAACAAAAATGTTTGAAGCCTAACCAACATTTCACAAAGCCTGTGAGAAATGAGCTTCAGAGCCATGGAGGTCTATGAGCCTCCTTCATCAGAAACACCTTGGGTATCTACTTAAAATGCAGATTCCTATGCCCCAACTCAATGTACGAAATTTGAATCTCTAGCGTTGGGTCTGGGAATTTGCACTTTGAAACAAGCATCATACTTGAATCTGATGTACACCAAAGTTGAAAACCACTGCATTATGCTACTTTACTGCTTTGCTGTTAAGTCTTCCAGACACTATTGTTTCAACCATTTTCTGGACCCATATTTATCTTTCAATCTATGGATAGGCATTTGTTATAAGCTAAATTATACAAACTCAACACAAGGCATTGATGCTTCTTCAGAATTTGACGGGGACTGACCATAGACAATGTCAATACGAACCATCTCTTTGTGCATCACTTAATAATTTTCAGTGGTATAGAATAGTGATGTTTTCCTTAACCTGTTACTTATAATTTGATACCATTTTTGGATAAGCTGTAAATAAGCCCACAATAGAATAGGGAGGCAAATATTCCCTTTTAAAAAAATATGGTCCTACCATATGAACTAATACTTTAAACAATGCATCTGCTATCTAATTATTGTCAGAAAGAAGTGTTAAAGTTCAAAGCATTTGGTATTCCATAGGTGCTTTAAGCTTTTTAAAAAATGTCCTAGGCTAAAATTACATTAATCATGTTACTTGAAGCTTCAATTTTGGGCCTTTCATGCATAAAACTTCAGCAAATGTCTCAGTTTAAAATTATTCTGAAAGAGGTCTGACCCTGCTACTCTCTACTCTGTAGAGGTGAGATGTGTAGACTAACTGCTCAACCCTATACTTTTGTTAGGTCCCTTCATTTTCATATAATGAAACGAGTTCAACTGTTGGTTAAAGCATGTGATTCCACTATTGACAATGAAGGAGTTAAGGACGATCCACCCCACACTATGCCAATTTGGCATATTTATTATTTCAAGCTGAAAGTACTTGAGAAACTAGTTGCAGAAAGACCTTTCTGATCTGTCCTTTCTTACAGATGGCAAGCCACAAAAATTCCTTTGAGGATGGCTTCCCTCCAGTAGGGAGAGAAAATAACCCTTACACCAGAGATTGAAAACTGCTGCTGCAATGAACCTGTACAAATAAACTTACTGAAGAAACCCTTATCTTCCACTAGCTTTACACACCCCCACCATAGATCTCCTAGTGACCTCTAGAATTTACTGTCCCTAACCCAGATCCCCTTGTCCTGTCATTTCTTCACAAATTTATTATTTCTTGTCCAAAAAGTACAAAACCTATCTGCATTGGCCATTTCTTTGCATCTTTACTCTCTTGTACTCCCTATGTATGTGTAAAAATTTATAAAACCTGTATCTTTTTCTCCTGTTAATGTATCTTGTGTTAATTTGATTCCTAGAACCAGCCAAAGATCCAACTTAAGTACCAACATAGGCAGAGGTGACTTTTACCCTCTTACAACCACTTATTAGTTTTCCATGAACTTGCCAAGGAGTGAGAGATCTTGAACTTGTTGTCACTCAATAGCCAGCAAAAGCTCAGTTCCAAGAAGCCATATTCATGGAAGACATACAGGAGGCACACTCATCTATATTTTCCAAAATCTATCGCTGTATTAAGTCAAACTAACAGCTGCGTAATGAATAACACTGTCTCTGTAAAATCTGTATAAAGATATCACAAAAACTGAGTTTCTCCTGTACTCTCACAACACAATCAACACACAACACTTACTGTGACCTCTAGTCGCCAAAATGCATGGGGATTTTTCCCTACCAGCAATGAATTCTGCAGCAGACACCAGCTGGGTATCTTCTAATTCAATTCAATTCTGATACTACCTGCTATAAATTGGGGTTCCCACAACCCCTCCTTATAGTTCGATTAATTTGCTAGTGCAGCTCACAGAACTCAGGGAAATACATTTACTGATTCATTATAAAGCATATTACAAAGGATACTGATGATCATCAGAGGTGGACAGGGCACAGCATGGGAGAAGATTGTCATCAGAGGTGGATAGGGCACAGCGTAGGAGAAGATCATCATCAGAGGTGGATAGGGCACAGTAGATCATCAGAGTTGGATAGGGTACAGCATGGGAGAAGATCATCATCAGAGGTGGATAGGGCACAGCATGGGAGAAGGGACATACCACCATCCAGGAGTTTCTACATGTTCAACTTTCTGGAAGCTCCCCAACCCAGTCCTTTTGAGCTTTTATGGAAGCCTCATTGCTAAGGCATCACTCATTAATCATTGGCCTTGGTGATAACCTTCATCCCCTCTCTCCTCCCCAGAAGTTGGGGAGGTGCAGAGCGGTGTTGAAAAGCCCCAACCCTCTAATCCTGCCTTAGTCTTTTCTATGACCAGCTCCAACCTGAGGCTACTTAGGGGCTGCCGGCCACCAGGAATCTCATTCACATACAAAAAGACACATCACTTTGGAGATTCCAAGGATTTCAGTAGTTGCATGCCAGAAAATGGGAACAAAGAACAAACATATATTTCACAATATTACAATCTGCTTTTAAGGCTAATCACCAACTTTGGCATATTAGACACCCATATTCGAAAAAGTCACTGTTGTATACATTGAGGCTCAGTCTGTTTTCAATGTTTTATTAGTCATTTCTACACAGAATAACAGTCAAGGACAAAAACTAAAAAAATATTTAAGCATTTATACTGTAACGACCAAATTCTTTTCAACGAAAACATCTCCCCCACAAACATTTCTGGGTATAAAATTTCTCTCCCCTGACATCATAAGTCCATGGGTAAGTTATACAACTTCATGAGCAGCCACTGGAATGTGTTCTATATGCAATGAGACTATCCTTTTCAATCTGTATCATGGTGTTAACAACACCAACCTCTACTGAGGTTTAATCTAAGAAACACGAAATTCATCCCCTCCAAAACTTGTTGTGTCTCTTGCCTATATATTGCTGAGGTCACATCTGAACACTATAGAGAAATTACTTTTCAGTGTTAATATTGAGAATAATTGTATTTCTTCCAAATAACTAATTCTGTTTCTCTTTCAGCAAAGTGAGTTGAACATCTGGCAAGGCTTCTCATTTGTAACTGCAGTTTGAAAGCTTAGGGACAGACTGTGATCCACTCACAGGACTCGCCTTTGGAAGGGCATTATTTCCTGTTCCATTTAATCTTCCGACTTTTGGTTTATCTTTTTTTCTTTCTCAAACATTTCTAATTTATGTTACTGCATTATCCTTTAACTGTTTTTATAAACACTTTAAGAACAATGGAGAGCATCATAAATTTTTAAAAAACTTAAACAGGAAAAAATGTTTTAATATTATTTGAATTAAGATTTATACTTTATGAAAATACATGTTAAACTGTAATACTTAAGGAAAAATTTAAAGCCTCAACGATTGTCTGAATAATTGGGTGTTTTTTTCAAAATAATGTCAAGAACCTGGTAAAGTTAAAAGAAACCTCTTGTATCAATATCAACTTATCCTGAAAGTTATCACCTAAAACTTTTCTTAAGCAATGACTTTCATATGACACTGTGCTGCTAAAATACCGTAATATTAAAATACTGTCTTTTCCCAAAAAGCAAGCATAATCAAGCAGTTGGAAATAAGAAGCAGTTCGGCCAAACAGCTTCAAAATTTAAAATGAAGGCCAGGCGCGGTGGCTCACGCCTGTAATCCCAGCACTTTGGGAGGCTGAGGCGGGTAGATCACGAGGCCAGGAGTTTGAGACCAGCCTGATCAACATAGTGAAACCCCATCTCTACTAAAAATACAAAAAAATTAGCTGGGCATGGTGGCACCTGCCTGTAATCCCAGCTATTTAGGAGGCTGATGCAGGAGAATCACTTGAATCCCAGAGGCAGAGGTTGCAGTGAGCCGAGATCACGCCACTGCACTCCAGCCTGGCCGACATAGCGAGACTCTGTCTCAAAAAAAAAAAAAAGAAGCTGAGCTGTTTAAAGACTCTGAAGGAATAAGTCAATCCTGGGAATTAGGCAACAATGCTCTGGTGTCTGTGCGGGAAAAACATTACATATGAACCTAATTTGCAATAAGATCCTTTTGGCAACACGATTATTAAACAAACAAACAAAAAACCCTTCTATCATGAGTCTTGCCTTTTAAAAGGCTATGGTTAATGACTATGAATTTTTTTTTTTAAGATGGAGTTTTTGCTCTTATCGTCCAGGCTCACTGCAACCTCCACCTCCCCGGTTCAAGTGATTCTCCTGCCTCAGCCTCCCAAGTAGCTGGGACTACAGGCACCCACCACCACGCCTGGCTAATTTTTGTATATTTACTAGAGACGGGGTTTCACCATGTTGGGCAGGATGGTCTCGATCTCCTGATCTCATGATCTTCCCACCTCGGCCTCCCAAAGTGCTAGGATTACAGGCGTGAGCCACTACGCCCAGCAATGCCTATGAATTCTTATAAAAGACTCCCATTCTACGAAATGGAATTATAGCAATGTCTGAGAGATACAAGATCCAGAATGAAAAAGAAGAGAAAATAATAAAGCAATCTTTTCTATCAGTTGCCGAGAAAGGGGAAAAAAAATTAATATTTTATTATCTTTGAAAAAGCCTCATGTACTGTTAGAATGACTAGAAGAATTCTTCCCCCATCCATCAGCGCATCTGTTCCCCCACTTAAAGCATGCCTACATACAATGTTCCAGGTACTGGTGACATAACAGTGGTGTTAAAAAAAAAAAAAAAAAGCAGGCCAGGCACAGCGGCTCAAGCCCTTAATCCCGGCACTTTGGGAGGCCAAGGCGGGCGGATCATGAGGTCAGGAGATCAAGACCACGGTGAAACCCCATCTCTACTAAAAATACAAAAATTAGCCGGGCGTGGTGGCGGGTGCCTGTAGTCCCAGCTACTGGGGAGGCTGAGGCAGGAGAATGGCGTGAACCCGGGAGGCGGAGCTTGCAGTGAGCAGAGATTGTGCCACTGCACTCCAGCCTGGGCCACAGAGCGAGACTCCTTCAAACAAACAAACAAACAAACAAACAAAACAAAAATAAAACCAAAATGTAAGGCAATTTAAATTTAACAGAGTTTAACTGAGCAAAGAACAATTCGAGAATCGTGCAGCTCCCCAAACCAGAATAAGTTCGGAGTGACTCCGTGCTGCCATATGGTTGGAGATTTATGTTAATAAAAAGGAAAGTGATGCACAGAAAATGGGGATGAGGTGCAGAAACAGCCGATTGGTTACAGCGCAGCATTTGCCTTATTTGAACATGGTTTGAACAGCTGGCTGCTGTGATTGGCTGATACTTGGGATTGCTGGGAGATTATGTCTCTCTAATGACTGTTTAAACATCCAGTTAGGTCACAGTTCACTATGTACCAGGAGACCTTTAGGAAAAACTAAAAATATGTAAGGAGCCAGCTTTAGGCTAAACTTAAAGGGGGGCAGAAGTATGCAGGGGCTCTGCCCATAGGGACGCAGGCATTAGCCAAAGATTGCACTGATGAACTTACATGAGCAACTGGGATAACAGCTCTGAGAGGGAAGAAGACAGTTCTTGAAGGAATATAATAAAGGAACCTGAATAAATGCAACTATTTAAAACTCCATTTGGAGGCCAGACACGGTGGCGGCGGCTCACGCCTGTAATCCCAGCACTTTGGGAGGCCAAAGCAAGCGGATCACCTGAGGTCAGGAGTTTGAGACCAGCCTAGGCCAACATGGCGAAACCTTGTCTCTACTAAAAATACAAAATTAGCTGAGCATGGAGGTGCATGCCTGTAATCCCAGCTACTCAGAAGGCTGAGGCAGTAGCTTGAACCCGGGAGGCAGAGGCTGCAGTGAGCCAAGACTGTGCCACTGCATGCCAGCCTGGGTGACAAGAGCAAAACTCCGTCTCAAAAATAAAAATAAAAATACCGTTTGGCTTCTGTTTAAGCCTTTTATCCTTTTCACCAACACAATTCTAAGTAGAAAAAGTAAACTACAACAAATTAGAATCCAAACATTATTTCCAAGATTTCTTCCCTTGTTTTTAAATAGCAATTTCCCACTAACAATATCATAAACATAGTTGTTTTTTAAACTGAATTTTTAAACAAAACTCCCAGCATGGAATATTTCTACCTGATTAAATATTTAAATTTTAATATTAAAATATTAAAATGCAAATAATCTAGTACTTCCAAATAAAATAAGTATCTCAAATATTAAATTATCATTTCTTTAAAAGGACTTTTTAAGATATACCCACTTTTTATAGAAAGGCAGCCTGATCACCTGAGGTTGGGAGTTCGAGACCAGCCCGACCAACATGGAGAAACCCCATTTCTATTAAAAATACAAAATTAGCCAGGCATGGTGGTGCATACCTGTAATCCCAGCTACTCGGAAGGCTGAAGTGGGAGAATCACCTGAACCTGGGAGGCGGAAGTTGTGGTGAGCTGAGACCGCTCCATTGCACTCCTGCCTGGGCAACAAGAGCAAAACTCCGTCTCAAAAAAAAAAAAAAAAAAGAAAGAAAGAAAGTGGATACATTATTTCTGGGAAGAGGAGGCATTAAATACTATAAAAGTCAATGTTCTGTTTTTTGAAGGTTACAGCTGGTGGGGCTCAGGGAGTTCCACCTCAAAACATGACTGTAGGAGACAAAAATTTGTACCCCAAATATGCCTTTTTGGCATAGGGATTATTTTGAGAAACAGCAGAAACTGGAAAAGCTCTGAAAACATAAAGTAAGTTACCCTTTTGTAAGAGAAATTTACATCCATAAAGGGAATCTCTATTTGTAAAGGTGTCTCCATCTCTGTACCAGAAAGAAAGGGATGGCTCTAAATCTAAACTAGAAACTCTTATCAATGGGGAAGGCACCTACTTAAATCTGTGCAATAAACCTTACCCTTGTTTAGACATTTCCTGATCACCTCCCCATAACAGGTTTTCTCTACACCTCCTCTGTTTCTGTAGACATGTATTAAAGCCACCTCCTAGATATTTATAGGCATCTCTTTAATTGCACTTGCCTTTATGGTATTTTGCTAAATCTACTCTGCCTGTGCTCTATAAAAGGAAAAAGAAAGCCTGGATGACAGCACATCTGTTGACAGCATGGTTTACTCAATATTTTAAGTCCACTGTTGAGACCTGCCGTTCAGAAGAAAAGATTCTTTTCAAAATATTACTGTTCATTGACGATGCATCAGGTCATCCAAGAGCTCTGATGGAGATGGACCAGGAGATGAATGTTGCTTTCATGCCTGCTATCACAACATCCCATTCTGCAGACCATGGGTAAAGAAGTAATTCTGACTCTCAAG
Organism: Hylobates moloch; assembly: GCF_009828535.3. Taxonomy (NCBI): domain Eukaryota; kingdom Metazoa; phylum Chordata; class Mammalia; order Primates; family Hylobatidae; genus Hylobates; species Hylobates moloch. Next base: position 154,235,304 of record NW_026652277.1, read on the forward strand.
TCTTATTTAAGAAATAAATTTCTTAAGGCTATAGCTGCCATAAATAGTGATTCCCCTGATAGAGCCAAGCAAAGTAAATTAAAAACCTTCTAGAAAGAATTCTCCATTCTAGATGCCATTAAGAATACTTTTGATGCATGGCAGGAGGTCAAAAATGTCAACATTTACAGGAGTTGAGAAGATGATTCCAAACCTCATGGATGATTGAGGGGATCAAGACTTCAGTGGAGGTTAGTAACTGCAGCTGTTGTAGAAACAGCAAGAGAACTAGAATTTGAAGGGAAATCTGAATACTGAATTGCTGCAATTTCATGATAAAACGTGAATGGGGCCAGGTGCGGTGGCTCACGCCTGTAATCCCAGCACTTTGGGAGGCCGAGGTGGGCAGATCACGAGATCAGGGGTTCAAGACCAGCCTGGCTAACATGGTGAAACACTGTCTCTACAAAAATACAAAAATTAGCCGGGCATGATGGCCCATGCCTGTAATCCTAGCTACTTAGGGGGCTGAGGCAGGAGAATTGCTTGACCCTGGGAGGCAGAGGTTGCAGTGAGCCAAGATCGAGCCACTGAACTCCAGCCTGGGAGACAGAGCGAGACTCTGTCTCAAACAAAACAAAACAAAACAAAACAAAACAAAACAAAACAAAACAAAACAAAACAAAACAAAACAAAACTTGAATGGAAGAGGAGTTGCTTCTTATGGATGAACAAAGGAAAATGGTTTCTTAAGATGAAAGCTACTCCTGGTGAAGATACTATGAATGTTGTTGAAATGACAAGGGATTTAGGATATTACACAAACTTAGAGAGGAACTGACCCCAGTTTTGAAAGTTGTACTGTGGGTAAAAAGCTATCAAACAGCATTGCATGCTGCAGAGAAATGAAAGGAAGAATCTATTGATGCAATCAACTTCACTGCCGTCTTAATGTTTATGACTCTCTAAAGGCTCAAATGATCATCAGCACTTTCTAGCAATAAAGTTTTTTTATTTTTTTGAAGACAGAGTCTTGTTCTGTCGCCCAGGCTGGAGTGCAGTGGCATGATCTCGGCTCACTGCAACCTCCACCTCCTAGGTTCAAGCGACTGTCGTGCCTTAGCCTCCCAAGTAGCTATGATTAAGGTGCACACCACCATGCTCAGCTAATTTTTGTATTTTTAGTAGAGACAGGGTTTCACCATGTTGGCCAGGCTGGTCTCAAACTGCTGACCTCAAGTGATCTGCCCTCCTCGTCTTTCCAAAGTGCTGGCATTACAGGCATGAGCCACCACGCCCAGCCACTATTTGTAACGAAAATATGTATGTTGTTTTTTCAGACATAATGCACATTTAATAGACTAAGTATAGTGTAAATATAATTTTTATATGCACTGGGAAACCAAAAAATTAGTGTGACTGCCTTGTGAAATTCACTTCATTGCAGTGGTCTGGAACTGAACCTGAAGTATCTACGAGGTATGCCTGTACTCTGGAGATTCGGTTGGTATTCCCTAGGCATCTCTCACGAATACATGAAGTATATATGTTAATAAACTTCTGTTAGTTTTCTTTTGTTAATCTGACGTTTGCCACAAGTGTTCTTGCCAACTGAGAACTCGGGAAAAGTTATATTTTCCTTCATGCTAAAACTAACAAGCCACTGGAAATGAATGGAGATAAAAAGCTTTCTATTTTTCTCGTGGGTATAATTTCAAAACATTCTGATGGCAGCCATTGGCTGTAAAACCTGTGTACAACATTCAGTGTATTTCAACAAAGCTTAATAATTAATGAACATCCTATGTCATTAATTTATAATAAATCCAATCTGTTTCAGAATTTTCAAATGCACTGCTTAAGATTCTGTCCCAGTGGTAATTAGCTAACAGTGACAGTCTTTAAATTCCTTTATTTGCATTTGTCATAATACGCTTTCCAGACAATCTAGTGAATGTTCAGTGAGTGACTTTAAGGGTTGTGGCAGTGGTCAGGCTATCTGATTACTTTCCATAACGAGTGAGGAGCTTTTCTCATCATTAGAATACATGTCAGAATAAAGAGACTTCCTGAATTAGACACAAATAGGTACAAATTTTTGTAATTATAATTATTTTTACCATTAGGATTCCCAACAAATTTTGATAATTTAATTTGGTTCTCTTCCTTGTGTTGATATGGAGGCACTGGATAAAATATTAATTTAATTTGGTAAATATTACTGTTATAATTTGGTAAAATAACATGAACTTTTATTAAAAAAGCAACTGAATGCTTGCTTGGACACTGAAGAAACAGCTTCAAATATTCAGCCAAAGCTGTTTATGACTGATACTTACATCAACAAATACAGATCACTTAATTTTAACTGTAAGTGTTCATTAAGAGAAATTAGTCTTTCTGAGGTGGGCTTTTTTTTCCTTTTTTTTTGCTAGTTTTGGCAATTATGCAAGACATCAGTAAAGTTGTTCCTTTTCAATGCCTCATCTCCATATTTACATTTCAACCACTTGGTACCTTGTCTACAGAGGAACATAGAGCTCAGAGGCTCTTCCCAAACTGCCAAACGCTCCAAAAACAGATATTTAATAGGGTTTACTCAGTTCCACAAATGATGAGCCAGCTACCACCCATCAGAATTCATTCATCGTTTGACCTATGAAGCCCATCAGAATAAAATGCTAATTTGGATTTAAATGCTCATGAAGACTTAACCCTACCTAAATTACCTACCTACCTATCTATCTATCTATCTATCTATCTATCTATCTATCTATCTATCTATCTATCTCTCTCTCTCTCTATCTATCTATCTATCTGAGACAGGGTCTTATGCTGTCTCCCTGGCTGCAGTCCAGTGGTGTGATCACAACTCCCTGTAGCCTTGACCGTCTGGGCTCAAGCAATCCTCCCACCCCAGCCTCCTGAGTAACCGGGACTACAGGCACGTGACACTATGTCCAGCTAATTTTTGGTAGAGATGGGGTCTTACCATGTTACCCAGGCTGGTCTCAAACTCCTGGGCTCAAGCAATCCTCACGCCTTAGCCTCCCAAAATGCTGGGATTTCAGGCATGAGCCACTGAACCTGGCCTGAAAATGTCTTTTAAATAGCAAACAGCCAGGTGCAGTGGCTCACTCCTGAAATCCCAGCATTTTGGGAGGCTGAGGCGGGAGGACCGCTTGAGCCCAGGAGTTCAAGATCAGCCTGGGCAACAGGGCAAGACCCCATCTCTTAAAAAAAAGTTAGCCAGGTGAGGTGACCCTCAACTGTAGTCACAGATGCTTGGGAGGCTGATACGGGAGGATGGCTTAAGCTCAGGAGTTCGGGACTACAGAGAGCTATGATCATGCCACTGCACACCTGCTTGGGTGATAGGCCAAGACTCTGTCTAAAATAATCAAAATAAAAAACATTTCCAGTTACCTTTCATCTAAAGGACTACTTGAGATGTTAAATTTGGCCAAGAGAAGAGACACTAGGAGACGAAAATTGCCTTAAACTTATGCTACTCCTTAAAGACTATATAGTACATAGTCATGAGTTTAGAACTACCTTCACCTACAGTTGAACTATCCCTTTCTGGATCCTTGGTCAGACAATCCCTCATCTTTCATCTAGTGTGTACTCTGAATAGGAATATTAGACATGTGCTTCCAAATGTAGTAATGAAAACTCTAGAAATATGAGGAGTAGACAGGTAAAAACAGCAATATGTGAATATTAAAAGCGTTATAAAGAACAACATTATATAATGATAAAAGAGTCATTTCACCAGGAAGATAGAATAATTATAAATATATATGCACCCAATATCTGAGCATCTAAATATATAAAGCATACAACGACAGAACTGGAGAGAGCAATAAACACAATACAATAGTAGGAGGAAATCCGAATTCCCCACTTTCAATAATGGCTAGAACAAACAGACAATCAATAAGGAACAGGGGACTTGAAAAACACGATAGACCAGATGGACCTAACAGACATATAGAACATTTCACCTTATAGCAGCAGAAGTGCTATGTTCCAGGATATGTCCCAAAACAAGTCTTAATGAATTTAAGAAGACTGAAATGACACCAGGTATTTTTTTCTGACCACATAGGATTAAAGTAGAAATCAATAGCAGAGAGAATACAAGATAATTCACAAATATGTGGAAATTAAACAATATACTCTTAACCAATGAATGGGTCCTTAACAACCAACAAATGGGTCTGAATATGTTACCCCAAATAATCTTTATTTTATGGATTTTGAGCCAAATGCCACCGAGAATCAGCAGACTCAATATGAAGCTCTAAAATCAAGGCATAAATTTTCTTTTTGTAAAGGAAATTTATAGTTAAATAGAAAATTTCCATTTGTAGAGATATCTCCCTCTAACTCAGTAGGGATATGATGACTCCTAACATATCAATGGAGAAGACATCAACTTAAATGTGCATACAAAACCTTACTAAACAACCCCTGTTTATTATACTTTTCCTGGTCAATTTCCTATAACTTGTTTACCCAGCCACAAAGCCCCAAGCCTCCACTCCTTTGTTTTAATCTAAGACAGTATTTAGGCTCAAATTCTAAACACCCATTTAGGTTACTCATAGCTGTGTGCTCCCAAGTGTACATGCATGATGCACATGCTAATAAATTTGTTTGTTTTTCTCCTGTTAATCTGTCTTTGGAAAGATTAAGCTGGAAAACCTGAAATGAGTAGAGAAAAAGACTTTTTGCCTTTCCTATAGGGAAATTATAAAATATCTTGAGACATAAGAAAACAAAAATAAAACATACCAAAACTTATGAGATGCAGCAAAAGCAGTGCTAACAGGAATATTTATAGCTATAAATGCCTACATTAAAAAGAAAGAAAAAGGCCAGGCATGGTTGCTCATATCTGTAATCCCAGCACTTTAGAAGGCCAAGGTGGGAGAATTGCTTGAGCCCAGTAGTTCAAGACCAGCCTGGGAAACATAGGGAGACCCTGTCTCTACAAATAATAACAAAATTAGGTGGGCATGGTGGCATGCACCTGTGGTCCCAGCTACTTGGGAGGCTGAGGTGGAAGGATCACCTGAGCCCAGAAGGTCAAGGCTGCAGTGGTCCATGATTATGCTATAGCACTTTGGCCTGGGCAAAAGGTGATACCCTGTCTCAAAAAGAAGAAAGAAGAAGAAGAAGAAGAAATATTTCAAATAAAAACAAAACATTATACCTCCGAAGAGCAAGAAAAAGAAGAACAGGGTATAAAGCTAGTGCAAGGAAGTAATAATGATCACAGCAGGAAAAAAAGGAGAATATAAAATCACTGGGGAAAAAAACTCAATGAAACAAAGTTTTTTTTTTTTTTTTTTTTTTAAAGACTAAATCGACAAACCTTTAGCTATACTAAAAAAAAACTCAAACAAAAAAAATCAGTGATGAAACAGGAGATATTGTAACTGATGCCACAGAAATAAAAAGGATCATAAAAGGCTACTATGAACAATTAAACAATTATATGCTAACAAGCTGGAAAACCTAAAAGGAGGAGATAAATTTGTAGAAATACAGAACCTACTAACATTGAATCATGAAGAAATAAAATATCTGAACACACCTTTAAAGAGATTGAATCAGGAATAAAAAAAAAAAAAAAAAAAAAAAACCCACCCCCCTCCCCTGCCCCAAAAAACCCCAGGACCAGATAGCTTCACTGGTGAATTCCACCAAACATTTAAAGAATTAATGCCAATCCTTCTCAAACTCTTCCATGAAATTGAAGAAGAGGGAACACTCTCGAACTCAAATTACGAAGCAGTGGTACCCTTACCCCATAGCCTAAGGCACTACAAGACAAGCAAACTATATAGGCCAATAACCCTGATGAAGACAGATGCAAAAATACTCAACAAAATACTAGGTATCTGAATTCAAAAGTATATTAAGGGAACAAATGAGATTTATCCCTGGGATGCAAGAATGGTTCAACATACACAAATTAATAGATGTGACACACCATAGGTAACAGAATGAAGGATTAAAAAAACACATGACCATCTCGACAGCTATGGAAAAAGAAATTGACAAAATTTGATATCCTTTCATGACAAAAGCTCTCAATGAACTAGGAACAGAAGAAAATTTTCTCAAGATAATAAAGGCCATATATGAAACCTCACAGCTGACATCAACTCAGTAGTGAAAAACTACTACCCTTAAGATAAGGAACAAGGCAAGGATGCCCACTCTCACCATTTCTATTCAACATAGAGCTAGAAGTCCTTACCAGAGCAATTAGGCAAGAAAAAGAAATAAGCACTGAAAAGGAAGAAGTAAAACTGTGTTTGTAGATGACATGATCTTATTCGTAAAAAACTTTAAGAATCTACAGAAAAACTGTTAGGACTAATAAAGGAAATCAGTCAAGTTAAAGGATACCAAATCAACATACAAAAACCAGTTGCATTTCTACATACTAACAACAAACTATCCAAAAGGGAAACTAAGAAAACAATCCCATCTACAATAGCATCAAAAATTACTTAGAAATAAACTTAGCAAGGTGATGAAAGACTTGTATACTGAAAAGTCGTAAAACGTTGATTAAAGAAACTTTAAAAGACACAAATAAATAGAAAGCTATCCTATGGTTATGGATTAGAAAATTTAACATTGTCAACATGTCCACACTACCCAAAGGAATCTACAGATTCAATGCAATCCATATCAAAATCTCAATGGCATTTTTTACAGAAATAAGAAAAACAGTCTTATAATTCATATGGAATCCCAAGGAATCCCAAAGACTCTGAACAGTCAAATGATCAGGACAAGGAACAAAACTGTAGGCATCACACTTTTCTATTTCAAAATAGATTACAAAGCTATAGTGATCCCAAGAGTATGGTAATGGAATAAAGACATATAGACAAATGGAACAGAACAGGGAGCCCAGAAGTAAGTCCACAAATATACGGTCAACTGATCTTTAACAAGAATGCCAAAAATACACAATGGGGAAAGGATAGTCTCTTTAACAAATAATGCTGGGAAAACTAGATATCCACATGCTTAAGGAAGAAATTAGACCCATACACAAAAATCAGCTCAAAATGGATTAAACACCTAAATGTGAAGCCTAAAAGTGTAAAACTTCTAGAAAAAAAGATAGGGAGAAGGTTCATGACAGTGGTCTTGGCAATGATTTCTTGAGCATGACATCAAAAACACATGCAATAAAAGCATAAATAGACCACTAGGACATAAACTATAAGGCTTCTGCACAGCAAAGAAATCAACAGAGTAAAAAGGCAACCTACAAAATGGGGAGAAAATAATTGCAAACCATATTATCTGATGAGGGGTTAGTATCTAAAAGTTAAGGAACTCTTACAACTCAGCAACAATAAAACCAAATAATCAAATTTAGAAATGGGCAAAGAAACTGAATAGACATTTCTCCAATGACAACATACAAATGGCCAACAGGTACGTGAAAAGATGCTCAATACTACTAATCATCAGGAAAATCCAAATTAAAATCCTCATGAGCTATCACCTCACACCTGTTAGGAAACAACAACAAAAAAAGATGGCCAGTGTTGGTGAGGATATGGAGGAACTGGTACCCTTGAACACTGTTACTGGGAATGAAAAATTGTGCAGCCACTATGGGAAACAGTATAAAGGTTCCTCAAAAAATTAAAAATAGAAATACCATATGATTCAGCAATCCCACCTCTGGATATTTATCTAAAATAATTGTAATCAGGACCTCAAAGGGATATGTACACTCACATATTTACTGCAGCATTATGTACAATAGCCAAGATATGAAAACAAATTAATTGTTCATCTACAAGTGAATGGATAAAGGTAGTATGTACATACAAGAGAATATCATTCAGCCTTTTTCTAAAAAAGAAAGAAATCTTGCCATGTGGATATCTCTATAGGACATTATGGTATGTGAAATAAGCCAATCACAGAAGGACAAACACTGCATTATTTCACTTATGATGTATCTGAAACAGTCAAACTCATAGAAGCAGAGAATAAAATGGTGGTTGCCATGGGCCATGGGGAGGAGAAAATGCAGAGTTGCTATTCAATGGGTATAAAGTTTCAATTATGCAAGATGAGTAAGTTCTAGAGATAGGATGTACAACACTATGCCTATGGTTAATGATTTTGTATTGTACACTTTTAATATTTAACTTAACAAAATGTTGTAAGATGTGGAACAAGTCTTATTACCTAAAGACGTCCATTAAAGTAACACATGTAACTGTAAAAAAGCAAAAGCAGTAATAGTCAATGGGGGACTATTCCTTCCATGGATTTGTATCTAACCAGTGAAAATAAATGTATTTAAAGTAAGTCAGTACCATGGATAATTGCTCATATATTTAATAACAATTATTTGATTATTAATATGCAGATTGATGCTGAGAGGGAATACATGAAAATTGCTAAAGCTGCATTAGGGTGAAGAGATTATGGATGATGTTTCTTTTTTGTTTTTGCCAAAACTTCTGTAATGCTATGTTATATTTGGATCATTAAAATAAATACATTTACTTATTATATACATGAAGCACTGTTTATAAAAAGATGCTTGGAAAACAAACATTTTTGTCAGCTGAAACTGGTTTATCTTCCTAATTCATCACCTAAAAAACAGTTTACATATCATAGAAAACAAAAGAAAACAAGTCTGCCCTGTAGTTTTTCATTTGGAAAGACTGATTTCTTCTAGGTTAGAAGGGTCCTCTGTTACACCCCATCCTTCAATACAAGCAGATTTACAGTTTCCTGGGCTGTGACTTGTAGAATGCAGCCTCACTTGCCCTCCTGGGACTAGATTCTTCCTTTTGGGTTGAGGTAGCTGTAGAGTTGCTGTCATAATAAACACCACAGTGAAGCAACATCCAAGGTGCATCTGAATATTTTTTTTTAATTAACTGCTTTAAACCCACAGAACATTTAATTTAATAGTTCCTGAGGAATACAGCCCTCCACTAGACCCACTGAGAACGTATCATTTTCATTATACTTGTCCTAAGGTATATGGACCTCCTAGGTTCCAATAACAGGACTTCAATCAACTCAGTTGCTATTGGGTATAGCGAGCATAACTTACATGAAAAGTCTAAAACCCTCTATACAGCTGACACAATTAAGAATTTCTCTGTCTTATTCCTAACAGCTCCCATTTTATTCCTAACACCCATTGTACACCTTAAAAATATTTAAGAAAATACATAGTCAAGAATATAATTAAGAAGTATTTAAGAAAACTCCAAACTCCATGTTTTATAACTAAGAGAATTCTCACTTACATATAGCTACAATTCATGTATGGAAACAGCTTTTGATTAGTTATTGATGATTTCACCTAATTTGAATCCAAACAAAAATCCTGAAAGACACATTTAATTTTTACCTTGACAATGACTGAAACATTATTACTGAATACTTACATATTTCAATGGTGTATTTCACTTATGAGAAAAGTAAAAATACAAATTTCAAGATCTCAAAGCAAGAAGGCTCAATAAAACGTTACATAAAAATGTTGATCTTTGACTATTTTATAACTGTTATGTTAAAGAGAAACATGAAACCTTTGCATTGCTAATATTAGATCAAGTAAGTAGAAAGCTTAAATATTAACATTTACCTTCCTTGGTCCTTCATCCCATGTTACTTGCTTTTGAGGCCACATGAGTTTATTGTCTGTGATATTAGAAACACACGTATATAACCTAATGGGTTACGATGCAGAAATGGATTAAGGCATTATCTTTTAAAAAAGAATATGCCTTGCAGAAAAGTATCCTCTGATTGAGAATACTGATGCCTTTAAGGACTGTTTGGGGTATTTTGAAGAAAACTACGGATCAACACATATAACTGGAAATATAGTGGAATTTACTCATACGCTTTTAGGGTTTTCTCTCTAAACACTATCAGGAGTTTTAGATTTTGGTGAACAAACTGCCTTGGGTATTCAAAAGTAGAAAAACTCCTATTTATGCTAAGTAGTCATATGCTATTGGTTCAAATATGTATTCTCACATATTTAAAAACTTTAAGTTTTAAAAGGCCAGTTGGCTTGTAGTTCACTTAAAATGTATTTATTTATGTCACCTTAAGGCTCTGAGTAAAAATAAATAAATTACATGGTCAAGATGGTATATCAAGCTAGGCATAGTGTCATACTTGCAGTCCCAGTTACTCAGGAGGCTGAGGTGGGAGGATTGCTTACTTGAGCCCAGGGGTTCCAGTCTAGCCTGGGCAGCACAGTAAGACCCTTCTCTTAAAAAAAAAAAAAAAGATGGTAGACCAGTGGTTGCAATTCAGTACAAAAATTTCAGTTCAGAGACTAGTCACTAAAGAATGACTCAGTGAAACGCTATAAGAAAGGATTGGGGGCTTTAAATGTATCATTTATATCTTAGACTATAAATGGTAAATCTCAGAACTTGAGCATTTTTAGGTTGTGTGACAGTACGTATTACCAACTCAATATCCTTCCTGATTTAAGTTCCTCCCAGTTCTTTCATTTTATCTCATTTCTAGAACATACACAGCAGATTTTTATGTTTAAACTTGAGCAACTCTTTGCCTGGACAGCATAGCAGATTCACGAGCAACACATTTCCTAGAAAAAGAATCTCTAACTTCTGTCCTTGATATGCCCCTGCCAGTGCTCTTTGCCTGTGAATACCTAGGTGGAGGGAAAGTTAAACTCCATTTAACTGAATATACTTTGAGGTCTCAGGAGGTTTAGGTGAGTGGATGATGGTATTTAAAACTTTAATTTTACAGGCTGGGTGTGGTGGCTCACACCTGTAATTCCAGCACTTTAGGAGGCTGAGGTAGGCGGATCACCTGAGCTCAGGAGTGTGAGACGAGCCTGGACAACATGGTGAAACCCTATTTCTACTAAAAATACAAAAATTAGCTGGACATGGTGGTGCACACCTGTAGTCCCAGCTACGTGGGAGGCTGAGGTGGGAGGATCGCTTGAGCCTGGGAGGCAGAGGTTGCAATGAGTCAAGATCGTGCCATTGCACTCCAGCCTGGGTGACAGAGTGAGATCCTACCTCAAAAAAACAAAAACAAAAACAAAAAACCCTTTAATTTTATTGATGCATGTTTCAAAGACCACCTATTCTAAATATCATAAGGCTCAGAAAAGTAAAAGTTATTGAAAATCAAAGAATCATTTTCTTTGAGGAAATTTCCACCAGATTTTTATGCAGCATAATTGTAGTCAGTTAATACATCTTAAGAGTTTGGTACCATATCATTTAAAAGGCATACCATATACACAATGATACTTATGAAGAATTAAAATACTAACCAGAAATACAGTTTTCATTTATTGAATATCTACTATGTTTCAGAATGTATTAAATGCTTTAAATACTTTGTCTCACTCAATTTACTGCTCACAGTAAGAAAGCATAAAGACTGTATGTTAGGAAATATTCTCCATACTCTACAGAAATGGAAACTGAGGCTCAAAGAAGCAATTTGTCAACATAAATGGCTAAATGGTGAATAAAATCCACATCAATTTGACTTTAAAATCTATTATCCTAACCAATATGCTACAATATTTTCTAAAGAATTTTTTTTTCCAAAACGTACTTTAGTCTTTTCACTGTTTTGCTGGGGTGTTTCTTCCCCCTTAACTAGTGATATTTTGGCAAATACAGAATATAAAGTCAAAATTTTGAATCTTATTAAGGAAAGTACTTGCATTGTTTTTTAGTTTATATTTGAGTAACACTGTATAATTTGCTTAATGGGTTATAGATGCTTTTCTTGTGCAGAACTTACTTGATCATCTTAAATTAGGGCCATTTCATAAAGGAGGAGACTGAGGCTCAGGGAGGTTAAATGAGATTTGCCTGTGGTCAGGCAAACATGAAGTGTTGGAGCTGAGTTTTGAAACCTAGTTTTCTGACTTTCAAGTACAATATTCTGTCTTCTTGGTAAAGGTACAGAGGCAATGTAAGTTTGAGAACAGCTAGTGGTCGAGTGCCTTGCTTAACAAGATTTGTAGCGTCTAAAAAATATGCCAACCATAAAACTCCTGGTAAAGGAGCTTGAGTTGGCCATACTGCATGACCTTCATCGTGTATGTGGAAGGGGCTGCCCCTCCTGCGGTGGCTGAACAGAACGCTGGCTGCACCCAGGCTTCAGACAAGGAGAGATGTTATTTGGCCTGTGATCTGGCATTTCACCATGAAATTATCTTTCTGGAGTATTCAATTTAACTATCTTTCATGAAGGAAGTAAACTTCTTGATTTTTTCTTTTCTGCTTGAAACACTGTTTGAATCATCTATGATAACAGAAGATATTAACATTGCATGCTGACTTTCTTTTCTTCTTCCAAAAGTTAGAAGAAACCAGTAGTGGTCTGTCAACTACAGGAGTTATACTTATCCATGGTTTCACTTTCTGAGGTTCCTGTTACCTGTGGTCAACCACAGTCTGAAAATTGGTGAGTACAGTACAATAAGACATTTTTGAGAGAGAGTGAGACCACATTCACGTAACTCCTATTACTCTATATTGTTATAACTGCTCTATTTTATCATTAGCTATTGTTGTTAATCTCTTACTGTGTCTAATTTATAAATTAAACTTTGTCATGGGTGTATATGCCTAGGAAAAGACACAGTACGTACAGGGTTCGGTACTATCCACCATTTCTGGCATGCCCTGGGGATCTTGGAACTGCGGACAGAAGGAATACTGTACAAAAACAATTAGCATATTCCACTGCAGTGACACTCCTGATTTTATATAAAACTGTATCTTTTTGGTCATTTTGATTGTCTTTTAATAAAACGAGTAGGTGTGGTCTCTCCTACTTTGCTGTCCTATTGAAAACTAGGGATGGATTCATTAATTTGATGATTAAGTGCCTACTGGTTGCCAGGCACTGTTCTAGGTGCTTGGGATACAGCAATGAACAAAATAGATAACATTCCCTGCCCTCAATGAGCATATATTCTAGTGTGAGGAAAGACAATAAACATTAAAGCATCAGGTAGTGAAAAGTGCTGAAGTCAGACAAAACAATGACAGAGAGCACTTTTTGTCTAGAGGAGGTCACGTGTATCATGCTGTTCATTATTCCACAGCAGCTTGATAGTGAAAACAGGTTCTGCTCCCACAACCATTTGGACTTTCATGAATGAACAGCAGGGCTGCCGTATGTCGAGTATACACACAGCTGCAAAGTGTGCAGAGGACAGCTCCCCCTGCACCTCCACTGAAATTTGAATTTATGGAAACATGCAGCTTCCATGTTATCTACTTTTGCAGGAAATTGGAAAACTAGGACCAAAACCAAGCATACAAAAGTTGAGTATTTTTAAGCCACTTATCTAGGAGTTTTTGACCAATTATCTGGATTTTTAAAAAATTCTCCCTTCAATTTTAAATTTCTCAATTGGACATTTATCCTATTTCCTTACTGAGTAACCTCTATTTCATCTGATAGAAGCAATCCTATTTTATCACATTCAAATAATAATGAAATTCAGTGCTTATGCATCAACTATGTCTTATCCTAATACTTGAAAACATATGTAAGTCATTTTTACTCTTCTTTAATGTATATACGACCCTGAACATTTGAGATTATTCTGTTGTTTAATGATATTGACACACTTATAGAATATAAATAACCTGTCTGAAATCATGGAACTAGTAAATGTCAGAGCTAAAAGACAAATTCAGATCCAACCCCAAAGATATTTCTAATATGCTGCCCGGACTCTATATTTTATAATCATAAAATACCAAAAGCAAACCACTTATTCACACTAATCCATCTTCTAACAGTTGCTGGATACTGGCAACTACATACCTCATGTATGTCTCCTACATCAAATGTAGGAGGTGTGTTTTTATAACACAAATTTGCAAATGTTATCTGTGAAAATGAAGATTTATATTTTTAAAAGGCAAATAATTTAGTGAATAAGGCAGCTTTATTATTCTAAAAATTAAACTTGATAGAACATCCACATAAAGAAACTTCTAGAAAAGAAAATAAAGTGATAAAAGTTACTCCTTGAAATGTAGTCTATAGAGTTCCAATGCCTGCATTTTCTGTGTAAAGCCCATGTGTGACTCACTGTTTACATATCATGAAAATGACAGCATTCTGGTAAGGAAAGACATAACTGGGCAGCACAGATAATGTTTCTGATAAAAAACAAAACAAAATAAAAAAAATAAGTAGGCAAGACAAATGTGATCTTTCTTTTTAATAAGCAAACAACAGCACTCCCCAAATACACCTCTCTAAATAGAAAAGCAACCATTTTTCAAAAACCCGATCTGATCTAGACACAAATATTAAGAGGGCTAAGAAATTATCAACAAATTATATACTGAAATTTTTTTTGGACAGCAGCATAATTGTGTATGTTTGTCTAGTTTGCTACTGTTCAGCTTCTCACTTTGTTTTTGTCAACAAAAGAAAGAAGTATGGAAAACAGAGAATGATGATGGTTTGCCTTTAATTTTCATGGAAACTATCACACGGCTCTAGGACATGAAGGTAGAAGTATAAATCCATAGTTTATATAACAAATATCATTTTATTTAATTAAATTCCCACTCCTTTTTCTAAGGACATTAAAACAATGATTAAAAAAAAAGAAGATCTATTAGAAGATTTCCTACTCTGTACTTCCACTTGTCACAAGTATTAATTTGTCAAAATGGATTTAAAGATTGCCTGATTCTTGAATGTCCTTATTAAGTTTTCAAAACACATTTCGAGCCCAAGAACTTACAGTACAGTTTAGTGTCTTCCATGCTAAAATCCTTCTTTCTTGAATATCCTGCAACATATCTGCATGTCTCCTTCTTGTGGCTTTGCGTCCCTCAGCCAGGCAAAGACCAAATATCAGTGAAGGGTCCGTTTAATCGTGCTAAGTATTATCTCTCACACAGCTTGAGGTAGCTCAAGAGGAGAGCAAAGCGTGGTGAGACATACGACTCGACAGTCACTGTTTTTAAACAGTAACTGTGTTCATTGAACCAAGCAAAAACTGGGAAAGGCTTCTGTTCAAAAAAACCAGTGAAGCTCAAATGGCTATGGGCTGGGAGTAGGGGAGGCTTTTCCTGGTTAAGGAATGGTTGCTAAACATCAGCTCGGTCTCAGGGATTCAAACTCAGAGGCCCCAAACAGAATGCATATTAAACATACACTAAAAACCTAGTTGTTTACCAAAATCATCTAAACATTACATACTATTTCTCCAGACTGTCTGTCTTTGGGCTTTCTGATGCATTAACAATGACATTTAAAACCCTGAAGATTATGGCTGACTTTGTTCCCATACTAAAAGCATCTGAAAAAGGCGATCATTTAAAATCAGTCAGGCAGAGTGGCCTCTGTTCTCTCTTCACTGCTGAGAACAGACACAGAGTCACTGAGAAAGTGTATGGAATGACATTTAGGTGTCCTGTTCAGAAAGTCCAAAAACTTGACTTGCTTCAGTAAGTTTTGAATAATTCTGAAGGCTTTCACAGGGGAAGAGGAAGAACCAGTGAATTTAAATGCTAAAGTTTTAGAAGTTATTTCTATATACATTAAATATTGGTCCTCAGAGTTTATCATTTTTTAGTCAGTGATATACTGCATTGTAAACTGTGAACTCAACATTTCTACCACACTTTTGACTTGAGATTATCTTTAAAAGGGCTTTTTGTTTAGGGTGACAGAGTGGGAACCGAGGAGAAAGGATCAGGTTAAATCCTTGCCTTGCCCTCACAGCATTTAAAAGCATGTGACTTGGGGGCCAGAATACTTTGATTAAAATCAATTAACTTAATGAGTTTGGGTGGGCAGTGGGCCCAATGTGAAAAGGAAAACACAATTTTTAGAAGAAAATAAAACCTGCCAAGCCCCTCTGAACTAGCCCCTTTGAGCAGATGGACCTGACCCAATAAAGAGATTGGCCACTCATGGTTTCTAAGATGTGTGAGGGTCAAGCGCAGGCACTGGACTTGCCAACTAACCTTGTTAATACCCTTGGAACTACAGACTCCTTAGGAGGAGCCAGTGGAGTGCCTGTTCCAGCCCAGCACCACCCCTACAGCCCCAGGGACGCAGCATCAGAGCATATAACCACCACTCCCCACCCACTCCATTTTCAAAAGTAGCCTATATAGACATGGGCAATGCCTTGCATGCATGGCTCCTTACCTTGGTACTACTGACTCTTTTTTTTCTTTTTATCCTTCTTATGGTACTGATACTGACATTTTAGACTAGATAATTCTTTGTTGTGGGTGGCAGCTGAAACTTACTGATCATCTATTATGTGTCAGATATTATTCTAAGGGCTTTTACACATATGAACTGGTCTAATCTCACAACAACCCTATTATGACGCCAGTTTTACAGATGAGGAAACTCTTGAGATGCAGAAGAACTGTTGAAGACGTTAAGTGGCAGACTCTTCATCCCTATACAGATGCTGCTCGACTTACAATGGGGTTATGTCCCGATAAGCCCATTTTAAGTTAAAAATATCATAAGTTGAAAAAGCATTCAAAACACCTACTGAATATCATAGCTTAGCCTAGCCTACCTTAAATGTGCTAAGAACACTGACATTAGGCTACAGTGGCAAAACCATCTAACAAAGCTCATTTTGTAATACAGTGTTGAATATCTCATGTAATTTATCTAATACTGTACCCAAAGTGAGAAACAGAATTGTTGTATGGGTACTCAAAGTGTGTTTTCTACTGAATGCATATGGCTTTCACACCATCATAAAGCTGAAAACTCCTAAGTCGGGAACTGGCTGCACTATGTTCCGCTGCAGCATCTACCCTCCCTCTAAGTAAGGAGGTGACTTCTCGCTTCCGAGCAACAAAGGCATTCAGGCCAGTGCTGCCTGCTGATGGGAAATGACTGGTACCACAAGGACAGAAGAAAGGCAGGGAAAGACAGAGGACATTGTGTGGAGACAGTGCACCACTCTTCCCTTAGCAAAAACAGTTGTTTTTTTTTTTTAACTAAATGGTGGTGAATTCATCCAGAAAAACAGCTGAATGACAACAAGAGAGAAAAGAGAATAAAGGTTTTTGTATATGACAAGTGGCTCAAGCCAATTTCTCTGTCCCAGTGCATGGAGCAGTGGGTACTATCAATTATGCATCATCTTAAACTCTACACTGCACAGCCACTGTCATAGAAAGAGGGATGATCCTAAATTCACACATCATTCTTGGTATTTTCTCAAGACTAAGGTATCAGCTTATCACCCCACTTTTGGTTTCATTCTTTTCTTTTCTTTCTCTTTCTTTCCCTCTCTCCCTCCCTGCCTTCCTTTTCTTCCTTCCTTCCTCCCTACTTTCTTTCTTGCTTGCTTTCTCTTTCCTTTCTTTCTCTCTCTCTTTCTCTCTTTCTTTGAAGGTCTCACTGTCACCCAGGCTGCAGTGCAGTGGTGTGATCTTGGCTCACTGCAACCTCTGCCTCCTGGGCTCAAGTGATCCTCCCATTTCAGCCTCTCGAGTAGCTGGGACCACAGGGGCATGCCACCATGCTCAGCTTTTTTTTTTTTTTTTTGGGTACAGAAGGGGTTTTGCCATGTTGCCATGTTGCCCAGGCTGGTCTTGAACTCCTGGCTCAAGCAATCCTCCTGTGTCGGCCTCCCAAAGTGCTGGGATTACAGGCATGAGCCACTGCACCTGGCTTGGTTTCATTTTTAATATACTATATAGCAAAACTACATCAGTGCTGGATACTGGCAGATGGATGAAGCCCAGACTGATAGCTTACAATTTAATGTAAACAAATGGAAATCAAGGGGAAATAAAAATTTGTTCAAGTCAAGATCACACAATAATCCCTAACAAATATAAAATACAATAAACATTTTGTAATGGGAGTTGGTGAATTATAAACTTGACTACAGAGGAGTTCGGGGAGAACTCTGAGGGTCCACGTCCTCCTCTTTTGTGCATGGATTCATTTCCTGTTCACTGCCTACCTGCTTTCTTCAGAGTCGTTCTAACCCTGCTCTCTAGTCAAGTTCATGATTCAACAGCTCTTTCCTCCATTCTTAAGTCTATGCTGCCACCCTCGAAACTGAAGAAAGCCTTGTCTTACCCCAGTAACATGTGGAGGCCCTTCCCATCCTTTCTGATTCTCTCATCAAATCTGCAATCTGCCACCTTGCTCTGCTTTGTTCTTTCTTCTTTCCTGTTTCTCCCTCTTAACTTTTGGCTACTAAGAGAGATACTGGTTTTTGTAAAACAGGAACTCTGAAGTTGCAGCAAGAATTCCATGAGGTTACATCTAGTAGCATTCTTGCTTATTGTCTTCTCCCCAGCTTTCCTGAGGTATAATTGGCAAATAAAAATTGTATATATTTAGGGTGTACAACATAATGATGTGCTCTACATATACACTATGAAACGATTACCACAATGAAGTTAATTAACGCCTCCATCACCTCCCATAGTTACCATTTTGTGTGTGTGGTAAGAACATAAGATCTACTCTCTTAGCATATTCAAAGTATACAATATAGTATCGTTAATGATAGTTACCATGCTGCACATTAGGTCTCCAGAATTTAGTCATCCTGCCTCAGATTTTGTACCCTTCGGCCAATATCTCATTTTCCCCACCCTCCTCTGCTTGCTTTCAACAAAGCTTTATTCCACAAAGAATTGTGTCCTCCTGCATTCTTTTGTATTCCTTAGAACACATCAGAGGTGGGAGGAGTAGAAGGGGTATGTGTGTGTTTTCGTGTGTGTGTGATAGTGAATGTATAAATGAAAAGATGAAGATCTAGTTGTTCTACCAGATAACTGAAAGCATATGGATAGGCTAAGCACTTCCTCTGAAAAAAACAAATTGCACTTACAGTGTATTCTCATTGTTTACAAGAATTTAAATTTTTTTTCCTTGCAGAGTTTCAAATATTTTACACTAGAATCATATATACTAAATTTCATTATCATCATTATCAAAATGGTACAGTTTAAACTCTTGGTGTTTGGTAGAATTGTATTTATCTAACATAAATGCTGGGGAGCTTGGCTATTATTTTAACAGGCAAATGCTGAGAAACAGATTTCACTTATATTTTATTTATGGTTATAGAAAAGTAAAAGCAGAGATTCATTTTATAAAGAAGTTTGTTTTTTGCTGAAAAATTGAAAAGCTAAAAGCACACATATAATATACATTATTAAAGGACCCAGTTCACCCAGCCTATTATTTGATGCAAGCTGGTTTTGATCATGGTGGGTCTTAATTGAACACATCTGAATTGTTCCAAATCCCAATGACAACCCAGGGGTACTGCAGCACATCACTTGCTCTGGACTCCCTTCTTAATCATAGTTCTTTATTTGCCATTACTTTTGTGTTTGAAAAGTAGTAAGTGGAGCTTTGGGAGGGTTTTTGTTTGTTTTCAACATTTACAATGTAATCTGGCACTCGGGTTTTATTTTCCTTCTCAACGGTTATCTTATTCTTCAAGATGTTGGTAAAGGAAGTTGCTGGGGTTTTTTTTAGCCCAAGTTACATAGTACCTTGGACAGTGACAAAAGCTACCCATACTGTTTATTTAGGAGACACTCACTCGATTCAGTTACAAACGTACCCTGCATGTGATTGTTTATCAAAATCTGCATTTACATTACCCTGGATTCTTGTACCCAGTCCTTGAATTGCAGAAACATCTAAACTTCACAAAAGCAGACAAAACGATAACAAAAGATACTTTTATTTTCTATATTAATACTTTTCTACTCTGCCTATAATCAAGCCTTTCCACTCTTCTTTCCACCCTTACTACAGGCATATCACCAGCTATGACTGGCTTTCCTGTGGCACTTGTGAGATTGATACTGGTTTGGGGATAATTACAATGAAGTCACTTTTAAGTATTTATGATTGAAGCAAAAGTTCTTATGGAACATTTCAGCAAAATCAGGTTGCCCAGTCTAGATTACTGGGGCTAAAACCCAGTAAGAGTCAAATGCTAGACTCTTTCTAGCAAGAGTCAATTGCTAGCAAGAGTCAATTGATTCTTTCAATGGAAAGAATTTCTGCCAAAATACTATTTCTCAACCATTTTTACAACAGCTCAAAGATTTAATTTCCCCTTTCACATGGGAAACTTGTAGTCAAATATTGTCTGAACTCACTACCTTTTCCTGTCAATTCCCACAAATTAATTACAATGTATTTCAGAGAGGATTTCACTGATACAGAGGATTAATGGGAGAGCCTGACAGCGGGAGTCCTATGTTAGGTTAGAAATTAAAATAAGGAACTTGACCTACTTTCAAAAGGGACATTTGTTAATTTCCTTAAACCAAACCAATGTAATCTTTCAGTTATTTGCCTTCAGAATATGGGGCTAAAATACCTATGTTATCATGGGGAACAAAAATACATTATCCATATGTGTAAGAAACTCTTGTACAAAATATCTTTGACTTTAAAAAACACATATAGTTTGATGTTTCCTTTTAGGTATATCCCAGGCTATGAACATTCACTCACTGCTCCCAACCACTAGCCCTAGACAATACACTCTCCTCAGTGAGTAGCAGCCAGTAATGCCACAGTGAAACTGGGGAATAGATGGAAGGAAAAAAGTCAAGTCTAATATACCCAAAAGAAGAAATTCTTCTCTTATAACCTAATTTGCATACAGCCTACTTGACATATTGGGCAAACAGCCTACGCTCAAACCAGCATTACCACTTTGCTTCCAGCTTTAGCCTACCAACTCATTCCTGTAACTTGTCAGATTAGTCTCCCTAAAAAAAAAAAAAAAAAAAAAGCAGCTCAAGTAGCTCATCATTCCCCTGCTCAAATCGTATCTTCCCAAGTGCCCACTAAATCAAGGTCACTGCAATTTCTTTCCATCTACTTTCAAGAATTATTCCCATTCCCAGATATCCCATGGTTTTACAGAATGGATGCACTTGCTATTCCTTTAACATGCCTCATGATTTCCTTCTCTATTTCCTTCTTTCATGCTGGCTCTTCTTTCCACCTGAAATGTCTCTTCAATCATCCTCTGTTAAATCTTCCAAACACATCAAGAGCCAAGGCACATGCCCTTACCCTCTCTAAAGTACATCTCAATTCTCCCAAACAGAAGTGCTCATCTTCTCTCTACAGAAACCACAAACACATTGATTAACCTTCTCTAACAGCATTACCACAGGAGGAGAGAGTTATCAGACTCATCTGTTTAGTCCCTGAAAGGCTTTGTGTATAGCTCAAGAAACACCCTAAACTGCAATGGCCTACCTTCCAGTATGAGTCAATTCCAGTGGCACTGGGATATAACAACAAGCTGCAATCTCAAAGTTCAGACATAACTGCTATAAATATTTTAGTATCTGTTCTTGTAGATTTTTTGAAGTATAAATATGTACATGTGTATAATATAAAAATGGGATCTTCCATGTAATACTATTTTAGAATCTGTTTGATATCTGACATCTTCCATGTAAAAAGTATGTTTCTAAAATGCCTTTATTAATGGCTGTATAATATTGAATTGTAGGGAAGCACTAACTTATGTAGCAGACTCACAAAATTAGACTGCTTCCAATTTTTCAATATTATAAAGCAAGGCTGCCTACAGAGTTGTACAAACTTTATCAATGTCTGAAGGGTAAATTCCTCAAGAGGAATTGCTAAATCTTTGGTTACGAACATTTAAAAAGAATTGTGATATATTTTGCCAAAAAGAACCCTTATTGCTTCATCCTGATTGATGGTGGTGATTCATTTACTAGTGTCTCTCATTTACCATATGCCTGCTGTGTTCCAGGAGCTGTTCTTCAAGACTCTTACATCCACTGGATGGAGACAGATAATATATGAGAGAACAGGTTAATAAATCAGATCAATATTATGAAAAAAAAATATTGGGGGTGGGAGGAGGAGATGTTTGTGGGGGTGGTCAGGGAGGGCCTCTCTGAGGAAGTAGCAGTGCAGGTGAAGGAGGACCCAGTAATTCCAAAAGCCAAGAAATGAGTGCTTCAGACAGAGGGATGAGTAAGGGCAAAGACCCCGAGGCCAGAGTGAAAACGAACATTAAGAGGGTGGAAAGAAAGTCACTCTGGGTTAAAAAGTGGTGAGAAAGAACAAATGCAGGGAATTGTAGTTCATATTAAACATTTTATATTAACACCAATGGGAAACCTTTGGCAGGTAAAAAGCTTTAAGGAGAAGAGTGCCAAAATCTGTCCTATTAGTCTAAAAGGTGACTCTGGTTGCTGTGTAGAGACTGACTGGAAGTCAGGGTGTACATGGCAGGGGCGAGTGTAGAGCAGTGAGCCCAGTTCAGTTACTGATATCATAATCTGAGGAGAGAGCAGATGAGGTCTGGACCAGAAATGGACATAAGTAGACAACTGTGATATACTTTGGAGGTAGTGCCAACAGCGTTTGTTAATGGATCGGATGACACCTGGCAGTTGGCTGAGTACTACTGCAACAGAGCTGCCTGAGCTCCAAACGAGTGTGAGGAAAAGAATTAAGATACAAAAGAAGATGCATCAAAAAGGTAAAATCTGTGACAATGTGATAGACAAAGATGTAATCACCGTGTTTCTCTATGTTTTACATGGTTTATTCTATAAATATTGTCTTCTATGCTGCATGTCAATCTAAAACTTTTTTTTTTTTTTTTTTTTTTTTTTTTTGTGACAGCATCTTGTCCTTTCATCCAGGCTGGAGTGCAATGGCACGATCTCAGCTCACTGCAATCTCCCCCTGGGCTCAAGTGATCCTCCCACCTCAGCCTCCCAAGTAGCTGGGACCACGGGTGCACACCACTATGCTTGGCTAATTTTTGTATTTTGGGTAGAGATGGGGTTTCACTATGTTGCCCAGGCTGGTCTTGAACTCCTGACCTCAAGTGATCTGCCCACCTCAGTTTCCCAAAGTGCTGGGATTACATGCATGAGCCATCATACACGGCCAATCTAAAATTTTTATAATTACGTTCCATGTCAATAAAAGCTCTTCATAGATGTACCAAATATGCTAAGTATGTTGACCTTCTGCACATTCAAGTTATTTCAATTTTTACTATGACTTTATACATAAAGCTTTAACTACAGATTAGATTGTAAGGGGAATTCGCAGGTCAAAAGTAGGAATAGCTTTAGGGCTTTAATAACTAGCACCCAAAATAATTTCCTAACAGGTTTTACCAATTTACTCTCTTACCAACACTGTAGGTGAGTTATTACCTAAATGTATTGCATATTCTCATTAAAAGCAAACATAAATCTTGGTGTAGCATTTATAAAAGGTCATAAACATAAATTATATAATTGAACATACAGGAGAATTAGCATTTTTGGAGAATATATTATCATTTTAATATAAATTTTGCCAGTAGTACTGTAGATTCTCTAACAAAAGCATTTCTACTGAAAATAGTTACATAAACTCTCAGATTACAGCTCTTACTATTAACTACTGAGAGATCAGCCTTCTTGATGTGTTGTTGATCTTTAAACTTTCTTTGAAATATAATAAACATACTGCTAAACATCATGTTCAACCTCCTGTGATTTAAATAATCTGCTACAAAGTTAATACGCCAGAATTTTATTATCAAAAATTATAATTAGTTATGAAAGGTATATGAGAAAGTTGGTTTACTTAATTCTTATTTTTTTTAGGATGGAGCAATCCTTTATTTTTATATGCTTTGACAAAGAGGTTTTCAATACACCATCTTCCCAATGGAGAAGAGAGGACATGAAAATCAGCCTCTAGCCATCATTAGCAGCTCTGCTCGGGGCCTAAGATCCTCCTTGCCCATGTGGCAATGAAGGGGTATACTTCCCTTCCTTTATGAGCGCAGCCTGCTGCTTCTTGATGGTACTTATGTTTCATCATTTTCTGCTGAAACATACATTCTATGAAACCATCAAATTGTATCTTGTACTCTTTCTCTGCCTAGATACCACAAATTCCACTTGTACATTCTTTTTTGAAAGCATAGCATTAAGCAGAAAGCTTGTGGGGCAATTCAGCATGGATTGTCATCCACTGATCTTTGTTATGGTCCAGTCTTTTCTGCACATCAAAGAAAAGTAAGGTGTCCCGCACAGTACCCTTGTCTCCTCCCTAGCCTGGTTTAATTTACTTGAGTGTGCACTATGCAAAGGGATCCTGCTTTGCTTCTGACAGTAGGACCCATGTAACATGGGGCATGTAATTTATTCTCAAGAGTTCTGCTGTCCAGTAGGATAGCCTCCAGCCACATGTGCCTATTTAAATTTAAATTAATTAAAAATTCAGTTTCTTAGTTGCAGTAGCCACAGTTTAGATAATTTCTAAAGTACCTTCTAGAGCTAAATTCTAATGATTTTTGTGGCTTTGAAGTTCTTTTTAAGGTGCTTTCTCTGAAAACTTTATAAAAATATTATAACTACAAACATTTTAACTCATTAAATAATAGAATTTCAAAAATGAAAGCTTAAGATCACCTTCATTTATTTCCTAATTTTTAACATAGAAAATGTTGGAATAGAGGATATGAGAGATTTGTTCATGTTCGTATGACTAGTGAATGGATGAGCAGAACCAGAACATACAATTCATAATCTATGACAACTGCTCCAGGAATTCCACTGTGTAACAGAGAAAAGGCATCGGTTACATTAAAAGCAAAGACCAGTGAGTGTATGCATACATTTTAGGTGTGTATGTGTATGTATACGTGTGTGTGTATATATATATATATATATATATACAAATCTGAGACAATTTGAGCATCAAAATATGTAATTAGCAAAAAGAATTATAACTCACAGAATAAATATTCACAAGTCTACACTGATATAAACAAGAGAGAAGTTAGACCTCTTCTTTATGGTAGAAAGCCAACTAATAAATGTGGAAGGAATTAATTTTTAAAAATCACTATTTGGCAACCAATACAAATACTAATTGACCCAGGCAAGAATCGTTGAGGCTAAAATTAATGGATGAATATATAAGAAAGAAGAGAGGCCGGGCGTGGTGGCTCACGCCTGTAATCCCAGCACTTTGGGAGGCCGAGGCGGGCGGATCACGAGGTCAGGAGATCGAGACCATCCTGGCTAACACAGTGAAACCCCATCTCTACTAAAAAAAAAATACAAAAAATTAGCCGGGCATGGCGGTGGGCGCCTGTAGTCCCAGCTACTCGGGAGGCTGAGGCAGGAGAATGGCTTGAACCCGGGAGGTGGAGCTTGCAGTGAGCTGAGATTGCGCCACTGCACTCCAGCCTGGGCGACAGAGCGAGACTCCGTCTCAAAAAAAAAGAAAAAAGAAAGAAGAGAATATTTACATGGTCTCAAAATAACTCCTCATAAGATACTTACTAACTGAAAAGGAAAAATTGGTAACTTGATAGTGGAGAAACTTAGCAGATACCACCTGAAACATGTGATGGAGGTTAAAGCTGGAACAAATCAACATGTGCCTCCTGATATGATACATGGAGAACAAAACATCACTTCTGTGGCATTCAGGCGAAAAATATATTACCTCAGTCTAATCTTAAGGAAATATCAGGCAAATCCAAATTGAGAGACATCCTACAAAACAACTGCCCTTGAAAGCTTCAAAAATGTAATATCATGAACTACAAAGACAGAGAGGAAGTGATAAAGATTAAAGAGACAAAATAGCACAATACATAATCTTGATTTTCATTTGTTAGAAAAGATATTATTGGGACAAACGATGAAAACTTAATAAGGTCTATAGATTAGACAATGGAAACCCCCAAAAGAGGAGTAACTAAACTTATATCGGACAAAAACAGACTTCAAGGCAAAAACTATAAAAAGAGACAAAGAAGGTCATTATTTAATGATAAAGGAGTCAATTCATTAATTGCAGATATAACAACTGCAAATATATAGGCACCCAACACTGGAGCACTCAGAAATATAAAGCAAATGTTAGAGCTAAAGAGAGAGAATGACACCATTACAATAATAGCTGGACACTTCAACACCACAATTTCAGCACTGGACAGATCATTCAGACAGAAAATCAACAAACATCACACTCAATCTGCACTACAGATCAAATTGATCTAATAGGTATTTATAGGACATTTCACCCAACGGCTGCAGAATACACATTCTTCTCAGCACACGGATCATTCTCAAGGCTGGAACATATGTTAGGCCACAAAACAAGTATTTTAAAATTCAAAAATAATTAAATAATATCAAGGACCTTCTCTGATCACAATAAAACTAGAAATCAATAACAAGAAGAATTCTGAAAATTACACAAATGCATGGAAATTAAATAACATGCTCTTGAATGACCAGTGGGTGAATGAACTAACAAATTTCTTGTAACAAATGAAAATGCAAACACATTATACCAAAACCTACGGGATACAGTGAAAACTATAAAAGGAAAGTTTATAGCACTAAGTGCCTGCATCAAAAAAGCTGAAAAACTTCAAATAAGTAACCTAACAACATTGTACAGAACAAGAATAGCAAGAGCAAACCAAACACAAGATTAGTAGAAGAAAAGAAATTAGGGCAGAAATAAATAAAATTGGCCAGGTGTGGTGGCTCAGGCCTGTAATCCCACCATTTTGGGAGGCCAAGGTGGGAGGATGGCTTGAGGCCAGGAGCTCAAGACCAGCCTGGGTAAGACAGCAAGACCCTGTCTGTACCAAAAAACAAAAACAAAAACAAACAAAAAAACCAAACCAAACAAAAACAGAAACATGACTTCTTTAAAAAAATACAAAAGATTAACAAAATGAAGCACTAGGTTTTGAAAAGATAAACAAAATCAACAAAACATTAGCCAGAACAACTAAGAAAACAAGAGACATAATCCAAATAAAATCAGAAATGAAAAATGAGGCATTACAACCAATATTGCAGAAATTCAAAGGATCATTAGAGGCTACTATGAGCAACTGTATACCAATAATATACCTAGAAGAAATGGATAAATTCCTAGACACACAAATCTACCAACGTTGAACCATGAGGAAATCCAAAACCTGAACAGACCAATAACAAGTAATAAGATCAAAGCGATAATAAAAAGTTTCCCAGCAAAGAAAAATAAAGGACTCCATGGCTTCACTGCTGAATTTTACTAAATATTTAAAGAAGAACTAATGCTAATCCTACTCAAATTTTTCCAGAAAGAAAAGTGGAGGAGGGAGTACTTCCAAAGTCATTCTAAGAGGCATGATACCAAAATCAAACAAAGACACATCCAAAAAAAAAAAAAAGAAAGAAAGAAAAGAAAAAGAAAGAAGGAAATGAAAAAAGGAAGAAAGAAAAAGAAAAAAGAAAAGAAAGAAAACAAACTACAGGCCAAGATCCCTGATGAGCATTGATACCAAAATCCTCAACAAAATACTAGCAAACCAAATTCAACAACACATTAAAAAGATCATTCATCACGACCCAGTGGGATTTATCCCAGGAATGAAAGGATGGTTCAACATATGCAAAATCAATGTGATACATCATATCAACAAAATAAAAAACCACATAATTATTTCAAGTGATACTGAAAAAGCATTTGATAAAGGTCAACATCCCTTCATGATAAAAATCCTAAAAAACTGGGAATAGAAGAAACATACCTTAATATAATAAAAGCCATATATGACAGACCCACAGCTAGTATCACATTGAGTGAGGAAAAACTGAAAGCCTTTTCTTTAAGATCTGGAACAAGACAAGAATGTCCACTTTCACCACTGTCATTCAACACAGTACTCGAAATCCTAGCTAGAGTAATCAGACAAGAGAAAGAAATAAAGTGCATCCAAATTGTAAAGGAAGAAGTCAAATTATTCTTGTTTGCAGACGATATGACCTCATATTTGGAGAAGCCTAAAAATGTTACCAAAATACTATTATAACTGATAAACAAATTTAGTAAAGTTGCAGGGATACGAAATCAAACATACAAAAATCAGTAGCATTTCTATACGCCAACAGCAAACAGTCAAAATCAAGAAGGTAATCCCATTTACAATAGCTACAAATAAAATACCCAGAAATAAACTTAACCAAAAAAGTGAAAGATATCTTCAAGTAAAACTGTAAAACACTGATGCAAGAAATTGAAGGGGACACACAAAAAAAGAAAGATTGGAAAGATGTTCATAGATATGAAAAATCAATATTGTTAAAATGTTAGAATGTCCATAGTACCCAGATTCAATGCAATCCCTATCAAAATACCAATGACATTCTTCACAGAAATAGAAAAACAATCCTAAAATTTATTTGGAACCACAAAAGACCCCAATAACCAAAGCTATCCTAAGCAAAAAGAACAAAATTGGAGGAATCACATTACTTGACTTCAAATTATACTGCAGAGTCATAGTAACCAAAATAGCATGGCACTGGCATAAAAACAGACACACAGAACGACAGAACAAAACAGATAACCCAATAATGAATCCATATCTCTACAGCAAATGCATTTTCAACAAAGGTACCAAGAACATAAACTGGCAAAAGAACTGTCTCTTCAATAAATGGTGCTGGGAAAATTGGATATCCATATGCAGAAGAATGAAACTAGATCTCTGTCTCTTGCCATATACAAAAATCAAATCAAAATGGATTAAATTCTTACATCTAATACTTCAAACTATGAAACTACTAAAAGAAAATATTGGGGAGATGGGCAGATCATGAGGTCAGGAGATCGAGACCATCCTGGCTAACACGGTGAAACCCCATCTCTACTAAAAATACAAAAAATCAGCTGGGTGCGGTGGCGGGTGCCTGTAGTCCCAGCTACTCAGGAGGCTGAGGCAGGAGAATGGTGTGAGCCCGGGAGGCGGAGCTTGCAGTGAGTCAAGATCGCGCCACCGCACTCCAGCCTGGGCGACAGAGCGAGACTCTGCCTCAAAAAAAAAAAAAAAAAGAAAAGAAAAGAAAACGTTGGGGAAACTCCCCAGAATATTGGTCTGGGCAAAGATTTCTTGAGTAATACCCCACAGGCACAGGCGACCAAAGCAAAAATGGACAAATGGGATCACTTCATGTTAAAAAGCTTTTCACAGGAAAGGAAACAATCAACAAAGTGAAGAGACACCCCACAGAGTGGAAGAAAATATTTGCAAACTATCCATTTGACAAGGGAATAATAATGAATATATAAGGAGCACAAACAGCTCTATAGGAAAATATCTAATGATCTGATTTTGAAATGGGCAAAAGGCTAAATAAACAGTTCTCAAAAGAATACACACAAATGTCAAATAGGTATATGAAAAGGTGCTCACCATCATTGATTATCAGAGAAATGCAAATCAAAACTACAATGAGATATCATCTCACCCCAGTTAAAATGGCTTTTATCCAAAAGTCAGGCAATAACAAATGCTGGTGAGGATGTGGAGAAAAGGAAACCCTTGTACAATGCTGGTGGGTATGTTAATTAGTACAACTACTATGGAGAACAGTATGAAGGTTCTATAAAAACCTGAAAATAGAACTACCATATGATCCAGGAATACCACTGCTAGGTATATACTCAAAAGAAAGGAAATCAAATGTATCAAAGAGATATCTGCACTATTATATTTATTACAGCACTAGTTACAATAGCCAAGATTTGGAAGCAACCTAAGTGTCCATCGACAGACAAATGAATAAAGAAAATGTGGTATATATGCACAATGGAGAACGACTCAGCCATAAAAAAGAATGAGATCTTGCTATTTGCTACAACACGGATGGAAATGGAAGAAATTAAGTGAAATAAGTGAGGGACAAAAAGACAGACTTTGCGTGTTCTCATTTGTGGAAGCTAAACATTAAAATCTGAACTCATAGAGATAAATGGTAGAATGACGGTTAGCAGCAGCTGGGAAGAGTAGTGTGGGTGGTGGTAGGGATGGAGGTAAGGATGGTTAATGGTAAAGAAAAATAACTAGAATAAGATCTCGTGTTTGATAGCACAACACGTTGACTACAGTCAACAATTTATTGTACATTTAAAAATAACTAAAAGAGTATAACTGAATTGTTTGTAACACAAAGAAAGAACAAATGCTTGTGGTAATGAATACCCCATTTACTCTGAGGTGATTATGTATTATATGCCTGTATCAAAATATTTCACATACCCCATAAATATATATAGCTACTAGAGACCCACAACAAAATTTTTTAAAATTATTAACATTTGAAAAATCCAAGTGAAGGGTACATGGGAATTCTTTGTACCATTCTTGCAGCTTTTCAGCTTTTCTGTAGGTCTGACATTATGTATGTGAAAATTTTTAGAAAGATTTACATCAGAGAAATGTAAATTAAAACCACAATGAGATACTACCTCACACCAGTCAGAAAGGCTTATTAAAACGTCAAAAAATAACAGACGCTGGGTGAGTTTCCAGAGAAAAGGCAACGCTTATATATTGCTGGGGGGAATGTAAATAAGTCACAGTGAAAAGCAGTTTGGTGATTTATCAGAGAACTTGAAACAGCAGTACCATTTGACCCAACAATCCCATTATTGGGTATATATCCAAAGAAATATAAATCGTTCTACCATAAACACACATAGAACTGGGTGTGGTGGCTCACGCCTGTAATCCCAGCACTTTGGGAGGCCGAGGAGGGTGGATCACCTGAGGTCAGTAGTTCGAGACCAGCCTGGACAACATGGTGAAATCCCATCTCTACTAAAAATACAAAAGTATTAGCTGGGTGTGGTGGCGCATGCCTGTAATCCCAGCTACTCAGGAGGCTGAGGCAGGAGAATCACTTGAACCCAGGAGGCGGGGGTTGCAGTGAGCCAAGATAGTGCCACCACACTCCAGCCTGGGCAACAGAGGGAGGCTCCATCTCAAAAAAAAAAAAAAAAAAAAAAAAAAAGACACGTGCATTATGTTCATAACAGCACTATTCATAATAGCAAAGATATGGAATCAACCTAGATGCCCATCAGTGGTAGGCAAGATAAAGAAAATGTGGTACATATATACCGTGGAATACTATGCAGCCATAAAAAAGAACGGCATTATGTCCTCTGCAGCAACATGGATGGAGATGGAGGCAGTTATCCTAAGTGAACTAATGAGGGAACAGAAAACCAAATACTGCATATTCTCACTCACATTGAGTACACATGGACACCAAGAAGGGAACAACAGACACCAGGGCCTTCTTGAGGGTGAAGGGCGGGAGAGGAGTGAGGACTAAAAAACTACCTATTGGGTATCATGCTTTATTACCTGGTGACAAAATAATCTATATACCAAACCTGGGAACACATTATTTACCTATATAACAAACCTGCACATGTACCCCGATATAAAAGTATTTTAAAAATTAAATTTAATTTAAAAATATTTAAACCAATGCCACTGAATCCCTATTTATTATTGATAGTTAAAAAAATGAATGTGACATTTGGCTCCTTTATACTCACAGGAACATTAGTTAAAATGGAAAAAAAATGAACGTAAAACACACCAAAACAAAACAAAAAAAATTTTTCTAAAAATACACTGACATTTTCTCCAAAGCAAAAGATACAAAAAGAAAGAAAGTAAACTTCTTATCTACTCCCTTCTCCATTTCTATTACAACTGTCTTGCTGTAAACTTCAGAGGAAATAGGAAAATGGATTCTTTTACATAGTGGCCTACCTTCAGATATTTTTAACCTTTTTTCAACAGAAAAAAAAATCAGTTTGATTTGATCAGATGGAATAAACTGTCAGATGCCTAATTTAAAACTGGCCAGAAATAAATATGAAAATTGAGCAAAGAGCAATTTGAAGGTGAAACTTGCTGGCTCTGTGTGACAAAGGGTGATAGAATCTCTCTTATCTAGAGCAGCGGGTACTGAGCTGGGGGAATTTCTGGGAGCAATTTCATGAGACCATGCATCAGTTGACTTGAGATTCTTATTCTTGGCTCAAGCGAAGCCCTGAAATATCCATCTCAAGTGAGTCCGGCATTCCCCTCCTAGGGCCAGGACAGACCTCACATTGAGCAGCTTGAGCCCAATTAAGAACTGGCACTATTCTTAAACACAAAACAAAAAGAAATATTTCTCATACTTTTTCTCCTAAAGTAAAATAAAAGCTAACTAAACATTCTCTTATTAAAGAGTAAAGTATAATAATTTTGAATTACAGAGTAAAGGCTACTTTAGTTGGATCCTGGCATAACTTAGCATCATTATTGTTGTGAGGGTCATTTGCAATGGAAAAAAAGAGTCTCATTTCTCTCTGCCCATGGTCATTCTGGTATAATGTAGATGTATTTATTTAATGCTTTCTTTGCCACCTAAATTACTAAACTCTTAGACAATAAGTAGAATTCCTCAGCTTTCTTCATCAATATCTTGCACAACAGAATTTGGGGTTGTGAAGTCATTTTCTTAATCAATTGAGGGTTGTTTTCTGTACTTGAATATAGATATTTATTCAATGATTCTTAAACTGTGAATCATAACATTGACATTCTTTTTTTTTCTTTTTAGACAAGGTCCTCCTCACTCTGCCACCCAGGCTGGAGTGGAGTGGTGTTATCATAGCTCACTCTAGTCTCAAACTCCCAGGCTCAAGTGATCCTCCTGTTTCAGCCTCCCAGTTAGGATTACAGGTGAGTACCCGGCTAGGTTAATTTTTATTTTTATTTTTTGTAGAGCAAGGGTCTCACTATGTTTCCCAACCTGGTCTTGAACTCCTGGCCTCACGTGATCTCCAGCCTCAGCCTCCTAAAGTGCTGGGATTACAGGCATGAGCCACTGTGCCCAGACCCA
Organism: Hylobates moloch; assembly: GCF_009828535.3. Classification (NCBI taxonomy): domain Eukaryota; kingdom Metazoa; phylum Chordata; class Mammalia; order Primates; family Hylobatidae; genus Hylobates; species Hylobates moloch. The sequence continues at coordinate 154,268,129 of NW_026652277.1, forward strand.
TGTTCAATGATTCTTAAGCTGTGAATAATAATATTACTATTCTTAATCACTTCTTCCAAAGCTTCTACTGTAGCTCAGGATTTACCAAGAATGTGCTCTGAGTGGTACTTTCTTCCAAAATGGAAGATTCTGATATTAAATGTATATGAAAAATGGTATGAATTGTGTCTCTTCTTTTAGAGAATTATAACACATATATTAAATGTCTTGAGGAATCTTACAGTAAAGCAAACAACTCAATAAGGTCTCTAAACTTACTTGACTGAGGATGTTCCTTTTCCTCAATATTTATTAATCTACGGGTAGTTCTGGGATACACTTTACAAATGTCATTACATTATGTTTACTAGTTTTATTATTGCAGGATTGTCTTTAAAAGATATAGTTACACAATATTGTTTCAACATGACATTTCCCATAAAATGAATACCATGTGGCTGTAAATTCTCTTTGTAAATCAGATGTACAGGATAAGCATATTAATTGGAAATTTAGGGGAAATCAAATTTAGAGGGTCACCCGATTGCCTTAGTAGAAGGTAACAAAGTTTGATGACTTAATGATCAATTCCACTTCAGATTTTTTAATGCTTTAAATAGAACCCATAATGCATTTTCACAGATGGCAAAAATAGATATTAAACTCCATTAGTAGGCTCCACAAGTCTGATGTGGACAAACATTTTTTTCTCCTCCTAGAACCTTGTGAAACATCAAGCACATCTAATGGACCAATTAGAGTAATAAACCATCATGGCCTGGTTGCTGCTGTATCTACATAAACTGTTGTAAGAACAAGTGCAACTGATTGCAAATGAAAATTCTCTAAATCCTAGATACAGGAAGAACTAGAGCAGCTATCTGCTAAGTTCACTAAAGTCAATGCAAAAATCTAGGAGCTATATATATAAATAAAAGTGATGTGGGGAGGGGAAAGAAAGGTGAAAACATTATGTTTGAACCCTTAATGAAGATCTACATTATGTGCCCGGCAAAATCATGAACACCAGAATGAAGGCTCCTTCCTTGGCAAAAACCAAGAACAGGACAGAAGATTACCACATATAAGATGAAGGCTCCCTGCAAACAAGAGAGTTGCAGGTGTGATAGCTAAAGTATCTTTCACAGCCCTTTAAGTCTCTAAAGAATGTGAGTGTATCAACTGTTTTCAAATTAAATTCTCTGTATATAATTTCACTAATAGCAACCATATGGGAAGCATCTGTAGCTTCCCTCAATTCTAATTTTCATAGGCAGAAGAGACACTGACAAAAATAGCCCCACAATCTGAGAGAGCCACAGCAGACTGACCTAGTTACATTCTGCAGGCTGAGTGCATCTGAGCTGGCTTAATCCTGCCCTAGCTTTGAGGCTGTGGTTATGCCCCAGAGCTCAGACCTTAGGGTTCACTGGGTCTTGTGAATTTACAGTTTATAGGTCACTTGGGTATTTGAAACCATTTTGGTGCGGATCTGATTGAACCACCTAAGGCTATCCCAAAATCAACTCTCTGTAATAGGAAGATTTCTGAAATCATCATTCTCAAAACAACAAAAATTTAAATAAACAAAACCCATGATATCAAATGGCAAATGTTAAAATGGAAAAGTATCTATAACACATTTGACAAAAGGTAAGTAAACTTTATTTATAAAAGGTTAAACATCCCAATAAAAATGTCAGAAGAAATATGTAATTGACAAAAGAAAGGAAAGTGCTAACAAGTTTATAAAAATGTGTAACATCACCAGTAATCAAAGAAATGCAAACTAAAACATAAACCACCTATGGAAGGGGCAGGATTAAAAAATCAAAAACACAAATTAAACCACCATTTCTTTGCCCATGACATTGACAAGTGGTGGGGAGAGGTGGAAAAGTATGTTTGAATCCTTAATGAAGAAATCCTAAATAAGTGGACACCCATCTTAACCATTGCAGAAGAATGTTTCAAAAATGCTTCTGCTGTAAACTGTAAAGAAAATGGGTTGTAAAATCATATATGTAATGATATGCCACATTTGTAAACACACACATACGTTAGAGTTTATAAAGACCAGAATAATAAATACCAAAATGTTAACATAGTTTACAGAGATGGTATGGATTATAGATGATTTAGGAGCAATTTAAATTTTTTTGCTTTCTAAATAAATATGGCCATGTGCAGTGGCTCACACCTGTAATCCCAGCACTTTGGGAGACCAAGATGGGAGGACTGCTTGAGGCCAGGAATCCTGGGTAACATAGCGAGATGCCGTTTCTGCAAAAATTAAAAAAAAAATTAGCCAGGCATGGTGGTGTGTGCCTGTAGTCCCAGATATTCAAGAGGCTGAGCAGGGAGGATTGCTTGAGCCCAGGAGTTCGAGGCTGCAATGAGCTATGAGCGTGTGACTGAGCTCCCACCTGGGAGACAGAGCATGACTTGATCTCCAGAAAAAAAAAAAAAAAAATTGTATTTCTTTTCTCATCAGAAAAATGCATGTTACATTCACAATATTTAGGCAGTAACAACTGAGAGATGTCTAGAGGCGATTTCTGTTCACAATTTTCTGTGTTCCAGTTGTTAATGATGGCACAAAAGACACTTGAAGTTGGACCATTAACATGGGCACGCACTTCATACGCTAATATACAGAGTGGAAAGTCCTCTGTTAAGAGTCATACTTATTCTGGGAAAAGGGCCTCTCAAAAAATTTCAAAAGGACAGTATCATTGCAAAAGGGCAGCTTATGTTTCATTTACTTTCACATTATGTTCATATTTAGCTAATTGTAACATCTTACAAAAGGCAAATTTCTATGACGATTTTCTTTTCAAAGTCACTTTTTAAAGTTTTAAATAGTTTCTAGATAATATTCTTGTACAAGCTTTTCCAGTTTGGGGAAAAACCATATGCTAAGTGTTAACTTCTCTCACATTTTTATTCACTTTTTAAAGTTTTATGATAGTAGTGACACTATCTTGGAATTCTTTTCACAAAGCTTTTTTTGGGTATCAATTGTAGCAGAAGAAAACAATATGTTTCCCACATTTATTTTATGAACAGAAATATGCTCCAAGAAAAAACTTATCACACAAAATTCTACTTTTGTCTATAAAATAAAAAATAATAGTGTCTCCTCCAGTAAGGCAACAAAATATTGATTCTTGCTATGTGCCATGCTAGGTATTTTTTTTTTTTTGAGACGGAGTCTTGCTCTGTTGCCAGGCAGGCTGGAGTGCGGTGGTGCGATCTCGGCTCACTGTAACCTCCACCTCCTGGGTTTAAGCGATCCTCTCCTGCCTCAGCCTCCTGAGTAGCTGGGACTACAGGCACCCGCCACCATGCCCAGCTAATTTTTGCATTTTTAGTAGAGATGGGGTTTCACCATGTTGGCCAAGATGGTCTTGATCTCTTGATCTCGTGATCCGCCTGCCTTGGTATCCCAAAATGCTGGGATTACAGGCATGAGCCACCATGCCTGGCCACTAGGTACTTCTTAATAAAGTTCTTAGATGCAATGAGAAACAACTAATAGCACATAATAGGAAACACATGCAAATCATCGTTAGGAATCTTAAAATTTTAGGCATAATCTGTCAATCCCCAAATAGACAATGCTTACCTTCACCATCCCTCTTTTTTGCAATGTTTTTACCAATTTCTGATTTTTATTATTTTAAAAATGTGTTTTTTTAGGGACGGTGGTTTCACTATATTGCCTAGGCTGGCCTCAAATTCCTGAGCTCGAGCAATCCTCCCAAGTAACTGAGACTACAGAGGTGCCCCACCACATCCAGCTCCAATTTCTGGTTTTAATAGGCACAGAAAGAGTCTAGCAGGTGCTAATCCCCTCGAAAAACACCGCAAGCCATTTCGAATAAGGACATATCTCTACCTTCCAAGAGTAGACTAGCTGTATTTTTTTATGAGATTTCATAATTCACCTTGCCATCTGTGGGGGGAAGGGGAACCAAAGCATGTTGTACTGACAGGTAACGAATTGTATAAATTCACTTATATCCTGAAAAACAACTCATGAAAATCCTCAACTAGAAAAAAAAGTATGTTTCTTTTGCTATTAACCAGCAAATACTTAATTAATATCTGTCCTTTTATCCCCAACATTAATGATTCCTTTCTTTCTTTTCCATTCTTGCCTAGGCCTATAACTTTGTCTTACCTCTTCATACTATTTAGTTTATTTGGCAACAATATACTCTAGGAAATTCTTACCTCATTACAATGCTCTGTAACATCAAGTTTCTTTCTTTTTTTTTTTTTTGGCAGACTCTCGCTCTGTCACCCAGCCTGGAGTGCAGCGGTGCAATCTGAGCTCAGTGCAATCTTTGCTTCCTGGGTTCAAGTGAGTCTTGTGTCTCAGCCTCCTGAGTAGCTGGGACTACAGGCACATACCACCACATCCAGCTAATTTTTATAATTTTCAGTAGAGACGGGGTTTCACCATGTTGGCCGGGCTTGTCTTAAACTACTGACCTCAGGTGATCCATCCACCTTGGCCTCCTAAAGTGCTGGGATTACAGGCATGAGTCAGCACACCTGGCCTGTAACATCAGGTTTCTTATACTGAGGACCTTGAAGATCCTGGAGACAAATCCCCATGGCAGTCTCCTGCCTTCTACCATGGATGGATATATCAATTTGCCACAGAGATTCATAAGACACTTGTGAACTGGAGTCAGCCAAATATATACAATTCCTCTTCCAGATATATATAAGCTGGCATAAGATAGCCTGTGAGTTTGTAAAAAGTAAAAAATCCTTCCATGTCTACATGAAAAGTCACAATGAAATGCTCCAGCCATTAAGCCTTCAACAATCACATGCTGTTATTATTAACCCTGTGGTTATTATTAAGTTCTTTCAAAATAGAAGTGGCAGAAGCAACCCAAAGAGCCAAGAATAGAAAATCGTTATTATAAGATTCAGGAACATCACACTTAAAAGCCATCAGGAAGATTTTCTTAAGTAGCTGGATAAAATCTTAATAATATAATTTAGTTATGACAAATACAAGATCCAAGGAAAAGCTACTTCCATTATACTTATTATATTGTTTTAATGACACAAATATGCCAAACCATGTCATTAAGATACCGTATGACCTCAGTTAAACTTAGCTGGTTATCATGCTCTCATATTATTCTCACACCTCATCACCTGTTTTTTGATTCAGTACACTCTTAATGCCCTTTTCTCAATAATTCAAGCCACCAAAGGATCTGATGTTTTCTCACTCTAATTATTAAGTTGATTACAATTCAATATTATCAACCAACACATGAATTGCTTCTTTAGGACATTTGAATTTTACTTCTCTAGTAGCAAAGCAAAAATTGGATCCCTCAAGTACCTGATTTCAGATGTCAGCACACAGCATGATCTTTCAGGGTGTGAGTCTGAATTCATCCTTTTGGGATAAGTGGAAGTGGAAAATCATATGTGCCTGTCTCCCCAGATACCTACCTGTGCTGCTTGGAAGATAAGCCAAGCTCAGCACTAAGGTATATTCCCCTCATCACTGCTTCTGGGGGCCTGAGTCCCACTCTCTCACACCTATAGGTCTGCCTGACAGGTCCTTGCCTGTAGACTCTCATCCTACATCCCCTCCAGAGCTCATCTTATCCCCTAAATATCCCTTTCCCTTCTCCCCATAATCACTCCTCTTTCAGATGCAGACTTCTTGCTGCAAAGACTTTGGCATTAGTGTTGTTAGGACTTTGTGATGTCTTTGAACTTTAACTTTTTTATGAAGTCCTAGAATCCATCTCTAATCTCCTATGTCATTTTTGCCTAGAATAATGATGCTTCTGAAAGTGAAAGGTGTTAACTATATAAATTCTCATGGACTATTGAACCTGTTTTTAATTGGTAGTATTTTTTAATAAAAAAATGTAAAAATTACACCATAAGAGACTAATATTTGAACAGGTTTTCTTCATTGTACTTTGTGTTAAGCTAAACAACATGAAATTGTCATGTTAGGTCAAAAATGGACAAGTAGGGCAATTTCATATAATTCAATCTAATATCTGACCCAATTTGTGCCAATGATTTTAAGTGCCAGGATGAGCTGTTTGTGCAAAGACAGATGACAACCAGCAAGCCTCTTCTTCCTAGGACAAAGCTGTTTATGACTAGTGACCTAGATTTCTCACCCTGTGGTGCCCAAACCCAGTCTATTCAATGGCATCACCTGGTTCATCATGACAACTACTTCAGACGGTGGGCAGCCATTACTCACACAGCAGCAGAGATGAAGAACCACCACCCTGTGGGCAAACCTGTATCCCTGTGCAAGGAACAAAACTGAAGAATAAAACATAATAAAAGTAGAGCTTTACTATAATCTCTCCTCTCTTATTTTCTTTTCAAAATCATTTTTATAATGTGAGTCTAACACTCAATTAGTGGGTTATATTGATTGAATGGAAATCCTAGATTTAAATACAGAAATAGACCAAAAAGTCAATACATTAAAATGATGCTCCTGTAATCCTGCCCACGTGATTGGCTGGCTCTCTTTGGTTTCAGATTCTGATCTGAAAGAATGGCATTTACAGGAAAACAGCAGAATAAACATGTTATAATGCATTAAGTCTACATAACAAATAGTCACCCAGAGCTTCTCCATAATTAACGATCTGTATCTCAACATTCAGCTAAGTTACTAGGGAAACTGGGGAGAGCGGGGGGGAAATACATCTTCTCTGTTACGCTCCTCAACCCATGAGTTTATATTCCAAAAGAAGGTGATTAGGACATGTAAACAAATAGCTATAATGCAAGACAGAAGTCCTCTCTCTGGCCAGGGGGTGGGGGAAGAGATGATTTCAGGATGAAACTGTGGTACCTCAGATCATCAGGCATTAGTTAGATTCACATAAGGAGTGCAAAACCTACTTCCCTTCGTGAGCAGACATTATGGAATATATATACTATAGGCAGTAAATACAACACACTTGCAATCACTTCCTTTACAGTCTTTGGATTCAGTGATATGAACACAGTTATCTCTAAGCCAGGAAGTACACCTAGTATCTTTACAGTGACTATTAAGTATTTTTGAACTCAAAGTATATATTCATCTTAAACTCCTGGAACTATGAACCCTCCCATGTAATTTTCTGATGAATGAAAAGGAAAATTTTCTTTCAGATAAGTGTCATCTGTTGCAAAAGTATGTGATTTAAAAACACATGTAAATATAATCCTAGCTCTAATGTTTTCCTTTGGGAGTTTGGGAAAAAGCAGTTACATTTCTCTGTTGTCTGGTTTTTATCATTTGAAAATTGGAAGATTCATTCTGATTGCTGAGCTACATCAGTAGGGTTTAACTGATTTTGAAATTACAGTATAAAGGGCAATATTTCCATAAAAGAATAAAATACAGAAAAGTAATGAAAATAAAATTATGTATCTTAACTTAGCTAGATGAACCCAAGAAATTTTCCTGAAAACCAAGAGATAAAGAAATGGCAAATGATATATTCATTCAAAGTATTCTCAGGAGCAAAGGCAGTGGCTTACACCAAAGCCTGTTAGAGTATTATTAAATAAAGTACTTAACATCTGTCTACTTGGAAGGAAGAAACACCACTGGACAGAAATAGTGTATATATATTTGTATACTTTTATTATGTAAAATTAATAAATCCTTTGTCCTAGAACTAAAAATTGTTTTTGGGAAGAAAATAAGATTGGAAAAATTCTTTTGAATAAAATAATATAAACCATAAAACTGTTATACTTAATAGTGTCAAGAAACAATGTGAAAGCAATGTCTCATGTCTCTTCCCAGTTTTTTTTGGTGCTCTTTTCTTACCTCCGCCTCCTGGTTCAGGTTCTCCTGCCTCAGCCTCCGAGTAGTGGTTACAGGATGTGCCACCAGCCTGGTAATTTTTGTTCTCCATGTTGGTCAGTCTGGTCTCGAACTCCTGACCTCAGGTGATCTGCCCACCTCAGCCTCCCAAAGTGCTGGGATTACAGGCGTAAGCCACCGCACCGGCCTCTTCTTTCCTTTTTTAAAGAGGTCTCACTCTGTCCCCTAGGCTGGAGTGCAGTGGCTTGAACATTGTTCACTACAGCCTGGACTTCCTGGGCTCAAGGGATCCTGTCTCAGACACTGGATCAGGTGGGGCTACAGGAGCACACTTGCCACACCTGGCTTCTATCTTCAACTTTTAAAGAAGGGAGACTAAGAGACCATCTGTCAGTTAAACCCTCCCCTTAGAAGTCATAATTCTACAATGATTATCTCAAAGTTTTACAAAGTAATTCCTACGAAACATGTTGAAAAACCCGTACCGAGAGCATTGTATCGTTCTCATTGGGATTCAATTATTTTTCAAAACTCTCAGACATACGTGATAAAGGCTTCCCATCTGCAGTTTTATCTCCCCATAAGTCTAAGAATGGCATTAGACTCTAACATCCTATAGTACTCTATAGCGAGGCAACATAAGTTGAAATCCAGCTGTAATGTGAGACTATTATTTAAGCTTTGAGCTTCAGGTTTCATGTCTGTAAAATGGGGAAGGCACAACCTACCTACCTCTCAGGTTATAAGTAATTAAAACCTTTAGAGCTCTTAATACCTTACCATTTTTATTTGTACCATATAAAACCACTTTTCTTTTTTAGAGGCTGAAATCTATGACATGAAAGATAACTGGAAGTAGCCTATCTTAGTGTAACAGGCAATCAGTATCATTGCAGTGAATTAGTAGAACCAAGCATGCTGAGTTGTGTGCCTTCAGTCTTGCAGCCTACCTAGAAATAGACTGTTACTTAGGAAACAGAAATGGGAAACGTGAAGATTTGCTACAAGAAAGGCTGCATTCATAGGGTGTGATATGCAGTAGCTAAATTAGAATTCTGACAGATTTAGTAACAGATTTGGTGGCAGTTGTAACATTGAGTCTTTTATTTATTGTAAAAACTTGCATTGATGTGCTCAGTTATTTTAGCAAACACATTTTACTTATATTGTCCTTGGGGTAAGATATATGGTTTTCTGGGGAGAAATCTCTGACTAGGCAAGATAGAAATACTTGTGCAGAAAAATTCACTGTTAAATCCTCTGGTTGCATAACAACGTAAATGTCTTAATGCAACTGAACTATACATTTAAAAATGGTTAAAATGGTAAATTTTCTGTTATGTCTTTTACCATGATTAAAAAAAATCCTTAATCAACCATTATCATCTCTCATTTCATAGACACTGAGGCTACAACTAATCCATAGGGATCCCTCATTATTAAGTCATGTCTACACGAAAGATTATATTGACAGGATATAGACAAACTAGAAAAAAACTAGTCCTCAAAAGATGTCTCTCTCCTTAAGAAGGGGCCTAAAAACAAAACTTGAGATGACAATTTCACACTGTGTCAAATCCTATGCATCAAATCAGTGCTTGAGAGCCTTTGGATCCAACAATACAGAGCATGGGTGTCCACAGAGACCACAGATGAAAGGTCAGCTCATGTACACACATACACATAAACAGAGAGAAATGAGAGACAGCATGATGCCTCATTTTATAACGCCAAGGTCATCACTAAACCTTCTTATACAGCAGAACCTGCTCAAAACACAAAATGAGGCCTAGCAGAAGCTCTACTTTGCCTCTGGAATTGTACTGATTCTCTTTATCTTTACCATTACTGTCTTCTACCTATAGCCAGCACCTTCTATCCCCGTTGAATCTCTAAGACCCTGAAAGCTTGAACATGTAGAAAATTCATGGTTCTTCCAAGGAGAGGAGAAAGACCTTATTTAAGTCCATTATCTAACTTACTCCAGAAAACTTTTCTAAATGGTGTTAAAACTTTCTCCAAGAGAAGAACAGGAGCTCTGAATCCTCTCAGAAAAATGCATATCCAGGTGATTGTGTGTGGACCATTCCAATTTGGTCATAGCTTAAGTTCATTCTTGAACTCTTGTCTTCCAGATTCTGGGTTTAAATACATAGGTTTATTTTCATGACAAGTGAGAAGTGTGAGAATACACACACAAACACACACACACGTAGAGCATATCTAATCCAAAAAAACCAAACTGCTCCAGTGAGCATTCTCTTTGAAAGTCACGTGTGTGCTCAAAAAGTTTCAGATTTTGGAGCATTTTGGATTTCAGATTTTCAGATTAGGGTTACTCAACCTGTATAAGTTTTTTTAAAAAATGTATTCCTGATAGGTATATTAAACTTTCTTGGAAAGGTTTTCTCTACTAGGGTTTCTATAGGTCCACATGTCCCCAATGTGAAAAAGGATATGTATTTGGATAGAATCTATAGATACCAACAGAATCTATAGATTTTGCTAGGAAAATAACATTTTCAAGTTTACATTATGGTTATCTTTAAGGATCACGGGTCTTGAATTTTTCTCTTTGATTTATACATATCAAAACAAAGAAAAATTAAATACTGGAAAAAGAAGACATTAATAAGAAAGCTGAAAGTCCCCTCAAAATAATGGCTCAAGGAGGGCTTAATTGGTTAGGAATGTTTCAGTCTGTGGAACAATTAAAATAGTAAGTTATAACAGGATGTTCCTTAAGCTACAAATTATAAAGGGCATAACTTACATCTCCAAACCATACGTTATGTTATTGACAGATATACTTCTTTTGTCATACGAATATACTGGACCCATCTCTCCCTACCCCAGGGTGGGGCAAAGGGAAATTAACTATTTGCAAAAAAATTTAGGTATTTTCCTCCAGGGGAAGAAAAGATATTCACTGGGGGACATTGTTTAAGCTTCCTCTTAGTAGCAGCTCCTAATTACCTGTGGTTGGAAAAGAAGAGAAGCCTTAGTTGTCACAAAAGGACAGACAATTAAGCATCCTCTCACATCCCTCATTCCTTTATGTCATGCAACTAATAAATGGACAGGATGAGCTTCATGTGAAAACTACATGGGGTTAACAACAAACAATGGGGAAAAAGCGTAAATATTTGTCAATGTCATGTTTCTCTGGTTCTCTTTTTCTTTTTATTTAAGATACTATTCCACAAGATCCTATCAATTTTCATATACCATTATACATATATACTTACCAGCACTGGTAGTCCCCTACATGTGAACATGGCATTTAGCTGGCATTTAAAAATATTTCCCCAACAGAAACAATATTATATATGTTAACTTGGCTCCTAGGCTCACCAGTCCATTTGAGGCCAGGTGCAATAGCTCACACCTGTAATTCCAGCACTTTGGGAGGCTAGGCGGGTGGATCTCTTGAGGTCAGGAGTTTGAGACCAGCCTGGCCAACATGGTGAAACCCCGTCTCTACTTAAAAAAAAAAAAAAAATTAGCTAGGAGTGGTGGCACATGCCTGTAATTCCAGCTACTCAGGAGGCTGAGGCAGGAGACTTGCTTGAGCTCAGGAGGTGGAGGCTGCAGTGAGCAGAGATCATGCCACTGCACTCCAACCTGAGCGACAGGGCGAGACTCCATCTCAAAAAAAAAAAAACATGAATAAAATAAAGCCCATTTGATCCATAACCTAACCTATAACGTAAAGCACTGATTTCTGTGCCATCATGTAGTGATATTTCCCTGGGTCAGAGTTTCAACCTGAGCTGTCAGGAACATCTCTCTCTCTTGCTGTATGAGGACAGAGCTTCCCCTTACTCCAAAGCAACAGTGATGGCTGTCAGAACCTTGGGGGTAAGAAGAGAAGGCCAACTCCCAAAAGGAAGGGATTGTAGAACTGGGGCTAAACTCTTGGCTAAGTAGCCCCTGGGAACCCATCTCAGGGTCAGCCCCCATTTCTGGTTTTCTAACCAGCCCCCAAGTGTCAACCTTATCTTCTCTGAAATATGATGATAATAATATCATATTTGATATTATTTGCTGTATGCCTAAAACTTCCATAAATAATCCCCAATCTTCATGCAAATTTAGTAAGTGGTCTTAACCTCATTTTCAAATGGAAAAAAAACTGGGTTTCAGATGTTATAGGCAAGTTAGATCTCAGAGGAAAATAATGAATCAGAATTCAAATCTGGGTCTAGCTGTATTTCTGACTAGTTACAAAGCCTGAGTGCTTACCATCACATCAATAAATCCTGGAAAGAATTAAATAAAAAATTACAGCACGTAGCCCAAGTTCTGGCACATAGAAGGTACTTGCTAATGTTGCCTTCATTTCCTTCTCGTGGGGACTGGCTTCATTCACTCTCTACCGGTACCGTTGGTTTCATCTGAACAAAGGTTTCTTCTCTTCCTGGCCTCTTCTCTATCTTCATGCCTTGTACTAAATATCTGAGACGGGGGACTCTGCTAGGTAATACAGTGAAATAGGTTATAAACATTTTTTCTCCTACATCCTTTCACCCTTTCACTTTTTTCACCAAAGCCCTATAAGGCGTGAAAGGAAATTAAATCTTGGGACCCCAAACTCATCAAGCCAAAGGGAAAAGGCAAGCTGGGAACTGAGTCATAAAAACCTGCCTCCCCTTTTTTGGTTCCTAAATAAGATGGCTACAAGATGAAAAGCTACAGGCCTCCCCAGTATTTTTGCCCACAAGAAAATTCCTAGTGAGCTGCAAGATCTTTACTCTAAGGTGTTTTTGTTAAAATATCACCATGGCAATGTAAATTGGTAGCTTATCTTTGCAGGTGCAGCCACCTCCCCGCACCATCCACCAGACGCAAATGCAATCTGATTGTTCCCCTGCCCCATTTTGTCTTTGTTATCTTATGTAAAATGCAGATTCCCTGCATTTTTCCTCTACCCCATGTCTATGTCATCTTACTTAAAAAAAAAAAAAAAAAAAATGCAGATCCCAGCACTTTGGGAGGCTGAGGTGGGTGGATCACGAGGTCAAGAGTTCGAGACCAGCCTGACCAACATGGTGAAACCCTGTCTCTACTAAAAATACAAAAATTAGCCGGGTGTGGTGGCACACACCTGTAATCCCAGCTACTCAGGAGGCTGAGGCAGGAGAATCACTTGAACCCAGGAGGTGGATGTTGCAGTGAGCCGAGATCATACCACTGCACTCCAGCCTTGGCGACAGAGCCAGACTCTGTCTCAAAAAAAAAAAAAAGAAAACAGATTAACTGAGCCAGACAAAGGCATGAATGACTGTTTTTCCCCAGCCCCTCTCTCTCTTACATGAAAATTGTGTACTTCTCAATATACCACCCTTTCTCCTTTAAATTTGGAGCTCTCAAAATCATCTTTCGAGAAAGGCATTAGACCTGACTCCTGACCACATATCTTTAACTTTGACAAATAAACCTTCTAAAATGATGGAGACTTGTTATTTTTCTCAATTGACAAAGCTAAGAGACTTTATCCTTTTGTTAGGTCATGTGTCCTTTTGAGAAGATGATGAAAGCTATAGACCTTTTCCCCAGAAAAATGCACATTAGGACATACACATATACTTGATAATTTGTGGACCCCAAAAGTTTTAGGGATCCCTCTTCAGATACTCACAAAGAAAGAATCCTATATTTAGATTTGCATACTGTAAAGTTAAATCCATCTGCCTTTTAGAGGAACACTTAAAAACTGTGATGTTCATCATCAGTATGATGATAGGAGTAGAGGGAACAGGGCCCGTACACAGAGTAGCACAAGTAACTGAGGACACTGAGAACACCAGGACCTGCCCGATTCATGGATAGGAAGGGAGATGAAAGGAGAAACAGTCACAAATTTATGTACTTTTCTTTCCAACTGACTTTAGACAAGATAGTGCAGACGCTGGTTCTAAAATGAAATGAAAACCAGAAGTCTCTGTGAGTTAAGACTCAGGTGTTCACATGTACCTGTGTCTAAATGAACATGCTTATCTGTGCAGAGGAAATGGATTGAGAATATTTGGTGGTTAGAGGCAGATGAAAGGTAGAGTCCCAAACATCAGCTAAGAGGGAAGAGATGGAAGATGGAGGAGATGAAAGACTGTGTGAGCCAAGGGATCCTACAAGCCATTCAGTCACAGGTGGCTTGGGCAGTTGTATCTATATGGCAACGTGTGTGTGTGTGTGTGTGTATATGGAAAACCCAATGAAGTTGACTTAAATAATAAAGAAATTTACAGGCATTCACAATCGACAGGCCCAAAAGTAGAAAAGGCTTCAGTTTGATCTAAAAATTCAGGAAGTCATTAGGATACTGGCTCCATTTCTCTGAGATTTTTTGGGTTTTGTTGAGACACAGTTTCACTCTGTCACCCAGACTGGAGTGCAGTGGCGTGATTTCAGCTCACTGCAACCTCTGCCTTCCAGGTTCAAGAGATTCTCGTGCCTCTGCCCCCCAGGTAACCCCCAGGTAGCTGGGATCACAAGTACGCACCACCGTGCCCTGCTAATTTTTGTATTATTAGTAGAGATGGAGTTTCACCATGTTGGCCAGGCTGGTCTTGAACTCCTGACCTCAGGTGATCCACCTGCCTCAGCCTCCCAAACTGCTGGGATTACAGGCATGAGCCACCCTGCCCAGCCTCTCTGAGATTTCTTAGCTCTGGCCTCCTCTTTGGGCCAGCAGCCCTAAGCCTCTGTGACTTCTTCACTTCCAAGGAGAAAAAGAACCCACTCACCTCCTCTGGACACATGATTTACATGTGCCAATAGTTTCACTTATTGTTTACAATTCTAATATGGGGCTTCATGCGATAACCCCAAGGTAAGTACTGTTATCACCATTTTACAGGGTTTGAGAAAAACAAGGCTCAGAGGTTATGTAACGGTGCCTAGTTACACAGCTGATGACAGTAACAGCCTGAAGCCAACGCAGAGCCCTCCAATTCCACAACTGATGCCCTTGATCACTCCACTACTTATCTCCCCAGACAGAGAAAGAGCTAAGACAGGGGTCAACGAGCCTAATCTATAAAGTGCCACACAGTAACTACTTTAGACTTCTGGGCCACAAGTATGTCATACATTCTTCTTTGTGTTTTGTTTTTACAAACCTTTTACAGTTTTAAAAGACCCTGAATGGCCAGGTGCAGTGGCTCACAGCTGTAACCCCAGGACTTTGGGAGGCCTAGGCAGGAGGATTGCTTGAGTCCAGGAGTTCCAGACCAGCCTGGCCAACAGAGGGAGCTCTCACCTCTACAAAAATTAAAATGAGCTGGGCATGGTGGCAAGTGCCTATAGTCCTAGCTATTCAGGAGGCTGAAGTGGGAGAACTGCTTGAGCCTGGGAGGTCAAGGTGGCAGTGAGCCATGATCACACTACTGCACTCTAGCCTGGGTGACAGAGAGAGACCCTTTCTCAAAAACAAACAAACAAACAAACAAAAAACAGTAGAGTGGACTTTTGAGTCAGACAGACCTGTATTTTAGTTTAGACTCCAGCACTTCCTAGTTGTGTGGTTCTGACCTCTCTGTGTTTCAATTTAGTCATATATAAAGGAAATTGTAGTAGCTGCCTTTATCATCTGATTATTGTGAGGATTAAAATTAAATTATCTACACAAAGTACCTGGCACATAGCAAGTGTTCAATAAATACTGGCAATTATTATAAACAATTATCCCAATAAAAATTTCAAATTCTACAGTTTTCGTTGGCATCCCAGGCCAGGAAAACTGTTGCTCACAATCTCAACATTGATTCTTCAAATGGAATTTTCCTTCTCAATTCCTTCTTTATGGCACATACTAATATTTGACTTGTTTTTCAATTAATCTCTTAACATCTAAGTGCATTTGTATACTTATGGAGGATCTGTCTCGCTGTTGCATCGAATTGCCTTAAGTTTAGTAAAAATCTTTTCACTGATCTTGAATCACTTTGAAAGTAACTCTAAATAAATCAAATTCTTTTCAGGTTTTGAGATAATGTTAGACATACTATCGTCCTCTAAACGTACGAATACTGACGTAGCAAAGTGTTGTACTTGTGGTTATACTAAGTGCTTCTACCTGAATCCCAAAGGGATGTGAATGGGAAAAAGAAAACTTCTAACAGCTTCTTAAAAATCAGGTGTTTCAGCATCTGCTTTGATTTATGAGTAAGCCCATATTCCAGGTCTTAACTATTTCTCTAATTTTTTCTTTTAAGAAGAGAAAAAGCTCATCTATTACAAAGCAGAATAAAAATATTTTTGTCACTGTCAGATAATGTAAGATTATTTGAAGAAAAATCTTTGACAGTATAACCATTAGTAGATTTTAAAGCAGAGCCTCTAATTTCCAAATTATTGGGAAGATGCACAGAAAAAGACAGAAAAAAAATACATCCACATGTCAACAGGAGTTTTCCAAGAATCTTATTATTGTGATTACCCTCATTGCAACGTATATTTTATGTTTTACAAACTTTCTAAACATAATCACATGCTCCTTTTGAGAAAAGAAAAATAAAGAATAATATTATTTCCAAAGTAGAACTAAAAACCTGAACTGTTTCCCTTAATTCTCTTCCATGTTGAAACAGTTTGCCACATCTATTTATTTTAATTGACACTAATTCAGTAGCCAGAGAAGCAGAACAGTGACCAGTCACTATGAAGCTTTGGGCAGCAGACCCCTGGAGGTCTGTTCCCTCATGAAAAGCACTCACTTCCTCTCCAGTTCTTATATTCTTATCACAGGGCCAGGAGGTACCCTGGAGTCAGAAGGGCCTGAAAGCTGCTCCACCATTTGCTAGCTGTGTGTATTTCTTGCTAGTTACTTCACCCTGGGGTTTAGGTATTACCTTGTGTAAAATGGGGTAAATACCTCCCTTAAGAGAATGCCCTCAGGGCTTCCACATGGTAAGTGCTCCACTCATGATGGTGGTTCTCATTTCTCTTACTAACTAAATATTATAATGCTGGAAATGGAAATTTTTTCAGATCTTCCCTTCCACTCCTGTCTCATTAATCTTATTTATCATTTATTTTACCCCAGTTATTTATCCAATTTTTATGCCCAGATGGCTTTTATATATTGCACGTGTCAAATTTAAGTTACACAATGATCAGACCACAGCATGACAACTTTCATCACACTCATCCTTCCAGAACAGACAGAATAGACAGGTCCACCATGGTTTGCTCACACGCAGCTCTCAGATAAGGCTCCAGATGAAGCCATTAAGTTCTCATCACAAATTTTCTCTTCTCCTCTACTCACTGGAACATCTGGAGTAGGAAGGGAGGATCACAGTCTGGGTGTGAGGCTGCAGAATAAGGAAAGATTCCTCCCATGAATTCAGAGGGCCACAGGCAGCCATGGCTTCATGGACCAGAGCCTGGCATTCACAGAGGTAGTAGTATTTGCCACCAGATTCCAAACCAAGAACCAGAAAATGCTGAGATGCCTTTTTGTGCATTTTTCACCAACAGCCAAGTTAGACTTATAGATTTTTTATGTAGCAGGGGTCCAATTTTGACTTTAAGAGAAAATTAAATACACCAGGGCTTGTCAAGGAATCTAACAAAAGCCACTTTAAAAGTGTAATTCATCCATTTGCAACACTAGACCCAGCTCATGGCTTTGGTACCAAGGAGCAGCAAATGAAGAATCTCTTAAGAAGTGCTCTGTGTGTGCACACACAAATGCATACCCATGTTACATAATTTCCTAAAGTGGTATACACACATAGACATCCCACACAGAATTATTCCCTGGCCAGGTAAGTATACTACTTTCCTTTCTTGGTGATTCATAATAAAATACTAAATGCTCTTACAAGTTCAAAAGTAATGAAATGTATTTTCCAGACTTACCTGAATTAGAAACACTCTTTTGTTGGCACAGCCATTAAAGGCCTGCTCTAGGAGTGCCTTGTGGAACCCCAGTATGGGAAACATAACTACACAGCATAAGTAGCAGAGTGGCACACAGAGCACTGGCAGGAAGATGCTTCCAGGATGAATGTGGCATTCCTGCAGAGGACTGGTTTGTGAGCACATCAGATACCCCTGGGAAATGTCCAAAATTTGGGGAGTGATATTTTGTAGGGGCTGATGGCTCCTGAATCAATGGGTTATAACAAAGACCAAGGTAGTTTTAAATTATAAGTACAATAACAATTACACTTAGTTTGATATGCTTACTCTAAGCAGAGCTCTCCTCCCAGGAATTCAGACTGTACCCTTATAATTGATATGAATAGAGTGCACAGAATACCGATTTTCTTTTTCCCAGCAAAGTAACTTTCTTTTTCCAGGAAAATAAGGCAGCCATACAATGCATCATGATATGTGGCTGAGCTGAAAGCAAAATTGAGGTTGCCAGACCAGCAGTCTGCAAGTCTAAGCTTCCTCTTGTTAACTAAAATAGACTCTACAATAATAAAACCCACAGTCATGGATAGCTAACTCCCTACCTTTTAATTATTCATGCTAATGCCTTGCATGTGTAGAGTTTATACTTTACAAATGCTAATCAGGCCCAAGGACTACATGAATAATGGAAACCCACAAATAATTACCAAATCTAATCTTAAGCAATGTTTTCAATACATGCTCTCCTCAGAAATCTTCCCCAAATGGTGCCTTCTCCCTTTCCCTCCTTTATTCTGAAAGAAGGCGGCCAACTTAACTTTTTATGTACTTTGCTTTTTCTCTGCCCACCTAACAGTATTGATGCTGAATGACCAAAAGGAAGTGAAGCAAGAAGAAGAGAAAACCAAAGGCTCAGGTCTGTAAACTCGATGTGGTTCCAAAAGAAGAATCTGTCCAAATAAGGATTTCTGAGGGAAAAAAAAAAAGGTGGGGGTGGGGGGAAGAAGAAGAATCTGAAACCTGGCTCTAACCCTGACCCACCATGTCAATGGAGATGATAATTGCCCTTCCCACAGATCCGCACAGTGCTGGTACCATCTGTTTCCTCCCCCAGTGATTCGGCATACCTTATGAAAACAATTAGCTTTATACCAGATTATTGATGCAGCAATTTCTCTTGCCTTCCTCTAAGAGGGAAAAAAAACCACCTAAACAGTGCTGTCCTTTCCGTTATTTAAAAAAATCTACATTAACCAATGTTTAATTTTACTAATTAAAACTAAATGCCATTTTATAGCCATCCAATTCTCAAAAATCAAAGTGTCTTACTAAATCAAGTGGAAGTGAATATGGGGAAATAGGGACTGCCATGAGCTGCAGGCAGAAGTATGCTGATAAAACTATTTCAGAAGGCAAGTTGGCATGTGAAAACGCACAGCACATACTACTTCTAGGAATATATACTTGCACATATGCTAAAAAAGAGTACTATAAAAAGTTACAGTAGCACCGATTTGTAGTCACAACAAAGTGAAAAAACAAAACTATAATCAACTTCTCCATTCATCAATTGGGGAATAGTAAATAAACTGCAGTAAAGTCACACTACAGAATTCAAGGCAGCACTTAAACTATATTTATCACTTGGGATGAGTATTTTAAAACTTCAGTAGGGGAAGTACAAGTAGCAAACTGATGTTAATATGACATAATTTATGTCAATTTAAACACACAAATGATGTATTATTTATAGATATATACATGTGGTAAAATTACAGAAATGGGCTGCAAGGGTATATATTATCTCCCTGGGAAGGGAAATAGGGAAACAGGGAGAGAGATGGAAGGAGATGAGACTATGGAAGGATACACAGGAAATGATGAAATTAGCCATAATAATTTGTAGTTCCCATAAATACATCCTTTTTTTTTTTTTTTTTTTTTTTGAGACAGAGCCTCACTCTGTCACCCAGGCTGGAGTGCAGGAGTGCAGTGGTGCAATCTCGGCTCACTGCAACCTCTACGTCCTGGGTTCTGGCAATTCTCTTGCCTCAGTCTCTCAAGTAGCTGGGACTACAGGTGCATGCCACCACAGCAAATGTTTGTATTTTTAGTACAGACAGGGTTTCACCATGTTGGCCAGGCTTATCTTGAACTCCTGACCCAAGCTATCCACCCACCTTGGCCTCCCAAAGTGCTGGGATTACAGGCCTGAGCCACCGCATCCAGCCCATTTCCCATAAATATATCTTTTAATATAAAATATTTGCCCTTAAAAAAATTTTTTTAGACACAGTCTCACTCTGTTGCCCAAGCTGGAGTGCAGTGGCACAATCTCAGCCCAATGCAACCTCTGCCTCCTGGGTTCAAGCGATTCTCATGCCCAGCCTCCCAAGGAGCTGAGATTACAGGCGTGTGCCCCAACGCCTGGCTAATTTTTGTATTTTTAGAAGAGACTGAGTTTTGCCATGTTGGCCAGTCTGGTCTCAAACTACTGACCTCAGGTGATCCTCCCACCTCGGCTTCCCAAAGTGCTGGGATTACAGGCATGAGCCACCGTGTCCAGCCAAAATATTTAAAATGTGTTTAAAAGGTCTGGGTCCTGGGTCCATGAGTATTTATTATGTTGGCCCTCTGCTTCTCTTGTTTTTTAAAATAATTTTGCAAACATTATAACTCCCTTTTTTAGGGCCAAACATGATAAAATAAAAGACTGAGAAAGGTATATAATCTTACAACAAGGTATAAGGTGAAATAAGCTGAGTTGGCAAGCCATAAAATAGTATCTTCCTGAACACTGTTTTAAGAACTCAATTATACATTACATTTCCACATAATGTATATATTATTGATATATATATATGTATATATAGTAAAATTACAGAAATTGACTGCAAGGGTACATATTATCTCCCTGGGAAGGGAGATAGGGAAAGGAAGGGAGAGAGAGATGAACATTAGCCATAATGTCCTAATTTTAGTGTCCCCATTTTTGTGTGTCTGATGTAAAAGTACTGTTTGCCTCACAATGCTATTATAAAAGTGGCTGTCAAGGATAATAAGTTCCAATAAAAATGTTTGCTACAGCTAGACAATCACTAGGCATCTGAGATTATTTTCAAGTTATAAAAAGTCAGAAGTAAAAGAAAAATGATGAGAACACAGGGACACATCGAAAGGAACAGCAGAAACTGGGGCCTACCAGAGGAGGGAGAGGATCCAGAAACATATGAGTACCAGACTTCATACCTGGGTGATGAAATAATCTGTACAAACACCCATGACACAAGTTTACCTCTATAGCAAATCTGCACATGTACCCCTGAACTTAAAAGTTTGAAAAAAATAAAAAATAAAAATCTAATAATTTATATATAGGACTTATTACTGGCAAGTAGCAAAAATAAGGAATTTTAAATGTAGTTCTTGTAACCACAGTATCTTTTCCACTGTGGGAAAAACTACCATTAGACATTGCCTGTGAAGTGTATGTTGATATAATCTTTTCCTTCAGAAAACCTTTATAAACATGCTGATGTAACAAAACCAAAGTGATCGGTAAAGAAGATTTAGTAATGTATTTAAGCCTTGAGAAATTTCTTTATTGTTTGTCAAATCAACAACAAAAAAATCTGTGTTTTTAATTGAATGTAATGTTAAAGAAAATTCTTGAGTAAATGCTAATTTGTTTTCCTAGAAAACCTTTTTTTAACAGCCTCATCGCAATTCAACACATCTTGCCACTGATATACTGTATAATATAACAATATCAAATAGGGAGAATTGAATATACATAAGATGACTGTGGTAATCAAAGAAAACTTGTAACAAGTTAATCCCTACCTAGAGACATGCATAATCATTACTGTGGATGGTATTAGGTTTCACTGAGAAAGAAGAGGTCACTAAATAGCTGGAACTAATAATACTTTACACAAACCACACTTGAAGGTCACCTGTAGGGAAGGGAAGAGAAATGTGGGGAGGCAAGGGCATTGGTAGGAGTTTTTAGAGGACACAATCCACAGTTTTAGATAATTCGGATATTTTAAGGTTTATAAGCTTTGGGAAATTTCTGGAAACAATAAAAGATTATTTATCAGGGGGCATCTGCCCTTCCAGCCTCAGTACTGGGAGTTGGCCCAGGTTGATACTGGAACTGGTCCAGCCTAGGCAGGTCAACAGACTCCTTTTTATTGGAAAGGTTTCCTTCACTGACGTGCAAGAACACTGGATAAATTCCTTTCACCTCCACAAAGGAATGAAGCTTCAGGCGGGTGTTAAAGCAAACTAAATATGGCCTGAAGACTTCGTTCTATATTTGAGTCCTTGTGGACAAACTGTAACCTAGCTTAATAGGCAGATAAAATTGAAAACCTAACTAGTAATATGCACCTGTAACAACGGCTGAGTGTTGGCCAATCCCAGCGGCCATACTTCAATCACTCATAGACTGCTGAGTGTTCAAACTGCATTCAACTAAGGCAAACACCAAGCTGTAACCAATCTCACTGTTTCTGAACCTCACTTCCGATTCCTGTAAATCACTTTACCCTTTTTGTCCATAAACTTGTTCTGATCATGAGGCACCCCGGAGTCTCCAAATCTGCTGTGATTCTGGAGGCTGCCTGAATCGTAAATCGTTTGTTTTTTTGCTCAATTAAACTCCATTGAATTTAACTTTTCTGAAGTTTTCTTTTAACAGGGGCTATAAGAAAAGTAATCCCTGCTCCCCAGAAAAGTGGCGGAAGGCAGCGTTTTGAGCTGAAATGTACTTAAGCAGGGGTCAATCTCAATGGAGGGCTTAAAGGATACCTCATGTGAATGTAATGAGTCTTTGCATCCCACAGTTCCCTCTCTGGACTGCTGGAGGCTGAGCAGAAGATCCAGAAAACAAGAGAGAAGGACGGGAAGGGGGGTAGTAACCTGCCTAAAGTCAGAATTACTGATTTCAATTTTCCCATAGACCAGATACAGATTTCTCTTAACTTGTTTCAAGTCTTCCAAAATGTAGACATCCTTCCAGGAGAAGATTCTCAAAAAAAAAAAAAGAGAAAACAAATTTTATTTTTTAAATAATTCTTTTCTTTTTAAATTTAAGAAAAGACATTTAAAAAAAAACACAAAATTTAGACATCTTAGCAGAAATGTTGGTTTTCTTAAAATTACTAAGATAAAGCCGTTGAACTAAGAAAGCTTTCTAAATATTAATAACATTCGCTACCATTTACAGGCTGCTTGATTAGTGCCTGATTAGGCACAGTTACAAGCATGTTTTAGATATTATTCTACCTAATCTTTAATAACCCTATGGGATAGGTGTCACTACTAGCCCTGATTTATGGATAAAGCAAGTGAGGCACAGAAATTGTAAGTACTTTGCCTGAAGCATATGTTTAGGAGGAGGCAAAAATGGGCTCTGGACTGGCTCTGGAGTCCAAGTTTTAACTCCTACACCATATGGCCTCCAAGACACCATGACACACTGCAAGCTCCCTCAATTCTACAAATTCTTTGACACACATCCCAATTTAAAATTTCAGAGCTACTCCTAGTACACTAAAACCTAACTTGCCCAATTTGCCTGTTAGAAAATTGGTTTTCAGGCTGGGTGCAGTGGTGAACACCTGTAATGCCAGCACTTTGGGAGGCTGAGGCGGGTGAGTCGCTTCAGCTCAGGAGTTTGAGACCAGCCTGGGCAACATGGTGAAACGCCATCTCTACAAAGACACGAAAATTAGCTGGGCATGGTGGCGCATGCCTGTACTTTCAGCTACATGGGAGGCTGAGGTGGGAGGATCACTTGAGCCTGGGGAGGTGAAGGCTGCAGTGAGCCAAGATCACACGACTGCTCTCCAACCTGGGCAACAGAGTGAGACACTGTCTCAAAAAAAAAAAAAAAGAAAGAAAAGAAAATTTGGTTTTCATCAGAGGCCACAGTAACAAAGATTTGTCACATCATTATCAGTCCTGAAGCATCACTAATTCTCAGAAGAGATCTTCATCAGCATCAGGATAAAGAAATTAATTTTTTATCAAATGTTAACAGAGATCAAGCATTCTGAATTTGGGCACCAACACTTTTTGTGAGCCTAACTGTCCCAAGCTTTGTGTTGATATACCTGCTATGACTTCATACAGGGATGCCTGCTTCTCTTCAATCAACTTCTAAGTCTCATGAACTGTAAGTTTCAGGGTCCCAAGAAAGGAACAGATAATGCTAAATGCCATAGACTGGTCCAGGATGAACCATCAGTCGCAACCCAGGATGGTTTTCCTATTTATTTTTTGTTTTAATGTTCACACTAAAATATCACAGTAAAGTTTGAAGATAAAATACACTAAAGAGAAACTGAAATAGGAAATTTACCTACTCATTAAAGTGTATCTAATCTTGGAAGAAACCAAATCCGGGATACTGGGAATGACTACATTCCCTTTGTAAGGTTTCACTACAAATGATTATGACAGTAACTGTCAGAAGAATGGAATTCAAGAAACACCATTTAATACCATTTAAGTCCTGAATTAAAGCTGTGCTTTCTAAACACATCACCTGAAATAGTAATGGACTCATTCTTTAACTTTGTTCTCCTAAAGTAAAAAGATATAGACCAGTAATTATATTAACTCTCTCATGAAGCATCTGTAGTTATAATGGCTCACAATAAATAACCAAGAAATCCTCAGATGGGGCTGGAGCATTCAATTTGCTCCTCTTGATAATGCTTCACAAAAAAACTATGTCACTAGCCACATGACTGCAATTACCTTTGACACTCAGGATTTAGTGAAATCCAATGTCAGTGGCCAACAGTCCTTTTTAAACATTAACCTCTTCCTTCTTCAAAATCATATCAAATGAAAACAGAAGTTCCTCATTCTTCTCTTTCCTGTTGAACTTTAAATTAGAATAATACAGGCTATATGTCCTTCCACCTATTTTCTCCCTCTAGCCAAGAGAGTAAATTATGATGTAGAAGCTACTTATTTTTTTTTTAAGTTTTTTTGTAAAGATGCAGTCTTGCTATGTTGCCCAGGCTGGTTTCAAACTCTTTGCCTCAAGTAATCCTCCCACCTGGGCCTCCCAAAGTGCTAGGATTACAGGCATGTGTCACTGTACCCAGTTTCGGGTTTTTTTTGTTTGTTTGTTTTTTGAGACAGGGTCTCATTCTGTTGCACTGGCTGGAGTGCTGTGGCATGATTACAGCTCACTGCAGCCTCAATCTCCCAGACTCAAGCAATCCTTTCACCTCAGCCTTCTGAGTTAGCTGGGAATACATACATGCACCACCATACTGGGCTATTTTTTAATTTTGCAGAGATGGAGTATCACGATGTTGCCCACGCTCATGTTGAACTCCTGGGCTCAAGAGGTCCTCCTGCCTCTGCTTCCCAAAGCATTGGATTACAGGCGTGAGCTACAGTGCCCTGCCTGGAAGCTAATTTAAAACATCCTCAATATTCATAGCAACTATTAGATGTTAAGAGTGAGGTACAGGCTGGGCATGGTGGCTCATGCCTGTAATCCCAGCTCTTTGGGAGGCTGAGGCAGGTGGATCACCTGAGGTCAGGAGTTCGAGACCAGCCTGAGTAATATGGTGAAACCCTGTCTCTACTAAGAATACAAAAATTAGCTGGGTGTGGTGGCGTGTGCCTGTAGTCCCTGCCACTTGGGAGGCTGAGACAGAAGAATTGCTTGAACCCAGGAGGCGGAGGTAGCAGTGAGCCAAGATCGCGCCACTGTACTTCCAGCCTGGGCAAAAGAGTGACATACAGTAGATAAAATGGGGTGAGCATCCCTGTGATGTGATTTGACAACTGGCTAGCAGCAAATTGAGCTCAGCTGATGGTGAGAGGATAAGAAAGTAGAAACGACCCACACAGCTGGTTTTTAGGAGTCTCACAGTAACACTCCACAGACCTAAAGAAGAAACAGGAGGCTATGAGGGGACACTCCAGCCTGCAAGGAAGGCCCAGGCATCATTGCAAGTGCATCTTTGAAATGGTTACCCCTGAGTTCCGGGCTTGACAAAACACCAGTGAGTGGGAAGGAGGACTCATAACTGTGAGAACACAGGGGGTTCAGAAGCCTGGCGGTGGTGGAGAGGATGAAGGTTCAGAAGGTGTGAGGCTTTTCTTCAGGTAGGAGGATGAGCTCACACACGGCAGTCCACCCTCATCACTGATTTTGCTTTCTGCATTCTGAGTTACCTGCAGTCAACTACAGTCTGAAAATAGGTGAGCACAATACAGTAAGATATTTTGGGAGCGACCATACTCATATAACTTTTATTACAGTACATTGCTATATTTTATTATTGTTATTAATCTCTGTGTCTAATTTATAAATTAAACTGTATCACAGGTATGTATAAAAAAAACATAGTATATACATATAGGGGTCGGTACCATCTGAGGTTTCAGGCATCGACTGAGGCTCCTAGAAGGATAAGCGGAAGACTACTGCGTATAGAAACATCTAGCATAGGATAGGGGAGCAAATCATTGTTTGCTGAATCTGAAGTCTGTGGGTACCTAGGGGAATTTCTGAGTTCATGATATCATAGGTGGTGTGGAAACAAGTCCCAGCATAAACCCACACAGCTGGCTGAATGAAGTTCAAGTGAAGGTCATGCAGCATCAAAGTAGGTGTGCGTGTCACTGAAACTTATGCAGTGGAGTGAGAATAATTTTGAAATTACTTAGATGGTGAGAAAATTTGGTTGATGATTAGAAGTGTTGATATAAGAGGTCAGTTTGGAGTTCCACTCAAAATTCATACTAATTTTAATGTCATGGTATTCTAAAGTACTAGATGGGTAAGGGGAAGTTATAGGATTCTGAACAATACCATTAAGAATTAGGATAGGATTTTCTACTGTGGTGTCACAGAAGAATCAGAGATAGAAAATTCATAAAAAGAAAATTTGATTCCCCAAGCAAGCCCAGGGTAAAAATCCAGAGTGCTGAGGTTTTGAATCCTAATATCTCAGTTGCCACTTTGCATCTTTACAGTGCTGAATGAAAGGTGTGCACCAGGAACTGTCTACCCACAAAGAACCTGTTTTTCTGGGCCTTAAAAAAAAAGGCAGATGCAGAGATGGTATTATAAAAGAGAAGCATAAAAGGAAATTTGTGAGGGTGGCTTAATGAGATGCACTGAATAGGTGGAGAACTAGAGGGAATGTGGCTAGGTACACAGTGGACTTTGTTAAATTAGCAGCAGCTCCAGTTCACTTTCCATGATATTTCCTAACCCATGAAGCAGCAGGTGGGAGTGAGGGACACTATTAGTCAAGAGCTCAGTGGGAGTTTAAATCACTAAGGATTTGTGTATGCAAGTTCTCCCTGGCTTACACGTAATATGGTCATGATAACTGAATTTGAACTGTGCAAAAGGAAAGAAAATACTTATAATAATTCAAACATGGCTATAATGAGGATATGCCACAAACTCGAAATGAAATTTTATAGTAAGCTCTGGTAGTTCAAGGAAAGATGATGGTAGAAGGTGCTTCTGGAATGGTCTAGCACTAGAATTTGATCCAAGTAAGCCACTGCAGACTATCCAAGCCAATGTCCTAGCCGAAAACAAACAAGTCATCCCTGCATGAAGGCTAGTGGACAAAGGTCGTTAAAACAAAATTCACTGTCATTATCACCAGGCAGGGTGGTGATTGATCTGATATCTCCAGGCCTTTGCTAGATTCAGAACAAAGTCCTGGACCCTGGAATGTTTAAAGGCCTAGAAAGACTACCTCTCCAGCTGTGCTGTCTCATTCTCTGGCTGGCAGGGCCAGAGTGTGTTGCCTCCAATCAGTTATCTTATGAGGAACCAGATTTGGGCTTCTGCCATCTGGCTTAGCACCCATGGACTAAGAGGTCTTGAATCAGCACCTAGAAATAATTTCCTTCAAGTTCTACAGAACAGCTCAACAGAAAAAGAGAACTGTTTCAGTGGAAAAAGTAAATACCAAAGTTTCTAAGACTATTATGGATGTAAAAAATTGTTGGATATATTCTTGTCAACTTTTTATCTAGGGTGTGACACTTGTCGATGTAATGAAGATTTAGGAAGCCTCAACAAGGCATACCTCAGAATACTGCCAGTTCAGTTCCAGACCACCCCAATAAAGCAAATATTGCAATAAAGCAAGTCACACACATTTTTTGGTTTCACAGTGCATAAAAAAGTTGTGTTTTCATTACACTGTAGTCTATTAAGTGTGCAACATTATGTCCTAAAACAGTGTACATAACTTCATTAAAAACTACTTGATTGCTAAAAAATGCGAAGAATCATTGGAGCCTTTAGTGAGTTGTAATCTTTTTGCTGGTGGAGGGTCTTGCTTCCATGTTGATGGCTGCTGACGGATAAGGATAGTAGTCACTGAGGGTTGGGGTGCTGTGGCAATTTCTTTTTTTTTTTTTTTTTTTTGAAAGGGTCTCACTCTGTTGCCCAGGCTGCAGTGCAGTAGCACAACCATAGGTCACTGCAGTCTTGACTTCTCAGGCTCAAGCAATCCTTCTGCATCAGCCTCTCAAGTTGCTAGGACTATAGGCTTGTGATACCACACCAAGCTAGGTTTCGTTTTGTTTTGTTTTGTTTTTGGTAGAGGCAGGTTCTCACTATGTTGCCCAGTCTGGTCTCAAACTCCTGGGTTCAAATGATCCTCCTGCCTCTGCCTCTCAAAGCACTGGGATTACAGGCATGAGCCACTGCACCCAGATGCAATTTCTTAAAGTAAGATAGCAATGAAATTTGCCAAGTCCATGAACTCTTCCTTTCATGAAAGACTTCTCTGTTGTATGTGATGTTGTGTGATAGCATTTCATCCACAGAACTTTTTTCAAAAATGGACTCTATCCTCTCAAACCCTGCTGCTGCTTTATCAACTAAGCTTATGTAATATTCTAAATCCTTTGTTGTCATTTCAACAATGTTCACAGCATCTTCACCATGAGTAGATTCCATCTCAAGAAATCACTTACTTCGTTCATCCATAAGAAGAAACTAATCTGTTCAAGTTTTATCATGGAATCGCAGCAATTCAGTCACATCTTCAGGCTCTACTTCTAATTCTAGTTCTCTTGCCATTTCCACCACATCTGCAGTTCCTTCCTCTACTGAAGTCTTAAACCCCTCAAAGTCATTCATGAAGGTTGGGATCAACTGCTTCCAAACACCTGTTAATGTTGATATTTTGAGTTTTGTACGGTAGATGCACCTGACAGTGATAATGCGACCTGAGTATACCCTGAGAATAACCCTGTATGGCAGAGGCACCTCAATGTGTATTCAGAAGTGGCCAACCCAGAGATCCATTCCTTGTCTATGAGGAACACCTGAGCCCCAGATGCATCCTGTGGAACATGGGGCATACAGGGGATCACGGCCCATTGTTGTGGGTTAAATGAGGTTTGCCAGGTGGAAGTTGCTAAGGGGAGGGTGTTAAGTGAAAATGCTATATAAATTGCATGTGTTTTGCAAGTGATGGTGGTGGTTTTGCCCAGTCTGCCACCACTGGACTCTCTCATCTGTATGTAAGTCCCCAGTAAAACCCATGTCCCATTCGCTGGCTCTGGCTCTCTTCAGCCTCTTGAACCATACCCACTGGAGTCAATAGGGGTTTGGCACACCAGCCTCCCTCCATGCATCACAAATGTTCTTAATGGCATCTGCAATGGTGAATCCTTTCCAGAAGGTTTTCAATTTTCTTTGCCCAGATTCATCAGAGGAATCACTATCTATGGCAGCCATAACCTTAAAAAATATATTTCTTAAGTGATAAGACTTGAAAGTCAAAATTATTCCTTGATCCATGAACTGCAAAATGGATGTTGTGATGGCAGGCATGAAAACAACATTAACCTCCTTGTGGCCGGGTGCAGTGGCTCATGCCTGTAATCCCAGCATGTTGGGAGGCCAAGGCAAGTGAATCACCTGAGGTCAGGAGTTCGAGACCAGCCTGGCCAACATGGCGAAACCCCGTCTCCACTAAAAATACAAAAAATTAGCCAGGTGTGGTGGTGTACACCTGTAATCCCAGCTACTTGGGAGGCTGAGGCCGGAGAATCGCTTGAACCCAGGAGGCAGAGGTTACAGTGAGCTGAGATCACTGCACTCCAGCCTAGGTGACAGAGTGAGACTCTGTCTCAAAAAACAAAAAAGAAAGAAAAAGAAAAAAGAAAACAACATTAACCTCCTTTGTCCACCTCCATCAGGGTGACCTGGTACATTGTCAATAAGCAGTAATATTTTGAAAGAAAACTTTTTTTCTGAGCAGTAGGTCTCAATAGTGGGCTTAAAATAGTCAGTACACCATGCTATAAACAGACGTGCTGTCACCCAGGCTTTGTTGTTCCACTGACAGAGTGCACACAGAGTAGATTTAGCATAATTCTTAAGGGCCTCAGAATTTTCAGAATGGCAAATGAGCACTGGCTTCAACTCCAAGTCAATGATTGCAATGACTAAGCTGCATTATCCCCTAACAAGAGATTCAGCCTGTCCTTCGAAGCCAGGCACTGACTTTGACTCTCTGTCTATCAACGTCCTAGATGCCATCTTCTTCCAATAGAAGGCTGTTTCATCTCCATTGAAACTCTGTTGTTTAGTGAAGTCACCTTCATCAATTACCTTAGCAAGATCTGGATAACTTGCTGCAGCTTCCGCATCAGCATTTGCTGCTTCACCTTGTGCTTTTACGTTATGGAGACAGTTTCTTTCCTTAAACCTCATGACCATCCTCTGCTAGTTTCAAACTTTTTTTCTGCAGTTCCCTCACCTCTCAGCCTTCATAAAATTGAAGAGAGTTAGAGTCCTTGTTCTGGATTAAGCTTTGGCTTAAGAGAACATATGGTTGGTTGATCTTCTACCCAGACCACTCAAACCTTCTTTGTATCAGCATTCAGGCTGTTTCGCTTTCTTATCGTTTGTGTGTTTACCATGGTAGCACTTTTCGCTTCCTTTAAGAACTTTTCCTCTGCATTCACATCTTGGCTGTTTGGCGCAAGAGGCCTAGCTCTCAGCCAATCTAGGCTTTCAACATGCCTTCCCTCACTAGGCTTAATCATTTCTAGCTTTTGATTTAAAGTGAGAGGCATGTAATTCTTCACTTGAGCACTTAGATTAGGGGACATTGTAAGGTTATTAGTTAACTTCATCTCAAAATTGTCATGTCTCAAAGAATAGGGAGGCCTGAGGAGGGGGAGAGAGAAACGGATGGGTTGGTGGAGTAGTCAAAACACACACAACATTTGTTAAGTTTGCTATCTTATGTGGGCATGGTTTGTAGCATCCCAAAACAATTACAATAGTAACATCAAAGATCACTCATCACAGATTACCATAACAGATATAATAACAATGAAAAAGTCTGAAATATTGCAAGAATTACCAATATGCGATGCATAGATGAGAAGCAGGCACATGCTATTGGAAAAATGGTGCCAACAGACTTGCTTGATATACGGTTGCCACAAATCTTCAATTTGTAAAAAAATGCAGTATCTGTGAAGCACAATAAAAGAAAGTACGTGCATACTAGACTTTGTATTAGTTGCTGGGGGCACAGTGTGAATCTGACAGACATATTCATTGCTTTCTGGAAGCTTCGTCTAGTTCAGGAGACAGACAATAAACAACGACTCAGCAAACACTTACTACACAATTTGCGTGGAGTAAGAAAAGGCCTAGAACCTGAGACTAGCTTGGTCTGGGGACATCCTTAGGGAAATGACAATTTTTTTTTTTTTTTGAGACAAGGTCTCACTCTGCTGCCCAGGCTAGAGTATAGTGCTACGATCATGGCTCACTGCAGCCTCGACCTCCTTGGGCTCAGGGGATTCTCCCACCTCAGCCTCCGGAGCAGCTGAGACCACAGGTGCACACCACCACACCTGGTTAATTTTTGTATTTTTTGTAGAGATGGGGTCTCTGTTGCCAGGGCTGTTCTTGAACTCCTGGGCTCAAATGATCCTCCCACCTTGGCCTCCCAAAGCACTGGGATTACAGGCATAAGCTACCATGCCTGGCCAAGGAAATGACATTTAAACCGAAAGACAAGTAGGTGTTGACCAGATAGAGTGAAGTGGAGAGAGGAGAAGCAGCAGAAGTACATACCAGGTAGAAGGAAGAGCTCCAAGCGAGACAGTATCTACTGCACCAGGACACAGATCCGCTGGCATATATATGTTCGATTATAGCAGCAAATAACATTTAATTTGGTGCTTTCTCCATCATAAGTGTTCACAGCACTTACTTCTGAGTGACTAGAGAACAAAACAAGACTAGCACAGAGACACAAGGAGTATTGAAAGAAAAGATGGCTAACCATACTTAGAATATGAAGTCTTGGTGCTGAAAATAAGTATGTGAAAATAAGCCTGCAAAAATAAGCCTGGATACATTTGGCATCCCCAGTGTAAGCATCCATAATCTCAACCACTGGCAGAAACCTGTCCATTAGCCTAGGACATTGCCATCAAGCAACTCACATACATGCACACAAGTGCACACGCACACCCCACATCAGAAGGAAAAAAAAAACCCTTGCAAAAAAAAAAATTCCTTTTGAATTGGCTTTTAAAATGGCAGATGATCACTGCTATTGTTCCCTGATTAAGGCAGATCAGAGTTTTCCATTAATCCCAATGAATAACAGGTACACTCCCTTAATCATATTTAAAATAACAAGTGAGGTGATCTGACATTATGGCAGTTTATTTCCTTCATCTAACACAACAAAATTACAGGGTACTGCATGAGTAATCTACCTGGCAGCTAGGACTTCTGATTCACATGAACAAACACAGAACAAGGATCCAGTCACATATGCCTATGGTAGGAAAGCGACTAAAACAACACAAGAAAGAAGGCAGGCTTCCTAGAAATTTTCACTCACAAACAAGTTAAGGAAAGAAATTAGATTAGGGAAAATATCTCCATAAAAAGAGACTGGTTAAGGTTTGGCACAGACAAGCATGATGGTCTTTCCACCAGGCCATTCTCCCAACAGAACATGTCAGTAGAAGTTATCAGAAAATGTGAGACATTTGGTTATAAATTATCAATATTATAATTGTCACA
Source organism: Hylobates moloch (assembly GCF_009828535.3). Classification (NCBI taxonomy): domain Eukaryota; kingdom Metazoa; phylum Chordata; class Mammalia; order Primates; family Hylobatidae; genus Hylobates; species Hylobates moloch. The sequence continues at coordinate 154,300,915 of NW_026652277.1, forward strand.
TAATCAGCTCCAATTATTTTCCAGAGAACAAGCTAAGTGCTTATGTATTCTAATACCCGCCATCACCTGTGAGCATGATTTTATCCATTTCATTTCACAGATGAGAATCTTGAGGCTTAGAAAGTTTAAATATTAATAACAGCAATGTGCATATTTCCATATGTAGCACTTTTTCTATCATTTTTTCTAAGCACTTTTTTCACAGTTTCTCACACCAAATACAGCCTGGATTTCTAATAACTTTGGCAAACTCTGACCTGTACCCACTCACTACTAGTGAACGTGGTGAAACTTTCCTAGTATCCTGTTTTCCCACTATGTAAACTGATATCCCTGATAGTGGCTGGTTCTGAATTTCCATAGCTCTACATCAGGGCTCAGAGGCAACAACTGGTTTGTAAGGGGTTAACTTCTCTTAAAATTGCATTTTTACTTAGATCTTAAGCTACATTATTTGGGAAGTTTTTAAAAGGGGCTAATAGAGATTCCAACTCTCTTCCCTCCTGCCCAACTCCAAGACACCTCTTGGTCATGCACTCAGCTGGTGACCTTGAAAGCAATCCTATTAGGAGTACAGAGGTGGCTCGAGCCTCCATACTGTTGTTTTCAATAATGGTTTTAGAATGACAGGTTCTGCCGAATCTTCGTATTTTAATATCTTTTTACTACTTTATTAGGCCTGCAACTTTAATTTAGAATGAATCTAGTTCCCCAAACCATATATATTCAAGATCAAAACTGTTAGGATAATTTTTCTTGGTCTATACTCCTGAACTTCATTCCCACTCCACACTGGACCTGGGATTGTACATTCTTTGGAACCTAGAAAGATTCTATGAGAATTTTCTTACTAACAAACCATTGCTGGGCAGATAGCCTGAAAAACAGGACCTGCATTTTACAGTTGGCATAAATGTCAAATGATGCTCTGGTAAATATTTCAAACAGTGCCTTATGTCCATCTGTGACACACTTTGGGCCTCGGCGTCTGGGTCTGGGGTATAATGGGGTATGACTTATCTTCTGAAATTGGCAAATCTAGAACATAAACTTAACATATGGAAGGTGCAACATAAAGTGGGCTTTTCTTAAATGTCTAGATGATCTGAGAATTAAGATGGAGTCTCTCAGTAAAATCACCTTCATTGCTGTTAAGTTTCTGCTAAATGAAAAACATAGTCAAGGTGCCTAGAGCCACCTGGAGAATTTTTGTAACAACAAATTAAAGTTGCTCTTGGAGACACACAGACGTTAATGGAAATGGACATTCAATTCAAACTCAGACTATAATCTTTTAATAAATAAGATCTAAGAGTTATCAGCTGGGAGGCTCTAAGTAAATACTTAATTGTGTTTGGTTCCTATGATTGGAGGAGTCAGCTCTTTTAGCTCCATCAATTATAGCTCTGGAAACAGGCACACAATTTTTCAGCCTTTTAGTTTTATATAGCAAGCAAATTACACTTTATATTGTACCTCACTATACAAAAACTTTGGTTATACACAGGCTAAATCATGTTCCTCTTTGTACATGGTAACGCACGTGGTAATTTCTACTTATATAACACATAATGCCTGGGGAACAGCTGTATTCATTTATTCAAATAGTTACAGAGAATCCAATGAGTACAAGACATACATTAGATGATGTGATCCTTGCTCCATCCCCTATTATTTTTATATAAATATTTTGAATAAAATATTACATTTAAGATCTCTTCAGCAAATAAAAGTTTATGCCAATGAATTTGACCTCAAGATTTCCTCCTCAAAATAAGGATCTTTGATATCATTGTTCTAAAATATATTTTTGCCTCCCTAGCTGTCAAATTTTATGGCTAAAACCTTTTGCCTAGCCCTAAAATGCCAAACATAAGGACACTGGGAAAAGACAATGGTGCAAGCCTTACAGAACAAAAGAGAAAAAGAAACAAGGAAATGTATGAGAATGATTCTATAGCGGCATTCACATTTCTTATTCTAAGACTCCTCTTGGAAAACAAAAAGATTCATGACTTAGAAAAGGACATTACAGTTGCTAGATCATCACCTATCTGATAGGAATATAAATGGTAAACACTAGATTATATTTCATTTGGAAACCTTAACTGGAGGAAATTCTACCTTTACAGTGGAAAAGCCAAAAGAAGAGAAGTCACTGCAGGCTCCAGAAATACACATTTTAACAAAGTGGGGGCGGGGGAGTACAGTTTCTCAGAACCACTGTGTCCTGATCTCAAGGAGAAGTTGTATTTCTTTACAATTTAATCTATGATTAGCTAACAAAAGGGACAGAAAGCATTATTAACCTTAATATTCACAAAGTGGCCAATTAATAGCACCTTGTAACTATATACCTTCGTTTTTCCACCAAAGAAAAATGAATAGCATGACAGAAAACAACAAAACAGGGCTGGGTGCAGTGGCTCACTCCTGCAATCCCAGCACTTTGGGAGATCAAGGTGTGGGGATCACTTGAGCCCAGGAGTTGGAGACCAGCCTAGGCAACAAAGTGAGACCCTGCCTCTACAAAATTAAAAGAAAAAAAAAAACAGCCAAGTGTGGTGGTAGGCACCTCTAGTTGCAAGCTACTTGGAAGGCTGAGGAGGATCACTTGAGCCCAGGAGTTCAAAGTTGCAGTGAGCCATGATCATACCACTGCACTTCAGCCTGGAAGACAGAGCAAGAGTTTGCCTCAAAAAACAAAAAACAAAAAAAAAAAAAAAGGAAGAGCAGGAGGAGGAGGAGGAGAAGAAGACAACAACAAAGAGATAATCTCTGGTATACTAATAGACAAATGCAATTTCATGGAGAGCAATATGATTAATGTATCTAACACAGAATTGTCTCTTTCCAAGTAGTTACCTTGAAAGGACAATTCTAATGCTATCGAAGTTTCTTAGAATTCCTGTATTATGAAGACCTTCAGAGTCTGTGAAAGTTATTTTAAGTGTTAAGTTTACTTTTGTTTCATAATGTTCCATTTACTCTGAAAGGTACAGGGTATAAAGAGGAGTGAGTCCTGGCCCTTACAAAGCTTACAGTGTCAAGAAGGACATGGGTGTGTGCATGGATGATTTCATTACACTGAAGTAAGTCAGTACAGGACTTATAGTGCGGAAGGAGCATAGTGAGGGGCTGCCCTTTGTGCCAGGAATGAGGAGGGTGGGAGCGAGAGAGGAGGCTGCCTGCAGATGGCACCCAAGGAAAGTCTGGAGAAGATGCCATGTGATTTGATTCTACAGAGTAAGTCAGAGTTATCCAAATGAGGAAGCAAGATGAGGAAAATGGACAGATGAGCATGAGTAGGACATAGGCATGCAAGAACATGATGGAGCAGGCAAATGCAACAAGCACTTTGGTGCTGCTGGAGCACAAAGTGCAAAGAGTGGCAGGAAAGAGGATGGAGAAGGAAAAGGGGACCAGCTGGTAGGTAGTCTAGGTGCCATGCTAAGGGACTTGGACTATTCCTTAGGTCAGGGGTCACAAAAGCAATGACTACGGTAACGTAGATAACTGAGGCAGGCCATGTAATGCATATTCTAGAAGAGGGGCACTGGAGTACGTATGACCCATCTATAGCATATGGTGACAACTGCTACTTAGCTCCAGCTGATGACTGCTGTGAAGAAAGAGGACAAGGGTGGCTGTGTCTTCCAATTTTTCAAGGGAAGCTGAAATCCAGATTATGAAAAAATCAGTTTCTAAATGTTGACTCATAAACACCTGCAGGGGACAAATAAACATAGCTATAGACTAAATATGGCTCCAAGACTCCTAGTCAAGACCTCTGTTTCACTGAGAAGTTTATTTCTAATGGGCAGATATTTCCATTAGAAAGATGTCACAGTGGCACGCTATGGAGGATGGGTTGGAAAGAGGAAAGACTGAAAGCAGGAAGACCATGATCCACCTAGAGAGTTATGAGTCTTTCGTCTTTTGAGGGAGATGATAATTTTGATAAAATCAAGTAAAAGTCGTTTAGAATCAAGTCTCATGAGTAAATTTAATATTAGATCTGGACATCAATCAGGTTTTATATAAAAACAACACAGGAGTATAAAGTCAATCAGATGACTGATTTAGGCAGTTCACAGAATGGGTCAGGAGGCCATTACAAAGCAGAAGCTGTAAAATGTATTGTGTAACAGTCATGAAGCCTCTAGAAGTGTCTATCCGCAGGTAAACATTGTGTGGATGTCTAGCTTCTATAATGACATTTAAAAGACTCTTTGCCCATTATTCTGTGCTCCCGCCTTTAAGGTCTGTGTGAGCTTCCAACCTCAGCCAGACATTTGGGATGGGATAGGAGTCTATATCCCTTAAACGCTCTGTTTCAGATTAAAATCTTGAGGCTAATGGCTTCACAGTTGGCACACACTTAACATTTCCGCCACTCTCATCTTCTCCCTTTCCTGACTTCAATTTATACTCTTGCATTATTTGTACACATTTTTCTTCCTCCACTTCTGTGAGCAGAAACCACGTCAATTATCTTTGCATTACTTCCACAAAACCCCAGCAGAGTAATCTGCCACAGAGTGAGCATTTAACAAATGCTGGTTGAGGAGGAAAATGCCTTATTACTTAATAATCGCTGTGCTCAGCAAAATTCACCATCTAAGGCAGGTTTGCCTTGAGACCTATTCAAGGGCATTTAGTTACTGCAGCACCTAAACAGTCTCTCCTAAGCCAGTCCTGAAGTCAGCATTACAAGGAGGCTTGAGGTTCTGAGGTATAAGAGCATCAGCATAAGCCCAGCTCGCTCCCAGTGATTATTTAATTACTGTGGTAATAACAGTCAGGTATGTAAAACATTACACTCCTGCTGATTACATGGAAGAGTAATCACTCTTTCAAGAATTATCTAGTTTGCCATCTTTTTTTTTTTTTTTTTAGAGACGGAGTCTCGCTCTGTCGCCCAGGCTGGAGTGCAGTGGCGCAATCTGGGCTCACTGCAAGCTCCGCCTCCCGGGTTCACGCCATTCTCCTGCCTCAGCCTCTCCGAGTAGCTGGGACTACAGGCGCCCGCCACCACGCCCGGCTAATTTTTTTGTATTTTTAGTAGAGACGGGGTTTCACCATAGTCTCGATCTCCTGAACTCGTGATCCGCCCGCCTCGGCCTCCCAAAGTGCTGGGATTACAAGCGTGAGCCACCGCGCCCAGCTAGTCTGCCATCTAAACAAACTATTGTCACCCCACCAGATAACTATGAAGCCACCATAGAAGGCCAGATGTTAATCTCCACGTTCACTCTTACTGAGTTATTTGATGTTTGCCCAACAGTATGGTACCTGAAAAGATGGTACTCATCATTAGCCAGGATAATCCTGCACAGAAACATTTAACTCATCAAATTTAGATGGCAAACTTCTTTATTACTAGTAGAAAAAAGATACTAAGCATGAAAACCAGGTTTGAGTATGGTTGGCAGATGAGGCCATGGGGTGGGAAAAGAAAGGTTTCTGATTGTGTATCGCAATAGTCACACACAAAAAATAATCTGTATGTCATCTTGCTATGATGCTTTGGGAATAATTTAGAAAATAAGAGATGGTCAAGCACAGTGGCTCACGCCTGTAATCCCAGCCCTTTGGGAGGCCAAGGTGGGAGGATCACTTGAAGACAGGAGTTCAAGATCACCTGGACAACATAGCAAGATCCCATCCCTACAAAAAGCTTTTTAAAAAATTAGTTGGGTGTGGTGGCATGTGCCTGTAATTCCAGCTATTAAGGAGGTTGAGGCAGGAGGATCACTTGAGCCCAGGAGCTGGAGGCTGCAGTGAGCTATGATCAAGCCATTGGACTCCAGCTTGAGTAACAGGGCAAGACCCTGTCTCTAAAGAAAAAATAAAAATAAAAAGGAGAAAAAAAATAAAGAGTCCATTAAAAGGTGCAACAAATAATACAGGCAACTAGTGACTGGTAATAATAATAATCAGAACAGTGCAACAACATTTAAGTGGAAAAGGTAAAATGAAATTGTCTACACATCCAGGTTTCTGTGTTCTCATGCAGTAAAGAGGCTGTCTGCTCCTTGATGTTCTTCTTAATAACCACATTCATTTCAGGACCCAACCATATCTAACACCAGGAAGCAGTAACGACAAACAAACCAGAGAAGACACAAATTCAGAACGTAACAGCGCTACAGACCAGAACTGTGTTGTCCAATAAGGTAGTCATATGTGGCTATTTAACTAAAATTTTGTTTCTCAGTTGCACTAGCTATATTTCAAGCTCTGCAGCTGTGGCTATTGTATTGGACAGTGCATATACAGAACATTTCTGTCATTTTCCATGGAACAAAGCTGGACTACAAAGTGAATATTCCTATTGTTAAGATGGACCCAATGAAAAATTCAGTCAAAGTCAATAGTATTATTCATCGAGCATAATTAGAGATATCCACGGTTATCTGGTTATTTTATTGAATGTGTCATAGAGACAATTGGTGATCCACAGAAAGTTTGGACATCCTTATCAGCACAGGATTTTTTCTCCCAGTCTTCCTCCAATACCTACCCTTGCTCTCCCCACCACTATGGGCAGGGATAGAAAGAAAAATGGTAGGGGGTCAGAAACTCCTTGATTAAGTCTCTCTTATCCAAGAAGCTGCATAAATTGCCAAAAATAAGTAGGTTTTTAGAAGCGTCTTCTTTCTTCCCCTTTCTCTTCCTTTTTAAAAAAATACTAAAAGACAACTAAACAAAAACAACAGGAGACAGGAAGAGGTATTCAAGAAAATTATTAAGAGGGCAAGGCGCGGTGGCTCACGTCTGTAATCCCAGCACTTTGGGAGGCTGAGGTGGGCAGATCACAAGGTCAGGAGTTTGAGACCAGCCTGGCCAATAATGGTGAAACCCCCGTCTCTACTAAAAATACAAAAACAAATTAGCTAGGCATGGTGGTGGGTGCCTGTAATCCCAGCTACTCAGGAGGCTGAGGCAGGAGAATTGCTTGAACCTGGGAGGCAGAGGTTGCAGTGAGCTGAGATTGTGCCACTGCACTCCAGCCTGGGCAACAGAGCAAGACTCCATCTCAAAAAAAAGAAAAGAAAATTATTAAGAATAAAATGGATGGCTATCCTAAGTTACTGTCCAAGACATCCAAGGAAAAGTACCACAAATCAAGAATGTTTCCAAAAATACCCCATGGGAACAATTCAACAAATCTACATTAATTTTAAAAGTTACCAATTTTTCAGAGGCAAAATGATTTGCTGCTAAAAATTTAAAGTCCTGAGTTTTCATCCAGAGCAACACACTCTGGTTCAATGATGTAATTCACAGGCAAATAAAAGAATCACATTAAGTCACCCTCCAGTCACAGCATCATTTGATTTCTGAGGTCATTTTGTTCTCAGACAGGAGCCAGGTCTGATAGTAAATAAAAATCAACTACAGTAGTAAGATTCTACTTATTGGAACTTCCCTGTGTACCGTCTCATAAAAATGAAGTAATATGCTTTTGGATTTAACGTAGACAGTTTCAATTATATTTAAGAAAAGCAAAGTAAGATTCATTCGAGAAACAGGAAAAAGAAAACGAGGAGTCCTCAGACACTGGATTCTATTTAACACTCTTCATTTTATCATTGCTTAAATATTTGCTTTCTACTTTGTCATGTTACCTCTCTGCATCACAGAAGAAAATTTGATATCTCAGTGACAGAATAATTTAAGCGCAAGCTAAAAATTAATCGGCACATAAAAGCAAGAAAACTCATAACCCATCTGTTTAAGAACAGCTTATATATTTTGGGGAGGGGGAAGCAAGACTTACGATGCTAGAAAACATAAAACACAGGCCTTAAAGCCCCTTTTTCAAAAATGTCTGATGTTGCTGTCTCTGGCTGATAATTACAGCCCTGGGAGGGCAGCTGTGAGACAATGCTGACAATGATGCAGTACACAGGCTCTCAAGAAGCTGGCAAGCTGCTGCTACCTTTCATACCGTGAAAGAACAACACAAGCGTCAGACTTCCCTTTTCTGTAACCTGTGCATTTCAACTGCCATACACGCATTCAGTTATCATCAAAAGTTACACAACCTCATGATCTCTTCCCTGCTCCCTAGCTTCACCCTCCACATTCGCCCTCAATGTTTGCTGTGCTCCTCTTTACTCTCGGCATTTTAGTAGGCATTTTAGTATAGAAAGGGAAGTGACATTTTGACCCTCTGCCTAGAAAAGGTTGCACTCTTGAGTCACTTTAACTCATCCTTTAAAGCAGAAACTCACTTCATTAAAGTAAGCAAAAATTATCTGAGGCACCTAAGGAAGGTGGGGAGATGTTCATTTAAACCTTGATAACTCAGTATTTCCTCCTCTTGATGAGGACAGAGTGACTGGTCACTGTTGAAGTGAGCATGGGAAAAATTAAAGATCTCTAGGCCAAGAAAGTAGCTTAAGTCAAAAAAGGCAACTGACCTGAAATATACCAAATCTACAAAAACTGTTTCTCATTTCATGCATACACAACCCTACAGAGGGTATAAACACTACCAGCAAACCGTGCTAGGAGGTCACTAGCACTCCCCGGAGCATGCACGAGCAGCACAGTTTATAAAACGTTCTATAGGCAGTGTGGGAGACAAGGGCTGGATCTGGCTCCGACCAAAGGGTGGAGCTAATGCATACCTTTCGGTCTTCTGGAATTTCCATTCTTTTGCTGTTCGTCTTCCTCATTAATGGTGAATAAACCAAGAGGAATTGGCCTTGCATTGGTCTTCTTCAGCCTCTCATGTCGGAGAGCTGTAGCTGATCCAGGCATACCGCTGCTACTTGTTTTTTTTTTTTTTTTAATTGTGATTATATTAAAAATATATGCTTATATAATTGCAGCTCCAAGGAAGCTGCTAGTTCCTAAGCTGCCTGTTCATTTGAGCACTTGTAATAGATCCCCTATGGGTAAACAGTTTGCAAACAGCTGACAGATAGTACCAGCCACTTGGCAACTGAGGCCCTGCAGTTCCCCTCACCTAGCAGCAGCTTCCCCACCTCCCCTACCAGCCCCCTCCCACTGACTCCCCGACAGGCACATGCGCTGGTGATTGCTCCGGCTCATGCATGCACGCGCACGCACACACACACACACACACACACACACACTCCTTCCAGAAAAGCCCTACTGAAGACACGCAGGGTCTGATGCCTCCCACCACTGCATAACCTGTTCAATCAGATCCCAGCTTCTTCCTGCTGCAGCACCTTTTCCCAGTCTTCTTCCTGCTACCACACAGTAAAATATTCAGCCCACAGCAGAGATGGGAAAATATGATATGCTGCCGTTAACAGTTGCCCTGACAACCCTAACATATCCTAATCAAGGAGGGCCCAGAGCGGCTCCATCTCCCCAGCTGAGAAGCAGCAGCTTGCAGGATGCTGGGTTCTGGGAACTCACCAGCAGAGGGTTACAGCGTGAGGCCGCTGGGCAGCTCCCTCTTCCTCTCAGCAGCAGAGCAGCAGGATGGGAGGAGAAAGCGTTTTGCTTGCACAAGCAGCAGTAGACTCCTCAGTATGGAGAGAGAGGCCTGAGGAAGAAAGGCTTTTTCTTCTTTTCTGGGCCAGGTTGTCTATCATAACAATGTTTGCAAGCCCCTGGATGAACGAAGGCATGGCTGGTACCCACAGAGCAGCTCACTTTACTTTCCTGACATTCATACCACCCCAGAGTATGTATAAAAACAGGGCTGGCAGCACCAGTCATAAGGGCCACCAGTGCCATGTCCCTGAAACCCTCCGGTGAAGACAGGCAAGGGAAGAACTATGCTGGCTCCCACCAGAGATCACAACGTGGAGTGTCTCCTCTGCAACTCAAGTTTCAAGGACAGAACCTATACTCGGGAATTCTCCAAAGGAGAAAAACCTGCCTCTATTACACCCAGCACACCCCCCACCCTCAATCCCCACTGCTCTGGGCAGTCACTACCAGCGGTGCTGAGCAATGCTCAACACTTGACCCAATTTTAGCTCTTTTTTGGATCGTTTTCTTCAAAGCACAGAATCATGTGATTATTGTTTTCTCCTGAAATACGCTATCTCACTTTAAGACTCTCCACTTCTAGACTGCTTAAAATGTATGCTGTCTCCAAAAAAAATTTACAATAAATGACATTAAAACATGCCAACTGCCAAATTAAGAAAAAACATTTTTTTGCTTTTGTGTTTTAATAAAAATCAAGTCTGCTTAGCAAGTCAAAAGTAATCCTCCCACTCCCCAACTACTCCCTTACTTTTTCTCAGTACTTAAACCTACTTACCCAAGAGACGACCCAAGGAAGTCTAAGGCAAGTAAAATATCCTCTCTAAATCTCTTGGGTGGAACAGTAACTTTGGACAATTCACTTAACTCTCTCAGTGCCTCCGTTTTCTCTGTAAAATTGGGGTAATGACTATCATTTACCTTATGGTATTAGGGTGAGGATTAAATGAGTATGGTGCTAGCAACTTGAAGTGCTTAATCAATACCAACTATTATTGTACTTTATAATAGTTTGCTGTAACTAGTCCTTGCTTTGTAATTATTTTCAAGGTGTTTCCAGTTCAACTATCAATGCTATCAGGAAGTACTTCTTTGTATCTACTCTTATTGTCCAGCATGGTGCTGGGGGATGTACTAAATTGTGAGCAAACACACGCTGAAAAAAATAAATGAATCTTCAGAACTCTTTCCCTCCACGGGCTGCTGGATTTAATTAAGTTCACACGTATTTAGATCTCTGGCATGAAGAAACGCTGGAAATTTCAGTTTTAGAGTTTATTTTAAATAGTGTCAATCTGTGCAGTGGGTCTTTGGAATAAAATAGAATGGAGTTTTGGAGCTGAATGGGCCTGAGAAAGCAAGTAAGTCAGCATCGTTTCACATGCAAGGAAGCTGAATCTCATGAAGTGCAATTCCTTGCCTAGGTCAAATGTTAGTTGGCAGCAAGTCTACAATTAAAATTTAGACCATCTTCCTCCTAGTCCAGTGCTTCTCCTGATGACAAATGTTTGACCCAGATGTTTTAGAATCCTAGATCGATCTCCAATTTATGTGGAGATGGAAGGAAAGGGAGGAGGCATACCTCCAATATTCAAGATCTTATTGTTTAAGAAATAAAAAAAAGGATACAAATTGTAAATGTAACATACTTCCATAATTTTCTATATTTGTAAACTTTTATTCTTGAATGAGACATGATTTGTTATTTCCTATTATTTTTCTTTAATCAGATGATCAATAAACATAGGTGTAATAAACATCAATATCATACTATTTGTGAAATGAAAATATTTTCAAATCCACATTAGCTTCTTTCCTCTACTTCACGAGAATCAGGTCAGTATTTACAATAGCAAAAGCATAACAAAACAAAAAAGCAAAATAATAACAAAAAAACCCTACATACAAAATAAGCATACTTGAAACTACCTTTTGGTAAAGAAAATGAAAATCTGTCTTAAGCAAATGACTAATTTCATTTAGAAATGTTTGTCACCCAAATACAGCTTACAGCTTCCAAATAAAGCTAGCTGCTGCTCTAATAATTAACACATTATCTCCACCTAGTCAAGATGCTCTCCTCCTGCTGTCTTGTAAATCCTGACTCCAACATCAACTAGCTGCGTCACTGTCACAGAAAAGCAAACAGCGCAAGATCAAATAATAACAATAAAGGATTTTTTCCTTCCCTTATAAAGGACACATTTTTCACTTAAGACATAAATTCATTTGAGATTAGTTTCTTAAATGTTCACACCCAATCTTTAATGGATATAGGGGTTAGCTCTTGGGGAATTCCAGGAATACTGTGGCTTGATCCCTGTAGGGGTGTGGGTACCATCTTCTCCCAATTCCCTTTTACATTTTGATCCAAACCAAAGGCAAATACAGAAAGGGGTATGGTGAGACCTTAAATTTAAATATCCGCCAAAGTAAAATAAACACTAGTCTGAATTCCTGAACTCTTTGAGACGGAGTCTCGCTGTTGCCATGCTGGAGTGCAGTGGCACAATCTTGGCTCACTGCAACCTCTGCCTCCCGGGTTCAAGTGATTCTCCTGCCTCAGCCTCCTGAGTAGCTGGGATTACAGGCATCTGCCACCACACCCAGCTAATTTTTTTGCATTTTTAGTAGAGATGGGGTTTCACTATGTTAGCCAGACTGGTCTTTGACTCCTGACCTCAGGTGATCCACCCACCTTGGCCTCTCAAAGTGCTGGGATTACAGATATGAGCCACTGCGTCCAGCCTCCTGAACTCTTCTGCAGCACTAAGGAGCATTTTCAATTAGATGTGGCACAACTATCCTTGCATGTCAAACATGCAGATACAGAGGCTTAAATCAGTCCCCATGGGAAATGGGCATGCAGCCCTCCAATAGCCAGTAAGGTTTTGCAATTACTTTGTTTAAATTGTTAAAGTGATAAATGTTGTATTAATAGAGACTTCGTACAAATTTGAGAGAAATGAGGTATTGCCTAGTGCAAAAGGGTAGATTTTACAACTAGATTGGCTTTATATTGCGTAAAAATATTCTGCAGTATAATTTTAAAATGTATTCACATTTATGGGTAAAAACATTACCACTCAGCTACTATGACTAAAACAGTCCAATAGGCCCCCGAGCAACTGCAGGTCCCACCCGCTTAGTCCACAATAAATTTATGTCTCTTTGTCCTCCTACCCTGGCTGGTTGGCATCTCTGGCCTATGTCCAACCTGTGAGTTGGATGAATATGAAACAGAGTCAAAACTTGCTGATCTTTGGGGAAGTAAGCTCATGACTTGGGCCTAGCTGTCACAATGTTATATAAAAGACTAACATGTAGTCACATGCATACACATACGCACACATAGAGTCAGCTTTCTGTTCACATTTATGCTTCCTAGACTTGTGTGACCATAAAGTTGGAAAACAGCACACTCCATGAATGAATCCAAGAAATCTGCTTAACCAGTGAGAAACATACCTAAAATTTCCCTTTCTAAAAGCCCAGTGAGCTTTACAAAAACATTATTGAAAGAAAAAAGATCCTAATTTGTACTATTCAAGGGCTGTAGCTGAAAACAGAAATTATTACTGCTGGGTTGAATGGCCTGTCACCAGTAAATTACAAGTTCCACATATGTATAAGTTATCTACTTTTCATCAGGGTCCAGAAGCGCCAAAATTCTTTTCCACGTTTCTACATTCAAGGAGATGGTTAATTCTTCAAAAGTATCGGACTTCAGTAATCTTTTAAGTATTTAATGCATCTCCCCAAGATAAACTGCAATTTACTTATAGCAGGAGTTTTAACAATATTTTTATGCAACTTAAAAACTTTGCATGATTTTGAAAATGACAAAGCCAGCACAGGTTGACATGGAATCAATCAACCACTAAGGAACAAAGGGTCCCAGCTGGTTCTTTGCCACTCTATTCTTGAAGTTAAAGGGCAGCCTCAGTTTTCTAGAATTATGCCACTTACTGATGGCTTTTGTGACGATAAAGACACAACATTCTGCCATCTTGCAGCATGATGCATAGCGTCAAAGAGGCTGGATAAAGAAATACTGCACAAAGAAATATTAACCCTTTGAAAGGAAAAGGCAGATTTGCTTTGATCTTCTTTATTTGACCACTTTTTGTTAACAGGCCTATAAGAAAAACAGTAAATACTGCCCCAGAAGTACCAGGTCCCTGTGGTGCCTTTTACAACATTTCTATAAATCTTCACTGCAAAACACTTCATGGCGCCTACAGAGTCCATTTTCCCATGTCTGCTCTATCATAAACAAATTTCAAACTCTAGGGATTCATTTATACAAATGTAAGGTGTGGATACTAAGCTTTAAAACCCTTTCCTAAATGTTAGGTGTGAAATGCCACATTAAACCTTAACCCAGTGGCACATATTAGAATGCCTCTCAGCCCTCTTGTTCATTACTCTCATTGATAATACTTTATTAATGTGTACTACATGAACTTCTGAATTACTTGATAAAAGTTAAATGTGCAAAGACTGTCCTCTCCTCTCACGACAATTAGGTTAAGAAATCCAATTTTATAGATTCCAAATGAGGCAAAGAAATCAATCGCTGGGTTCAACAGAAGATTCATACAGATGCCTGGACTGTATTTCTGTAAGTTACCTAATTCACTGAGGGTCTGTGAGCAGTTTAATTTAGTGTTTAATTTAGTTTTATTGTTGAGGCACACCATTAGAAAGATAAGAAAATGAAACTACGGTTCCTTGACTTGCTTTGCTTTAGGAGTAGCAAAATCATGTCAAAGATGCCAGATGGGGTGCTTTGGGGCAGCCATCAGAGAGGATACAGAGCCAAAGGCATAATGTTTTCACCAGAGGCAGTGGGGAGCCACTGAAGGGTATTGACAGCTAAATGTGTGATCCAGACAGGCCAGGATGAACTTGCTGTGAGAAAGAGAGAGACGGGACAGAGACTAGCTATGTAACTACTTCGTCCAAGTAGAGAAAAGGGATCAAATGGTGGCCATAGGGATAGATGTAAAAACAGGAATATGAGAATAAATCATGTTTGTGGTTTTTTTTAACAGACACCCCTCCAGCAGTGTGAAAAACTTATCCATAGGCTTGAGCGTGAATACCAAGCTCCTGCAATAGTCCAGGTGAAAGATGGAGAAGTGGGCAATGGAAAGAAAGGTAGTTATGTTTTTATTAAAGATTAATAGGAGAACAAGTGCTTTATATCCATAGATAAAAGAAAGCTAAGAGATGGATAGACTGAAGTCCAAAATGATCTCAAAGAATGAAATAATGAGCTATACTTAGACAGGATACAGCCTATTCAGTTTATTCCCACTGAATAGGCTATATTCTTTTTTTTTTTTTTTTTTTTGAGATGGAGTCTCGCTGTCGCCCAGGCTGGAGTGCAGTGGCACGATCTCAGCTCACTGCAGGCTCCGCCCCCCGGGGTTCACGCCATTCTCCTGCCTCAGCCTCCTGAGTAGCTGGGACTACAGGCACCTGCCACCTCGCCCAACTAATTTTTTGTATTTTTAGTAGAGACGGGATTTCACCGTGTTAGCCAGGATGGTCCGATCTCCTGACCTCATGATCCGTCCGCCTCGGCCTCCCAAAGTGCTGGGATTACAGGCGTGAGCCACCATGCCCGGCCTGAATAAGCTATATTCTTATCAATTCAGTAGGAATAAACAGGAACATCTCTTTTTATATTTAAAAAAAGTTCAACTGGATAAGTATAAAATGAAGACCTACCCAAGCTGCACCAGAAACAAGGAGAGCACTTGGACAACAAGATCACTAAACACCATCAGCGCACTGAGGAAGTAAAAACCCTAACAGTGTCACAGCAGAATCAGCAGACACCAGCATGCCTAATAGGAGGACAAGCATTCTGTTTTCTGGTCCTCATACCACATGGTATTCGCAAGATATTTGAAATAGGATGATAAATGAGAACACATTCCGAAGAGAGTGACCTAGGATTTATCATAAATATTCTAGGCCATAACATAGGAGACATAACAGGAGAAAATAAGACAAGACTCCACAGGAATAAAATAACAGAATTAAAGGTTAACATATGGAAGAATTTACACTCTTAGTGGAAGTGTAAATTTAGTTCTGGAAGAGAAAACTGGGACCAGTGACTGGAAGTTACCAGAATGTAAAAAGTTATGTTTCTTGACATTGAAGATAGCTGTGCGCAAACACTGATCTGGGATGATGATGTTGGATTAATGCACTGTTTACAGGTTGGATTTTTTTTTTTTTTTTTTTTTGATCTCTAGAGCTTCTTCTGATCCTGAGATTCCATGACTTGATGCAAATGGAAAGTCGAGTTACATAACCAAGAGAGAACACTCAGGCAGAGGGAAAAAGCAAGGCTGAGATAAAGCCCTCTCCTTTGCTGTACCTGTGCACATACTTACTCACATGGCTTCATTTTGTAAGCAACTCTGCCTTTCATGATTTTACTTATTCAACTGATGGCCCTGAGGTTTTAGCCTTAAACGCTAGATCACAGAAACAACTGAACCTTCTCCAGGTGTTTGGGTTAGAAGAGGACCACACTACTCTGATCTCCACACCTGCAGCTTCCAGACTTCCCACATTCTCTCACCCACAATGTAACGAAAACCTACTGATATACATGCCTGTAATCCCAGCACTTTGGGAGGCCAAGGTGGGTGGATCACCTGAGGTCAGGAGTTCGGGACCAGCCTGACCAACATGGAGAAACGCCATCTCTACTAAAATACTAAATTAGCTGGGCATGGTGGCGCATGCCTGTAATCTCAGCTACTCGGGAGGCTGAGGCAGGAGAATCGCCTGAACCCAGGAGGCGGAGTTTGCGGTGAGCCGAGATTGGGCCATTGCACTCCAGCCTGGGCAACAACAGCGAGTCTAAAACAACAACAAAAAAACCTACTGATAAAGATGAATAAGACAGTTTTCCCCTCAATGAGCCAATTTGTTATAGGTGGATCCCTATAGCTATGTGACTTGAGAGATGAAATCTAAAAGTTTGTGAATGAAGAGTGATACTAAAGAACAGCAAACCAATTGAGTGTATGACTTTATGGGCATTTTAAGGATAGTGATAGCAAAGCATTGGACAGGTGAAGAACATTCATTTCAGAATGTTTTAAAACTTTTCCTCAATCCCATCTGTGTTAGTCTGTTTTGTGTTGCTATAAATACCTGAGACTGGATAATTTATAAATAAAAGTTTTATTTTGGCTCACAGTCCTGCAGACTGTACAAGGAGCACAGTGCTGATATTTGCTTCTGTTGAGGGCTCAGGACACTTGCAGAAGGCGAAAGGGGAACAGGTGTGTCACATGGCAAGAGAGGGAGCAAGAGAGATGTCAGGCTCTTTTAAGCAACCAGCTCTGACATGAACGAACAGAATGAGAACTCACTCATTACCATGAGAGGAGTACCAAGCCATTCATAAGATCGGCTCCCATGGCCCAAACATATCCCACTAGGTCTGCCTCTAACATTGGATATCATATTTCAACATAAAACCATATCTAAACCGTATCACCGTCCTTTGCTACTTTGCCACTCTTTCCATTTCTTTCTCCTAAAACCCCCTGAAATTAAAAGACAACCCTTTTTTTTTACTGAAAGTTTAATATCCTGTTTTTACCTTAAAAAATCAGAAAAGATTTTTAAATTTTATCTCTTAAATAAAATGATTTGTACGATTCCAGGTAAAAACTGTTAATTTTCTTCCTGAGGGTCAGTGTATCAGTGAGGGTTCTTCCAGGCAATAGAACCAATAGTATTTTTGGTTGTTTCTCTGGAGAGAAATATATTGTATATAAAGATTTTAAGGAATAATGGCTGCTGCCACTGTGGGGGCAAACAAGTGTGAAATCTGTGCAGCAGGCTGGCAGGCTTGAAACTCAAGCAGGATTTCCATGTCACAGCCTTAAGGCAGACTTCCTCCTTCTTCCTCCTTCTTCTTCTTTCCCAGGCCTTCACCTGATTGGATTTGGCCCACCCATAGCCAGGATAATCCCCTTTACTTAAAGTCAACTGATGGTAAATGTTAATCATAGTTACAAAATACCTTCCAAGCAACATCTAATGTTTAGGCTGAGCCCAGCTGACACTTAAAATTACCTATCAGTCAGTGATCTCAGAGAGATTAAGATACTCCATTCCCACATTCAAGTCAATATGCTGCGAACGAAAGCATGCCATTCAAAAGTCAAAGGTTTATGTATCAATCATCATAATCTTCATTCAATAGGATGGATTCTATTTACTCAGATAATTTTCCAATACTGTAATGCTCTATTAATATAATGTTCCTACAGGTGGGGTCATGACATCTTAGACTTATTAAATCCCTATTTTCACTAATGATCACCCGTTGAGAATCAAGTACTGGTGAGCTTAAAAGCATTATCAAATAAACCCTTTTAATGAGAACTAAGCAGTCTGTTCATCTGAACATTAAATGATTCAAAAGTACAGATATATAGATTACAAAAAATCCTTCTCAATTATAATGAAGTAACCCCACTTTCTCAATCAGTAGAAACTAAAGTACATAGATACGTACATGGGGATGGAGAGGGTTGGATAAAATGCTTTTCGCGAGAAAAGCGTATGAAGGTTTGAGGCATTAAACTTTATTTTTTGGTTTATTTATTAACTGAAACCAATTGATACAGTTTGGATGTTTGTCTCCTCCAAATCTCATGTTGAAATGTAACCCCCAATGTTGGAGGTGGGGCCTGGTGGGAGGCGACTGGATCATGGCAGTGCATCCTTCATGAATGGTTTAGCGCCATCCCTGTGGTGATAAGTAAGTTCTCCCTCAGTTAGTTTACATAAGGTCTGGTTGTTTAAAAGTCTGGGACCTCCCCTCACACCACTCTCTTGCCATGTGAATGTGCCTGCTCCTGCTTCACCTTCCACAATGATTGTAGGCTTCCTGGGACCCTCAGCAGAAGCCGAGCAGATGTCAGCACCATGCTTGTACAGCCTGCAGATCCCTGAGCCATTAAACCTTTTTTCTTTATAAATTGCCTAGCCTCAGGTGTTTAAGTGACACAAAAAAAGGCCTAACACACCAATTCTGACAAAAGAAAACAAAAATTACATACAATTCTCCAGCATAGTTCTGAAACCAACCTAGAGGAAGGAAGTGCCTAATAGAAATGCCAAATTATATAACTGTGGTGGGTAAGTTTGAGGCTTGGTCCATTTTCCTTCAGCGAAAGCCACACTGAGAATTGTTAGTAACCAACCAGAACACCAAAAGCCTTTAAGCTAAATTATAAAGATATAAGTATATTTAGGATTGAGTGACAAGCTTAGAAGCTTTTTTTTTTTTTTTTAGTATTTATCATCTTTTTTTTTTCTTTTTATTATACTTTAAGTTCTAGGGTACATGTGCACAACATGCAGGTGTGCAGGTTTGTTACATACGTATACATGTGCCATGTTGGTGTGCTGTACCCATTAACTCATCATTTACATTAGGTATATCTCCTAATGCTATCCCTCCCCCCTCCCCTTACCCCATGACAGGCCCCAATGTGTGATGTTCCCCTTCCTGTGTCCCAGTGTTCTCATTGTTCAATTCCCACCTATGAGTGAGAACATGCGGTGTTTGGTTGTTTGTCCTGGCGATAGTTTGCTGAGAATGATGGTTTCCAGCTTCATCTATGTCCCTACAAAGGACATGAACTCATCCTTTTTTATGGCTGCATAATATTCCATGTATATGTGCCTCTTAAAATTTGTAACTGCTAAGCAAAAAATATTCATAATGCATCAATAATTTTTTTTTAAATATGAAGTATTAATTTCCAAGAAGTAGATATTACTAGCAATCCAGCAAGGTTTTTTTGTTTTTTGTTTTTTTTGATAAATATGTCTTCTCTTAGGCTTAACTGACCTAGAGCCATCAAGATTTTAAGGGGCTCTATATGAAAAAATTAACATCTCAAAAAGATTAACAGGTTGGCAAGCACTCAGGGGACACCTACTTCATCTCTAAGACCCTTTCACTTTTCATATCCATGAGCTAAACCCATGGATGGCAACTTAGGAAGGATTATAATGACAAAGGAGCCTTTTGGCAAACTTCCTAAAACACCCCAAATGACCATTTTGCCTTTTTCATAAAGTGTAATGGCTATACTCCAGACACATGCAATGTTGTAGTAAAGAAATCAAAATTGTAATAAAAATCTCTCCTTTCTCTTAAATTTTTTGCTGGAAATAGTACTAGCTGGCTCCTGTTTCCACAGGCATGAAGACACTTGCCCCTAAGTCCCTGAAATAAGCAGCAGCCATGTCCCTTTACTGCCCAGAGCCAGACTTTATCCAGCGCACTGGAAAAAGACCGTGTTTACAACAAAAAGAAGGAAGCAAAAGCTGTTTTGAAAATAACTGCAGGACTGCAAACTGTTGAATGAACATGTTTCCAGATAGGTACATCTGTAATAGAAAGCAACACTGTGCTATGGTAAGAAAAAAACAGCTTTGCACATCGTACAAGTAGTTCAGAATGCCCAATTCACAGGTGTCTGAACTCCATACCCAGAGTCCTAGTTCTGAACCTTCTGCCTCTTCCTTCTGGCATTTCATATACAGGCCTTCTCTCTTCCAAAGGCTTCTTGAAGACTTACTTGCTACAGTGGGTGTCATTAATGAGTCCTGCAACACTCTCACAATGACATGTGGGTCTCATCACATATATGGTTTAGATTTGTGTTCCACAGTTGGTTGATGGTTGGAACATTTTTTTTTTTTAACTTTGATGCTGTTCTCAGCAAGCAGCAGATAAATATTGGACCTGATCAGTTTGTAAATAAGTTGAAGCACTGACATTCTCAAATCTGTCCATTTTAGACACAGCTGGGATACCGAGGATTGAATCTGAAATGCCAACCTAGGGCTCTTCCCTGTGAGGCTTCACTGGATTATAAGATTATGGGGTTTTTCTATCCAAAGTTGTTTGAGTCTCATAGGTCTTCTAGACTAAAAATAGCTTCCCTCTTCTCAATTTATTTCAATACTTTCAACTGTTGAGACATCTCTTGCATTTTTTCTCTATCTGGGCCTTATACAGTCACTGCACAAAGCATATGGATGTATCTTTTTATATACACAGGGAGGGCATCTTCACCAGGATATTGGGATGAGTTTATTCCTAGTGTTAAGTAAATCCATACAAAACTTATTTTCAATAATAATTCAGTTCTATTTTTACTGAATAACACATTTTAATATTTCAAAGGTGGCATCAGGAACACTTGTTTAATCAATTTCCACAGTGGCTACTGTATACAAAAAGACAATTTGGGAGCATTGCTGGGAGAATCTAAACCCAGGACCCATCTGAGGAAGTGACGTATTTTCAGATTTACGAAGTTATGAAATTTTTTTTTTTTTTTTTTTGAGATGGAGTTTCGCTTTTGTTGCCCAGGCTAGAGTGCAATGGCACGATCTCAGCTCACCGCACCCTCCTCTTTCCAGGTTCAAGCGATTCTCCTGCCTCTGCATCCCGAGTAGCTGGGATTACAGGCATGCACCACCACGCCCGGCTAATTTTGTAGTTTTAGTAGAGATGGGGGTTTCTCCACATTGGTGAGGCTGGTCTCGAACTCCCGACCTCAGGTGATCAGCCCGCCTTGGCCTCCCAAAGTGCTGGGATTACAGGCGTGAGCCACCGTGCCTGGCTGAAAATTTTTAAAAGATATAAAATTCTGAATTCCAAGTTGAACAAGATATCATTTTCTTAGTGAGAAATGTGCCTCACCCACATGCCCACACACCACACCCAGGATACACCTTGTAAATGGTCCTCTGCAACTTAAGAAAGTTTCTTCTAAAATTTGTGACCTTAATAATTTACTGATATTTTCTATTTCATGTGTGTACTTTGCTTGAAGAAACCCAAACTGCCTCCTGCTTCTCATGAACATTTTGTGGAAGGCAAGTTGTATGTTTCCTCTATTTTCCTGGTAGAGAAGCATATTCAATGTGGTGATAGTGCCTTGTTTAAATTCAGAATGAGTGTTAGGAGGTCCATCTCTCTATGGCTTAAAGCAACATAACCTCTGTAGCAATATTTTAGCAAAGGACTTAAAATTTAGAACTATGGGCCAGGTGTGGTGGCTCACGCCTGTAATCCCAGCACTTTGGGAGGCCGAGGCAGGAGGATCGCTTGAGTTCGAAACCAGCCTGAGCAACATAGTGAGACCCTGTCTCTACAAAAAGATACCAAAAAAAAAAAAAATTAGCTGGTGCCGGAAATAGTGGCGTGTACCTGTAGTCCCAGCTACCTCAGGGGGCTGAGATGGGAGGATCGTTGGAGCCCAGATGTCAAAGCTGCAGTGAGCCATGATGGTGCCACTTAACTCTAGCCTGGGTGACAGAGCACCAGAGCAAGACTTTGTCTCAAAAAAAAAAAAAAAATTAGAACTATGATATAGCCATTAAAAAAACACTTTTGGATACCATAAAAAGGAAAAAAAAATAAGCCAAGGCCGGGTGTGGTGACTCACACCTGTAATCCCAGCAATTTGGGAGGCCAAGGTGGGCGGATCACCTGAGGTCAAGAATTCGGGACCAACCTGGGCAACATGGTGAAACCCCACCTCTACTAAAAATACAAAAATTAGCTGGGTGTGGTGGCAGATGCCTGTAATTCCATCTACTCAGGAGGCTGAGGCAGGAGAATCACTTGAACCCAGGAAGTGGAGGTTGCAGTGAGCCAAGATTGCACCATTGCATTCCAGCCTGGCGACAGGAGTGAAACTCCATCCCAAAAAAAAAAGCCAAGAAGGGCTTTTATGAGTGTTTAGCGTGATCACATAACACAATCTAAGGGTCTCACAGGCCAGTGTACAGCAACCTCCTGGAACATTTGACAGGTAAAAACCATCATCCCAAGTGCTTTAATGATGCCTTTGATCCCAGTGCCAAGCCTATGACAATGTGATCACACAGCTACAATGAGGTCTGAATCATCATTACATTCTGATGCCTTCATTATGGAGAGCTTACTATTACAAAGAAAAAATGGCTTAAGGAAGAAACTTAGCATGCCAGGGTATGCCCATCATTTCACAATAATGCAATACTAATCTTCAGTAATCATGAGAATTATAACAAATACTTGGTGCCTATGCTGTGTCAAGCACTGTTCTAAGAACTTTAGTATTAACTCATTTAATC
Source organism: Hylobates moloch (assembly GCF_009828535.3). Lineage (NCBI taxonomy): Eukaryota > Metazoa > Chordata > Mammalia > Primates > Hylobatidae > Hylobates > Hylobates moloch. The sequence continues at coordinate 154,323,601 of NW_026652277.1, forward strand.
CCTGTGACGATATTACCAATATCCCATTTTAAAAAGGAAGACACTGAGGAAGAGAATGCTTACAAGACATGCCCAAGATCCCACAAGTACCAAGTGGTGGAGCTGAGATTGGAACCCAGGCAGCCAGACTCCAGAGACCATGCACAAAATAGTAGGTTAGAATTACTCCTAAATAATTAGTGTTAGTTTTGAGCTTCAGACCTCACAGTCTCACACATGCTCAGTTTCCATATAATCTTAAAGAGAAATCAAAGATACTCTTATTTAGGGATCAGTCCCATCCAATATCCCCTACTGACCTCTTCATTTTTGCCTTGGACTTCACAGTTAGACACATGCTAGCTGAAAAGAGGAGAAAAGGATAGGAAATCATGCTGCCAAAGGTAAGCCCTCCCAGAAAAAGCTTCAAATCACAAAAGATGGCACCACAAAACCTCAGGAGCAGGCACGAATGCAACTCAGAAGTGCCTGTAAGCTGGGTGTGGTGGCTCATGCCTATAATTCCAGCGCTTTCAGAGGCTGAGGCAGGAGGATTGCTTGTGTCCAGGAGTTTGAAACCCACCTGGGCAACATAGAGAAATCTCATCTCTACAAAAAACAAACAAAATTAGCCAAGCATGGTGGCATGCACCCGTAGTCTCAGGTACTCGGGAGGCTAAGGTAGGAGAACAGCTTGAGACCAAGAGGTCAAGGCTGTAGTGAGTCATGACTGTGCCACTGCATTCCAGCTTGGGTGACAGAGCGAGACCCTGTCTCAAAAACAAAACCAGAAGTGCCTGTACACATTTCAGTGTGCAGAGCCAGAGATGATAATTTGAGGTGATAATTAAAGCACAAGTTGAATAATCCTGCTGAGAAAACAATGCACAGTAAAAACCACAGAGGTTACCAGCTGGGCCTTGGGCACAGCAGCATGCGGTGAGGAGAAAGAAGAGAGGTGAAGGAAAGAAAGATTAGCCTGAAGGGTATTAGCATCTGGTCACACGGAAGGGAAAAGGTCGTACTTGGGTCAACTATTTATAGACAGAAGAAACAAGGCCCAGTCTCCAGAGCCAGGGACCTGGTGATCAGAGGTCAGGGGTCACTAGAAAGATCTCTGGGAAAAGTGTGTAATTTTCTACAAAATACTTTAATATCTACCCCAATTTAACCTTTCCTGGTTTTAAGGGGCAGGAGGGAGAGGAAGGCAGTGTAGGAGCTAAGCAAAGTCAAAAAAAAAGAAAGCTGAATGGTATTTTGTCTCACTGCACATACTCATACAGAAATGTGCATACCTGTGGACACTGAGTATATGTGTGTGTACTTAGCTATTCAATTTTACTCATACCTGTATTCACGTCTATATTTCCTTCAAAAAAGTCCTGGGGCAAAATGAGATAACTTGAGTAAACTCACTAGATTTACGGCAATTGCTATTATGATTTTCCATGTGGTTTCCATAGGCAAGGTGCACACACTTGACACCACCCACCACAATGGTCAAATGGAAGGGAATACAATAGGAAATGGTTCTGAATCATTAGTTCTCAGCAGTGATTGCACACCAGATCACCTGGGGAGTTTTAAAACCACTGCCACCTGACTCCCATCCTGCAAGATTCTCAGATAATTACCTTGGATGCCACCTGGGCATCCTGATATTTAAATGGTCCCCAGGTGATTTTAAATCACTGCCAAGATTGAGAGCCAATGACGTGAATCAATGATGCTCCAGCACATGGGCCCAATAATCATTTCAACAACATAACCTTAGGGTGAAGGAGTGACCCATATTTAAATAAACCCACCAGGCCTGTGGTGAAGTTGTCACTGAACTAATTTGGAGCATCTACCATGAATAGAAACCAATCCAGCTGGAATGCAAGAAGTAAGCAACCAGGTCCTGTCTGGTGTGCCTGCCACCTCATAGACTTGGGTCAGGAGCTTCTGAGAACCAGAAGCCCAGATTCGAATCTTGAGAAGCAGCCAAAAGTTTTGCTACAGGAACACATCTTAGAGCCAATTATTATGCACGTTATTGCCACCAAGTAGGCTTCATGATGAGGGGTGGAGGTGCTAAAGGAAGGGCTCCTTTCTAGAACTTCACCTTGACATTTAAACTGATCCTAGAGAACTTCTTTTCAACATTCAACAGTGTTGGGGAAATGAGTTTTATACTCAGAGGTTATGCCATAGTGAAGGATAGTTCTCTTTACCAGAAAGCCAACTCCAAAAAGGAAGCTTACATATCATTTAATTGTAAAAGTCACAGAAGAAGAAATTTTAAGATACCCCAAAACTCAATACTCTAAACTTAAAGATATATCATTTACTAACAGTACCTATGAAGTGCAGCTCACATAGGCCAAGTGCACCGCTCCCAGCCTCCTCCCTGCATTGTGGGTTTTTTTTTGTTTTTTTTTTGTTTTTTTTTTGAGAAAGAGTCTCGCTCTGTCACCCACGCAGGAGTGCAGTGGCGCGATCTCAGCTCACTGCAAGCTCCGCCTCCCGGGTTCACGCCATTCTCCTGCCTCAGCCTCTCCGAGTAGCTGGGACCACAGGTGCCCGCCACCACGCCGGGCTAATTTTTTGTATTTTTAGTAGAGACGGGGTTTCACCGTGGTCTCGATCTCCTGACCTCATGATCCGCCCGCCTCAGCCTCCCAAAGTGCTGGGATTACAAGCGTGAGCCACCGTGCCCGGCCTCTCCCTGCATTGTTTTATACCCCGTGCTCCTCTGTGCCATCTGGTCAGGTATGTCAATCCTCCTTGGCACTTTCTCATGATTCTTTTTTTCACGACTATTTCTACAGGAGCATCAAGGATGAAGAACTGTTGAATGCAGTTTTTCTCACTGTCAAATACTATATATTACTCTTCAAATCAAAATTCAAAGTGGAGCCAGGTGTGGTGGCTCACACCTGTAATTCCAGCACTTTAGGAGGCTGAGTTGGGCAGATTGCTTGAGCTCAGGAGTTTGAGACCAGCCTGGCCAACACGGCAAAACCCCCTCTCTACTAAAAATCCAAAAATTAGCCGGGCATGGTGGTGGGCACCTGTAGTCCCAGCTACCCGGGAGGCTGAGGCACAAGAATCATTTGAACCCGGGAGGCGGAGGTTGCCGTGAGCCAAGATCGTGCCACTGCACTCCAGCCTGGGCAACAGAGCGAGACTGTCTCAAAAAATATATTTTAAAAAAAATTTCAAAGTGGTACCTAATAAAAAAATCTTATAGATCTTTTTCAACAGGCTATTTCTCAAATTAAAAAGATACCAAAGAGAAAAATAATTACTGAAGAGAAAATCCAAATGCCATTTAAATGTGTCAACAACCATAACTCAGAGTTTTACAAGAGCTAAGATAGTAAAGAGGTAGATAGCATCACTGCTAGAGAACTAGACAAACCCTAAAACTGAATTTTATAAAAAATAAGCCTAAATACCTTCACATTTAGCCTACGGAACCTTAGACCATGAGCAACTGATGAAACGTCCAATGACAGACTATCAAGGCTTTACAAAGCACTGTATCTGAGAACTGGTAAGTATTCAGTTTGACAATATAAAATGTGCCAATAAGGAATTAATCAGGATAATAAACAAGGTATATGACCAATATGTCTAGCTTTCTAACAACAAAACAAGTTATTTCCAAGTTCTAGAAAGCCATATCTCAAGGGATTACAACACAGACCATTAAGGAGGAAGAGAGAACTTGAATTGGCAGGGAATGTGCTATATAATGGCACTCCCGTCCATAATCAACTTCAGAATGCATACTCCACAGGAAATAAGAGATACTATGGACCTTCAAGCCAGCAACAGTGTGTTAAAATTTAAAAAAAAAAAGAAAAGAAATACTATGGGGAAAAAGAACGAAGGAGAATAAAGATATTAGAGCCAAATACAAACTCCATATTATACCTGGGCTCTGGGATCAACACTACCTCCAGGCTTTCCTAATTCATGTGAGCATGGGTTAGCATTAAAAAGGCACTATTTTACTTTGAGGTGATTACATTGCTTTACTCAAAGAACTTGATGGAATGGCTTAAGTTTTAAAAACAAACAAAACTAACAATACTAAGTATTAGTGAGGATGCAGGGCAACCAGAACTCACATACACTGCTTGTAAGAATGTAAAACCACAGAGATGCTCTGGAAAAGCTTGGCCATTTCTTATAAAGTTAAACGTACAGTTACATGAATCAGCAATCCCACTCCTAGGTATTTACCCAGGATAAATGAAAACTATGCTCACACAAAAACCTGTAGGTAAGTGTTTACCGCAGCATTATTCATAATTGCCGAAACCTGGGAACAACTCAAATGTTCTTCGATAAACCATCTGTGATACTTCCATACAATGGCAAACTACTTCATCAAGAAAAAGGATGTACAACATCCTAATATGCACAACAGCGTGCCTGAATCTCAAAAACATGATGCCAGGTGAAAAATTCAGACTCAAATGGTTACACAATGTGGGGCTGGGTGCGGTGGCTCACGCCTGTAATCCCAGCACTTTGGGATACCAAAGCGGATGGATCACCTTTGGTCGGGAGTTCACGAAAAGCCTGATGGGGTTTAGTAGAAACCCCGTCTCTACTAAAAATACAAAATTAGCCGGGCATAGTGGCACATGCCTGTAATCACAGCTATCTGGGAGGCTGAGGCAGGAGAATCGCTTGAACCTGGGAGGCGGAGGAGGTTCCTGTGAGCCGAGATGGTGCCATTGCACTCCAGCCTGGGCAACAAGAGTAAAACTCCGTCTCACAAAAAAAAGAAAAAAAGGTTACACAATGTATGATTCCACTTTTACGACATTCTGGAAAAGGCAAAACTAGGAGGATGGTAAACAGATCAGTGGTCGTCAGGGGTTTAGGTGTAGGAAGAGAGTCTCATTACAAAGGGGCAGCATTAGGGAATTTGGGTTGGAGGCAGAGGACTCTTTGGGATAATGTTAACAGTGGTGCTTACATTACTCTATACATTCAACAAAACTAAAAAAAGAAAAGAAAAGAAAATCAGTAATTTTTTTGTACACAAATTATTTTTTTTGAGACGGTGTCTTGCTCTGCTGCCCAGGCTGGAGTGTGGTGCTACCATCTCGGCTCACTACAACTTCCGTCTCTCAGGTTCAAACAATTCTCCTGCCTCAGTCTCCTGCGTAGTTCGGATTACAGGCATATGCCACCACACCTGGCTAATTTTTGTATTTTCAGTAGAGATGGGGCTTTGCCATGTTGCCCAGGCTGGTCTCGAACTCCGGAGCTCAAGCAATCTGCCTGCCTCGGTCTCCCAAAGTGCTGGGATTACAGGCATGAGCCACCGCGCCTGGACTGTATGCAAATTTTAGAATAGATTTTTAAAAATCCCTCTGCCTGTTCAAGGATTTGTAATTTTTTCCTTTCACCAGCAAGCTTTATGGGAGGGTCTGTTAAATTGGCTACCTTTCTTTCCCAAACTGCTTATCTAATAATCACTTATAATCTGATGTAGCCCCAACAACTGAAATTCCTCTTCTGGGGTTGGTCAGTGACTACTTGAAACCAAACCAACAGCTTTTTATAAAATGTCTTCATCAGTCTTTGAATCCCTTACCTCTCCATCCCTCTCAGCAGGTGTGACATTACTCAGCTGTGCTTTTCCATCTGTCTGCTTTGCTGGCTCTTCCTCCTCCCATGCTTTACACGTCGTCTCACCCCTTTGTGGTTTTTCTGAGCGCTCCTCACTCCCAAACCTTCAGTTGTTATTCCTTTATGGAGTGAATCCCAGAGTCCTGACCTCTATTTTTCTCTTTTAGTCCTGTGCTTCCAGTTGCCTTTTGAACATTTCCACTTACAGATCTCTCTTGTACCACACATTTTCATGTCTAAAGCAGAGGGTTTTTTTTCCTGTTTCTCCTACCAAAACCTGATTCTGCTGGACACAGTGGTGCATGCTTGTAGTCCCAGCTACTCGGGCAGCTAAGCCGGGAGGATCACTTGAGCCCAGGAGTTCAAGTCCAGCCCGGGTAACATAGCAAGACCCGCCCCCCACCTCTTTGGGGTAAAAAACAAAACAGGTCCTCCTCATGAATATTTTCCAATAAGTCAATGAGCCAAACTCAAACTTGGAAAAGTCTCATATGTCACCTTTTTACCTGCAATCCTTTGAACATGCCCCTGCAGAACCTTAAATTAATCGTCTCTTCCTATTGCCATGCTAATGACTGCCTGGATTTCTGCAGGAATCTCAAAGTTGGTGTGTATGTCGCTGAACTCTTCTTCAGTCCGTCCTCAAGTCTACATTGCTACTTTGAAATGAGCGCCGGCTGAGTAGACCTAGCCCTTCATTGATCTCCAGAGATTTGGCTAATCTGGCTAGGCAGATGTTCCTCATGCATTCTCATCCCTCCAGGTGCACCCTTCCCAAAGCAGTAAAAGAAAAAAAAAAAAGCCGGGCGCGGTGGCTCACGCTTGTAATCCCAGCACTTTGGGAGGCCGAGGCGGGCGGATCACGAGGTCAGGAGATCGAGACCACGGTGAAACCCCGTCTCTACTAAAAAAATACAAAAAATTAGCCGGGCGCGGTGGCGGGCGCCTGTAGTCCCAGCTATTCGGAGGCTGAGGCAGGAGAATGGCGTGAACCCGGGAGGCGGAGCTTGCAGTGAGCCGAGATTGCGCCACTGCACTCCAGCCTGGGCGACAGAGCGAGACTCTGTCTCAAAAAAAAAAAAAAAAAAAATCAATGGAAGAGAATGACTTTCCCAGAGGCAGGAACTTTGCTTTCATTAGCTAAAGGCACAGCTGAGCTCTTGTTAGAACTTGCAATCAATATTTCAAGATTCATGGACACAGAACTACCTGATTATTCCTGCTTTAATCAATATCCTTTATGCTCAAGAATCCTCAACACGTCCCCCCACTACCCTACCCCAGAAAAATGTACTAATCTCTCAGTTTGGCCTTCAGCCCTTCCACAATTTGGCTTCGATGAACAATCATTCCTAACTGACCTAGGATTTTCTTTGAGCTTTACACATGTGTCAATATGACCAAAACTTTGCTCTTTTTCACACCTGCATCTTTGTTTTTCTCCCTTTCCTCCATCCAATTTTATATCTCGCTTACCCATTTTTAAAAATTTATTTTTTAAATTAAAACAAAATTTTTTTAATTTTTTTATTTTTGTGGGTAAATAGTAGGTATATATATATTTACGTGGTACATGAAATGTTTTGATACAGGCATGCAATGTGAAATAATTACATCATGGAGAATGGGGTATCCATCCCCTCAAGCATTTATCCTTTGTGTTACAAACAATACAATTACACTCTTAGTTATTTTAAAAAGTACAATTAAGTTATTGACTATAATCAATCTGCTGTGCTATCAAATAGTATTTGATACTACTCTTATTCTTTCTAACTTTTTGTTTTTTGAGACATGGTCTTGCTCTGTCACCCAGGCTGGAGTGCAGTGGTGCAATCTTGGCTCACTGCAACCTCAACCTCCCAGGTTCAAGTGATTCTTCTGCCTCAGCCTCCCAAAGAGCTGGAACTATAAGCATGCACCACCATACCAGGCTAATTTTTTTATTTTTAGTAGAGATGGGGTTTTACCACGTTGCCCAGGCTAGTCTCGAACTCCTGGCCTCATGTGATCTGCCTGCCTCAGCCTCACAAAGTGGTGGGATTACAGGCGTGAGCTACTGCTTCTGGTCTTTTCTTTTTTTTTTTTTAAACCATTAACCATCCCCACCTGCCTGCCACCTCCCACCCTCTACCCCCACTACCCTTCTCAGCCTCTGGTAACCATTCTTCTACTCTCTCTGTCCATGAGTTCAATTGTTTTGATTTTTAGATCCTACAAATGAGTGAGAAGATGTTTGTCTTTCTGTGCCTGGCTTATTTCACTTAACATAATGATCTCCAGTTCCACCACTTTTTAAAATTTAACTTCAGTGCTGTATCCGGTATGTTCTTCCTGCTGCCCATAGCCGGAAGTGATTCCTCCTTCACTGAACTCCTCATAACCTGCAACTCTTTGTTGGTGAATTTTGTCTTCCTTGCTAAATTCAAGGATCATTTGTTCAACAGCCTTCTAACTACCATAATGCTGAATATACAGAAGGTACACATTTCTTATTCTAAGCCTCAATATTTTCAATTCCTACATCAATACAAGGCCTGAGTTTTTAAAAACAACTCTTCCAAATGATTATTTCTCGTGCATTGGGAAGCAAAGATGTTAGAATTTTTTTTTGAGAAAATGCCAGTGTAAATAAACTGTGTAAAAATATTTCACACACGCCTATCAATATCACATAAATGCATGCTCCTGAGCACAATTGCCTAGTCTAATAATAACGCTTCCTCCTACTTAGCAAGATGTAAAGGTAAGCCGGGCGCGGTGGCTCACGCTTGTAATCCCAGCACTTTGGGAGGCCGAGGCGGGCGGATCACGAGGTCAGGAGATCGAGACCATCCTGGCTAACACGGTGAAACCCCGTCTCTACTAAAAATACAAAAAATTAGCCGGGCGTGGTGGCAGGCGCCTGTAGTCCCAGCTACTCGGAGAGGCTGAGGCAGGAGAATGGCGTGAACCCGGGAGGCGCAGCTTGCAGCGAGCCGAGATCGCGCCACTGCACTCCAGCCTGGGAGACAGAGCGAGACTCAGTCTCAAAAAAAAAAAAAAAAAAAGATGTAACGGTAACAGCCATATAGGATGGGAGAAAAGCTATCTAGCTATGTGAATGAAGCATCTCTTTCAAAGGGGACAAGCTTAATACCAAATTGATGTCTGAGCCCCTATTTAATTGTAGATATTTCATGTAGACCCTTAGAGTTAAGTGACATCTACAAGATCACTTTGAGTTGGAAAAGTTCATGAAAGGATGGTCACAAAGGAGGCCATGTTCACCACACAAGTTGCTAAAGTGGACAAAAAGCCCAACTCCAGATTCCAAGTCATGACCCACTTCCCAAAATATCAACAGAATTGACAGGTTATTAGTATTAACTTACTCCTTTGTGCATCAAAGCTTCATGAATTAATCAAAAGCAGCTTTAAATTTGCTTTTAGTTCAGGAGGTTTTTAAAACAGGCTATCAGACTAGGAAATTAGTGCTGTACACTCGCTTTCCACAGCTCTTGAACTGAACATAAAATTAAATCTACAAAGCTTAGGTCAAGGCAGTTTTGTGAATATCACCTATCGTAGGTCGACTACTCAAAAAAACCTGAAAAAGGACTTGACATCCTCTAGTGGTGATGTCTTAAACTTGTTTCCAAGGCAATTTTTTTTCCCCTAGCTCTTAACTTTGGCTGTTGGCAAAAATATTATACTGGAAGAACTTTTCATCCTCAAGAAAAATAAACGTTTTCACCACAAGGAATGTGATTTGACTAACTTTGAGAAGATAAACATATACCCACAGAAATATGGTTTTTAAATGTTGGGTTTATATAATAGCTTTCAATATGCTTAAGAACGGTCTCGTTTCATAGGCTGCACACCACCACTGTCAATTCATCTTTGATACACATACACACACACACGCATGTAATTCTGAACACATTACAGGTATCATTTTTATAATAACCTGATATTCTAATCTAAAGTGCCCTAAAATTAGACCAGTCTTTGTACAGAGACACAAAAACTAAGAGCTATTCAAGAGGGGACTCTACCTCATAATAATGAGTTCTAAAAAGAAATAAAATTAATCCCTCAAGAAATGTTGCCATTTAAGGTGGCAATTTTCAACTCTTGATGGTAATACAAGTTTCTCTGTCCACAGCCACCCACCACCCCCCACCCCCCACCCCCCACATTTCCATACAAACTTCTGATCGTTTAAAAAAATGAGACTTGCAGTATTTGGATGTGTATAATGTGAAATATATTCACCAGAATAAAGTGCTAAATTAAAGTCTCATATTCAGATATAGGTCATGTGTTTTAAATATATGGAATAACTTAAGTTGTTGAAATTCAAACAATCCCACTTGTTCTCTCGAAATAACTATCACCTAGATTCAAAAAAACACATTTACACCTTCCTTCTTTCTTTGGCACCTGCTGACACAAATGCTTCTGAACACTAAAAACATTAATAGTAATCTCGGGGTAGGAAAATAGGAAAGAGATGTGAGGCCAGAATTAAGTTTTCAGTGAAATTATAAAGTATAATTATTCAAGACCATATATAAAATGTGTCCTTTGGAAACTGAAGTTTTTAGGCAAAAATGTGGAAGAAATGTTTTCTATGAAGGAGATAACAGCCAATTTAACTCCCTTTTTAATAAAAGAAAATATTACACTGACAGGCACATGGTTGATTTGTATATTAATTGTTGGAAGCACAGCCTATTCCTTAACATGCTCAGGCACTGAATATGCTACAGTTTGTAGTTAGTTCACTTATGTCTAAACAAGTTGTTCACGTGCAGATTCTAGAAAGTTTATTTTTGAGCACAAACTGACACTTAGCTCGCTAGAACAATGCTGTTTCACATGCAGTTACTGAGTCAGGGTTAGGCACAAAAATCATGCCGTATATTTACAAATGAGGATGCTGCTCTCCCGGGGCCCTCAGGTGGGGGAGCCCCGTCCCAGTGTCTAGCTCATCAAATTCCCGAAAGCAATTACAAAGGCATCTCTTCTCCACTCCAAAACAAAATAATGATCTACCAATCTTGCAAACACATTAAGATAAACTCCCTACAGGAAGAAGCATGACTTAAGTTCAAGATACGTTGTCAGTCTTAACCTCAGGTATCTTGGCTGAAGGGATTAAATCATTAGACTTTAGGTACCCAACCTCTTCCTAGCAATAGCAGATACATAATTTGCAAATACTGTTTTAGAGCTCTCTGGACCTTTCACGTTAAAATAAGCATACTTGATGGTGGGGAGACAGTGATGCTTATATTGAGGAAACAATTGCTTCCGATTGTGAGCGTATGGAAGTGGAAAACAGCTTGCAATTGGAGAGTCTAAGAATTGAATTTCTTTTTAAAGTAAGAAACTGCCTCACCGCCCCATCCCCAAGTGTAGAAAGATACAGAAACAGCTTACTGGCCAAGAATAGAAGAGGGAACCAGTGGAGAGGGGCGGATTTGCAAAATAGCCTTTGGAGAAAAAAAATCACGAGGGAGAAAAATCGGCTTCATACTATGGAGAGATGGGCGGGGTTGGGAAGCCTTGCTGCTGGTCTCCGGAAGCCTTGCTGCTGGTCTTGGGGACGTGATCCCCTGTCCCTAAGTGTGCCCCTGGAGGTTGTGGGGGAGGGGCATCCTCAACACAGAGGCCTGACCACCAAATCCCGGGCTGCAGAGCCAACAATCCTCCTTTGGGCTCCTGCACAGACTAAAAACAAAAAACTCTGAGAACTCTTACAAGTCAACGAATGTCTGATCCCGTCAAGCCGGCACTCGCAAACCCCCACCGTCCTGCACTGGGCCCCGGCCCTCCCGACCTCGGTCCCCTCGGACGAGGGTCGTCGCCACTGCGGGCACCGGGTTGGGGGGCGGGCCGCTCAACCCGCGGTCCTGCCCCACACCGACCCCGCTGAGGAGCTCCCGGCAGCCGGGGCGACCAGGGAAGGCGGGAAGAGGTGCCCAGAAACTGCTCGTCCTGCCAGTCGCACCTGGCCGACGACTCTCTGGCCGCTGGTTTGGTCTGGGGGATACGATTTCCCATTCAACTGAATTAGACCCGAGCCCGCGGCGGGGAGGGCAGCGGCCGGGGTCTCTCCGTTTCCTCCCCAGCCCGCGCCCCCCGGCTCGCCTCCACCTGTTGCGGAAAAGTCGCGGTGGAGCGCCCGAGGGCGGCCGGAACCCCGGCCGGGGCCGAGCCGGGAGGCCGAGGCGCGGCGGCGAAGGGCGGGGGAAGGCGCGCTCGGAGCAGGGTGCGCGGCACGCAGGGCCGGTTGTTCCGGGCCACGGCAGCGCGGACGGAGAGGGGGCTGCCGGCGCCGGGTGATTTCAGTGCCAGTCCGCCGGCCCCGCTCTCCGTCCCCGGCCCGACCGGACCCCCACTATCCCCGCTGCGCGGTCACCTGTTTCGCTTCGCACTGCGCCGTCGCCGCCCCTGTGGCCGTCGCCGCCAGCTCCTAGCTCCGCCATAGTGCTCCGATGACGCGCCCGGAGAGCCGCTCCGCCCTTTCCTCGGCTTGGCTCCCGCCGGCCCCCGCCTCCCAGGCCAGCGGCCCAGACAGGTGAGCGCAGTCAGGGGACGACGGAGGGCGGGGGCAGGGAGCGCGGCAGTCGGCTGCGGCCTGGGCCCGGCGCGCCCCCTCGCGGGCAGGTGCGGCGTGGCAGCCGCTCCGACCGCCGCTGCCGAGTCTCGGCTGGAAGAGAGGCGGGCGGAACCAGTACCTCGGTCCGGAGCTTCCGGTCGCCGCGGCCGACCAACTGAGGGCTCCCGGAGATACGGAGCGGGGTCCGCGAGGCCTGGTGGCGCCTCCTGGAGTCTGGGACGAGCGGCGGTTCGAGGAGCAGCCCAGGTGGGGCGAGGGTACGGAGACGCTATTCCCCTCCGAACTCTGAAGCAGCCAGGTCAGTGTCGGCTCCGCGAGGGCTAGAGTTCACGGTGACAGCCGGCAGAGCATCTGATGCCACGTGGAGAGGCGAAGTTCATGGGTCGGATTCCACGCTGGGAGCCGGCCTGGATCTGCTCTTTAGGAAGCCCCTGCGGGCGACCCTATCTTGTCGCCAGGACTTCGCATCTGATGAGCCTCAGGGCACACAAGTTAGAGAGGCTTGTGCCGGCTGATGTGGCTTTTCTTTTTCTTGGTTTCCGATTAGTAAACGACCTTGTGACTTCTGGCTTGCTCAGGAAGACCAGAAAAAAAAGGCAATAGGTAACGAATTTTTCTTTTTTTAAAGAAACAGATTATTGGCCGAGGAAAAACCAATTTCGCTCTAAAAGATAAGCAACAAAATACTGAGGGGGGGAAAAGCCTACACAAATGGAAATATACGGAACAAAATCAAGGAGCGACCAGTTCCGCATGGTTACACTAAATTGCAGTCCCACACTCTGGCTTGGCTGAAGATAACCAGCAAGCTCTGAACAGTTTAAAACCCTTCCAAGGACTGCAGCAGCACTGGACACACAAGAGAGTCGAGAACAGTATTGGATTTATTGTTAGGGTTACAATTTTCACTATCTTTGCATGCAAAACTTGCCACTCTGAGCCCAGTGAACTATTTTTATTTGGTTTACTTACTGGATTTCTGGATGACTAGGTAGAGATTTAACTAAAGAACACTTCTGCTGTGGTCTGTGATGATGAATTTTCCCATAGTGTCATTTCTATAATGGAATAGGCAAACTGACCATTTAGAATGTGATATTCCTAAATCATATTCAAATCAGTCTTATCAGAGACTTCTAATCAATAAAAATAAAGCACCAGGTGGCTAGAGGTAGTTTTTGACCTCAGCTTGGGCCTCAGCAAAGATTTTTTGTGTTGTTTTTTTTTTTTTACTACATTAAAACATCAGAGTTTAAGACACTTTGAGCATCAGAAATACTCTCCGCTGAATTTAGAGAGTTGAACTATCCGGAAGAACCCTGGAGAAGGAAGGTGATTTATTTTCAACCTTCTGATTTACCACCGACTTAAATCAACCAATGAGTTCTTTCTTTGACCAAAAAAAAAAAAAAGTCAAGACTTGTGATGTTTCTATTTGTTCTGTTTTGTTTAGGTTGGTGTATACTTACTCATTATCCCATTCTTTTGATAACCTATATTTGTCTGCCACAAGTTAAACAAAAATAAATGAAATAAGGAACACACCAAAATCCTGCACTTAGGTCCTGTGTAGACAGTGTGTTCCAAACCTAAGGAGGTGTCTGCAACAGGGGAGGCTGCTGAGTGACTCTGCAGAGAACGGATGACATCTGTTAAATGTCAAACACCATCACGTTGTACTTCAAGTTGTACTTTACTTGGAACATGGAAGCCATCTGTCTGGAGCTCCCACATCCATTTCAAATCTTCAGGGTTTCCCATTCCAGGGGAGGAGCTGAACCTCCTGACACAGTCCACTCCCCGCCTGCCTCCTTCAAACATCATCCCTTTTTTCTCCCTAATCCCTAAATGTTTCTGCACCCAAGGGCTCTACCCCAATAAACACAGCTAAGACTCTTCGATTCTGAAAATGTCTTCCTTTAACGTCCCATCCTCCAGAATCTATTGTCATATGTTTTGTTCACGAAAGGTAATAAAAATAAATGTGGATTTTGGTGCCATTATTTTTCAAAAAAAGCTATATATTAATAGTTTATCTTGCCTATGTATACAAATCAAATTACTTATTTTTAAATCCATCATTCCCCTAGACTTTCTGCCCCTAGAGTTTCTGCAGCACTTGATCCTCTAATCACCTTGCTCTTGGTCTACCATTGGCTTGGTTTTTCTCATTCCTCTGTAGCAGTCCTTTTGTCTTTGTTGACTCAGATTCTTCCTCCCTTCTAATCCTCTAATATTTTTACCATCCCCTAATTGTAAGCCACAGCTTTTTTATCTTTACTGTCTCTCACAGCCCTCATTTACTATTACTTCCATCCTGGATCCCGGTGACTCCCAACTCCAGAATATATATCCTTAACCTCACTCCTGACTTCCACTAATACATTCTGAATGGTCCCTGCATAATTCTATCAAGATACCCCGCCATTAATTTAATATGTTACAAACCACATTAATCTTGCAGTATACAACCCTTTACACATACCCCTCCCCTGCTCAAAAACCTTTAATAGATTCCCCGTTCCTATATAATTAAATATTAACTTCACCTCCTCACCATCACCACCACCACCCCCTAATTGGGCCCTGAGCTCTCTACTACACATTTCCACTTTTCACCTCCGTAACTCATATTTCTAGCCCATGGAGTTGTTCATTCCCCAGAACACCTTCCAAATCCCTGCTTTCTAGTCTTTGTGCTTGAAGCTGCTCTGCCCAAAGTGATTTCCTTCATCCTGACATTTTCAATAATACTTTCCCTCTGAGGCCCAGGTCAAGGTCTACTTCCTCCATGAAGCCTGTTCTTCCTGCCCTGGCTCGCAGCATGCCTGTCCTTTGGACTTGGCCAGGGCTTGCTGGGCTTGGTACTTGTCCAGCTGTTAAAATAGACTAGGCATGAGTTATTGCAAATTTGCCTCCTCAATCTGATGCACATTTTTGGTAGTAGGGTCTTTGTCCTCTCCTTCTCTACAGGGTGTCCATAAAGTCTAGAACGATCAGTTATTTTATTTGCTCACAAGTTGCAGATGTTCTTGATGACATCATGTGCACTGCCTGCATTCTGAACTTGGTAGGCATGGTATATATCTTTTGTGTTGCTACCGTGCCTCACACACAGTGGGCATTCAAATGGGTTAATAATTCCTCAATGCCAAGCTTTTTTATGTGGTGGCCTAGGGATGAATGAAACCAAGTATCCGATGACAGGAGAAAGAGATCAAAATGCAGTTAAAAGGAAACATTAGATCTACTTCTCCCAGCAAATTCCTGTTTTGTTTCTTTTTAACACTGCCGCCACCACTGCATAACTGTTCTGTTTCAAACCATCTTTCCAGGCTCAGCTCTGCACCTTTGCTCCTCTGGAAAGCTTTCCTTGACCCCTTCTGACAGTAAATGTAACTATAGCACTGACTGCACCACTGTTGTTTCTGCTTTGTCTTGATTCCTTGACAAGAAACTTCAGGGGAAAGAACTGTATCTTGTTGGTGCACCACCGTATGTAGTACCCAGTATTTAATAAATACTTTTGAATGAAGGATGAGTGATGGCAATAGCAAGCATATCTCAGTGTTTACTATATGCTAAGCATTGTGCTGAGCACCTCTCCTGCATTGTCTTTTCTTTTTTGAGACAGAGTCTTGCTCTGTCGCCCAGGCTGGATTGCAATGGCATGATCTCGGCTCACTGCAACATTCGCCTCCTGGGTTCAAGCAATTCTCGTACCTCAGCCTCCCGAGTAGATGGGATTATAGCTGTGCGCCACCACGCCTGGCTAGTTTTTGTAATTTTAGTAGAGACAGGGTTTCGCCGTGTAGGCCAGGCTGATCTTGAACTCCTGGCCTCAAGTGATTCACCCACCTTGGCCTCCCAAAGTGCTGGGATTACAGGCATGAGCCACTGCACCCAGCCTCCATTTTCTTGTTTACATCTTATAGCAGACCTATGTGGAAGGTACATCATTTCCTCCATTTCACAGATGAGGAAGCTGAGACTTGGAGAAGCTAATTCACTTGTTCCAGGTCACAAGTCAAGTTACAGTTTTGCTTCAGGCCTGGGTGTGTAGCCTCCTGCTACACTAAACAAATGATGAATGTTAACCATCTTGCTATTCCCTCTATAGAAAGGGGCACTCCATTTCCCTCTCTAGCTGTTACCTGAAATAAGGAGGTGAGGCTTGATCATGTTAAAACACCTGTGAAACTAATTTTTAAAAAGGGTATCTGGGCCCCACCCCAGACCAGTAAAAACAGTTTTCCGGCTGGACACAGTGGCTCATGCCTGTAATCCCAACACTTTGGGAGGTTGAGGCGGGATGATCACTTGAGCCTCAAAGTTTGAGACTAGAGCGAGCTGAACATAGACCTTGTCTCTACAAAATTTAAAAATTAGCCAGACATGGTGGTACACGCCTGTAGTCCCAGCTACTTGGGATGCTGAGGTGGGAGGACTACTTGAACCCAGGAGGTCAAGGATGCAGTGAGCTATGATAGTGCCACTGCATTCTAGCCTGGGTGACAGAGACTCTGTCTCAAGAAAAAAACAATTAACAACAACAACTCAGTCGTCCCAAGGTGGTGGCATCAACATTTTTGAACAAGCATCCAAGTCATTTTAATGTGAAGCTGAGAATCACTGGCCTAGACTGATCCTAAAAGCGTTTCAAATGCAAACCTTTCCATAATGGAGCCTTCCATAATGGAACTGTCTTCTTTTGTGCCCGAGACCCAAAATTCTGACAAATGGCTAATGATGTTGGCCTGGGAATGTGTTAGAACCCTGTAGGGACAGAGGATCATCTGCACAAAGACAGGGTAAGAGGAAGGTACCAAGGAAAGATTGTTATCATTGAAGATTTGGTTTAAGGTGGGTAGCTTGATCCTACATACAGTCAAAAGAGGCACTTCACTATTAGAATTGAGAAGATGAACTGTGGCTTAATAAACAGCTGACTCTGTGTTTCAGTATGAGCCAAATGGCATATCATTGAATTTATACCTCACTTATTTCAGAATATCCACACGGGATACCAGAGGCAACTCTGTCCTCCAAATTAGGATGTTAAAAAAGAGGCCAGAAGCAGTGGTTCACACCTACAATCCCAGCACTTTGGGAGGCCAAGGCAGGAGGATCACTTGAGGCCAGGGGTTCAAGACCAGCCTGGATAACACAGTGAGATCCCACCTCTACTAAAAATTTAAAAATTAGCTGGTTGTGATGGTGTGCCTCTGCAGTCCCAAGCTACTCTGTAGGCTGACATGAGAGGATTGCTTGAGCCTAAGGGGTCAGGGCTGCAGTGAGCTGTGATCGCACCACTGCATTCCAGTCTAGGCAACAGAGTGAGACCCTGTCTCAATCAATCAATCAGAAAACATTAGTGAGAATGTTTTCAAAATAAAGATGTCTTCTGCTTTGTCAAAGACTGTTATTTATGAGTGAAATCATGATATACAAACAGCTCTATGTTATTTCTATCCTGCCTAATAAACAGGTTCCTCTGTATTTAAGAAAATGTATTTCATTTATCCATCTAGGAGCATCAGACTTCCTCTGATCAATACGGGCAGGCTCATAAAAATATATTATTCAGCTTAAAATAAATAAAAATATTTATCCAAATATAAGAAAATTAAGGAGATAGAAAAATACAGTATTCTTGGCCAGGCATAGTAGCTCATCCCTGTAATCCCAGCACTTTAGGAGGCTAAGGTTGACAGATCACTTGAGGGCAGGAGTTCGAGACCAGCCTGCCCAACATGGCGAAACCCCATCTCTACTACAAATACAAATTAGCTGGGTGTGGTGGTACATGCCTATAATCCCAGCTACTCAGGAGGCTGAGGTACAAGAATCGCTTGAACCCGGGAGGTGGAGAATGCAGTAAGCTGAGATGGTGCCACTGCACTCCAGCCTGAGCAACAGAGCAAGACTCTCTCAAAAAAAAAAAAAAAAAGCAAGCAGTAAAGCAGTATTCTCCATTAAGATGGTCTTTGCAGACCCCTTAAGATATACAATAGTCATCCAAGATAACTTGGGGCCTTGAGAAAAATATACTGACTTTCCTTTATTCTTTTTCTTCATCCTCTTTTTTTTTTTTTTTGGTGGGACAGGGTCTTACTCTGTTGCCCAAGCTGGAGTGCAATGGTACAATCATGGCTCACTGCAATCTTGACCTCCTGGGCTCAAGTGATCCTCTTGCCTCAGCCTCCCATGTAGCTAGGACCACAGGTGTGCACCACCACACCTAGCTGAATTTTTGAGTTTTTGTAGAGATGGGGTCTCACTTTGTTGCCCAGGCTTACCCTCTTTCTTAAACCTCTGTTCCTCTGAGGAACAACCTGCATGTCAGTTGTCTGACTGCTTGAATAGAAGACAGATTTTACTTAATGTTACAGCTGGAGAAATGACTGGAAATTTAACAGCAGATTATCTAGTTTGTCAACACAAAATAAGAATTCTTTAGAATTTATGAAAACAGTATGTTGAGAGTCTCTTTAATTTTTAAAGTAAATATGACACAATGGATAGCTTTAGAACAAGCTAACATTACTACGGTTCAAGCATGTGCAACTGGTACAGTTCAGTAGTACATAAACGACTCAACAAATGTACGACAGGTCAGAAACTTAAGTTACAAAATAGAGTCAATATTATAATTAACACAGAGAAGTAAAAACCATTGCTCTCAGATTCTGCACACTTAAAAAAACATAAACTTTATACAGTAATTGAAATTATGTATTTCTACTCACATTACTAGAGCATATTACAAACACACAGAAGCCTAAACAGTTATGGTCACATTTTGGTTTTGTTCCAGTGGTGCACAATCACATGAAATGTTACATCCGTTTTGTGTGAAATAAACATTTGGCTGAAGTGCAATAGCTGCTGCATTAAAAATATTTCCATAAAAATGCTTAGATTAAAATCTTCCTGAACATTAGAGTTCTAATGTTCAGGATTATTTTAAGAGTCCTTATGAAGAGTCCTTAAAAATTATAGAAATAGATGTAGTTAGGAAATTTCAGTGTGTTTTGTCTGTTTTTTTTTTTTTTTTAACATGAGTAAACAAATACTGGATTTAAAGTGCAGCTCCTTTCTCCTCTCCGTTCGATTTTCCCACACCCAAGAAGATCAGCTCTGTATTAATTTTTAGAATTTCCATCAAAGATTAAATTGAACGACAGTCAAGTCTGTTTGTTTCGAAAGTCAATGATAGCCTTCCACAGTGTGCACAGCATCCCTCCCCTGTTTAAAGACACAAGAACATGGTGAAACGAACATTTCATTTGAAACATTGCCCTTGAAATAGAAAAGTGACTTCTTAGCTTTCATCTGCTCTGGTCAGAAGAAGATCCCAAAGTCTGATCAGTTATTATGTATTATTTTTGTATATATTTTCTCATCTTCCCTCCATTCCTTCCCTTTTCACCCCCACAAACTGCTATGTCCCAAAACATCATTTTAGAGTTTCAGCATTTTTGAAATTTGTCTTTGTAACGGTGGGTATAATAGTTTTATGCTTGGGCTGGGCGCGGTGGCTCACGCCTATAATCCCAGCACTTTGGAAGGCCGAGGCAGGCAGATCACGAGGTCAGGAGATTGAGACCATCCTGGCTAACACGGTGAAACCCCGTCTCTACTAAAAACACAAAAAAATTAGCTGGGCGTGGTGGTGGGCGCCTGTAGTCCCAGCTACTTGGGAGGCTGAGGCAGAAGAATGGTGTGAACCCGGGAGGCAGAGCTTGCAGTGAGCTGAGATCATGCCACTGCACTCCAGCCTGGGTGACAGAGTGAGACTCCATCTCGGAAAAAAAAAAAAAGTTATATGCTTGGCCTTAATTAATAGGAAATTATCTCAGATTATACCAGGTTTTTGGAGGGCAAGTCAGCACCTCCTCCAAATATTTATTGAGTATAACACCATCATGAACTCAATTAAAGCACTTGTTTAAGGCAGCTTCAGAATATCTGCATGGACTTAGTCTGCATCTTATTCAAAAAAATTCAAAAAAATTCTTCCAGTTGATTTTCACTTACTAATACAGAAATATTGGTTATTAGAGCCCTCAAAAATAGCATTGTCCAACTAACTCAGTTTACTCAGAGCAGCTAAGAGCTAGAGAGCTCTGTCCAGAACTACAAAGCTAGTTTTGTAGCCTTTGACTCAGCCTGGGCAGATACTCAAGACTTTTTGATATTAGCCTGGTGCTCTTTCCACAGTGACAACAGAAAGAAAAGTGGTACCTTAGTCGCAAGCATTTTAAGTCATCACGTGTAACATAGTAGAGAACATCCAATAGTGTATAATCTTCAGCCAAAAACTGTAGAGAAAGTAGAATATGCACAAAAGATGTTTTATATAACTTTAATAAAGCGCAAACTCTATTCATAATGTAAACCTTGACTATAATTAAAAATGAATCTAATAATGGAATCTACTAAAAACACAATCTTCCAGGATTATTAGGGGAAAGGCCTCCCTATTACTCAATAAATACAAAGAAATGCATCCAGGCCGGGCACAGTGGCTCACGCCTGTAACCCCAGCACTTTGGGAGGCTGAGGCAGGCGGATCATCTGAGGTCAGGAATTTGAGACCAGCCTGACCAAAGTGGTGAAACCCCATCTCTACTAAAAATACAAAAAATTAGCTGGGCGTGGTGGCGTGTGCCTGTAATCCCAGCTACATGGGAGGCTGAGGCAGGGGAATCGCTTGAACCCGGGAGGCAGAGGTTGCAGTGAGCTGAGATTGACCCACTGCACTCCAGCCTGGGCGACAGAGTGAGACTCCGTCTCAAAAAAAAAAAAAAAAAAAAAAAATAGAAATGCATCCATATTAACTTCCAAATGCAAAAAGATTACAAGTGACACAGAACTTCTGAACGGTCTTCTAATGAACAGATGAGACTCACTTGTAATCACATCTGCTGTTCAAAAGCAAATCCTGTATTTAGAAGTTCAATGCTACATAGCTTTGTTTTTTCTCAAGTGGATAAAAAGTGTTCCTGGAAAGGTATTTCCTATGCTTAATTTCTGAACTTATTTTTTCATGGTTAAGCAAAGGCACTTGACTGTAATTCACCATAAAAGCAGAGTCTTAATTTAAACTGCACCTTTATAGTTTTAAATTTTATTATTATTTTTTATATATAGAGACAAAGTCTCACTATATTGACCAGCCTAATCTCCAACACGTGGCCCCAAGCAATCTGCCTATGATTCCCAAAGTATTGGGATTACAGGCAGGAGCCACTGCACCTGGCCTCAAGCTTTTACTTTTAAACCAAATAAAAAGGGCAATTATTTAGTAGATTATCAATTACTGTTCCTTAATTGGGATTTGAGCCTAAGTTAGAGGAATGTATATTCTGGAGTTGTTTAAATGTATTCAGCATAACTTGTTAAATGTAGATTTCTAAGGCGGCCTGAAATTCTACTTAGTTAATAAATTATCAAGTCAAAAGAAGAGATATCTTTATTCTTAATTATTTTAAAATTTTAAATATAAAACAAATTAAAACAATATTGTATTAAGAGGGCCTTTCTATTAAATATTACAATCTTTTAATGTATGCCTGTGTGTTCATATAATGAACATAAACAAATGCTATTCACGCTCATTACAAAAGTCTATAGGGGCTGGGTGCAGTGACTCTCACTTGTAATCTCAGCACTTTGGGAGGCTGAGGTGGGTGGATCACTTGAGGCCAGGAGTTCGAGACCACCCTGGCCAATATGGTGAAACTCAGTTTCTACTAAAAGTACAAAAATTAGCCAGGCTTGGTGGCATTATGCCTGTGATCCCAGCTACTTGAGAGGTTGAGGCAGGAGAATTTCTTGAGCCTGGCAGGCAAAGATTGCAGTGAGCTGAGATCGCACCACAGCATTGCAGCCTGGGCGACAGAGTGAGATTCTGTCTCAAAAAACAAAATTAAAAAAAAGTCTATACAGAGCAGAGAGGAATTAGATTATTACAGGTAAAATATGGTTTGTATAGAAAATATTTCTGAAATAAGTTGACTGGATTCATTTTATTAAGTAGCAATAAAATAGCTGCTGCCCAGTAGAATCTAATAATGTTGAAAAAGAATTAAAAATTTAACAAACAGGCCTGGCGTGGTGGTTCATGCCTGTAACCCCAGTACTCTGAGAGGCTGAGGTGAGAGAATCGCTTGGGCCCAGGAGTTTAAGACCAGCCTGGGCAACATGGTGAGAGTCTCTAAGTTTTTTTTCTTAATTAGCCGGGTATGATGGTTCATGTCTGTAGTCCCAACTATTCAGGAGGCTAAGGTGGGAGGATCACTTGAGCCCAGCAGGTCAAGGCTGCAGGGAGCTATGATCACTGCACTCCAGCCAGGGTAACAGCAAGACCTTGTCTCCAAAAAAATAAAATAAAATAAAATAAAAATAAACATACAAAGAATTAGAAACAAGAAATTTTTTCTTTTAATTCTGTCTTTATTTTTTTCCCACTCTTTCTGGTTTTCATTTCAAACATATAAAATTCCTAAGGGGCTCAGGACCACAGAGCTTTTGCCTGCCTCGCTGTCTTGTGCACACTGCAGCCCCACTGCACAAGGTTCTTCTCTGGTCTCCCTCCCACACCCCTCCTGAACATACATACAATTCGCCTATTTATTCCCTCATATTCCGTTAGCCTTCAGCTCTTTCATCCCCTTCTCCAACAACCTTCCCCAACCTCTCTCTCCCTGTCTAATAACACCTGATACCTTTTTCTTCATAGAATTTACCAGTGTGGAATCACATTTGTATCTGTGGAGTCAGCTGATTATCACGTGCCTACCCTGGTCTGTAAGCCTCAGGAGGGCAGGGCTGGGTCTGATTTGCTCACCAGTGTATCCCCTGTGCCCATCACATAGCAGGCACCCAACATTATGAAACCAAGTGAAAGAATACTTGTCCCACAGACAGTTTTCTTTACCCGGCTTATAGTGTCTTCATCAGCTCCATTCACTCTCAGCCAGTCAGTAAGTTCAGAATCTTCAGTATTTGTGCCAGAAGAATTTAGATGAAATACAGGCAATTCAGGAATTTCTAGAACAGAATTTTGGGAAGATATTCTTAGTTTCACCGAACAGAGGTCATCTGAGACCCTCACAATCAACAGACATTTATTGATACTTTAAAAGATTTTGCTCTATCAGAGAACACTTCATAGAAACAATTGAGATGAGCAGTATAAATGATAATATGAATAAAACTCAGACAAGTGAATTTACTAGTAAACAAGGAGCAAAAGCAATAATGAAATGATACTCCTATGTTACACTTTCATATCAAGTTTATGGTTTCTTAGAATAAACTCTGTGCACCAAAATTAGACTTTGTGTTTTTCATGCAATACAGATGAACACAATTAGCAGAGAACTATATAATTATCATAATCTCTTTTTCCACTGTGAAAGAGCCACATATCTAAACAAATAACTATGAATTCTGTTTTCCTCTAAATGGGCTAAATAACATTCTCCCCACCTATGCCTTTTTACTAATACATCTTTATTCTATTTAAGCCTCTTCAAATTATAAGGAAAAAAAGCTAGAATACACAGAATATAAATACAATATGACAAAAAAGTATTATTTATTCTAGTAATCTCATTGTGAAATCTTTAAAAATAAAGACTAAAAACAGAGAGCCCTATTTACCTCAGTAATACATAATCTCAGGAAAAGATGATTATGAATAATCTATTTTTACTGCACTTGTAAGAAATGAGTTTGCTACAGTTAAAAATTGGATTTTTTTTTTAAAGGAATTCCTGCTTGCAGTCATGGTAGAAGTGAGAAATGCTGACTTAGCCACAAATAAAACTTCCTGTTGGCTTTCTTGGCTCTTTGTGGCAGCCTGGCTGAACAGTATTACTACAAAACTTTCTGCTATTCACCTATGGGTTGGGACTTAAGCTTCAGGTGTTTAATTTCTTGGTCTTTTTCTTCAATAGCTCGATGAAGGAGTGCTTGTAATTCTTTCTCTTTCCGAACCAATTCTTCCAGTAATCTGCAGAAGAAAAATATATTGTTTGACAGGAGGTGACACAGGGTGACCTTCTATTTTTATTTTTATTTTTTAGATACAAGGTCTCTCTCTGTTGCCTAGGCTGAGTGTAGTGGCCCAATTATAGCTCACTGCATCCTTAAACTCTTGGACTCAAGCGATCCTCCTATCTCAGTTTTCCAAGCAGCTGGGAACACAGGCATGCACCACCATGCCTGGCTAATTTGTTTTTTTTTTTGTAGAGACAGAGTTTTGCTATGTTGTCCAAGCTGGTCTCTGAACTCCTGGCCTCAAATGGTCTTTCCACCTCAGCCTCCCAAAGCTCTGGGATTATAGGTGTGTGCACACGCCACTGTGCCAGGCCTAGGGTAACCTTCTAGACATGAGCTATAATAAGCACAGACACCCCTGATTTTATTGAAATAAAGATTCTTGTCCCCCCTGGGGTGAGTTCTGAGACTGTATTTATAATGAGCTCCCAAGTGACACTGATGTTGCAGGTTCACAGACCCTCATGTCCAGAAGCAAAGCTTTGGAAGACTGTGCTTGCCAGCAAGAATTCAAAACCTCCACCACAGACTGTTTGCCAAAATCTTCAGAGATGTGTTCTGATATTTCTTTTTATGACCATAAATGTCAAAGATATAAATATGGGATACAGATATTAACAGACCTATATTTTACAGGTATGGACCCCCATTTAAAAAAGTTGGCAAATGTGCATAATATCATAATCAATGCAAATCAGAAAGGTAATCACTTTTTGTAAACTATGTAAATTTGAGAAACAGTCATACGTGAGGTCGCCTAGAATATCTGGCACATAACAAATTCTCGATAAATGTTCATGGTTGTGGCTACAATTGTGATTGTTGCTATTATTCCTCTCCCTTCTAAGGGGGCGGGGGTGAAGTGGGTAAAAGGATAGCTGTGTTCCTGGTACATTCAGTTCCTAGTTGGCATCTGATGCAGTCTCCAAAGAAACAAGGAGAAACTGTGATATTCATACCAAAGTTCTTACCCACAGAAGGTTTGCTGTGCAACTGAGAGCCAACTGGTAACCTACTCACCATTTCCAATAGAATTT
Source organism: Hylobates moloch (assembly GCF_009828535.3). Classification (NCBI taxonomy): domain Eukaryota; kingdom Metazoa; phylum Chordata; class Mammalia; order Primates; family Hylobatidae; genus Hylobates; species Hylobates moloch. The sequence goes on from NW_026652277.1 coordinate 154,348,942, forward strand.
CTCAAAGAAAACATTCCAAGTTATGAAAAGAGGTGCTCTAATTTTTTAGAAAAGTATCTTAATGTAAGTTGGATTCAGAAATAATTTAAAATATATCATTATTAAGATTATCAAGATAAATCATTGCATAACCTACAGCTCTTAACCAACTCTATTTGTTTCATTTTCTGAGTATTGATAGATTTAACTCAAGACCATGTTCCATCGAAAAGTTTGTTTCTGCTTCACTTGACATACTCTGAAGGCAGCATCGTGCAACTGATAGATCTGGGCTTGTGTTCTGGTTCAGCCCTGCACTTCCTGTGTTAACCTTAGATAAATTACCTAATGCCTCCAGGCTTCAGTTTTCAAATCATTTGTAAAAAAGAAAACTAAAGCTTCCAGAAAAGATTATTGTGAGCATTAAATGAGACAGCATAGGTACAGTGCCAAGTCAGTGTCTGGTCTTTAATAAGGGCTGTTCTGTTCCTTGCTGCCTCAGTCCCTGGAAAAGAGCCTTTCCAGGACTCAGTGGGAAGGAAACCTTCCTAGACCCCCAGGCTCGACCCCATTCCCACAGGACATAAAGATGAGATCCTCAGAGAGAAGGGATCACAGCAGAGAGGTAGCAGAGGTGGGACAAAAGTAAAACACAATGAGAGGTAGACAGAGAAGGTGGGTGGAGGAAAATAAGTTAACAAAGACAGCTGCAGGGTCAGTGTGGTGCACAATGAGGTGGATGAAATAGCATGAACTGAAAGCTAGAAGAGGGAGCAGAGGGTCTTGGAGGGAGGCTTCTTATCTCTTCCAAAACAAATGATATCCAAAGAAATGGGCAGGAAGCTCTGTGTGAATGTTTAAGTTGGCAGTTTTTTGATCTGGTATGTATTTTTGTCCTACTTGCTAATTTATACGTATAGGATAGTGATGGTATCTTCTTACTGTTTTCTCAAGGAACACAGTGACGTTTTCTAGAGTTTAACCTATGTTTGTCTAGACTATGTAATTTCTTTTTATCTTTTGTTGAAGTAAATGAAATATGGTCTGAGAAGGACTCCGTTCTTGCATATTTGAGTCTTCGTGGACAAACTATAACTTAACAGGTAGGCAAGATTGAAACCTAACTTAAGAGTATGCGTCTGTAACAATAGCTGAGTCTTGGCTAATCCCAGGAGCCATACTTTAATCACTCATACACTGCTGAGTGTTCAAATAAGGTGAACGCCAACCCATAACAAATCCAGCTTTTTCTGTACACTTCTGATTTCTGTACATCACTTTACTTTTATTTTCTATAAATTTGTTCTGGCCACAAGGCATCCCTGGAGTCTCTCTGAATCTGCTGTGATTCTAGAGGCCACCTGATTCACAAACTATTTTTTTCTTCTTCAGTTAAACTCCATTAAATTTAATTTGTCTGAAGCTTTCTTTTAACACCTTAAACACCAGAACTTCAACACTGGAAGCAGAGTATTGACAGCCTACCTCATTTGCTCCAAATCCAGCTCTTAGAAGTATTTGTCTTAAGAACAATCCAGTACATCAATTTTATTTTTACTTTGTGTTTATTTAGTAGGGCAATATTTTGAAATCAAGGCAACTGTCTGCCTTTCTGTTCCAAAAAAGTATGGCAGGATCTGCCACGAGGTCAATTTTTAACCTTGGATGGGCAGGAGTGGTGAGGTGGATTGGTGGGTAATTCCAGAACTGTAGGATGGGGAAATTAGATAAACAGGCAGCTCCTATTGAGACAGGTTTTTGTTTTTGTTTTTGAGATAGGGTCTTGCTCTGTCACCCAGGCTGGAGTGCAATAGTGCAATCATGGCTCACTGCAGCCTCAACCTCTTGGGCTCAGGTGATCCTCCAAGCAGGATAAACCTGATTTCCCTTCATCAGTGATCATCCTAAATATTCTAAGCTTACAATTTTTAATATGAGAGCTACAACCTTTCCTAAAAACACACTAACATTTCCTCTAGATTCATTTTGCGATAGGTATGCCTTTATATTTCAGGTAGTATTCAACTGAAAATTAGAAGGACCAATATGGACAGGACTGGTCCCTTATTTCAATTACTTGGTTTTTGTACTAGAGCAGCTGTCCTTTCTTCAAATCATGCATGAAGCAAACATCGTCCCTCATCTCACTTTTCTGCAGGTGATGGAGAGCCGTGGGAGATATTACTGAAAAAGGAAAAACGAGGCTGATTATCTGTAGATTTCACAGGTTCAAATGTAAATATATAGAGTAAAAAGCGTAAATGTGTGGGTTGTTGTGAAAACTGCAGTTACATACTAATGTAATAAAGAAATGTGGGTAAATGCTAGTCTTTTCAACAGAGATGGGCAGATGTGAGAAGCAGGCCCTCAGCTAGAACCAAGAGACCCTCAGAAGAGAAAGGGGAAGCTGTGAAGAAAGTGGCCGGAAGCCCTCAGGGACTGCAGATGGCCCAAGCATCGTAGACAGTGGCGCCAGGGTGGTGAACACAACGCTAACCAAATAGACCAAGGAGAGAACAGAAAGGAGTTGTGTCTAGGCTGCATTAGGAGAGGCAGGTCCTATTGACATAGCCAGGTGTGTAGACAGGAGGTTTCAGGGCCAGAAAAGCAGATATACCAGCTCTTTGGTAAACAAAGTAGCTTTACTATCTGTGTAATTCTAACCAGAAGTCATGGGTGGGAGGAGGTCAACCAAAACAGTAATGAGTGAACTTTCTTCCTCCAGAGATCACAGCAGGAGTCCAAAAAACACCACCACGCAGGACTGGGCAACAAAGGGAAACCTAGAGATAAGTGACTAACACGGACACCTTCCATAACGATGGGGTGTTATCCTTGGACTCGTGCTTGAGAAGAGGAGGAATGAGGCAAACCAAGATTTCCATGAAGTCTCAGAAGAGAAAAGACCCAAGTTCTTTCTCACTAAATAGTAGAGATGGCAAGAGCTGGGTTTCAGAGGACAAAACTGGGATATGAAAGTCAGAGAGGCAATCTCCCTTTATTAAAATAAGACTGCTCTATGCACATCGTAGAAGATGTGTCTATATGGATTTACTTAACCATGCAACCAAATTTCATGTTTCTGAATATAGGATGAGCTTTTACCACTCGTACTCATTTTGGTATACAAGCTTGCCTTTAAAAACCTAAACTTTATGACTGGAAATAAGATATTTTTAATCTCCCTGGTGAACAACTAGAATTTTCAATTAAGGTTTCTAAATATTTGAACAACTTTTATTGATTCGCTTAAAAAAAAAGTTTTTAATGCAAACCCAGAGTCATAAAGTCAGTTTCCCACATGTCAACTGTAGGCAGCACAGGAAGCTATAAATCATAAAAATTCAGACCTTGAACTGTACCAACAACATCTGCGAAGAACAGGAAACATTTGCTGTTAATAATCTGATCCTGTGGGTTCTATGCTACCAAATTATCAAAGGCAAATTATACTCCAGATATGTTACAGCATATCAAAAATAAAATAGAATCATAAATGTGGTCAATTATCTTCCTTTTTAGGTTCTAAAATACAAATCTTTAGCAACATTAATTAGTTTTGTTCCCTCGACCTCAGTGATCTTCCTCTCCTATAAGAACGGCTTTGAAAAACATGAGCTTTCTGTTCTTTCAGCTATCTAGTGGGAAGTACATGCTGCTCTGAGCCTGTTTCTTAGACAGTCTATGAGGCTACAACGAAGCTATTGGAAAACTCTTAGGGCACCTGGAGATGAAGAAGTAATCAAATGCTGCTGAAAAAGGCTTAAATTGGTAGAGGCAGAAAGTGGTATTTGACAAAAGAGGCTAAACTAAACCTCTCTTGTTTTATAAAGAAAGGCATTCAATCAAGTTTCCATGAATGGGATAAGGGCATCATATTCTGTAGACCAAAAACACATGCTCTTTAGTAAAAGTAAAAGAAAAGAAACCAACCCACGTCAGTGTAGGACTTACCTGTTGGTTTCTATTTTCATCCTTCCAAGCTGTACATTCAGTGACCGGTGAGCACTCTGGGAATCATGAGACACAGTAGAACTGAGCGTGCTCACGCCTGAGGTAGCCACGGCATCTTCAAAGACAGCCTGAGGTCTTCGGACAGTTTGATTTGAAGGCTGTTCTTCATGGTCATCTTCTACATCCAAGTCTTCTTGATCAGCAGTATCACTCTCAGATGCAAGGCTGAAATGTGGCCTTAGTTCTGTTTGGCATAATATCAGTGGTAGAGTTTATAAAATATGACTCATTGCCTTAATTTCTTAAGATAGGAATGCTACCCTCCTGCACCACCATCAATGAGATATATATTCCAAACTGCTTTTCCAAAAGTGAGGATGGATTTCTGTGCACTCAGATTTGTTCTTCTATTGAACTTGCAAAATTCACAAGATATGATCTAATTCAAACAGAAGGAAAGAATGATCTAATTCAAACAGAATGATTTAATTCAAGAATGATCAATACATATGTATTGAATGATCAATACATATTCATATTGCACACATGTGGGGAAAATGCTAGAAATCTGAAAGAAAGGTAAAGATGTAAAAACCTTTTAAGAATATTTAAGGCCAGGCGCGGTGGCTCATGCTTGTAATCCTAGCACTTTGGGAGGCTGAGGCAGGCGGATCACGAGGTCAGGAGATCGAGACCACGGTGAAACCACGTCTCTACTAAAAATACAAAAAAATTAGCCGGGCGTGGTGGCGGCGGGCACCTGTAGTCCCAGCTACTCGGAGAGGCTGAGGCAGGAGAATGGCGTGAACCCAGGAGGTGGAGCTTGCAGTGAGCCGAGATTGCGCCACTGCACTCCAGCCTGGGCGACAGAGCGAGACTCCGTCTCAAAAAAAAAAAAAAAAAGAATATTTAAAAGTGTTTATACAAGTAAAGTTCATTTTCAGATTACATAATATCTGACAACTATTAACTTGCTTACAGGTAAGGAAACTGAGCTATACAGAGATTATATAAACACATATGAATATGCAGAATGCTTTCTGCCTGTAACATCCAAAATATAAGGGGATGCAGGGCAGGTGCTGAAAATGCCACACGCAGGCTGATACATTAGTAAGACTATCTCTCTTTGACTATTGGGCTGATTTCTAGTGCGTGTTCTCCTCTAACCTGTTGACTAACCATTGAAATTTAAACTATAGAAGTCACAAGTTTCCAACTTAAACATACTATATAACATGGGATCATCTGCATGTCAATTTAGAACTTGGATGATATTGTGGCTGGGCACAGTGGCTCATGCCTGTAATCCCAGCACTTTGGGAGGCCAAGGCAGGCAGATCATGAGGTCAGGAGTTCGAGATCAGCCTGGCCAACACAGTGAAACCCTGTCTTTACTAAAAATACAAAAATTAGCCGGACGTGGTGGCATGCTACTTGGGAGGCTGAGGTAGGAGAATCACTTGAACCCAGGAGGCAGAGGTTGTGGTGAGCCGAGATCGTGCCACTGTACTCCAGCCTGGCAACAGAGCGAGACTCCGTCTCAAAAAAAAAGAAAAAAAAAAAAACTTGGATGATATTGTAAACCAAAAATAAAATTCTAAGCCCTGCAACTGACTGAAGAACCACCTACCCCCAGGCCAAGGGGATCCCCAAGAAAACCTGAAAAAATTAGTTCAGGCCATGATGGGAAGACAAGGTCAGATACTCCTTGTTATACCTCCTCCTTTTGGAGTTTAGGCACAACTGACCAGCATTACCATTAAAACAAAGATCATAAGGCTGACAAAACAGACTCTTTGTAGCAATAAGATAACAAATTCCAACCTGACTCTAGTATAGCATCCCATGACAAACAACGGGCCATAAAGGAAGTCAAAGTATTTTGCCCCAAAATATATTTCTTTGACATATTTTGGAATGGTCCTGCAAAGTCATCACTTGTGGGAGAAATCTGCATTCTGTAGAGAATCCCCTTCCCTTTCCAGGTCTTTTCCTGATCCAGGACAGATTCAACTAAGAGTCTGACACTTTTTAAGGTCCAATAAGAGATTTTACCATCTATTCTCTCTGTAGCTTGTTACTTAGGGGCTTCATCTACATAATAAGAACCTTGGCTTCCACAATAGCCCTTATCTTAACTCAAGCATTTCTTTACGCTGACTTCAACTCTTCAGGCAAAGCTTAACTCTTTCAACCAATTGCCAATCTTTGAATCTACCTATGACCTGGGACCCCAACCACCTCCCTACCTCCCAGTCCCTGCCAGATGTCCTGCCTTGCTGGGCTGAATGTCTACCTTACGTATATTGCTTTATGTCTTTGCCTGTAACTTCTGTCTCCCTAGAATGTATACAAGCAAGCTATAACCCAACTGCCCTGGGCACATGTTTTCAGGACCTCCAGAAGCTCTGTCACAGGCCATAGTCACTCATATTTGGCTCAGAATAAACTTCTAAATATTTTACAGAGTTTGGCTATTTTTTGTCAACAATATCTTCCCATAAGAAAAAATACTATAAATTGTAATTAAATCCTTAAACTTGGTCCACAAAAAGGAATTACAGTCATAATTTAAGTGAAATCAAGGTAGCAGAAATACTGAATTTTCACTCCATATGCTCTGGCCCATAGAACATTTATCAGATCACGGAACCTACTAAAAATCTGATGAAAGTCATAAAAACTCTTCCCAGAAGAAAAACACATTCATGCAACATTTTGCCTAGATTTCCTGGTTTTACCTAGATTTTGCTATATTTGCACAGACTGCCTGAAGCCTCTCCCAAGCCCATGAACCACAGGTTAAGAGCCTGTGTGTAGAGGAGGGGAGTCCAGTGGGAGAAATGGAGGACCCCATCCCACCATTCTTATATGGGCACTTTGGCAAGGTCACCAAAGGCCTGCCAGCCAAATCCTCTAGGTAACTTTTTATCTTTACTCTACTTGATCTGTGGACAGTATTTTCCTCTAAATCTCTGGCTGCTATTTCTCTTCTTCAGAGCCTTCTTATCTACTACCTGCCCACTTTTTAAGCTGGAACCTGGGATTCTATCCTTCAATTTTTTTATGTTTCTACTTTTGCTCCATAGATGAGCTCATTCAACTCCATGAAGGTTAAGTACTTCTGATGTGTGGATGACAAACTCTACACTTCTAGCCCCAGTCCTGTTACATCTAGAACATCCTGGACATTACTGTTTGGTAGGCACCTTAAATTCAACAATCTAAAGAGAACTCATCATCTTTTGATCATAACAAAAACCAGAGTGTCCTTTTTCAAGGCCCGGTTTACACAGACCTGGCTTTCTTTATCCCTCTTTTAAAATTCTGTATAGTGGTTTTAAAAAGTGCATGACAGAAAATGTAGCATCTTAACCATTTCTGAGTACACAGTTCAGTATTGTTAAGTATATTAACAGTGCTATGCTACCAATCTTCAAAACATTTTCATTTTGCAAAACTCAAACTCTGCCCATCAACAACTCCCCATTACTCCCTCTTCTCAGTTTCTGGAAACTACCATTCTACTTTCTGTTTCTATGAATTTGACTACTCTAGATACCTCACGTTTATAGTTATAGGAGACAGATAAATTCCTGGGCAGACAGGGATCGATCTCCAGTGACCTGATCTTCAAGCCAAGGACAGTTTAAGGCCTGAGAAGCAAGCTGCCAAATCCGGAGAGAGTCCACAACCAGAGTGAGAACTTCTATCCCCATCTTACTCTCTCTCAGTTGGTTCCTTCTGAATGACATCTTTTAACGAATCAAATGGTGCTTTTTCCAAGACCATCCATGGGCCAATCAGCATGCACCCCCCTATTCTAAGCCCATAAAAACCCCAGACTCAGCATCACAGATGGCTACCCAATTTCAAGTCCCCTCTCAATGCTGAGAACTTTCTTTCTGTCACTCAATTAGATTCTACTCTGCTTCACTCACTCTCCAATGTCCATGTGCCTTGATTCCTCTTGGTCACGGGACGAGAACCCAGAACTCACTGAACTGTGGGAATGAAAGCGATGTAGCACTCCTGCTCGCCAAGCTGTCGGCAGCAGAAGTAATAGAGCTGTAACACTCCCTCCCACTTGCCGAACAATGGGAGAGAAGAAGCCACCGGGTGCCACTCCATCCCACTTGCTGAATTACAGGAGTGAAAAGGCCATAAAATTATGGAATCATATACTATTTGTCTTTTTGTGACTGGCTTATTTTACTTAGCATAATGCCCTTAAAGTTCATCCATGTTGTAGCATGGGTCAGAATTTCCTTCCTTTCTAGGGCTGAATAATGTTCCATTATATGTATACACCACATTTTGTTTATCCATTCATCTGTTGCTAGATACTTGGGTTGCTTCCACCTCTTGGCAATTGTAAATAGTACTGCTATGAATATGAATGTGCAAATGTCTCTTTGAAATCCTTCTTCTAGTTTTTTTGAATATATATCCAGAAGAGAAATTGCTGGTTCACAAGGGTGCTTGCTTCTATCTTTAATTTCTGAGGAGCCATCATACTGTTTTCCACAGTAGCTGTACCATTTTACATTCCCAACAACAGTGTACAAGGATTCCAATTTCTCCATGTCCTCACGCTTTACGTCTTAAGGCTAACCAAACTTCACTTCTACTCTATCTCATCTCTTATTCCAAAATCCCATTTCTTAATTTATCGATAGTATAGTAGGAGTAAGTCAAAATCATGTGTTTTAGTTTTGTAAACCCAGCACTGATTGCAGGGGGTAAACATATTAGGTCTTCAAAAATTGTTGGCAGAATGGAAGAGTATTCCTACTAGGGTTATTTGTATTTATAAAGCAATAAAATAATTTAAAAATAATTTAAGAAAGTGTGATTCTAGATTAAATTAGAGGACAAGGTTAGACCTTTTACAACTTTCTATAATTATTCTTAAATTTATTTTATGATTTCTAAACTGATTTTTTTTTTTTTAAGACGGGATTTTGCTCTTGTTGCCCAGGCTGGAGTGCAATGACGCGATCTTGGCTCACTGCAACCTCCACCTCCTGGGTTCAAGCGATTCTCCTGCCTCAGCCTTCCGAGTAGCTGGGATTACAGGCATGCGCCACCAAGTCTGGCTAATTTTGTATTTTTGTAGAGATGGGGTTTCTCCATATTGGTCAGGCTGGTCTCGAACTCCTGACCTCAGGTGATCTGCCCACCTCGGCCTCCCAAAGTGCTGGGATTACAGGCGTGAGCTGCCGTGCCTGGCCCTAAACTGAATTTTTTTTTTTTTTTTTTTTAATTAGAAGAGGTTTATTCCCTGCAGCACTTTCACAATCACAGAAGGCACCTATATTTTAAATGTAGTCTACATTGGCCCGGCTTATGAACTGCAAACTTCTATGATTACAATTCACTTTTTTAAATTAAAAAATTTTTAAATAATGTTAAAAGGTTTGTAGTCCTGTTGACTATAATCTCACTTTTAGGGAAGGAAAATTTATAATCCTATTATATTTAAATATCCTCTCAATTCTGTAAACTTTAAATTATCATTTTATGTATGTATATATGACATAAAAAGTTCTCTGAAATAATTTAAAGAAAGTAGAAACTTGTAAGTTCATGCAGTGCTTTGTTATTTTGGTCTTTCGTGGTGGCTCCCTGAGTGCATGTCATCAGATTAGACATTGTAAAATATGCAAATGACATAGAACATCTGGTCCTTTTTCTCAAAGAGATGACGATCTAAAGGAGAACTAGGGCAAATATACAGAAGAGTGCTGAGAGCACATGCAAATATAACATGAAATTATAAGTATAAATTAATGCAGCTACAAATATCTCAGATTATCTCAGGTATAGACCCAGTTATATATATAATTCACATGTACATTGAGATAGTTAATTGTATATGTCAACTTGACTGGGCTAAGGATGGCCAGATAGCTGGTAAAACATTATTTTGGATGTGTCTGTGAGGGGTGAGGGTGTTTCCAGGAGAGATTAGCATTTGAATCAATGCACTTGGTAAAGAAGATAGCCCTCTCCAATGTGGGCAGGCATCATCTAATCCACTGAGGACCTGAATAGAACAAAAAGATGGAGAAAGGGTGAATTCTCTTTCTCTCTTCTTGAGCTGGGACATCCACCTTCTCCCACTCTTGGATATCAGAGCTCTTGGTTCTCAGGCCTTCAATTTCAGTCAGCTCCCCTGGTTCTCAGGCCTTTGGAGTCAGACTGATTATACATACCACCAACTTTCTTGGTTCTCCAGTTTACTGATGTTATATGGTAGAACTTCTCAGCCTCCATAATCACATGAGCCAATTCCCATAATAAATCTTCTCTTATATATCTCTATGTATCCTATTGGTTCTGTTTCTTTGAAGGACCCTAACACATACATGTAGTAAGAGTGCTAAGTGGTAAATAAAGTACATTTGCAGTGACTAAATCCAGTGGTAGTTTACTCACTCACTGAGGGATTCATGGAGGCTGAAGGGCCTATGCAGAGTTCGGAAGGAGGGGAGCCTTGGCTTGATAGAGAAAGAGGGAAATGTATTTGAGAGAATGAAGCTCAAACAGTGGCCCAGGACCCTCTGGGAACAATGTAAAGCAGAGGGGACTGTCAGGAGAGAGCCATGTGTCAGGAGAAAGGTTGGGACTCAAGGGGGCCTTAAAGCCCATGAGTGGAAAAGCGGAGGCAGTGTATTGTTTCCAAACCAGCAAGATGGGATCAACAACAAAACTATTCCCACCCAAATGGTTACTTCCCCAGAGGAAGGAAAATAACTACACCAAGTTTCTTTTTCTTTTCTTTCTTTCTTTCTTTTTTTTTTTTTGAGACGGAGTCTCACTCTGTCGCCCAGGCTGGAGTGCAGTGGCATGATCTCGGCTCACAGCAACCTCCGCCTCCCAGGTTCAAGTAATTCTCCTGCCTCAGCCTCCTGAGTAGCTGGGATTATAGGCGTGCAGCATCACACCTGGCTAATATTTGTATTTTTAGTAGAGACGGGGTTTCACCATGTTGGCCAAGCTGGTCTCAAATTCCTGGCCTCATTTTGAGAGGCCTTGGCCTCTCAAAGTGCTGAGATTATAGGCATGAGCCACCATGCTTGGCCTAGGCCAAGCTTCTTTAACACAGGGTATTTCTAATGCTTAGTAAGATCATAATACTTGTGAGTGCAGGGTATCACACTTGCACAAAGCTCCTCGTATGTACACAATGCTGTTCAATTCACATTAATGTGAACTTGGAGCACGTGCTTGATTCAGTTAACAACTGGTGGTAATATCAAGTGCTTGAAGCAGCTTTTAACGATTATTGTTGATATAGGAAGTATGCTTACATTATCAATACTCTTAACTTAGCACTGCCATCATAGTCTCTGCACTCAGCATTACTCCATCTGGTCACCCACAAGCAGACTACTAGAGGACTAATGCTGCCAATAATCTAAAGGCTGATTCTTGATGACAAGTGAGAAAATTGTCTGAGAAAAAACAAATTCTTAAGGGACTTGTACTGTACTCTCTGTTCTGTGTGCTCCTTTTGGAAAAAAGATTAAACACTTTTTTTTTAACTTTTTATTTTGAAATAATTTTAGGATAACAGAGAAGTTGCAAAAACAGTGCAGAGAGTTCCTGTACAGCCTTCAGCCACTTGCCCTCACCTTAACAGTTTATATACCTTTGGCACTATTATCAAAACCAGGAAATTAACATTGATACAATACTATTTTTTTTTGAGATAGGGTCTCACTCTGTCCCCCAGGCCAGAGTGCAGTGGGGCAGTCTCTGCTCACTGTGGCCTTGACCTCCTGGGCTCAATGGATCCTCCCGCCTCAGCCTCCCTAGTAGCCAGGACCACAGGCACATGCTGCCATGCCTGACTTATTTTTGTATTTTTTATGTAGAGATGGGGTTTTGCCACACTGCCTGGGGTGATCTCAAACTCCTAGGCTCAAGCAATCCTCCCACCTTAGCCTCCCAAAGTGCTGGGATTATAGATGTGAGTCACCACACCTGGCTTTGATACAATATTATTAATTAATCTATGGACACTATTTGAATTTCACCAGTTTTCCTACCAATGTCCTTTTTCTGATCAAGGAACCCTCATTATAATTAGTTGTCATGTTGCCTTAGTCTCTTCCAATATGTAGCTAGTATTTCTTTATTTCTCACGACTTTCACCCTTTTGAGGAGTATTGGTCAGGTTTTTGTAAAATGTCTTTTATTTGAGGTTTACTGATGTCTTGCTGTGATTAGGTTGAGGGCTGTGCATTTTTGGCAAGAACACCACAGTGTGACGCTGTGTCCTTCTCAGGGCATCCTATCAGGAGGTACATGACGCTGATGTGTCTTCTTACTAGTGATGCTTACCTTGATCATTTGGTTGAGGGGGTGTCTGCCACATTCCTTCACGGTAAAATTACTGTTTTCTCTTTGTAGTTAGTAAATATCTTGTGGGGAGACACTTTGAAAACCATCCACATATCCTGTTTCTCCTCATTCTTTTGCCTACTTTAGCAGTCATTGATGATCCTTGCCTGCAATAATTATTACTGTGGTGTTTGCCTACTACTGATTTTCTGTTTTCCTCATTCATTTTTATTTATCAATCGCAATTCTACCATAACAAAAAGCTGACCTTTCTCATCCATATATTTATTCAATTATTTATATTAATATGAACTCATGGATGCTTATTCTATAATCTATAATCCAATATGATAATTATTTTATTGTTCAGATTGTTCTGGCTTGGACTGTTTGGAACATTTTCAGGTTGGCTCTAGTGTCCTTTCAATAAATCTCCATCCTTTTTGACACTTTCTTATTTCTGGCATCACAAGGTGTTCCAGGTATTTCTTTATTTATTTATGACTTGGGGTCTCGCTCTGTCACCCAGGCTGGAGTACAGTAGTGCAATCATAGCTCACTGTAGCCTCTATCTCCTGGGCTCAAGTGATCCTCCCACCTCAGCCTCCCAAGTAGCTATGGGCACGCACCACTATGTCTGGCTAATTTATTTTTATTTTTTTAGAGACAGGGTCTTGATATTTTGGCCAGGCTGGTCTCAAACTCCTGGCCTCAAGCAATCCTCCTGCCTTGGCCTCACAAAGCCTTAGGATTACAGGGGTGAGACACCATGCCCAGCTACAATCTTTTATTTCCCCTGCCCCCAGCCCAGAATCAACCACTTCTCCAAGGAAACTGATTCCTTTTATTGAAGAATGGCATTTAGAAACCAAGATTTGAGTCTTCTCAGCAGACAGATCTAGGAAATGAATGTACGATCGTGTATGGTATAATAACATTTCAGTCAAGGATGGCTCGCATATACTACAGTGGTCCCATAAGATTGTAATACTGTATTTTATGATACCTTTTGTATGTTTAGACACACAAACACTTACCACTGTGTTAAAATTGCCTACAATATTCAGTATAGTAACACACCATACAAATTTGTAGCCCGGGAGCAATAGGTCATACCATACGGCCTGGGCATCTAGTAGGCTCTGCCATCTAGGTTTGTGTAAGTCCACTCTAGGATGTTTGCAGAAGGAAAAAATTGCCTAAGGACGCATGTCTCAGAACACAGCCCTGGCGTTAAGCAATGCATGATTGTACCACTGATGGTATACTTTTTAAAATTTGTGGTCTTCTTTCGCGTGTCTTCTGAAATGGCAGGTTAACTGTAGTATCTTATATCTAAAAGGAATTTTTACCAGGGGCATTTGAAGACCGTCTGTTTTTCATGTAATTTCTTTGTATCTTAATGGCATAACAAAATCTTTCAGGACATCTGGAAATTTGATGGAGTTGTTGAATGACTGACATCACTTCATCTTGTCCACATATTTCATCATTTGTATATTGGTACACAGTGTATATGGACTTATCTTATCCTGAGGGAAATACAAAAAGTACTGTCTCCATGTAATTCTCCTCTAAAATTTCCACTTTTCAAAAATAAATGTTTTCAAACAGTAACTTCAATTGAAATCAGAAACTCCTAGTGGCCTCGAAGAAACCAATTTCATGGTGGAAGGACAAAGTCCTTTCTTTAGCAAACACTTTTAATAAACAATGTGCCTTGTTCCACACATGGTTGATCACAGCAGTGTCCATCCCTGGGACACTCGCGCAAGGACAGCTCCCTCTCTGCAACCTCCCTGCTGTTCTCCCTAAACCTAACAGAGTTTCACCTACAGTTACTTTTGCTTTTTAAACTTTCTATTCTGGGAGAATTTTAGATTCATGGAAACATTGCAAAGATAGTACAAAGAATTCCTGTATACCATCCACACAGCTCTTCCTAATATATCTTACATAACTATGGCATGTTTTTCAGAATGATTAAACTAACATTGGTACAAACTATTAACTAAATTGCAGACTTCACTCAGATTCTCAGTTTTTCACTAATGTTCATCTTCTATTCTGGATACCACATTACATTAGGTAATCATTACTAAAAGGAAGTTTGCTTTTTTTAATTAAGTGAACGGATCATTTATATGCTATTTAAGTTGTTTCAAAATATACTCTTTTTCCTTTCTTCACTTAGGTGTCCTTAATTTAGGTTACTACTGTGTTTAACTCATGGCCCATATCTCTCCCTTTCAGTGATATACACTATTCCCCCTTCATCCCATAGATCTTTTGAATATCTAACCCCTCTGTAGTACATTCCCTACAACCAGCCTTATCCTAATGATAAAGCATCTGAATATAAGTATTGTTTGACTTCCTTAGAGCATGAATTTCTTAGGTTCACATCCAACTACTAATCATGTGCTTCAAAGTCTCTCTAGAATTTTTTTCTAAGTTTCTACACCATACAAATTTTCCACCCTAATTTGTTATAATCAGGTGAAACTCATTTACTTATTGTTTCAACCAAATATGAATCAGGGATCCACTGTTTTCCAGACACTGTGCTGGACAGTATGCTAGGCTCAGAATAAAATAAACCACGAACAGTTACCCTCTGGTGAGGGTAGCCATTAAACTAGAAACAAAAGGAGTTTCAGATTGTGGCGTCACAAATAGGTGAAAACCATTTCCAAGGAGAGAGAATAACAGAGGGAACCTACTTTAGATTTGGTGATAGGTTCAGACTCTCGGTGGCCTGAAGAATGCAAAGATGCAAGCCACAGGACAGGAGAGACATGGGGTGGAGGTGTGTTCCAGGTAGAAGTAACATGCTCAGGGATAGCAGAACTTCTGTTTCTTTCTTACATAAGAAATAACTTAATCTTGACCAATGTTTAACATAAAGATTGACACGGATGCTCTCA
Organism: Hylobates moloch; assembly: GCF_009828535.3. Lineage (NCBI taxonomy): Eukaryota > Metazoa > Chordata > Mammalia > Primates > Hylobatidae > Hylobates > Hylobates moloch. The sequence continues at coordinate 154,364,157 of NW_026652277.1, forward strand.
CTGTCATGTCAAACACTCACGTGATCTATGAGAAGAGACGGAATTCCACAACTCAGAAGGGTTGGCCTGAACTTAAAAGTTTGTAGTACCATTTATAAATAATTTTAATTTAAAAATATTTCAGGGCCAGGTGCAGTGGCTCACGCCTATAATCACAGCACTTTGGGAGGCCGAGGCGGGAGGACAGCTTGAGCCCAGGGGTTTGAGACTAGCCTGGGCAACAGAGTGAGACTTCGTCTCTACTTACAAAAAAAAAAGAAAGAAAACTAAAATGAAAATATTTCATATTGATCTTATCCTTTTAAATTTATATTTCAGAATGCTTTATAATATAGGTACAAATTAGTACAACAGAACATGTTTCTAATTTGTTTATATAAATATATATAAATCTGTATCTATCCATCTATCAATTGGTCAACTGCTCTTTCTTTCTACCTACCTACATACTCATCCATGCATCCACCCACCACCCCAACACACACACAGGGTGGAAGAGCTTTGCCTACAATTTTTTATTAATGGGTAGACTATCAAAACACGTTGGAGGTTTTGCCTTAGAGTATGAATACACTCCTCACTTACGCCAAAAACCCTTGTTTCATCAACACTACCCCTTTTGTATCTCACTGCCAACATAGCTGGGGCTGTGTCTAGACCAGTGATTTCCAAACTTGGCTATTCATCAACATGACCTGAGAGTTGTATTAAAATCAAGTTCTTCCAGATGGGACAAGGAGGATGTCCAGGGCTGTGAAAATATTCTTTATGATACTATAATGGTGGATACATGTTATTATGTATGTAGAATTCCTAGAGAATGTACAACACCAAGACTGAACCCTAATGTAAACTATGGACTCTTGGTGATGATAACGTGTCAATGTAGATTCACTGATTGTAACCAATATACCACTCTGTGGGGGACCTTGATAGTGGAGGAGGCTATGCATGTGTGAGGCTAAGGGGTATGTGCAAAATCTCTGTACCTTCTGCTCAATTTTGCTGTGAATCTTAAACTGCTCTAAAAGACTAGTCTTTTTTAAAAAAATCAGATTCCTGGGCTTTATTCCTGGCAGATTCTTATTTGGCTTCAGATGGGGCTTTGAAAGCTGTAATTTTAAAGACAATTAAATTGCTCAATGCAACGAGCTATGCAATGCCTCCTTAAATTGCTCAATACATTGGAAGATTTGGGAACCACTGGGTAAAAGACGTAGGAATGTGTTTTGTAGTCCAGATATCTATATTTTGAAATGCATATTTATCTGAGTCACCTGTATACTTTTTCTCTTCACATCCAAACACATTCCTTAAAGACAGGGGAAGCTAGTCTTCCTCATTCTTAGTAAACATTTTGCTTGGTGTACCATTATCCAGACTATATGTACTATTTCGTGATGTTGAAAATATTTCCTTAAAAAAGGGTATTATGGTTTTTAAAGTACTAAGGTGATATCAGAAATAACAGATGAACAGTAATCTAAAATATCCAAGCACTAAATATGTGCAGAGTAATTAAATATCTCTGACCTGGAACCAGGATGGTAATGGCTGTCTGTACCGCCTTCCGGATGATACTGTCTAAGGCAAACATCCAGTGCGGCTTGATGTTATGATTCCGAAGAACTTTATTGACCTGGAGAGAGAATGACATTTAGTTTGGAAGAGAGTCAGTTTGAGGACTTCATCATAGTAGTTGCACAAGAAATGAACCCTTGCTAGGTTCCCACTTGTTCTAGAAAATCCATCCAGGCTGAGTTTGTCCTAGTACCTTCATTTCTTTAAAGAATTTACATGCTGGCTGGACACGGTGGCTCACGCCCTGTAATCCCAGCACTTTGGGAGTCCGAGGCAGGCAGATCACCTGAAGCCAGGAGTTCAAGACCAGCCTGGCCATCATGGCAAAATCCAATCTCTACTAAAAATACAAAAATTAGCTGGGCATGATGGCAGGCGCCTGTAGTTCCAGCTACTCGGGAGGCTGAGGCACAAGAATTGCTTGAACCCGGGAGACAGAGGTTGCAGTGAGCTGAGATCATGCCACTGCACTCCAGCCTAGCCAACAGAGGGAGACTCCATCTCAAAAAAAAAAAAAAAAAAAAAAAGAATTTACATTCTTATTAGGTGGAAGAGGGATCTGTTATAACCATGACCTGCTCCTCTCAGCTCTTTATTACATAGCAAATTACATCATAGGGCCCATACTTTGGGTTCATTCTCATCCTGGACAGTGAATGAACAAGAGCAGGCGTTGTGTGTATACACATGTGTGTGTGTACGTGTGTGTGTGTACACGTGTGTGTGTGTGTGTGTGTGTGTGTGTGTGTCTGACCTGGCCCAAGGCCCAGGAGTACAACCCAATAGCTCTCAGTCTGAATTCTATAGCAAACTTGCTTTCCAACCTCTAGGCTAGAAGCCAAATGTGTGGGCAAGTGCAAATTAGCTAAATTATTTCACTCTACTTGCAGGCAGTTGGGTTTCCCTAGTTGCAGCATAAGCATGCTTTTAGCATTTAATATTAGTGATAGGCTTTGCCAGTTGCTTTAATTTCTTATGACCTCAATCAAGTCAGGACTCTTGTCCCTGCCCACAATATAGCATAAAGACCAAGTGGCTTACACAGTGTCTCAGAGAATGCTAGTAGTTATTGAAGGGTTCTAATTTGGCTTTAAATTGGGGATCATTTGATGCTGCGAATAAAACTGTCAACACACTTTCTACGTAGAAGCAATACACACATTAGGGCTGAATTAATTTTGGAATTTAAATAAAATTATACTTCCATATTTATACCGTAAGCACCATCAAGAACCTTCTTATTTCAGTCTCCCACATCTTGTTAAGGGTCTTCAGGAGGTGGCTTGAGGCTTTTTTGGCACTGAGCTCCACAGATAAGTCTCACCCAAGAATAACACAGAGGGTTCTGAATGCATTACAGAAGACTGGCTTTAGTTTGTGTTGCATAGCAACTCAATTTTGGAGAGAAGACTTCTCAGAAATCTCTCATTAGATCATGTGCTTTAATTTTTAATCAGTGATGCTCTGTACTCTGAAAGTATATTTCTGGCTAGAACAGAGCAGGTATTTATGAAACAAACATGTTAAAAATGTTCTGTATGAAAACTAGAGAAAAACTGGAAAAAAATTACTGGTTTTACTCAGCAGTGACCATTTCAATCTGTACTGTTAAATTTTTCTCAATGGCCACTAGATGGCATTTCTCATATAGCATTAGAAAATGTATGACTAAAGTGTGTTAGGTTGCTAAAGCCGTCAAAATAAACAATGACCGAACATAATTTCTTAAGAACGAAGTTCAGCCATGGGAAATATTTTGTTATTTTCCATGGTGATTTGGTTTTATGTGTTTTTTAATTTGGGGAGTGCAAACACACAAAACAACAAATCAGATACTTAGAAGCACACTGAGAGGTGAATATCTCACATTTTTCATCCAAAAAGAATAGAGTTCATTGGAATTTTTAAAGAAAAATAACAGAACTTATGTTTTATCTTATTTTTCTAACTAATTTTAGTGTGTGGGAAAACACTGGCAAAATATCATACTTACAGCATCTTGAAAACCAAAGAGTACCACCTGGACTTGGCTAATGCCGTGGCTGTCGAAGTCCAGCTCCAGTTTCAGCTTTGACAGTGTGGTGGCTATGATTTTTCGGTCAGTGGATCTCACAAATTCTCTGAGGCTTGCAATGAGGGTTGTGATGTGTTCCCATTTTAGTTTCGGTTCTTCAGCCCCCTGTGAATAAAAACCAACAATCCTTCAGTCAACATATGCTGGATATACCTGCCATGGGAATCCTATCTCCATACCCCCTGCCCCCGCTTTTTTTTTTCTTTTGGTAGAGACAAGGTCTCACTATATTGCCCAGGCTGGTCTCGAACTCCTGGGCTCAAGCAAGCCTCCCATCACTACTTCCCAAAGTGTTGGGATTCCAGGCGTGAGCCACCACACCTATCCAATTCCCACACCCCTTTCTGAGAAGAACTGGACTTCCAAATGTCTCCAAAGGAAAGACCATATTTTGAACTATATGGCTCCTTTTCAGTCCTCCCACCAACACCAAGAAATAATCAGAGAGAAAAGGTACCTGCCTCACACGCTGGTCAGTAGCCATGATATAGTCAGATAACAAAGCTTTGCCCAAAAAGACTAAGGCCATAAGATTCTTTCAGACATTTTAATTGGGAACTAAAAAGAGATTTGAGCAATAAGCCATAGGATCTCAACCTGAAAGTCTGCCTGGAAAGAGGAGCTATAAAACAGGGTCATGAATATGTCCAACCATAGCAGAAGAAATGGAATTGAGAAAGACAATAGGGAGTGTATTAGTTCGTTTTCACACTGCTGAAAACACATACCCGAGACTGGGCAATTTACAAAAGAAAGAGGTTTAATTGGACTTAGAGTTCCACGTGGCTGGGGAGGCCTCACAATCATGGCGGAAGGTAAGGAGGAGCAAGTCACATCTCACGTGGATGGCAGCAGGCAAAAAGAGAGAGCTTGTGTGGGGAAACTCCCATTTTTTAAAACCATCAAATCTTGTGAGACTCATTCACTATCACAAGAACAGCGCAGGAAAGACCTGCCCCCATAATTCAATCACCTCCCACAGGGTTCCTCCCACGACACATGGGAATTGTAGGAGTTACAATTCAAGATGAGATTTGGGTGGGGGCACAGCCAAACCGTATCAGGGAGGGAGAGGAGAAGTGGGCAAAAACAGAAATGCACACCAAGAGGGTCAACAGAAACCAAGCCAGAGAAAAGATGTGCAAACTCCAGGGACTTGAAGTTCCTTAGGCTCATATTCTGTTTTCAGTGTCTGTGAGACTTGGCTAGGTAGGCACTATGGTTGGAATTCCTTAAGAGTCTACTTCCCTTATTGCTATGCGTGTCTACCTATAACATGTCCTTGGTACTTCAGTTGTCCTTAGAGCGTGTCAGTTCCTTGCAACTAAGAGGGGCTGATCTCAAACTTCATTCTTGAAACTACTCCTTACCTGTCAATGAGGCAATTGCTTCTAAGAATGCACCGATGGACTATTTTATTACACTAAAATATATTACAATGTTCAAACAAATGCTCTTTCTCAAAACGAATTTTTCTTTTTGTTTTTTTTTTTTTTTAAGAGACAGGACCTCTCTTTGTCGTCCAGGCTGGAGTGCAGTGGCACAATCATAGCTCACTGTAGCCCCTAACTCCAGGGTTCTAGCTCTCTTCCCACCTCAGCCTCCTGAGTAGCTAGGGACTACAGGCATGTGCCACTGCACCCAGATAAACTTTTTGTAGAGACTGGGTTTTGCTAAGTTGTCCAGGCTGGTCTCAAACTCCTGGGCTCAAGTGATCCTCCCACCTCAGCCTCCCAAAGTGCTGGGATTATAGATGTGAACCACTTTCCCCAACCTCAAATGGAACTTTCCTCCTTTGAGCAAGGCATACTGCGCTTTTTTTTTTTTTTTTTTTTTTTTTTGACAAAGTCTTGCTTTGTCGCCCAAGTTGGAGTGCAGTGGCTCCATTTCAGCTCACTACAACCTCTGCCTCCCAACTTCAAGTGATTCTCCTGCCTCAGCTTCCCAAGTAGCTGGGATTACAGGCACCTGTCGTGCCTGGCTAACTTTTGTATTTTTAGTAGAGCTGAGGTTTCACCATGTTGGCCACGCTGGTCTTGAACTTGTGACCTCAAGTGATCCACCTGCCTCCGCCTCCCGAGTGCTGTAATCCCAAAGTGCTGGGACTATAGGCATGAGCCACCATGCGTGGCCCACACTGCTTCTTTAAGGAAGCATAGTAGGATGTTATTTGTTCCCATTTAACTTTAAGAAAATATAAGAAACTTTAAGAAACTATTATATCATTTTTATTTTATATTGTACATTTTCTTACTGTATCATTAAAATTAAAATTCCTCCACTGGGCTGTGAAAATTATAATTTCTAGGAGTCTATTAAAATAAAAAAGAAATGCACCATCGAGTTCTTTCTCTTAATATATTTTCATTTGGAAGCTCGGTCTCATGTTTATGTTTTCATGAGAGAAGATTATATTGAAAAGCTTGAAAGCTGTCATTAAAGAAATATTTTAAAATCACAATGGGAACCATTATAAACTTTGTTGGTTTTTTCCTTACCACAAACTAAATTGCACCCAAGGTAAAGATTCACAGGCAAAATCATAACACCATGAAAGTATGTTCAAGAAGAAAAATGTGGGTTATGCAGAAATTAGAAGCTTCTCTTAGTAAAAACTCAGTTGCAACATGTTTGCCAACAGCAAACTTCAAATGGCAAACTTTTTTTTCGACATTAACTTTGTTTTTACAACAGAAAAACATGTTGCCTCTGGTTTTTTGATGTGTGTGTTACTGTCCTACAAAGGAACATGCTCTACTCTGGGAAATGTTTTCTGTTCAGGCTATTTCATCTACTTATGTCATCATTTATTTCTGTTCTGACTCCTATCTCTCCATGTTAATTCATTCATGTGCCTTCAAAAACAAGCATCTTGGCTAGTATCTGGTGAGCCTGACTCAGCATCAGCATAGATTTAACAGTAAGTGTTTCCTGCACTCCTAGTACCAGGGTGTGATGGTTAATACTGAGTGTCTACGTGATTGGATCGAAGGATACAAAGTATTGATCCTGGGTGTGTCTGTGAGGGTGTTGCCAAAGGAGATTAACATTTGAGTCTGTGGGCTGGGAAAGGCGGACCCACCCTTAATCTGGGTGGTCAAAATTTAATCAGCTGCCAATGTGGCTAGAATATAAGCAGGCAGAAAAATGTGAAAAGAGAGAGTGACCTAGCTTCCCACCCTACATCTTTCTCTTGTGCTAGATGCTTCCTGCCCTCGAATATTAGACTCCAAGTTCTTCAGTTTTGGAACTCAGACTGGCTCTCCTTGCTCCTCAGCCTGCAGACAGCCTATTGTGGGACCTTGTGATTATGTGAGTTAATACTTAATAAACTCCCCTTTATATATATATGTATTCCATTAGTTCTGTCCCTCTAGAGAACTCTGACTAACACACAGGGTCTTCTGCAAAGATGCTCTCCAGTCTTTATCCTTTAAACTTCCTCAGAAACCAGGAATGGATTTCAGAAGGATGTTACAGATTAAAAGGCTCTTCATGGTTTAAGGGTTTGAGGACCTGACCAATATCTAGATTTGGTTTCGTTATAAAGTGTAGGCTTAAATACAGATATAAATATGTGTCTAGAAATAATACAATGGCAATAATTACTTCTGATTGATCATAGAAAAAAATTAAAGATATTAGATAACTATTATTAGCCTGCTTGATAATGATAACAATAACAGTTAACAATTGTGGAATATTTTGTTATGATTTAAATCACTCACAATCTCAGTTACTCCTGATAGCAACCTTATAAAGTAGACTCCTCCATCATAGATGAGGAAATTCAGGCTCTGAGAAGTTAAATCAGTTGCCCAAATTGCACAGCCTTTAAGTGATGGAACCAGGCCTCAAACAGCAAGCTAAACCCAAGCTCCTAACCATTATATTCTACTGCCCCAATGACCTGCAATAGCAGCTGTCAACCTGGGTCAGGACCTGTTCTACCACTGAATCACCATTTGATGTCACAGGAAAGGATTCCCAACATCCTTAACAGCAGTCAGAAGGGCCCCCACCATCATGTGGCCATTATGGATTCAGCACGTGATTCTGATCAGTTTCCGGTACTCACTGGTAGCTTCATGCTGGTCCCCTAAGGCACGCCCTCTGATGGTTGCTTTTAAGGTTTTCTTTCATTTCTCCTTTTACAGAGAACATTCAAATGCACTTTAAAACCAGGAGGTACCAAACAATTGAATATGACTAACCACTCCCACATTTAAGTATTTCAGCACAGTCATAGAAGTGACGACCAAGGCAGTCCTATCCCTGATGGCGCATGGTCCAGCAGGGAGGCAAAGAATAGACCCCAACAAGCTGGCATTTCCTGTACTGGAAAAGCACATTCTTTGGGGGGTAATTAGAGATTTAGGCAATTCCTGGGTTTTATGTGTTTTTGACCTAAAATCAAGCATCTTAAAGGTCCACAGAAGAGGCCTTCACTCTGCAGTGGCTAATGATGATTTACTTTCCTTCTTCACCTCCAACACCTACCCCCTACCCCACTTTATGTTTTTCCTAGCACTTGTCACCATCGGGCCTACCAGTGAGGCAGAGGAATGCGGTGGTTAAAGCAAAAACTTCGCAGCCAAACTGCCTGGGTCAAAATCCTAACTCCATCACTTAGGACTGCATGACTTTGGCAAACTATTCAAGTCCTCTGTGCCTGTTTCCTCATATGTAAAATGAGGATGCTAATAGAATTATTGGTATAGTACTACTGTCATGAAGATTAAATGAGCAAATATACATGGAATACTAAGAATAGTACCTGGCCTAAAGAAAATGTTAGCTGTTATTACTATATGTTATATATATATATATATATAGTTTTCCTTCTTCCACTAGAACGTCAACTTCAAGGGGATGCAGATATTTTTGTTTGGTTCGCCAGGGTATCACCAGCACATAGTACAGTGCCTGGCCTTTGACTGATGCTCAATAAGTATTTGTTGAATGAATAAATGAAAGAACTCCAAGTGCTGCCCAGCTGCTCTCTCCATCCAGCTTGGTTCCTCTTCTTGGGTCAACCCAGTCCTGTTCTCAGTCCTTGAATGATCACAGTGAGTCAAAGGAAAGGCCAGAGAGAAAGCTGATGGCTCGAGACCACTCCAGTCTCCACCGCCACGAAGCATGCATGACACTCATCCTCCCCGGACTCAGAGGCCAGCTACCCCTCACTCTAGAGCACCTTCTTCCTGGGCCTCAGAGTAACTGCCCGAGACAGCTTTCCTTTAGGACCCAAGTCAGGGTTTTTGAGCATCTGTAGAAAACACTCATTTCAGTCCTCCTTGTGCCGAGGCCCTACTGGCACATATATGGCCTTTCAGCTCCTTCCATGAGATCTAAAGAGGTGGACGTTAGGGAATTCCTAAGGCGATAAAATGTTCAGCAAAGAAGCACAGTGAGGTTCTCAAGACAGAGACAGGCTGAGATTGTTTAGTAAGAGCCAAGAGGGAGCTTTGCTCCATTTACATCTCAATAAAAGATGAGAATGGGTAAACTGTTGTACTGAGAGACTTTAAAAACTTGGCTGGACTCCTCTAGCCCCAACCGTTTTTTGCAGCTATTTCCTCAGGACACAGGGAGGGAAGAAGCTATGTGCAGTAGTCCACAGTGATCGTGAAGGACAGGTGGAGGCCGCGGCAAGGGAGGCAGGTAGATGAGTTCCCGGTACCCACTGAACTAAAAGAGGATGAGAAGTGTCATACCAGGGACCGAGTGTGTCTGTGGGAGGTTGTATCCACAAGAAGCTTGGGGCTGAGGGAAACCCATTTTTCTCCTGGTGCATATTTGGGAAGGGGATTCTTCCTTGTATTTGTACATAGAATTCCACGGAACACATTTTCCCAGGTATTACGGTTCCGTGTCCTCCAAATTCATATGTTGAAGCCCTAACACTCAATGGGATATATTTGGAGACAAATATATCCTCAAAAGGGATAATTAGGACTAAGTGAGGTCGTAAGGATGGGGCCCTAATCCAATTGAACTGATGTTTCTGGTGTCCATATCAGAAGAGGAAGAGACACCAGGGCCGCAAGTGCACCAGAAAAGGCCATTTGAGCGCATGATAAGAAGGTGGCCATCTGCAAGCTAAGCAGATAGGCCTCAGGAGAAACCAAACATGGCAACCCCTTGATCCTGGACTTTCAGCCTCCAGAACTGTGAGAAAATACATTTCTGTTGTTTAAGCCACCCAGTGTGTGACAGTTTCTTATGGTTGCTTGCTCTGGTTTGGATGTGATTTGTCCTGCCAAAATTCATGTTGAAATTTAATAGCCAATGAAATGATGCTGAGAGGTGGCAGAGTCTTTAAAGAGGCATTTGGGTCATGAGGCTCATGAAGGGATTAATGCAGTTAATGCAGTTCTCAACAGACTGGGTTAGTTCTCAGGAAAGCAAGATGTCATAAAGCCAGTTGGCTCTCCTTGTCCCTCTCTTTTCTCCACTTAAGCCCCACTGTCTTTCTACTTTCTACCATGAGTTGAAGCAGCATGAGGCCCTCACCAGATGCAGATGGGACACTAGATCTTGGACTTCCTAGCCTCCAGAACCATGAGCCCAAATAAACCTCTTTTCTTTATAAATTACTGAGTCTCACATATTCTATTATAGCAACAGAAAATGGACTAAGACACAGCCCTAGCAAACTAGTACACCAAGGAATGATAGTTTCACTGACAAGCTTTTGTTTTCTTCAGAGTACATACGGCCTTCTAAACTATTATATACAGCAGATCCTCAAATAACACTGTTTTGCCCAATGTTGTTTCCTTATAACCTCGATGAGAAAAAAAAGAATTGATTCCTGGTAGGGGCCACTGTCTGTGTGGATGTGTGGAGTTTGTACATTTTCTTTTCTTTTTCTTTTTTTTTTTTTTTGAGACATAGTCTCCTTCTGTCACCCAGGCTGGAGTGCAGTGGTGCGATCTCGGCTCACTGCAAGCTCCGCCTCCCAGGTTCACGTCATTCTCCTGCCTCAGCTGGGTAGCTGGGACTACAGGCGCCCGCCATCATGCCTGGCTAATTTTTTGTATTTTTAGTAGAGACAGGGTTTCACCATGTTAGCCAGGACGGTCTTGATCTCCTGACCTCGTGATCCACCCGCCTCAGCCTCCCAAAGTGCTGGGATTACAGGCGTGAGCCACCATGCCTGGCAAATTTGCACATTTTCTCAAAGTCTGTGTGGCTTTCCCTGGGTACTCTGGTGATATGGTTTAGCTGTGTCCCCACCCAAATCTCACCTTGAATTGTAGCTCCCATAATCCCCATGTGTCATGGGAGGGACCCAGTGGGAGGTAACTGAATCACGGGGGTGGGTCTTTCCTGTGCTGTTCTCATGATAGTGAATAAGTCTCATGAGATCTGATGGTTTTATAAATGGGAATTCCCCTGCACAAGCTCTCTTGCCTGCCGCCATGTAAGATGTGACTTTGCTCCTCATTCACTTTCCACCATGATTGTGAGGCCTCCCCAGCTATGTGGAACTAACTGTGAATCAGTTAAACTTCTTTCCTTTAGAAATTACCCAGTCTCAGGTATGTCTTCATTAGTAGCGTGAGAACAGACTAATACATATAGTTTCCTCTGTATCCCAAGGATGTGCACGTTAGGTTCATTTGTGTGTCTACGTGGTCTCAGTGTGAGTGAGTGTGGGTGTGTGTGTGGATGTGCCCTACAGTGGAATAGTGTCCTGTCTAGGGCGGGTGCCCGCCTGGTACTGAGCTGCCAGAATAGGCTCTGGCCACCCATGGCCTTGAACTGGGTAGACAGTTATCTTGTTTTTATTCATCTTTCTTAAATGTATATAGAGTTCACATTTATTTCAATGTAGAATATTAGAAGTGTTTTAGTCTTTATTTAGGAGTTTGGTCATGTTTTTGTGACCAGAAATATGCCATAGGAACTTAACTCTTGTTTACGTCAATTAGTCTATGGCAAAAGTGGTTTGGTTATATGTAATTTTGCTTCAGTCACAGTTTACAAGGACCTATCAACTACATTAAGTGAAGACTCACTACAATTTACTTCCCTTTGCGCTTCACCCTCCATCTAAATGTAACCTCACAAGCTCAGGGGTTCTGTTGTATTTGCTGATGTTTCCCAAATGCTGAGAGGAGCGACTGGCAGGTAGCCTCACGCTAATGTCAGAATTAGCAACTCACGTGGCTTAATGCGTGTTTATTGATGGAATGAATAAACAAATGAAGGAAGAGTAAAAGAGGTTTGTAGGGCCTAGTTGGAATGTCACCAATGTGAAAAATTTGTTTCTGACTTAAAAATAGCTTATATTCAAAAATGCAGTGAAAAAATCGTTTCCCTATTTTCATATTAATATATTCCCTACCGTAGGGTTTGCCTTCTTTTTTCCTGTAGGGTAGGTTTGTTTATCATGATGAGCACTACAGGTTCCCCCTGCCTGTCACATCATCTGTGACAGCTGCAGGCGGTTAGGACACAGGTAAAATATGTAACCTTTGGGAAATGAAGCACCTGGGAGAGGATTTACCTGAGCTAAAGATTCCATTAGGTTTCTCACAATTTTGTCTTGGTCTTCCGTCAGGATCCGGTGAAGGGTAGCTCGCCTCTCACTGTCCTTTCTCAGCATGAAGAATCCAGAATCTTTTTCTTCAGGGGAAGGAGGAGCACTGTGATCTTCAAAATTCTCATCTGGAATGCTGAGAAAATTTATGCGGCATAAATCACAGTTCCCTTTATAAAATGACACACTTAACAACACACTTCTCTCACCCCAAATAAGTCAGGTCTTTACCCCAAAAAGAGTGTCCGAATTCCCTTGACATCTCTTTCTCCACAGGACTTGGCCCTTGTTTTGAAAGAGAAGGGGTCCGCTTTCAACTCCGTGTCGGGTGAAACTGAGCCGTACTCACTGCTGCTGCTGGTGTCCTCCACCAGCACAGGTACCGGCAAGGATATACTCCTGAGATATTCTGCTTGTGATGAGAGGAGGGAAAAGATAATTGACGCTTTAAAAAATGTACACATACTGAAACACCCATTGAAAGAGAGCCATATTCTTTGTCAAATATCTTGTTGCAGTGAGCAGCATAATTATGCTATGTAGGGGGACGTCATGTGTTATGACTGCCTCCCTTGCTCAGCATAACCCATACGGCAGGGTAGGCAGGAAAGGGCCTCCCAGGCCCTGGGAGGGATATCTCTGGGGTACCAAAACAGTCAAGGAAGCACCAGGTTCAGCGGGTCTACTGAGGGTCTGATCCCCTCATTTTTACTGACTACTAGTTATTTCTATTTATGGGTCTCAGTTTTCATATTTATAAAATTCAGGGTCAGACTGATAATCTTTAAGCCTGTTCTTCAGGGGCTTAAGGGTCTCCGTTAGCATCTTGGGGCTGCATTGGTTGGGATGAGTGAGTGGGATGCTGTAAGTCTGGACCACAGGTTCTAATCCTGTTATACCTGAAACCAGAGCAAATACGATAACTGTCATATATCACAGTTCTGTCTAAGGATTCATATAAAAAAGGATTCATCACTGAAAACAAATTTTGGAAACAGATGGACTAGATGATCTCTTAGGTCTGTCCTGGTTCTCAGATACTATGATTCTCTAGTGACATGAGCTGCTTCTTTATTTGGATGGAGAATAAGACGGTGGAGTTGCCTATATTTCCTCAAACATTGGTTTTAAAGAAAGTAGTTTTTGCTAGAAACATCTTTAACAAACAACATCCTAATGCTACAAAAGTATTTTAATAAAGAATGAAGGTATAAAATTATAGAAAAGGAAATCCACTGTTGCCTGGAATCTCCTTCTTACTTAATTCCTCGTGGGCTGAACTGAATCAACTGCCCTGATCTCAAGGATAGCAGGGGACTCATGACATTGGTTTCAGCTGTAGGGAGAAAGACGGAAGTATATACAGCTTTCGGGAACAGCTGACCTCGGGGGAAACCACCTTACTGGTCAGTAACTGGAAAGTCTCCCCAGGATGAATTGGTTGACTTATCTGCTGTTATTTAAATAGTTCTGTAGCTGAATCACTAGAAGGCAGGAAGCAAGAGGAAGCCACAAAGAGTTGCTGAATTGACCAATTAAGTACCAGTATGCAAATGATATATGGCAGGGGAAATGCCTGGCATGTACTGTTTCCACATATTCTGGAGCAGCTCATGGGCCTAGCATTTCATGGACCATATTTCAGGCAGTAATGCTACAGCAGAAAGGAAATGGGTGACCTCTTCCTTGCTGGTAATAGTAAGGTTGTCTGAGAGAAGAAAGGTTTGAAGGGGGGCCCAAACACCAAACTGCTTTTGAGTCATTCCTGGGGAAGGTCAAGGTCTATAGTGTGCCTTGTTTCACTTTAGAGTCAACATCATCGCTATTTGGGGGGAACAGACTTCAGAACAGAAAAAAATAGCTGCTTGGGAGAAAGAGTTTCACTACTATGAGATGTCAAGCCCCTAAAGTTAAATGTTGCTGATGGAAGAATACAGCTGAAGAAGATCTCTTGGCTTGACTGAGTAGCCGATCTCTTTATAAGAAGGGATACAAGCCCTGCAGTGGAACTCACTGCTGATCCTTGAGACTTGGTGAGTTTCTTCACCAGCCCATTTTTATGAGATGCATGCCACACTCAGAAATGGAGGTGTTCATCATTCATATTTCAAAGACAAAATTGTTGTTTCTTGGGAGTAAAGAGACTAGTACAGACTAGATTAGAACAGTAGAAGATGAGGGATTCCTATCATGTGTTTCCGTGTTTGTGTGTGTGTGTGTGTGTGTGTGTGTTAGTAAATGTATGTGTATCTAAAGAAGAGAGGGAGTAAGGACTTGAATTATTCTGTATTTTGGCTTTTTGGTCATATCATGTGGTTTGATTATCCAGTAATGAGAGGATTTGTGTCACACCTGTGAATTTTAACATTGCTGTGACTACCAACTGCCTAAAAGGAGGCCTAATGAGGTAAAACTGTATATGCTTAAGGATGGAACCCAGTGCCTGTCACTATGGCTCATTAAGGAAATAAAGGGACTTACAGATATTCTGCATGTTCTATGTGCAAAGCCCTGATTCCCTCCTTGGCTTGATTTTATTTTTATTTTTGAGACACAGTCACACTCTTTTGCTCAGGCTGGAGTGCAGTGGCACGATCTCGGCTCACTACAACCTCCGTCTCCTGGGTTCAAGTGATTTTCCTGTCTTAGCTTCCCGAGTAGCAGGGATTACAGGCATGTGCCACCACGCCTGGCTAATTTTTGTATTTTTTGTAGAGATAGGGTTTCGCCATGTTGGCCAGGCTTGTCTCAAACTCCTGACATCAAGTAATCCACCCGCTTCAGCCTCCCAAAGTGCTGGGATTACAGGTGTGAGCCACCGCACCCGGCCTGCTTGATTTTAAATGAGTGAACCTGATTCTAGATTGAGTCCCCCTTCCCTGTTAGGCACATGCATTCATTCATCCAGCATACAGTTGTGGATCATCTACTATTTGTCAGGTAGCCAGCAGGAGTTGCTGATGGACTGGAGTGAAGGGTGTGAAAAGGAAGACTAAAAAATGACCCCAAAGTAGAATTCTGGCCTAAGAAACATAATGGATGCATACAGTACTTAGATACTAAGATGAGAAATAATACAGGCCAAAAAGGAAAGTTCTTTTTAGTGGATAAGGGGCGTTATTTGACAGTTCAGTTTGAAAAATGAAGAAGGCAATTGGGGGGCCGGGCACGGTGGCTCACGCCTGTAATCCCAGCACTTTGGGAGGCTGAGGCAGGCGGATCATCTGATGTTGGGGGTTCGAGACAACTGGTGAAACCCCGCCTCTACTAAAAATACAAAAATTAGCCTGACATGGTGGTGTGTGCCTGTAGTGATGGCTGAGGCTCAGGAGGCTGAGGCAGGAGAATTGCTTGAACCCAGGAGGCGGAAGTTGCAGTGAGCCAAGATCATGCCACTGCACTCCAGCCGCCAGCAAGACTCCATCTAAAAAAAAAAAAGCAATTGGATATGAGTCTGGAGCTCAGAAGACTGGGCTAGATAGAACCTCAGCAGCCTACTGGCTGGAGATGGTATTTAAAGTAAAAGATGACATAATTCGGGGAAAGATAAAAAGACAGCATAGACCCGGCCCTTAAGAATGCCAATATTTAGAGGAAAAGAAGGGGATGAACAGGCAGCCAAGGAGAATGACAAGGAGCAGCCATGAGGTTGGAGGAAAACAGAGAAAATGGGGTGTCATGGAAGCCCACACAGGAGAGGGCAAAAGTAAGAGAGAACACTCATCCAGGCCGAGAGCCATTGAGAAGTTGAGTAGGGTGAGAAAAGCACTTGTTGGATTTGGCTAAAGAGATCTCATTAGACCTTGGCCAGAGCAGGCCCAGTGATCACGTGGAAGGGGAGACGCTACATGGGTAGGAAGGAAGAGGTGGAGATCTGGAGATACTGTACTTCAAGATGGGAAGCTGTGATGGGGGGCAAAAAAATGGTGGTGGTGTCAGCCAGTGAGGCCATTTGTAGATCAGGGGAAGGACGGGTTTAGGACAGAAGACACTACAGCATGTGTATATGGAACTCATCGGGAGAGGCAGAAGCTGGTGGAGTCATAGGGGCTCCACAGGAGCCATAACTCAACTGTGGGGGATTGGCCTTCTGTAGGAAAATGGATATTTTCTCCATTGTAAGGAGTGGAAAGAGCGAGACAGGTGGTGCTGAGACAGGTTGCTTTATACGTTTGTGGTGGAAATATGATCAAATCCACGCCTGAGATTTATACCTTCTTAAGTTATGAAGATTTCCAGGCAAGTGAGAATGCATAGTGTCTTTCTGTGTCACTGTAAATGGGAAGAAGCTCAAGTATAACTATTTCCAGGGGAGCATGGTGACAGTTTCCAGATATCACAGAGGTTACAAGTTCCTTGAACATCAGCTCATACATGTGAGTGATTGGGACCCCAGGTTGCAAGAGAGGAGCCTGGCAGGATTTCCAGTCATGGGTAGCCTTACTGCTGCTATCTTGCCAGGTATTAAGAAGCCCTCCTCTATGGGGCTGACCATGAAGAGTCTAAAAGAGGATGAATGAACCTCTCTGAGGACGGGACATGTCAAAGGTGTGTCTCTAAGGAGATGATTCTCATTGCCCTATTTCAGGGGCTGACGGGAAGGGGTGTGAGCCCCATATCCCCTAAGAGACAGCTTTACCAAGAGGCCAGGAGTAGGCTGGAGTCGGGAGGGGTGACTGGCCACTCTATGGACTCCAGATTGCTGGGAGCTCCCATCTACGGAAGGGAGATAGTGCGACCTTTAAGGAATTAGATACATTCCTGCTTTGGGAAAATGGGGATTTTCTAAATCCCTTCCATTGCTGTGAGGGTGGCCTCAGATCCTAACAGCTATTCATGATCACTAGAAGGATCTTTATGGTCCTCCTTCTCCTAGACAGTTTAGGA
Source organism: Hylobates moloch (assembly GCF_009828535.3). Lineage (NCBI taxonomy): Eukaryota > Metazoa > Chordata > Mammalia > Primates > Hylobatidae > Hylobates > Hylobates moloch. The sequence continues at coordinate 154,381,250 of NW_026652277.1, forward strand.
ACAAAGTCTGGCCACAACACAGAGTCTCCCAACTGGCCATCCTGCCTCCAGTCTCCAACTGGCCAATAGTGGAGAATAGTGGTTCTCACACTGCAGTGATGACAAGAATCATCTGGGTTTGCTTAAAAGTACAGAATTCCAGCTTGCACCTCCAGATTCTGAGAAGGGCCAGGCATCCTAATTTTTAACAAGCATCGCAAGAGATCCATGCAGGCAGGATCTGGGACCAACTGAGGCACAGCTATATTCCTACTGCCTTGTGCCTACATTCTAGTGCCAAGTGCAAAGCAGAGGGTTAAAAATGTTATGGAATAAAACGTATTAAATAAACCATCCTCACACAGCTATCGGAACGATCCATCAATAGCTTCACTGTCCAATATGGTCGCTACTACCCTCATATGGTTATTAATATCAACATTTAAATAATAAAAATTCAGTGCCTCAGCCACAGTAGCCATGTTTAGTGTCTAATAGCCACATATGACTAGTGGCTAATGTATTGGACAGGGCAGATACATGACGTTTCTCTTACTGTAGAATCATAGGTCCGGTGCTGGTCTATAATATTATTTCAGATAAAAATTTTCTCCGGCTCCCCAACCCTCCTTGCTGATTCCTTAGCATTTCATAAGGAACCCTTTGGAATCTGAGCCTGCTCCCCACTCCAGCATCATCCCTTCCCTTTTACTTTAAGCACCAGTGCTGCTGAGCCAGCAAGGCTCCCTTAACATACAGTAAAGTTTCACACATCCTGGCATTAACTCATGGGAGGAGTCGCCTCACCTGGATCTCCACTCCCCATCCACCAGTTAAGTTCATATTTGTCCTTACTCATCAGGTGCACCTCACTGGAGAGTCTGCCTTGAAACGGCATTCTCAGACTGACTTCAGTCACTGTCTCTCCCTTTTGACTCCTCTGCACAGACTGAACTATACTATGATGGAGGTCATTTTTTCCAGTGTTTTTCTCCTATAAGGTCAATGGCTCTTTAAAATCAGGAACTCTGTCTTTATCATCCTTACACATTCAGGGCCTAGCACATTTCCTGTGCACACCATAACTGCACAATTAATATTTAAGCTAACGTGAATTACTTAAATCTCTGGGTCTGTGTGTGGCCATGGGAGAGGAGTCAGAATGAGACAAGTCATGTCTCTCTCTAAAGGGGAAGGGGGTCTCATCGTCACCACCCTCTTACTCCCCTCTTGAGGGGAAGCCAAGTGCAGTTATGGGAGGTGGAGAACCTTGAGAGGTGGGCCTGTGCTCTGGACAGAAACACATATACGGCCTACAGAAAGTACCTGGGAAAGGAAGAGGCCTGTATCTTCTACTCACCTAGAAGGAGAGTAAGACCAGCTAATAGATCATTGTTTCAATTAACATGAGGCATGCCATTTCCTATAATACCTGGGAACAATCAAATGGGATTTTAGGCAAGGCATGGTGGCACATGTAATCCCAGCACTTTGGGAGGCCGAGGTGGTAGATCACTTGAGGCCAGGAGTTCCAGACCAGCCTGGCCAACATGGCGAAACCCCGTCTTTACTAAAAATACAAAAATTAGCTGGGTGTGGTAGTGGGCACCTACAGTCACACCTACTCAGGAGGGTGAGGTGGGAGGATCGCTTGAGCCTGGGAGGCAGAGGCTGCAGTGAGCTGAGATTGTACCACTGCACTCCAGCCTGGGACTCCGTCTCAAAAAAAAAAGGGGGGGATGGATTTTAGCTCCTAATTTGGTTAGCACATCTGTCCTGCTCTCCTAGGAAGGAGAGGGAGGAGGCTCATCATCCACGTAATGATATTGTTTTAGCTGAGGGTCTGAACAGTTTAATCATGCAGGGAATTGGGGACTGCCCTTTTTTCTAAGCCCAAGTCCAAGTGTGAGCAAGAAGGGCAAAAGGGCAGTGGGAACCTGACTGATTAGAGTTCAGCAGGTTTACACCTTCCATCTCACGCTCACTCCAAGGTATACAGTCACTGAGAAGACGTAGAACTGTCCACTTAAATGATCTCTGTCTCTCTTGTACATGCACACTCTTGCCAAGTGTGTATAGTTGAGTTCACAGAAGTTAAATGCATGTGTGTGATGGGAAACTATTTCCTGCGAACAAAAACCAAGCCATGTGGAAGGGATAAAACAATCATGGATTAAACTTCCAGGCACAGCTCCAAGGCTCTTTTAGGATATTATTTTATTTTATTCTCAGAACCAAATCTGTGAAGTAGATAATGTTACCAGCACAGAATGACAGAAGAAATATGCATGTCCTATATTTAGAAAGTGGGTCAGTGGGATCAGAACCCACTTCTGTGTAATTCTGAAGTAAGTGCCCATTTTAGGACACCAGAAGCAGGCTGGTCAGAAGGTTGCCAAGCGCTGCAGGGCCGACTTTGTGACAATGCAAGGCTGCCTTCCAGGGCCCAGGCTGTCTGTGGAGAAAAGAGGTACAAGGGTGTGCCTTTCCTCTTCTGAGTTTCCCCAGATTCTCAGAATGGAAGAAACGGAAGAAGAAAAAGTAGAGAGGCTGTACCCAGGAAACCCCAATTAACAGGCCTCTACTCTGGGCTGACTGGCTTTGGGGCATCAGAGGAACCTGCAAAAACCTGCCCTTGGCCTGCAGAACCCATGCACAATGAACATTAAGCCCCCTAAACTGTTTGATCAACCACTCATCCAACTTAGGAAAATCCAACACCATGCTGTTCATTTTTTTTTTTTTTTTTTTGAGACAGGGTCTCACTCTGTCACCCAGGCTGGAGTGCAGTGGTGTAATCATGGCTCACTGCAACCTCCACCACCCAGGCTCAAGCAATCCTCCCACCTCAGCCTCCCGAGTAGCTGGGACCATAGGCATGCACCACCACACCCAGCTATTTTTCTGTATTTTTAGTAGAGATGGGGTCTCACCATATTGCCCAGGCTGGTATCAAATTCCTGAGCTCAAGCAATCCACCCACCTCAGCCTCCCAAAGTGCTGAGATTACAGGCATGAACCACCACGCCCAGCCTCATGTTCATTTCTTTACTATTCTTTGAAATGCTTTAATGGATCTTCCTAGAGCAAATCTACTTCTCTACCTTCCTAGTTATGATCCGAAAAAGCCGACATTAGAAAACAAAGGCACAGTAACTCCTGGCCACTAAAAATAGAATGTATCACCCTAAAGATGATAGAGGAAGGTATCTGGCATTGACATTTTCCACAAGAAATACATTAGGGAGGCAACGGCTCCTAGATAAGGAAGAATTTACTTCACTCAAATTGAAGCTGTCAAAAACACAGTCACCTTCTTGCTTTTAGAGAGAAAAAATTTAAGCCATCCCCACTCATGAAAGAGAAAGATGGGGGTTTCCAAAAGAATAAGCCTAGCCAGGCTTGCAACTGCACACATCCTTATAGTACCCCTGCCCCCATGTAAGCCAGGAGCAGAGGATAAGGCTACTTGATGGGAAGTCTGGAGTTTATCACACGAGACACCAGGTCTCGGCTCAATGGGCAAAGTAAAAACAAACTCACCATTTGATCCAGCTGAAAGAGCTGTGGAAAGAAAAGCAAACAGCCATGAATAAGCACGTGCTGGGTTTGTTGTTAAACTGAGAAATCAACAAAAAGTCAATGCCTGAAATGGGGTCAATGTCCTTTCCAAACATTCAATCTGCCCGTTCTCATCCAATATAAACACCAAAAACTGCCAAGAACAATTGGAACTTTTACTTTTTTTTCTGAGTTATAGACAATTATTGCAAAAATAGAATGTACTTATATTTTTACACTGCTGTTTTATTTATAGCTGGCAATCTTTGCTCTCTTTCTTTTTCCTTCTTTCCTTTTTTTGGGTGTAATTATTCAGAAATATATACCCTAAGAGGCAATAGGTATTTTCTACTGCCTTAAAAGAACCTATTACCTACAGGGCTTGGAAATTCAACAGCTCTATAATGGCTCTGTAGGCCCGTTTGTGGTAATCTGGGGTTTCAGCTCTAAAAGGCTAAATTTAACCCCTCTTACACTTGAACCTTAGTATCCACAATGTTAGAGTGATATAGATGCTGACATATTTACTACCTAATAACTATGTGATTGAAGACTATTATGTATGAGGTCCAGCATTTGTGAAATTGATGGAACACAGCTCCCTCATACTGGAACCAAATGCCTGAGAACACTGTGCTAATATTTATACCAATTTCCAGTGATATCTGTAAACAGGTTAGTTTACTTCTGGAAAATTCTTCCTTCTTAAAAGCTTAGGATTGAAGGACTCACACTATATCCTCTTCAATGCAACCACATACCTGAAAGCTTAGGTTGTGTCTTTTTCTTTTTGCTTGAAACTTTTAAAAACTCATCAACAAGCAAGTCGTTAGCACAGGCTCTCTTGTCAGGGTCTGGTTCAAAACATTTCAGTATGAATGCCTTGGCCTCTGCAGACATGGACTCTGGGATCTCAGGGTGGACTTTAAACATTCCCACCTAAGACATAAATATAAAAAGTGCAATGTGTCTCCTGCGTGAACACCTCAGCACCTGAACGCCAGCTTCCATAACTTGATCCCCCAGTGCAACAAAATCCTTTATCATACAACACAAATTTATGGCTTTTCTCAAACGGAGGTAAGATGTGTTTGTTGCAGGTTATAGAAGATTGACAGAGTGCCTTGGTACCTTTACCAATGGCACAGGCAGAATAATTAGTTGAAGACAGTAGACAGCACTACGGAGTAATAATTTGGTCCTTCACACAGGAAGGGGAACATCACACTCCAGGGACTGTTGTGGGGTGGGGGGAGGGGGGAGGGACAGCATTAGGAGATACACCTAATGCTAAATGACGAGTTAATGGGTGCAGGAAATCAACATGGCACATGGATACATATGTAACAAACCTGCACATTGTGCACATGTACCCTAAAACCCTAAAGTATAATAAAAAAATAATAATAATTTGGTCCTTCAAAGCTTTAGAACATATTGGTACACTGGCACACAAAAAGGATCTTTATTTTTATTTCTTTTTTTTTTTTTTTTTGAGACAAGATCTCACTCCGTCGCCCAGGCTGGAGTGCAGAATGGTGCAGTCTCAGCTCACTGCAGTCTCGACCTCGCAGGCTCAAGTGATCCTTTCACCTCAGCCTCCTGAGGTAGCTCAGACTACAGGCTTATGCCACCACGCGTGGCTAATTTTTTGTACTTTTTGTAGAGACGGGGTTTTGCCATGTTGCACAGGCTGGTCCAAACTCCTGGGCTCAAGCAATCCACCCACCTCGGCCTCCCAGAGTGCTGGGATTACAGCCATGAGCCACCATGCTCAGCCACTGAGCTGAGAACACTGAGTAGCTCACAATAGCTAAGTGCTGGGCATTGTGCTGGGGTTTTTCCACTTATGAATCTCATCAAATCCTGCCAACAACCCAGTGGATTAAATATTTTCCTTGTTACACCAATGAGGAAAATAAGGCTTAGAAAGGATGAGGTAACATGGCTAAGAAAAGGGAGATCTGGGATTTGAACCTGAATTGTTTGGATTAAAGCCTATGTTCTTTTCCCTATTACATGATTTGTGAATATCTTCCCTGTCTCAAATCGCCTACATGAAAAGAGATATTTAGAAGTACTTTAAAATTAAACAAACAATATTTTTATAACAATTAGAATTTACTTATTACCACTATTCTAAAAAAAATTAATGGTATTTTCATTTTTTAGTACAGAGCAAATTTTCAAAGGAAATCCTTTTGTTCTTATATAGCTTATGTAAATTCATTGTAATATAAACAATATATAATTATTTGTAAGAATTATATAGCCTATACTATGTGTCAGACACATTTCTAAGTGCTTGGTACATTTTACCTCATACACTTCTCAAAAAGCTCTTATTATACAGGTTTTTGTTTTTTTTTTTAAAGATGGAGTCTCATTTTGTTGCCCAGGTTGGAGTGCAGTGGTGCTATCCAGACTCAGTGCAACCTCCACCTCCCCAGTTCAAGTGATTCTCCTGCCTCAGCCTCCCAAGTAGCTGGGATTACAGGTGCCTGCCCCTGTGGCCCCCTAATTTTTTTTTTTTTTTTTTTTTTAGTAGAGACGAGGTTTCACCATGTTGGCCAGGCTGGTCTTGAACTCCTGGCTGGTCTTGATCTGCCTGCCTCGGCCTCCCAAAGTGCTGGGATTACAGGTGTGAGCCACCATGCTTGGCCGACAGGTACTATTTTTATCTTTATTTTATAGATGAGAAAACTGAGGCACAAGCAGATTAAATCATTTGCTCAAAGTCTCAAATATCTTGACCATGTTGGAGCCTGGATTCAAACATCATAAACTGGTGCCACAGTCTGTGTCATGTCATCTCTCTAAGATAGCAACTTCCTGGGCACAGCTTAGACTGGCCTAATGTGACAAAAAACACATGGTATAATAATCATTGCATTCGTGAATTATAAAGCAGCATTTCAGATAAGTCTTAGACACTGGAGAAAACCTGAAAGACTGGCCAAGAAGAGAAAGACATCCACTCATGGCAAGAAAGGCTCCTCTCTTGGCACCTGTCATTGATCTTTGAGGTTTGGTCACACTACTCATTTTTATACCAGCAGTGTCCTGTCAGATTGTCTTCAAGCATAAAGCCAAGCTTTGCACAAAAGCAGAAGGTCTGTAACAACACATGGCCCCTCATAAGAGGCTATGCACAGATGGAATAAGGGCTAGAAACATGGTCTGCTGCAGGGAGAGGAATAATAATTACCATCAAAAGTCCTCTCGGGCCGAACGCGTGGCTCATTCCTGTAATCCTAACACTTTGGGAGGCCAAGGCAGGTGGAGGGCCTGAGCTCAGGAGTTTGAGACCAGCCTGGGCAACATGGTGAAACCCCATCTGTACTAAAATATAAAAAATTAACTTTGGGAGGCTGAGGGGGGCAGATCACGAGGTCAGGAGATCAAGACCATCCTGGCTAATACGATGAAACCCCATCTCTACTAAAAAATACAAAAAATTAGCCGGGCGTGGTGGCAGGTGCCTGTAGTCCCAGCTACTAGGAAGGCTGAGGCAGGAGAATGGCGTGAACCTGGGAGGCGGAGCTTGCAGTGAGCCGAGATTGCGCCACTGCATTCCAGCCTGGGCAACAGAGCAAGACTCCGTCTCAAAAAAAAAAAAAAAAAAAATTAGCTGGGTGTGGTGGTGTGTGCCTGCAATCCCAGCTACTCAGGAGGCTGAGGCATGAGAATTGCTTGAACTCAGGAGACGGAGGTTGCAGTGAGCCGAGATCGTGCCACTGCACTCCAGCCTGGGTGATAGATCAAGACTCTGTCTCCACAAAAAAAAAAAAAAAAAAAAAAAAAAGAAAAGAAAAACTCCTCTGCCTTGGATCCCACAGGGGAGCACAAAAAAATAAATAAATAAATAAATAAATAATTTTTTTTTTTAAGTCCTCTGCCTTAGAAAGTAGCAGATGTGTGAGTTTTACTACTTGGGAAGCATGTATCCATTTCAAACTTCCTGTTGGCCTGGCAGTCTGGCAGGGGAGGACTGCAGGGATTCAAGAGGCAGATCATAGCCATGCTCAGTCCCCAGATCTCAAAATGCTGGCACTTGTGCTCTCATAAGCCTATTTCTATTATCAGATACCTCCTACTGCAAAAGGTGGGGCTTCTTCCTCCTCCCATAGGAGCTACTGATGGGCAAATTAACAAGCTAGAGGAGTAGGTATATGAGAATAAGATTGATTTACTTAAAATGGTAATTATGCTCTTTTTTCAAAAAATGAAGCCTTCAAACTATTATGGTAGAGAAGTAAAGGAAATTATTAACTTTGATTTAATTCCTAAATGGGTAAAAAAAAAGTTCTTCTATCTTCCTCCATGGAAAATTTTCAGACTGTTTCCCAAAGGGCTTAAATCATCTTCAGTATAGTCATATGTTATTTATACTGCGTTGTTAAAAGGTGGTCAATGGAAGTTACATTGAATCTCACTTTATAGCTGAGAAAACTAAGGCACAGAGAGGTCCACTGTGTGAGGCACCAGCGCTGGCTCTAATCGAGAGAGAATCTTCTTGACCTTTAATGTATTCTCAGTTCGTGTTTACTTAGCTCCCTTTATCTAAAAAGAATATGACACACACACACAGAACATCCAATAGCTATAAAAAGCTTTATCCATTTGTTTTTAAGAGAAATGAAGTATGACCTTGAACATAGCTGCTTGTGGTTCTCCCAGTTCATAAAATGGGGGTTTTCCTGTGGCCATTTCGATGATTGTACAGCCCAGAGACCAGATGTCTGCTGCTTTTCCGTAGCCTCTTGGTCCTTTATCTATTATTTCTGGTGCCATATACTGGAGGGTGCCTGGAAACAATTCAAATACATTTCCATTTTAAAAAGATACAACAGAAGGGTATCTAATGACAGTTTTTCAACAGAATTTTTCAACAGAAATGAGACAACTGTAAAAACATGATTCAAGTCCTAATATCATTTGTGAGTTCCAGTTTTCTCTGCTATTAATAAAAGTGGAAATAGCAGTTTTTATAATGGATTTCATCAGTGACATAAAGATACTTTACCCATATTATCTGGTTACGAATAGGTATGCTCTCATTCCCTAGACAGTGGAGTATAAGTGAGGCATCATTTCATTGGGCCTCTTAGAAACTTCTAACAATTAGTCTTTTGAGAACAGTAACATCGGCACACATTTCTTGAAATGCATGAAGACTGTTATCATGTATACTTCTAATCTTTTCCAGAAGAGAATATAGTTCATTCATCCATTTCCTTAGCTCTATCTCTATTTTTCAGTTCCTAAATTGAATGCTTTAACTCTTCTGTTTTCATTCTTATTTCTTAATCATGACAGCATAAAGATTCTGAAAGCCATTGTGAAAATTAATGCAAATAAATTTCTGGTGTGCCCTATTCTGTAATCCAAATACACATGACTCCTGCTGCTGTCTGTGGTCCATGGACTAACAGGTTTAAGAGATCAAAGGCAGGCCATGAGCCATCCATACAGACAGATAATCAGACACAGTGACTAAGAATAAAATGAAGGCTGGGTGTGGTGGCTCACGCCTGTAATCCCAGCACTTTGGGAGGCCAAGGTGGACGGATCACGAGGTCAGGAGTTTGAGACCAGCCTGGCAAACATGGTGAAACCCTGTCTCTACTAAAAATACAAAAATTAGCCGGGCATGGTGGCAGGCGCCTATAATCCCAGCTACTCAGGAGGCTGAGGCAGAAGAATCACTTGAACCCAGGAGGCGGAGGTTGCAGTGAGCCGAGATCATGCCACTGCACTCCAGCCTGGCAGAGTGAGACTCTGTCTCAAAAAAAAAAAAGAATAAAATGAAAAAGGGAAGAGCTTTAAGCCTGCATGGAATCAGAGAGGTGGAGAGTGTGGTATAATGGAAAGAATTAAGTGGAGGGGGCCATGAGCCCTTAGTCTGCTTCTGGCCTAGTATACCCCAAGTAAACACTCAAGTACAATTACCTCATCAACCCAAATAAGAGGCTGGATTTGAACCTCGAATACCCCATAAAGTGGTTTCCTAAAGTCTAGCATTGAGTTAGGAGCATGAATAGAAACATATCACCACATACCCTGCTTCTGATATACAAGTAATATAGTCAGCAAACAAGAACTCATCCAAGATGCCATGTTGAATTACTTCAAATCATGAGGTGTTTGCCAAAAGCACTGCTTCAGATTTTCTGATTCATAACCAAAGTGACAGACATTTTGATAAACACAGATGATACCTTTTAGGAATGCCTCATGCATGGTTTTAGGTGAAAACAATTGTGTAAAATTCCTGCAAACTGTTCCTCTGAAAACCACTATCATAGGTGAGAAATGGACTATTGTTTACCAAAATAAAAGTGATCATTTTTGTTACATATTGCCGTCTTTCTAGGTTTATCCTGCAGATCTTATCACTGCATAGCAGTAGTTCACGCTCACATACAACTGCACGTCTGCTCTCAGAAAGCCTTTCACCTGGCCAAAGACAAGGTAACCACGCTCCCCAAAGACGCTCGCCCACCCTTACTACAAAATTGGTATGATTTCTTTTCATTTGTAGCTTTTCCCCCAAGTGATAATTTTGTATGATTCAAATAAGCTCAAATGGTCTTTTCGAAAATGCGTTGAAGCCTACCACCCCCTTTTGTTGTCTCAGGGCCTAGAATAGAATTAATGAGAGAATTTAAGTTGCACTAATAGCTAAGTAGGAATTACAGCGGATCAAAATTTGGAAATTTTTAATTTTTAAACATCGTAAATTGGACAATTCAAGTAATGTCAACAACAAATTATGCAATATTTGATTTGTCAGATAACAATCTGCCAATTGTGTTTAATTATCCCCCACTGAGCAAGTGTCAGAAAAACAGGTTGAGTCATGTGTTCTTATCTGCTCCTCTTTTTACTCCACAAACACATGACACATAATATTTTAAACAAAGCAATTTATGAAGCTGGATAATGAAGATGAGAGCCAACCTGAACATTGGCTTAAGAAAAACCAATGAAAGTATTTGCTCTAAAACTCATACCTCACGTATCTGCATTCTAAAGTTTTTTTAAAAATTTGCTTTGAAATATCTATTGTAGAATTTCTTTGCTGCTGCAACTACCCGGGGAGGTGGTACAGCTTAGTGGTTAATTAAACTCTAATGTCACATTTCATTCATTCATTTAACAGATCCACATTGAGTGCCTACTATGGGCCAGGCACTGTTCTAGGCAGTTAGAATACAGCAGAGGAGAAAACAGACAGAAACACCCGGGCTTATGTTTTTGCAGTAGAAGCCAGATGATAAATTGTCAGCATAGTAAGTAAATTATACAGCATGTTAGAAAGTGACATGTTATGACCAAAAAAATATAGACCCAAGTGAAGAGGATCAGCAGGAAGGAAGGCTGCCATGGTAAATAGGGTGTTCATGGGTGGTCTCACTGTAGAGGTGACATCTGCGTTGAGACTGGAAGAAGGTAAGAAAATTACCCACGCAGACAGCTGGGGTAGCGGCAGGAGGAAAAGCCCGTGCAAAGGCCCTGTGACGGGACCCTGTCTGTTGTCATGGAGGAAATGCAGGAAGGTCCACGTTTCTGGCTCTGAGTAAACAACAGAAGAGGAGTAGGAAATGGGGTCTGAAAGGGAACAGACTCCGAATCAGGTCAGAGCCTTGTCCCCCACTATAAGGGTTTTGACATTTGTTTACTCTGAACAAAAAAAAAAGAAAGCCACTGAGGGCTCTGAGCAATAGGACTTGGTTTATGTTTCAGAGGGATCACTCTGGCTGCAGTGCTGAGAGTAGACAGTAGGGGGCAAAAGTGAAGCAGGAGCACAGTTGGGGAAGCCACTGAAAATGCAGGTGAGCGATGAGAGTGGCAGCAGCAGAGGCGGTGAGAACCGGCCCAATGTTGGACACGTTTTGAAGCCTTCGTGGATGGACTGGGTTGGAGTGTGAGAAAAGAGAAGCGCCCTGGATAACACTATGTCGGGAGTGGCTGCCAACTGAGACAGAAGAGTGTGCCGGGGACAGGTTTGGGAGAAGATAATTAATTCCCTTTGGCCTGTTAAGTCTTGCTTGAGTCTCAGCTCTATTACCAACTAGCTTTGTGACCTTGGGCAAGTTATTCAACCTCTTTGAACCTTCATTTTCTCACCACAAACTGGGATAATGATACCTAATGATTAAGGCTGATGTATGAATTTCAATAAAACAACATATGTAAAGCACTTAGTGCAGAGCTAGGTAATACAGTAAGCACTCCATAAATGGTGATCACTGCTGCCTTTTCCCTCATCAAAATCACCAAGAGGTGATAGAGACCAATTTATTGACTGAGCACCTGGGACTAAGCACCTGGGACTTGGTGACCACCAAGTTCATGTTTGAGGCCTACGATGTACACGGCCCTCGGGACCAGTGCTGGGGACAGATCTATGCATGTTAGTGACGCACGTCAGTCTTATGTGACACCAGTGGAAGAGGTCCAAGCAAAGGGCTCTGTGAGGACTGCTTTCCTACAATTCCTTTGGAGATTTTACAAAAAAGATGTTCCCCAGATTAGTAGCAGAAGGTATTGCGTTAACATCCTGTCCCACAAAGTGTGTGAAACGAGGGATTTTCCTCTCAGAAGTTACTGAGTCTTGACAGCACTGAAACTGCCGCTTGCCAAGTTAAGAGTATGAGGAAAGAAATGTAAAGACATTTGAAGTTATTAGTAGGTCAGAATTTAGTTTTTTCAAACAAATATATTCAAAATGTGTTTAATTCTGTGCCCTAAAATACCCATTGCCTTGAGGTGGGAGCTGGGCCAGGGGTATTGCTGACTGAATGCTCTAGGGAAAAAACTTACACAGAATGTCTCTCTCTCCTGCAGGAAGGCAGAGAGAAAGATGGACTAGAGCCAGAAGGTAAAAGCAAAGAGCGAACAGTAGATACAAAATCTGAGTTCTGGTTAGGTGTGGGGGTTCACACATGTAATCCCAGCACTTTGGGAGTCCAAGGCAGGTGGATCACTTGAGGTCAGGAGTTTGAGACCAGCCTGGGCAACATGGTGAAACCCTGTCTCTACCAAAAATACAAAAAATTAGCCAGGCATGGAGGTGCGTGCCTATGGTCCCAGCTACTAGGGAGGCTGAGGGAGGAGCATCACTTGAGCCCAGGGTGGGGGAGGTCACAGTGAGCAGAGATTACACTACTGTACTTCAGCCTGGGTTACAGAGCGAGACCCCATCTCAAAAGAAAAAACAAAAACAAAAAAACTGAGTTTTGCCAGGCATGACATCCTAGATACTTAGGAGAGTGGGGTGGGTGGACTGCTTAAACCCAGGAGTTCAAGACCAGCCTGGGCAACATAGCAAGACCCAGTCTCAAAAAAAAACCCCAAAACAAAAACAAAAAACCAATCTGCGTTCTATGAGGTACACACTGCTGTGACTTCTCACTGCAATGTCACTTCTCTCCCAGGTAATTTCCTCATCTACAAAATAGAGGTACTCCCACCTACCTCACAGAATTGAGATGGGGCCATGTTGCTTCATATTAGACCAAAGATTATGCATGATCTTTTTCTCTTCCCTTCCCCCCACCCTTTTTTTTTCCTGCTACATTTCTCTCTGTAAGAAGAACTCAACACTTCATGAGAGTCAGCATGATGGAGTGATTAAGAACTAAGTGGAGATCAGGTTTGAAATCTCACACACCCTCCCTATAACTGTTGGGCAGTCATGAATCTCTTGAGTCTGAGCTTCCTCTTGGCTACTGTTACCTTTTTGGAAATCACTTGGTCTCCACCCTCCCAGTACTTTGCACCAGAGGCAGCTCAGTGGCTGCATTGCCTAATTTCTCAGGAAAGCTCTCTCCCTCCCTTCTTCTGAGTCCGTGACTCACTTCCTCCTCTGAATTGAAATCCTACGGTTATTTATATTGTGGAGTATGGGAGTCAACCACAGAGAGTAAACAGTAAAAGAGGGAATTCATCGTCCATATGGGAAGTGATTAGGGTATGAGTAAGAATCACAGAGAGGTTGGGCCAAGGAAATGTTTAATAAAAAAAAAAAATCTTGCTAGAGTTATTGTAGGCCAACCAGGAAAGAAGTAATTACATTAAAAGAAAAACAAGTAACAAGTTGAGAATTAAAAAAAAAAAAAAAAAATCTTCAGTGGCATTAAGCAGGAGACTAAGCAAGTCATATAAATACAGGAAGAGAAAAGGGCCAAATCAAATTCTGTAACGCATTTTTCAGTGAGCATCAAAAGACACCAACATTGGCCAGGCGCAGTGTCTCACGCCTGTAATCCCAACGCTTTTGGAGGGCACAGGTATATTGCTTGAGCCCAGGAGTTTGAGATCAGCCTGGGCAACATGGTGAAACCTTGTCTCCATCAAAAATACAAAAAAATTAGCTGGGCGTGGTGGTGCATGCCTGTAGTCCCAGCTACTCAAGAGGCTGAGGTGGGAGGATTGCTTGAGCCTGGGAGTTTGAGGCTGCAGTGATAGGTGATCACACCACTGCATTCCAGCCTAGGTGACAGGGCAAGACCCTATCTCAAAAAAAAAAAAAAAAAAGAAAGAAAGAAAGAAAGAAAAGAAAAGAAAGAAAAGAGAAAAGATACCAACATTACTGTGTGTGAGAACACCAACTGAATTTCTCTCTCACATTGTGCTCAAACTCAGCAATTATTTCTTTAATTACATAAGATCTGTATCGTCATTGCAAAAACATACCAGTAAAAGTTTCAGTACAGGGGTTTATGCCAGCAAGCCTCTTTGATGTCCCGAAGTCAGAGATCTTGAGAACACCACTGTAGGTATTAATCAACACATTGTCACCCTAGAGAACAGAGGACTTTAATCACGAATGTTATCTTTCTTCAGATACTGTCTGTTGACTTGGTAAGTCCAATTCAAAAAAAAAAAAAAAAAAAAAGGTGTCCTTACAGCTACCAACGACATTAATTCTGTATTCTTCATTAATAGTTTATCTCAATAGTGCATTCTTGACACTATTTTTTGTTTACATATTATCAGTTTGAAACCAACCGCCTTTGCAAAAATTATAACAGTGAGAAAATTATGACAGTAAAAGAGATCTGATCTAACCACAACCATCTTGCCTTAAATTTCCAAACTGCCCTTGGTCATTCCAGGGTGTAGACCAAGCTCACTTGGAGAAATTTAATTTATAGTTTAGTTGATAATAGCCCTTCCCCAAAACTAAACCATCTTTGTAAAACTAATGAAAGGCCACCAGGTTAGGAGGATGAGAGGGGCCTAAAGTCCGCTAAGATGTAGGCACAGTCAAATGATTATCAGCCCATTTTCTGGGGGTCATAAGATTTGCAACTTCCCCAATTGTTCCTATAATTGACATCACTATTGTAGAACCGAAGACCGGCCTTTTGAGATGTCTTTACAGGCTTTTCCATTTCTGACTATCAGATGGCATCACCCAGACCTGTGACTCTGGACTCAACCAGTCCTGTGGCCCCCACCCAGAAGTGGACTCAACACACAAGAACCATCTTCCACACCCCTATAATTGCATCCCCAACGACCCAGACCCTAGCCCCCTGCTCACCAAACTATCTTTGAAAAACCCTAGCCTCTAAATTTTTGGAGAAGCTGATTCGAATAATTATAAAATCCAGTATCTTGTTTGGCCATCTCTATGTGTATTAAACTCTTTCTCAGTTGCAATTCTTACATCTTGAGCAATCAGCTCTATCTGGTCAGTGGGCAACATGAACTCATTGGGTGGTTATAAGTTCTTCATAATCTACTCAGATCACAAGATCAAATATGATTCCTAACTGGTTAGAGCTTGTTGCTATTTACAGATATATAATGATGTACGTATAATTAAATTACGATTGTCATAACTTTCCAGTTACTTTACTTTCTTTTCTATGTTTCTTTACTTCTTTTCGTGGAATATGTAGGGACATGACAGATAAATGGGCTTTTTGGTTGATTTTAGGGTAGTAATATTAACTTATTTTCAATAGTCCAGACTTTGTAAGAAATGTATTAGTTCTGAATTTTCTTTTTAAAAAGTTAATGTAATTATTTTAGCTTATTTTAGAGAATCTATACCTTATAATTATAGTTAAGTCAATGAATATGTGATACGTGTGAGAAAAGAGAAATTTTTTTTCTTCTAACCATTCATCCATTGATTCAGTAAGTATTTACTGAGTAGCTACTATGGGCAAGGATACAAAGATCAACCAGCCTATAAGCTCCTCAGGACCAGGGGCCATCTCCCGTTTAGACAGCTGCATCCCACACCACAGAGCTCCTAGGAAACATTGTGTAGTGGGGAGCACAATCTTGTTGGCTGAACGCAGTTAAGCAGTTTGTTCCTTGAGCAGAAGCGTTAAGACATGAACATAAATAACTGATTCAGGGGTGAATGATATTTTATATTTCTGCTGTTTCTAAGATTTACTTATTCACCATTCTAAATTAATACTCATAACACAATATGACTTTTGCAAGTAAAATCATAACCCAGCAAAGAAAGAACTCATGAAAATGAATGCTGGTGTACCTTACCTTTATGTCGCGGTGAACTATCTGATTGTCATGGAGATATTTTAATCCTTCCAGTATTTGCTTTGTATAAAAGCCAATTGTTTGCTCATTGTCTTTTAATGGACCCCATTTGGAACGAAGGAGAGCAGAAAGACTTCCTGTAAAGTAGGGATAAATAGTAAATAAATCCTCATTCAAATGAGCTCTTTAAAGTGTATTAATAATGTAACAGTAATTTTTTTTTTCTTGAGACGAAGTCTCACTCTGTTGCCCAGGCTGGAGCACAGTGGCGCGATCTCGGCTCACTGCAAGCTCTGCCTCCTGGGTTCACGCCATTCTCCTGCCTCAGCCTCCCAAGTAGCTGGGACTACAGGTGCCCGCCATGACGCCCGGCTAATTTTTTGTATTTTTAGTAGAGACGGGGTTTCACCGTGTTAGCCAGGATGGTCTCGATCTCCTGACCTCGTGATCCGCCTGCCTCAGCCTCCCAAAGTGCTGGGGTTACAGGCGTGAGCCACTGTGCCTGGCCATGTAACAGTAATTTAAGCTAACAGTCACTGGTTCTTCACAGTGGCCCAGGAGCTATACTGGATATTGGGCTCAAACAGGAATTTGCAAATATCCCTACTCTAAAGATGCTTGTAATCAAATATGTCTAAGTAAAAGGCCAACGTCAATTGCTAACTTTAATTCAAGTCATGATGATAGATACTGAAATGGTTCCCATATTTATGTATTGTCTCTGTGAAATTACATAATTCAAATGTAAAGTTTCTAGAACTTTAAATTATTTAAGCCTTCTTATTATTTAAGGAATGTGACTTTGTGGCCTGAGTCATGTAGCATTCAGTTGTAACTTCTGATTCTGCCATTATAGGCTAAATCTCTTCTGCATTTTTGTCCTGTAAATGATTGGGGAAGACTAAATGGTGCCAAAGAAAAGATCCCTTGGGACCATTACCCCTCCTTATGGAACACTGAAATAATCTGCCTTGGAATACAGCAAGCTGTAACCACTTAAATGTAATGACTTTGTGTAGAAGATGTTGCCACCCTGTTAGTCTTCAGCCTATATAAGTGAAACATGAACTTCCTCACTTTGGAACACTGGCCCATTCTTTTGGAGTCTGTGTTTCCAAGCTTTGCACTGGAATAAACTCTATACATCAGGATATTTTCTAAATCTCATCATTTATGGTTGACATCTCCTAACAAACTGGAGGTAATGTCACATGTCCAATTTTTCTTTCAGTTTAGACAGATTAAGACCTGTACTCTGGTAAATCCCATTCAATTTTACTCCCCTTTGAGGCTCTAAAAATTCACACTTTTTAAAGAAAGAAATATCTCTTACCTCCAGGGACCTGCTCCATGAAGATTTTAATGAAACCATTCTCACTGAAAGAGCCCAGATACTGGACAATATTTTTGTGCTTCAGGTGCTTATGCAATGCTATTTCTTCATGCAGGGGCTGAGAGTATCTAAAAGACATGCAATTGTCAATGAGTTAATTATGTAGCCAGACTTTACTGTATAAATTTAAACAATACAAATGGAAAATGTCAGCCAAATATATGTCCATATGTAAAACCAAAACAACGATTTAAGGACTTTATTTCTCCTAAGGTAAATTCTATGAGGTTGAAGGTATGGTAGGATCTGAAGGGAAATGTGTCAGGTACTAAGCCAGTTGTATACATTAATTCATTTCCATGAGAAGGTAGTATTGGTATGCCCATTTTACAGATAAGGAAACTGATTCACAGAGAGGATGACTGACTTGCTCAAGATCCCAAAGCTAGTAAGTGACAGAGCTAAGATTCAAACCCAGTTGAATGGAAATCGTCCACACAGTTTACTCTCCATATTAACATATTAACATGACTTTCTATTCCACTGGCCTCATCAACTCAACTTTATTATTGACTATAAAACTTTACTATTACAATTTACTATTAATCAGGAGACTCTTGCCCAGGAAGACAAAACTTGCATAATGTACATTCCAGAACTTCCTGAAAGGCCCATCAATTCTTCAATAGCAAACATAAAACCACTCATATGTCAAATCTCTTTGAGCCCCTTGCGTCAAAATCTTCACCTTACTGTATCCACTAATCCTATTATATCATGATTTTTACCTAATCCTCATGAAGCCTCCACAATGAAAGTGTGACTTCAAATTTATGTACTTGATATATGTTGCTGATTCAAATTATGAAAGTTATTTTATATTTCTGGAGCAGAACAACACTTTTGATGATTATTGGAAGTACTGTAAAGCTTTATAGACTCTTGACCAACCTGAATTTAATGTAGCCCTAATGTAATTATTGTACTGCTTGCCAAAGAACATAATTTCAGCAAATTGAGTTTTAAAAATCAAATTGGCTTTTATTCATGATTCATGAGCCAGGCAGTATCCAATCAAAATATGAGGTCCACTGGGCGTCGCAAAACAGTGGGTTTTCTTTCCTAAGGTAGCTTGAGCAGGAACAAAAACAACACAGAGCAAAAACCAAGTGGTTAACATTAGCTTAGTTCAGGTTACTTCCCTTGCAGGGGTTAAAGCAGAGGGGACTTCTTTTCATGCCAGCTCAGGTTGGCTGGGTACCTTTTGATCAGTCCCTGTGACTCTGTTTTATTTTTGTTTTTTTGAAAACTGGCCTGTTTGAGGATTTGGCCATCATCTCTCTCCTGATTTTTCAGAAGGTCAGATCTTACAAGTAAACTGCTTAGTTTTGGTTTGGTGATGTGGAACCCTAGCATGGTTCCACAGGTTGCTCTGTTGGAGCCTAGTGCAGGAGCTCAGTCCAAATCAGTAGCCTCAAATTTTACTTAAGAAGCTAAATATTGTAGCAATATTGTAGCAAATTTATGTAGCAATAAATACAGACTCAAAGCAATTCCTCGAGATCTAGATCTATATATAATCTAAATTGAATACATATATATCTTCTATAATGGAGGCTACAGGTGTGAAATACACTAATAATTCACATTAGTGCAAACCTGGTGTCTCACACTTGCTTCAGTCCTACATGTAGGAAATCCTTAGATCTTACACTGACAAATCCATTGGTTAATATTGAATTATGTTATTTTCAATAAGCTTTTTAGAGTAGTAAGTGCTTTAGCTAAAGCAATTAGTTTATAAACATTTAAGTTCATTTAATTTAATTTTTATTGTCTGTGTAATATTTCCAGAAAGCAGCCAACAGCAATAACAATAACAAAAGACTTGTATTTTAGATCGATTATTCTTTTTTTCTTTAGAATTGCTTTAGGAACTATGAAGGGCAGGTATTAAAATGAGCACTTTAATAGTATACCAGTTAGAGATAGCAACAACATTTTGATAATTGCTTGAGTGAGATAACACCAGAAATATCAACATACAGAGTTACCAATAAGATACTTAGGTAATGACTCTCAACTATAAGGGTATTTACAAGTTGCTTCTTCCATGAGGGTTAAGACACTTTTATATTGGTTCATACCTGTTTTTTTTTTTTTTTTTTTTTTTTGAGACGGAGTTTCACTCTTGTCGCCCAGGCTGGGGTGCAATGGCACGATCTTGGCTCACTGCAACCTCTGCCTCCTGAGTTCAAGTGATTCTCCTGCCTCAGCCTCCCAAGTAGCTGGGATTACAGGCATCTGCCACAACGCCTGGCTAATTTTTGCATTTTTAGTAGAGAATGGAGTTTCACCATGTTGGCCAGGCTAGTCTCGAACTCCTGATCACAGGTGATCTGCCCACCTCAGCCTCCCAAAGGGCTGGGATTACAGGCGTGAGCCAACAAACCTGGCTTATAACTGCTCTTGATATGGATTAGTGGCAAATACTGTGCCTCTGTATTCTACAGAGTTAAGAGATAAAGAAAAATCTGAAACAACCAACTAACTCAGATGATGATGATGATGATTTGAGACAGGATCTCTCTCTGTCACCCAGGCTGGAATGCAGTGGCACGATTACAGCTCACTGCAGCCTCAGCCTCCCAGGCTCAAGCAATGCTTCCATTTCAGCCTCCCGAGTAGCTGTGACTACAGGAGTGCACCACCATGCCCAGCTAATTTTTGTATTTTTTTGTTTTACCATGTTGCCCAGGCTAGTCTCAAACTCCTGACTTCAAGTGATCCGCCAGCCTCAGCCTCCCAAAGTGCTGAGATTACAGGCATGCACCACCATACCGGGCCCTCAGTTAATTATTAATCAAAAGGCTCCCACCTCCTGATTCTCTACTGAAAATCAAAACATCAATGCTTAAACTTAAGATCCTGGAGAAGCAATATCTTTACCTCATTACTTAAACTAAGGAGATAGCTCAAAATTTGCAATAATAGTCAGAATCCAACCTAGCTAAGGACAAGTACTCTTCTCCAATATAAAAAATATTACAAACACCCAGCATTTTCACTAAGTGTAAGTGCCAAGCATTAAACAAGGATGGAATTATAATTTGTTCACATCAACAAATTATTCTTGTCTATGAGAGTTATAAGAAAATCATATTTCTTCTCAATTACCTGTAACAAGGGAAAGAAGAAATGGCCTAGATAATCAGAGATACTTACATATTTTGGTTTTGACAAAACTATTAATCCAAAGATATCTCCAGACATCCCCTCTGAGTCAAATCCCTACTGCTAACCATCTAGACCAAGTGGTTGCCAAC
Source organism: Hylobates moloch (assembly GCF_009828535.3). NCBI lineage: Eukaryota > Metazoa > Chordata > Mammalia > Primates > Hylobatidae > Hylobates > Hylobates moloch. The sequence continues at coordinate 154,401,983 of NW_026652277.1, forward strand.
CTTGACTGAACATTTACATCCCCTAGAGGGCTTCTAATTGTCCAGGACCACCCCAGGATTTTTGGAAGTAGAGCTTGAGCATTAGTATCTTTAAAAGCTCCCCTGTTGTCTTTCATATACAGCTGGGTGAAAAATGACATAGAAATAAACAGTCCATGGCTGGGTGCAGTGGTTCACTCCTGTAATCCCAGCACTTTGGGAGGCCAAGGTGGGCAGATCACTTGAGGTCAGGAGTTCAAGACCAGCCTGGCCACATGGTGAAACCCCGTCTCTACTAAAAATATAAAAATTAGCTGGGTGTAGTGGCAGGTGCCTGTAATCTCAGCTACTTGGGAGGCTGAGGCAGGAGAATCACTCGAACCCAGGAGGCAGAGGTTGCAGTGAGCCGAGATCGCACCACTGCACTCCAGCCTGGGCGACAGAATGAAACTCCATCTCAAAAATAAAATAAAAATAACCAGTTCAGGATATGTAGAATATCAGAAGAGAAAGCCAACCTGAGATTAACAACTAGTTGGGGGTAGATGATGAGAGCATACTACATCTACCTCTTCTCTCTTACAACCACTTTGATTCTCTAACAAAGTGGTTTTAGAACATGAAAGAAACAGAGGAGAAATTGTTTCCATTGCTCTGATCCTTCTTTACAGATGGTAGTTTAGTGTACACTCAGGTTGTATCATGCATTATTCACATCACATTACTTTTGTAATTATGCTTTGTAACTGTAACTGCTATCTTTTTCAACAGAACGTCCACACCCCTCCAGGTTACATGGATAGAAACAACTTTGTTTGCTGTATTTTCACAATAATAGACTTGTCTGCAATCTCTTTATATTGTCAACAAGAAGACGACCTGCACCAGCTGTTCAAGCTAAAGGCTTGTCATGTGCAAATCACATATACCAACTGCATTGTTACAGAACAGGAACTGAAACATCTTGTTGGTATTGGTGTGCTTTGTGTGTGTATAGTAGCATTCGAATAAACTTAAACTACAGACTGATTTTAAAAGTGAGTTTCTTCCAAGTGTTCACCTAAATCCATCAGGAGGAGAGAAGAGAGGAGCTGTGGCTAAAGGTTAGTGAATTTGGCTGCAGCAATTTGATAGTGATGACCTCGTTAAATTTCATATTGTTTCAAAGTCTACACTATCTATACATATGCTCCTTAAGAACGCATAGGACTAAAAGAAAAATTTTAAGATGACAACTTTATATATATTACCTAGGTATTTAATGAGTAATTTCTATTACTGTTTCATAAGAATCCATAATCATGTCTCATGAATTAACTAAGAGGAAACTCTGGAACGACACCAAACAAATATGAAATTGAATGAAACTACACATGCGGCAGGCAGCAACAGCTGTTTGCTTACCTAATATCTATTCTTCCCTCTTTCTATGATTTTGTTTGGAGAAACAAATGGCTGGCTAAAAGGCCGGAGTTCCTAGTTCCTTGTAGGTAGGGGTAGGCATTTTGGGCGAGTGCAACAGAGGAGAAAGTATACTGGGCAGTTCTGGGAAGCTCTGTTTTCCTTTTCTTTCTGGACTGACATACGGAGCCTGGAGGCAGCCTGAAAGTCACGCACTAAGGATAAAGAGCTGGGACCGGACACAGTGCTTGCATGGGAGGGGGTGTCTTTTTCAGTTTGGGGCAGTCAGAGAAGACCTCTCTGAGGGCTTGACATTTGAATTAAAGCTTAAATGATGAAAATGAGGCAATCCTGCCAAGGTCTGGGTTGATCTTGGTATGCCTGATAGAGAGACACCAGTGTGGCTGGAGCGGAAGTGAGGCCAGAGAGGAAGCAGATCGCCTGTGGCCTTGTGATTCAAAGTAAGGGTTCTGGGTTTCATGCTGGTTGCAATAAGAATCCACTGAAGGGTTTTAGGCAGTAGTGACGTGATGTGATTTTTAAAAATAGATGTTATTTTTTAGAGCAGTTCATAAGTTCACAGAAAAATTGAGAGGGAGGTACAGAGATTTCCCACACACTCCTGGTTCCCACACATGCACAACCTCCCCCATTATCAACATTCCCCACCAGAGTAGTCCATTTGTTACAACTGATGGACCTTCACTGACACATCATTATCACTACATGATTTGATTTTAACATCAGAAAGACCTCTGTGACTCCTCAAAGAAGGCGTGGAGGAAAGAGTGAAAGCAGAGACCAATTAGGAGGTGATTGCAGAGACTAGAAGGGAGTCCGGGTGACAGGCCTGAAGGCTTAGATTAGAGGTGCAGCTGTGGTGATCAGAAAGAGTAGAGAGATTCAGAATATATTGCAGAGGCTGATACAACAAACAGTATGACCTACTGATGGAGTAGATGTGGAGTGCAAAAGAAAGACAGGAATCAAATGAATCCTGGAGGTTAGCCTGAGCAGCTGGATGCATGGGGAGACAATAACTGATGACACAAGGAGTACTTTAGGGAGAGTACATTTGGGAATAAAAATCGGGTTCACGGCCTGGCGTGGTGGCTCACGCCTGTAATCTCAGCACTTTGGGAGGCTGAGGTGGGCAGATCACTTGAGGGCAGGAGTTCAAGACCAGCCTGGCCAACATGGCGAAACTCTGTCTCTACTAAAAACACAAAAATTAGCCGGGCATGATGACACAGGCCTGTAATCCCAGCTACTCAGGAGGCTGAAGCATGAGAATTGCTTGAACTCGGGAGGTGGAGGTTGCAATGAGCTGAGATGGGGCCACTGCACTCCAGCCTGAATGACAGAGTGAGTCTCTGTCTTAAAAAAATAAGGAAATAAAAATAAAATCCGGGTTTGCTATTGGGTAATATACTCACTACCTAGGTATATTTGATGGATTCCTTTGTACTCTAAACCTAAGCAACACACAATATTCTTTTGTAACAAACCTGCGCATGTACCCCCGGTTCTAAAATAAAAGTTAAAAAAGGAAAAAACTCCAGGTTCAGTTTTGGTCACGTTAACCTTGAGATGCCTTTGAGATCTACAACTGGAGATGTGGGGTAGACAGGTAACCTGGGGAACTCAGGGGTGGGTCCTTCCTAAGGAAGGCTGGTCACGTGGCCTATGGCCACGGCCACAGAACGTGGACTCAAGGGCAGCCAGAATCAGCCCATGATGTAGCGCAGCATAAAGCCTGGCCAAATATGGATAATAATAACCATCTATTAAATAATCCAATCCTCTCTCTTTCAGACTTTGAATACACAACACACACAACTGTGTATAATACACTACAACTGTGTTTCACTAATTATAGGAGCACTGCCTTACAGAGAGATGTAAGGGAAGCCCTAAGGCAGCAGAAATCATGAGGTTGAGAGAAGACAGAATTATTAGTTGGAGAAACAAACCATAAGGCAGAGCACAAGAGCAGTGAGCAACAGATAATCCTATCACCAGAGCGCTTCAGTTTCCTGAACAACATTTTTGTTCCTAAAAAAGATTCCACCTTTCACAAGGCCTCACTATGTGAGGTTCAACTCATTTCTTCAAGTATAGGTTAGTGCAAAAGTAATTGCGGTTTTTGCCATTAATTACTTTTGATGGCAATAATGTATATATTATACATTTTGTAGTTGTCACACAGTTCTTGGATATTGTCCCAGTTTTTTTTTTTCAGTCTTTTTTTCTCTTTGCTTTTTTAATTTTGAAAGTTTCTACTGATATATTCCCAAACTTGGAGATTCTTTAACTGTGTCCAGTCTATTAATAAGCCATCAAAGCCATTCTTCACTTCTATTACTGTTTTTGATCTCCAGAATTTTAAAAAATTATTCCTAGGATTTCTGTCTCTGAGCTTACATTACCATCTGCGCCTGCATAATCTCTACTTTTCCATGAGAGCCCTAAGCATGTGAATACGATTCACAATCTGATAACTCTAATATCCCCGCCATATCTGGTTCAGGTTCTGACACTTGCTATGTTGCTTAAACTGTGTTTTTTGTCTTTCAGTATGCCTTATAGTTTTCTACAGAAAGGTGGACATGATGTCCTAGGTGAAAGTACTGCAGTAAATAGGCCTTTAGTGATGTGGTGGGAAGCAGTCAGGGAGGGGAAGAGTTCGACAGGTCTGTGATTAGGTCTCAGTCTTTTAGTGAGCCTTTGCCCCTGGGCTGTAAATTTTACAAGTGCTCCTTAGCTTTAGCCCCCATAGGTGAGACAGGACAGCTAGAGTTGGGCTAAATTTGGTACTCCACTTCCCCCAGTTTGGTTAGGCTCCGGTAAAATACAGTCTCTTGTGGACAGACCTTGTTAAGAACAGAATGCTCCAGCGTATTTAAAAACGGTGACTTTGCCGGGCGTGGTGGTGCACGCCTGTAATCCCGGCACTTTGGGAGGCTGAGGCGGGCGGATCACGAGGTCAGGAGATCGAGACCGTCCTGTTTAACACGGTGAAACCCCGTCTCTACTAACAAAAAATTAGCTGGGCATGGTGGCGGGCACCTGTAGTCCCAGCTACTCAGGAGGCCAAGGCAGGAGAATGGCGTGGACCCTGGAGGTAGAGCTTGCAGTGAGCCGAGATCATGCCACTGAACTCCAGCCTGGGTGACAGAGCACTCCACAAAAAAAAAAAAAAAAAAAAAAAAAAGATGACTTTTCCTTTCTTGCTGCCAGAAGCACAATGGGATTTCTCTCATTTCAAGTCTCTGTGAGGACCTGGTAAAGCTCCAAAACTCATGAAAGTATGACCCTCACCCCTAGCCCCCAGTGACTGGGTCCCACTGGAGTTTTTAACTCAGACTTCACAGTGGGCCTCTAGAGATTTGTCAGTTACAGTTCAGTTTTCCTACCCCAGCACTGGTTCCCACAGAGGTGAGCAGATCATGGATTTCTGCTCAGTAAGTTATGAGTCTCTCCAACTTCAGGGGCAGCTGCCTCCCTTGAAACTTCACTGATGAATTCAAGAAGAGCCATTGATTTCAGTCTGTTCAGCTTTCCACTTGTTAAGATGGAATGATAACTTCCAAGCTCCTCACATGCCCAATTGGAACCTAGAACTGGTTCCAACCTAAACCATTTCTGATAGTGCTTATTCCTCATCTATTCACATAATACATCCACCTTTATCCAAGACAACCTGAGCCCAACACACACAGGGCCATTCTCTTTTCTAGTCTTTGAAAGCCCCATTCTTCCCCACCAGTCTGGCACTTCAAACACTGAATGATGCAGCAGCAAAACCTCAGAAGGAGCTAATTCACACAAGGAAGTTTGCAGTTTCATTCATTAGAATATCATCAAGTATTTTCTAAAATACTATGAACAACCCAAAGTACTATAGAACAGCTTTTAGTAGCTACAATTACTGTACCTGCTGTCTCTCTCTGGGATTTCCTTAATAGCAATTCTGACTTGGTTGCTCAAGTCCCGACCTGCGTAGACTATCCCGTAAGTGCCTTTTCCTAAAACGACTCTGTCACCATTTTCATCATATTCATAGTCATACTACAAAAGGAAAAACGGGGAGAAAAGATCGAAACATTAGTTCATTCTACATTTCAAACATCAAATTTTTTTCCAAGAGCATTATTCCTTATCTTATCAGACGGCATTAACAGGCTGAAGTTCTAAGAAGCAGCTTCAAGGATGAACAAATAAATGCTCCCAACATAAAGCAGATACTGTGTTTATGTTTTCACAACTGTTACAAATACAGTGGGGATTACATAATTAACTTCATAGAAGCGCTTCTCCAAAAGCCATGTGGATTATTTTATCCACTCAGTCCTGTTTTTCATTGATTCTGGAGATCAATGAAACAGTGTATAACTAGCATCAACATCTGTCAATGTCTATCACATCTAATAAATCTTCCTTTTGTTATTCAGCTTTTGATGCTGTTAAAGCATTTCACACTGCCAGGAGAATAAAACCACTGAAAGGCTTTGGATAAGAAGAAAATTGTGACAGCTTACCAGGTGCCGATGATAAAGTCAGGATTATTTTACTTCATCACCCCCCCCCCGCCCCCGCCCACTTCCCCCCAAGACCCAAAAACATTTTTTAATGAAAAATAGAGGGAAATTTTGATCTCTGATGTAGAAAGGAAATATCTATAGTTCTAAACTTCAAACTGTCAAGTGTGTCAGCAAAATATGGAAAACTGGATCTACAGAAAGGATTCAGTAGAAACCTCCTCAGATCTGGAAGCATCACCCCAAAGTGACATCCTTTGTGTTGGACTGGAACTAAATGATTTAGGGCCATCACATGATCAAGGCATGTCCCTGTAGAAACCTAGCATAAAACTACAGACCCCGGGGAGAGAACATTAGAACTAGCTTTTCATATAGTCTACATTTTGCTGGAGTTTAAAACTGGCAGTCCATAGTTAGATTCATCTCACAGCAGGGTCTGAGTTGGCCATTTAAAAAAATTATTTCTGGCCAGGTGTGGTGGCTCATGCCTGTAATTCTAGCACTTGGGGAGGTTGAGGCAGGCACACCACTTGAGGTCAGGAGCTTGAGACCAGCCTAGCCAACATGGCAAAACCCTGTCTCTATTGAAAACACAAAAATTAGCCGGGTGTGGTGGTGCACGCCTGTAATCCCAACTACTCAAGAGGCTGAGGCAGGAGAATTGGTTGAACCTGGGAGACGGAGGTCGCAGTGAGCTGAGATGGTGACACTGCACTCCAGGTGAGCAACAGAGCGAGACTCCATCTCAAAGAAAAAAAAAATGGTTTCTAACATGTATAAGTCAACAAACTTAACGTTAATACTGATGAGTAATCTATGAAGAGGGCAATGATCATGAGTTTTTAATGCTCTTTAACAACATAGCCTTGAAATATATAAAGCAGAGTTGATAAAATTTCAAAGAAAAATACACAAATATCAACCACAATAGATTTTAACAGAACTCTTTTAGAAAGGAATATATCTGGCACACAGATTTTAAAATAGAGAATCTAATGGCACAATGGACAAGTTTGATATAACATCTACAGAGAGAGCTCTGTACCCAGATACAGATTCCTTTCATGCATATATGAAAAATATATTATAATTGATCACATATTAGACAACAAAGAAAAATTTCAACAAATTCCAAAGAACTGATATCATAAAGACCATGATCTCTGAGCACAGAATACTAAAAATAAGACAGCCAAAACTATATTTTACTTTACTTTAAAATAACCAATGGGTGAAAAAGGAAATGACCATGGGAATTACACAATAACTTTTTAAATGAGAAGAAAAGCATTATTTATCAAATTCCATAGATATGGAGTTAGGTAGATGAAAAATTTCATGATCTTAAAAAAATCCATTAGAAAATAAAAATTTAACATGAATAAGTTTAATGGTCAAGTCACGGAAACAGAAAAAGAATAACATATCGCTACCAAGACAGTAGAAGAGAGGCTCTGGATTTGGCAAGATGGTAGACCAGATACCTGAGAACCTTCCTGCTAAAAACACATAGGTAAAATAAAACGGACATACTTTTAAAGGTCCAGCTGGGCTTACTGAAGAGTAAAAGTGATTGCAGAAGCTAGAAATGAAGAGGAAAGGAATACTAGCAGGTAATCACAAGAACTCCTGCAGCCCAAAGGGTGGGGATGAAGGCAGGATTCGCAGTTTCATTAATCTAGGGCAGGAGTTTGCCTGCTTTTTTTTTTTTTTTTTGATAAAAGGTCAGATAGTGAATGTTTTAGCTTTGAGGGCCATCTAGTCTTTGTAGCAACTAGTCAATTCTGCCATTGTGAGGTGAAAGCAGCCCAGCTGATATATAAACAAATGGGTGTGCTTATGTTCCAATAAGGCTTTATTTACCAAGATTAACAGTGAGCTGGATTTGATCCTGGGGCTATAGTTTGCTGACCTCTCATGTGGGGCTTGGGTCTTAATGCCCAGCTTGGGTCTTAATGCCCAGGAGGGGATAGGAAGTATGGCCTAGTGCCTACGCCAGGCAAAGAGCAGAAACACACAAAACCAGGCCCTTGGTGAAAGGGTAGATTAGAAAAGTCAGCCCACTACACTGTGAAATAAAAATAAGGCTGGTTTGTCTCAAGACTGAGCTCTGGAGGAGCAAAAATAGGTCTTCTCTAAACACTTTCAACCATAGCTGATCCTGGCGCTGTTTGAACTTCAAATTAACACTTATTATAATACTCATAATTGCTCTTGAGCCTGGTATATCCCTGGAGTGCCTGGCAGAAACAAAGCAAAAACATTTTAATGGCAGACCCCTTGAAGTTTGCTATGCAGAATTCTTACTGATAATGCACCACTAAAGTTGAACTCACAATCCAAAAAATATAAACTATGTAAGGAAACAGTTCAGCATCAGTGAAAACAAATATGACAAATCTCAATCCTCAAGACTTCATTAAATCAGAAATGATAGAATATAGTTATAAAATATGTACATTTAACATAAAGATATCAAATATTTAAAAATGAGAAGATAAGATATTCTAAAAAAAGCCAGACTTGAAAGAGAATTGAATACAACTTCCAGAAATTCAGCCCTAAATCGGAAAAATAAAAACAAACTCACTCAGATGTGATATAGGGAAACTACAAAATACGAAAGACAGAAAGATAATAAAAGGGCAAATTACCTAAAAAGGTAGCTCATCAGATCACTCTGCAAACTCTTGGGTACACATGCATGACTCGAGAGGATGGGGCTGGGGTGGAGCATGTCCCTACCAGCTCCAGGTTATTTGTTTCCAACAGGTTTCCAAGCCCTTATAGAAGGCAGTCAGGTGGTGTCTTCTGGGGAAAATTATGCCTAATACAATGCTAGGGCTGGAGTGAGCACCGGCCTCCTTAGCATAAATCCTTCTCGGGCTCAGGACAGAGGCCGAGCTCTGGAAGGGAGATGACTACTTACCCATTGCCAAGTACCCAGTGGCACATTAGAGAATAGCCCTGTTCTGGCTACCTAACGTAAAGCTGAAGACTGTCTTGGTCCAGGGCAGATGATCAGAGTGACCAGGTGATAGGTGGTCAGAGTGAAGGAACAGGCAGCAGGGATCATTTAGCAACATGCCATAACTCAGAGTTAAAACTGGGCTCCTGCGAGGAGGCAGGAAGCATAATCCAAACAATGCCACCTGAAGGAGCCCAAGTCTCCACACCCAATTCCTGTGGTCTAGACTTCTGCAGTGCTGTGCCTGCCACGCTGGAATTCCACCAGTGGGACCCAGCCAGCAGCAGGTAAAGAAGCTCAACTTTGCCGATGTGCCCTCTCAAAGGATTAGAAACCTATACACTCAAACTAGTACCACCACCCTTTTACACTACAATGCTTTATAATTTTAAAGGAAAAAAAAAAAACAACTTTCAATAACCCACCTCACTTGACTATCATCATAAGCCTGTGTCATAGCTTTCTGATTACTTTCAATTTACAAATGATCAGAAATTTTTTTTTCCAGTGAAAATATATCAGAGTTGTGGTTTGAAACCAGCTTGTAAGATTCCAGATTTTGTAACCTTTCCACTACCTATGTGTTAGGGAACCCCTATCATAGAATAAGAGCTTACAGGGTGATTATTAATTGTTTCCAAATACCAGTGTTATAAAGATATTACAGTATATGTTAATATCCATTGAACATCCATTTGCTTTTTTTTAGCAGACATCTGGTAGCCACTGTCCTCTTAGAATTTTGTTTTTTTCCTTCTCTTACTCTGTATTTCAAATTTATTGCCAACTGTTCTCAGATTTTTCTTCTTAAAATCTCACAAATCCATTTTACCTCCTTATTCTCACCACAATTGCCTCAGAATCTCTGTAGAAGTAGCACAGAAGAAAAGCACTTCTCCCCAAAAAAAAGTTCGGAGGCTTTTCTCCTCTCTTGTTGCTCCAATCCTCAATTTATTCTCCACTAAATTGACAGTGAACTTTCCAAAGTCCAAGGTTCCACATGAGCTTTCCATGTCAGTGCCACTGCATCTATTTTACTGGCAGCTTGTTACTTTCCAGAAGAAATCCAAACTCCTTAGCACAGCATAAATGCCTGCTATGGTCTGAATGCTTGCGTACCCCCCTCTTCAGCACGCTCAAAATCTGTATGTTGAAACCAAATCACAATGTATTAAGAGTTAGGCCCTTTAGAAGGTGACTAGGTCATGAGGCTAGAGCCCTCATGAACGGGATTAGTCCCCTTATGAAAGAGGCTTGAGGGGGCCTGGTTGAACCTTCAGCCATGTGAGCACCCACAGAAGGTACCATCTAGAGGAAGTAGGCCCTCACCAGACACTGAATCTGCTGGTGCCTTGATCTTGGATTTCTCAGTCTCCGGAACTGCGAGCAAAGCATTTCTATTGGGCATAAATTACCCAGTCTAAGGCATTTTGTTATAGTGGCCTGGATGGACCAAGACAATGCCCTTCAAGATCTTACGGCTGCCTCTGTCATCCTTGTCTGGACACTTGAGTTCTTCAAGACTTGAGACTTCATCCTTAATTACTCCATCCCCAGTTTTAGCATGTAGCTTGTAGTAGATGCTCGGTAATTATTTGCTTAATTAATTAATCAAGTTATAGAAAAATGTGATGAGAACTTTTTTAGAAAAGAGCTAGATCCCAAAACAAAACATTTAGAGTCATTATTGGTTTATTCTTGGGTGAAAGCATTTTTCCAATAGATATATTTACAATCTTTTTTTTTTTTTTAAAGAGTGTTTTGCTCTGTCGCCTAGGCCGGAGTGCAGTGGTGCCATCATAGCTCATTGCAGCCTTGAACTCCTAGGTTCAAGAAATCCTCCCACTTCAGCCTCCTCAACAGCTGGGACTTCAGGTGTACAGCACTATGTCCAGCTAATTTTTTCTATTTTTTGTAGAGATGGGGTCTTGCTACGTTGCCCAGGCTGGCCTTGAACTCCTGGCCTCAACTGATCCTCCTGCCTCGGCCTCCCAGGCACTGGGAGTACAGGTGAGAGCCATCATACTCAGCATTTTTTTTTTCTTAAGAGATGGAGTCTTGCTATGTTACCCAGGCTGGACTCAAAGTCCTGGACTCAAGTGATCCTCCCAAATAGCTGAGACTCAGGTGCACACCACCAGGTCCAGCTCTACAACAGGTATGCTTATATAGAAGAGTGAAGAATACATAAACCTTGATGAGGCTGCTAAAGTTTTCATTTCCCCTAGGAATCTAAGGCATCAGAACACTATTTTTTAAAAGATTATGTATTAGATATAGAAGCTGACTCCTGTTAAGCAAAATGGTGATAGTAAAAATGAAAAGGACTTGTAAACAGACCAGTGTTATTTAAGTAAAACCATCTCTGTGGGTAATTGCTGCTTTGTTTTTCTATCTCCCCTTTCTATTCTTATGAGAGAAAGATAGAAATTGAAATGGCAGTTTTGAAAGAAAGCTGAAAAGAAAGAAGAAACTGGTTCAGCCTAGAAGGACATAGAATCATCTATGAAATGGCCAGGAATAGTAGAAGAGAGCCTGGACCACAAACCAAGAAAGGCAAGGTCTGTTAATGACAAGTAAGAAAAAAACAGTGTGGGGGGCGGAGGAAAGGGAGGGTTTTAAAAAATAAAAGTTAACATTACATTGCTTATATATTTTGCATTCTATTTCTATGGTAATAGGTTAGCAAATCAGGTTGTTGCTAAGGGAAACAAGAATTTCATTCTGAGGCAATCATGAGAATTTTTCTAGAATCATCTCTTTATTGCTGTCTGCCCAGAACAATCTAAACGGGTAGCAGGAAGAGAATCAGTGTAGGAAGACAACATTGACAAGGCCAAACAACGAAGTGGTGACTCACTGAGTCCTCGCACTCTCGAAGGAAACAACCACTTTAGAAAAAGCCATGCACTTTCGGCGGGGGCTTAACCACGTTAGGTGAGTAATCACCTCGAAGACCCAAATGGCAGCTTTGTTAATGTTCAGTCGGTATGACCTTCTTAAAATGTAAATGCCAAAACATTAATAACTACTACTAACATTAATAGAATGCCAAAAACACTGCAGGTACAAATATATAGTGTGATGGATCTCTCCTCCCTTAGATCTTTACTCACATCTCACCTTTTTTTTTTGAGATGGAGTCTCGCTTTGTCGCCCAGGCTGGAGTGCAGTGGCGCAATCTCGGCTTACTGCAAGCTCCGCCTCCCAGGTTCATGCCATTCTCCTGCCTCAGCCTCCCGAGTAGCTGGGACTGCAGGCGCCCGCCACCACGCCCGACTAATTTTTTGTATTTTTAGTAGAGACGGGGTTTCACCTTGTTAGCCAGGATGGTCTCAATCTCCTGACCTCGTGATCCACCCGCCTTGGCCTCCCAAAGTACTGGGATTACAGGCGTGAGCCATGGCGCCCGGCCACATCTCACCTTCTTTTATTTATTTATTTATTTATTTATTTATTTATTTATTTATTTAGAGTCTCACTCTGTCGCCCAGGCTGGAGTGCCTAGGTTCAAGTGATTCTCCCGCTTTAGCCTCCCGAGTAGCTGGGATTACAGGCGCTTGCCATCATGCCTGGCTAATTTTTGTATTTTCAGTAGAGATGGGGTTTCGCCATGTTAGCTGGGTTGGTCTTGAACTCCTGACCTCAAACGATCCACCTGCCTCGGGCTCCCAAAGTGCCGGGATTACAGGCATGAGCCACCACACCCGACCTAAATCTTACCTTCTTAATGGGCTTCCCAGGCCTTCCTGTCTAAAATTGCATGTCCCTGCTACACTGTAACTTCCTAAACCCTTCCCTGGTTTATTATTCTCCTTAACCCTGGTCACCATCTAACATAGTATAGACGGTATTTTACTTATTTGTGTTTATTGTCCGTCTCTCATTAGAAAGTAAGCTGAGTCTACAGCCATACCACCCTGAATGCGTTCAATCTCTTCTGATCTCGGAAGCTAAGCAGAGTTGGGACCGATTAGGACTTAGATGAGAGCATGCAAGCTCTCAGTGAGAGCAGGAATTTCTCTCCATTTTGTTCTCTGCCATCTCTCCAGCACATGGAATGATGCTTACCATTCAATAGCTGTCCAAAAAATATGTGAGTGCATTAGTGAGATCCATTTGGACCCACTGATGTGGATGAAGATGATTTTAGCCTGAAAACATCAGAAAAACAGCAGCAGCAGAAAAAAACCTGATCTAAACTTCTTTTGTGGACATAAGCAATGCCTCCTAAAATACATCTGCCATTTATTTCCTCTCCAGGAGGTTAATGACCAAAGAGGAGATGGACCACTTGCACCTAGAGGAGATGTTGCATAAACAAAACCTTATCAAAACTTTCTGTTCCTCACACTTGTTTCTCATTAGTCTCCCACCATACACTTTCTTAAAGTTTTAACCCTCTTTCTTACTAAGATGATATATAAACACTCAACTCTAGCTGTTTAGGGAGCCAATTCTTTGTGTAAGTCTCTTTCATTGACCTAGCATTGACTACATGAATAAATTTTGGCTAGGCACGGTGGCTCACGTCTGTAATCTCTGCATTTTGGGAGGCCAAGGCAGGCAGCTTAGGCAACATAGTGAAACCCTGTCTCTATAAAAAGTATAAAAATTAGTCAGGCGTGGTGGTGCACACCTTAGTCCCAGCTACTCAGAAGGCTGAGGTGGGAGGATCGCTTGAGCCCAAGAGATAGAGGCTGCAATGAGCCGAGATCACACCACTGCACTCCAGCCTGGGGGACAGAGGGAGATTCTGTTTCAAAAACAAAACAAAACAAAAGAATAAAGTTTGTCTGTTCTCCTGTTAACTTGTCTTTTGTCAGTTAATTTGCAGGCCCCTGACCATTGAACATAAGCTGGTAGAAGAAAAAGGCTTTTCCCCGTTCCCAACAGAAAGAATGAATGAATAACAAATTGATAATCATATCATGCAACACTATAAGTGATGTATTTTCTCAGGCAGGGAAGTAACTGTGGGTATTTAGCTTCATATCTGTACAAAAATAGAAATAGGATGTTAAAAAAGAGTTTGCTACATGATGATTCCAAACTGACTGAAGTAAATTCCAAACCATAATTACTAAAGTATATGAGGCCAATCATCAGAAAAGAAACCAGTAAGGTCTTCCATCATCCTGCAGATATTTGAGTCAAATGAAAATAATGTCACTTTTTTGTCTTTTTTTTTTAGACAGGGTCTGGCTCTGTCACCAAGGCTGGAGTGCAGTGGTGCAATCCTAGCTCACTGCAGCCTTGACCTCTTGGGCTCAAGCTGAGAGATCCATATGGATTGGAGGCCTTCTCCCATCCATATCTCTCTCCTCCTAGTTTGAGATATTCGGTTGGTGCAAAAGTAATTGTGGTTTTTGCCATTATTGCTACAACCTAAAATTAAAACAATTCTGATTTTGTCACTGCCTAGCTTCAAACCCTTCAGATTGAATCTCTTCTACTTGGACACCTGGCACCATGTGAGCTCATGTGACTAAAAAGGACATAAAGCCACCATCCTGCCATGGGACATTAACAGTCCAGTCCAGTGCAGGCTACCAGATTACAATGCACTGAGAAGGCCAAAATGCTATGAGAACAGAGAAAAGCAAGAAGGGGAGTTGAGAAATGATTCAAAGAGAAAAGGACACAGGACCTCGATCTGAAAAATTAAGGCTTTGGTCACTAAGTAGGACTGAGCAGAAAAGCTTGTGAGGCTGGGCATCTGCATGTCAAGCCCAGAGGCCGGAGAAGCAGGGCCACCTGGAAAGTGGAAAGGAGGTTGGCACTGCTGGACCACAGAGTGGAAAGGAAAAGGGAAGCTACAGCCAGAGGGGGTGAGAACACTGTATGCTGCAAATACTTCCTTCTATAAAAAGGAGCATCAGCTGGGCACGGTGGCTCACGTCTGTAATCCTAGCACTTTGGGAGGCCAAGGCAGGTGGATCACTTGAAGTCAGGAGTTCAAAGCCAGCCTGGCCAACATGGTGAAACTCCATACTAAAAATACAAAAATTAGCTGGGCATGGTGGTGCATGCCTGTAGTCCCAGCTACCTAGGAGGCTGAGGCAGGAGAATTGCTTGAACCCAGGAGGCAGAGGTTGCAGTGAGCCGAGATTGTGCCACTGCTCTCCCACCTGGGCAACAGAGTGAGACTCTGTATCAAAAAACAAAAAGGAGCATCAAAGGTTTTCAATTTGGGGAGTCACAGGATTAAATCTGTGTGAGAGCTTTCTCTGATGATAACAGAGACAAAGCGTGAAACATGTTAGGCTATGATAGAGGATGAAGAACTGAGATCAGGGAAGTGACCGAGAAGATGAAATGAAGGGGCTGCAGGAAAGAACTGGCATGAGGGATTAAGAGGAGTTTGGGAGGGGTTTCTCAGGAATCTGGCTTGGGGTGCTGGATGCCTTTACTCTTAATGAAGACATGGAAAGCAGGAAGAAGAACAGTGCAGACCAAGGCTGGTTAACTCTGATCAACTGTTTGATGATTTCAATATAAATGTATTATAATAATAACATATTAAATTACTTAAGATATGAGTTCATTACCCTTCCATGTCAAAATACATCCTTGAGTCAAAAAACATAGCCTTGAATCAAAAGAAATTGATTTTCTTTCTGTTAAAAGACAGAAAAGTCCCTCTCTGAGAACTGGTATTACATTATATTTGAAATAACCTTGTACAATTTATACCAATCTTGAATATTATTTAAAAAATTAGAGGTAGGAAAGGACATTAAAG
The DNA here is from genome assembly GCF_009828535.3 of Hylobates moloch. Taxonomy (NCBI): domain Eukaryota; kingdom Metazoa; phylum Chordata; class Mammalia; order Primates; family Hylobatidae; genus Hylobates; species Hylobates moloch. Next base: position 154,417,620 of record NW_026652277.1, read on the forward strand.
AGCTTGTTGCTCTTGGCTGGGCGCAGTGGCTCACGCCTGTAATCCCAGCACTTTGGGAGGCAGAGGCGGGTAGATCACCTGAGGTCAGAAGTTCAAGACCAGCCTGGCCAACATGGTGAAACCCTGTCTCTACTAAAAATACAAAAATTAGCTGGGCGTGATGGTGGGCGTCTGTAATCCCAGCTACTCAGGAGGATGCGGTGGGAGCACTGCTTGAACCCGGGGGTGGAGGTTGCAGTGAGCCAAGATCATGCCACTGCACTCCAGCCTGGGTGACAGAGCGAGACTCTGTCTGAAAAAAAAAATATATATATATATATATTCTTTTCAACTCTAACTTAAGGAATGAAGTCATCTTAGCCCAGCAGGAGTATGAACTTTGTCTGGGGTTATGAAACTGACTGTTGGCAAAGTCAGAACCAGGGCCCAAGGCTCCTGACCCCAGCCTGGAGTTCTTAGTAGATCCAGCTTGAATCAGAAGGAAGAAGGGGCTGGTGACCTGAAAGAAGCCGAATCCAACCCACAGTTGTACTGCTTCAAATAAACCTTATTGTTCCAATCAGAAAGAAAAGGAGTTCTTGCCTTGGGCTTCTAAGAATTCTTTCAAATTCTAGGAATTAGTTTCACATTTGTAGTTTATAGAACCACATTAACAGTTACTGTTTGCTGACTGCTGACAACACCCTAAATGAAGTTAAAAACATTAAGTAGCATTTCTTGGCCTTTCCAACATTTTTATTTTGTTCTGGGCCAAGGTAGCCAAAGGCTTCAGGAATAATTGACTCGTGTATTGAAACAATGTTAATTCTACCTTCAATTGAGGTAAACATCAGAAAATAATTATTCTGCATACAAATCTTAATCACTGTGTTAAGATGATCTCTAAAGTAATTCTTCTTGTTTCCACTGTAAAGAATGGGAAGTGGAGGAATTATTTTTAGCTTGTTATTCATGGGCTGAAGTTTGAGTTCAATTTGTGGTAATGAAATTAAAGAATTCATTTTAATCAAATATGCAGGATGCTGATAACTTTAATAAAGAATGTTGAAAACATCTAAGAAATGTAACCAAATATATAATGGAGAGTTATAAGTTATGCAAAAATGTAAGTTAAGGCTTAATAATTCATATTGGAAAGATGCCCTGGCTACGAAAGGACATTCAGGGAGAAGGACAACCACGATGGATTTCACCATCCTCCAGTCCAGAGCATCCCTGTAAACATACATTCATTCACGTTTTGCTAACAGAACACCCACGAAAAACATCAGCAATATCACTAGCTGGCACAATGGCAAACTAAGCCAAGACTCTTGAAGCCAGTCTGCTTGAATTCTTCCTACAGACTCTAAAGCCCATTGGGAATACTGTAGAAGCCATTCTGTGTCAGAAATTTTACATTATTCTAATGAAATGCAAAGGATAGAAATGTAAGAATGTTTTCTTTTTTTTTTTTTGAGACCAAGTCTCACTCTGTAGCCCAGGCTGGAGTGCAGTGGTGCAATCTTGGCTCATTGCAACCTCCAACTCCCAGGTTCAAGCAATTCTCTTGCCTCAGCCTCCTCAGTAGCTGGGACTACAGGTGCACGCCACCATGCTCAGCTAAGTAGAGACAGGGTTTCACCATGTTGGCCAGGCTGGTCTCGAACTCCTGGCCTCAAGTGATCCACCCACCTCAGCATCCCAAAGTGCTGAGATGATAGGCATGAGCCACCACGCCTGACTTCAGAATATTTTCTTTTCTTCTTTTTTTTTTTTTTTTTTTTTTTGAGATGGAGTTTTGCTCTTGTCACCCAGGCTGGAGTGCAGTGGCACAATCTTGGCTCACTGCAACCTCTGCCTCCCAGGTTCAAGCAATTCTCCTGCCTCAGCCTCCTGAGTAGCTGGGATTACAGGCACCCGCCACCACAGCCTGGCTAGGCTATGCATATTTTTGGTAAGATGTAGTTAGTTCCTGAAAGGAGGGTATGAAACGAAGGATAGCTATCTCTGGTTTAAAAAAAAAAAAAAAAAGCCAGAAATTTGTAACATTGCAGAATACTTTATGAATTTTCCAGTCATCCCCTTCATAATTCTATATTATTGATAGAATTGTTTCATTTTCAATTTCTTTAAGTTTTACCTTGGCAAATTGCTATGTATGAAGTGATGCAAAATTTAACACAGAAACAAAGATAACAAGGTATAATCAAACAAGCCCTGAAGTAGGAGTCAAGAAAGCTAATTCCTAACAATCACTTGAATAAGAAATAAAAAATTGTAAAATATAAAACATACATAAATAAGAAGTAGTATCTATTACTTCTATAGACAGCAAGCTAATGCACAGGAAATTTTTTTTTTCCAAATTAGGTCTGTCATCTTTTTACAACTTTAATGAAAGAGGCTCAGGCTTAACTACAAATATCAAAGCTATACAATTGCTAGATAATCATAGAACTTAACTACAGGCAGAGTTAGCAACTAGCTATTATAGGCCAGGCATGGTGCTTATCCCTATAATCCCAGCACTTTGGGAGGCGGAAGAGGGAGAACTGCTTGAGCCCAGGAGTTCAAAACCAACCTGGGCAACAAAGTGAGATCCCGTCTCCACCAAAGAAAAAAAAAAAAAAAAAAAGTTAGCCAGGTATGGTGGCATGCTCTGGTTGAAGTGGGAGGATTGCTTGAGCCCAGGAGGTCAAGAGGCTACAGTGAGCCGTGATTGTGCCACTGCACTCCAACTCCAGCCCGGGTAACAGAGCAAGAGCTGGTCTCAAAAAACAAACAATTGATTATATGACATCTTTTTCTCAACTATTATCTTACTAATTCAGTGTTTTTATAAAAATTTTAGTTTATGAGATGACATCAAAGTGATCTAATAAATAAGTATGCCAATTAGATTGGTGAGCTATAGTTTCTTCAATTTCACTTTAACATTAAAAATGTAATTTTCAGTATGGCTTGGTGCTGTGGACTGAATATTTATGTCCTCCCCAAATTCCTATGTTGAAATCATACCCCAAGGTGCTGGTTATTAGGAGGTGAGGACTTTGGGAGGTGATTAGGTCTTGAAGGCAGAGCAGAGTAACATTAGTGGCCTTATAAGAGAGACCACAGAGAGCTAGCCAGCTTCTTCTACCATGTAAAGACACAGCAAGAGGGCACCTTCTATGAGGAACAGGCCCTCACCAGACACTGAATCTACCAGCACCTTGATCTTAGACTTCCCAGCCTCCAGAACTATAAGAAAATAAATGTCTACTGTTTATAAGCCACATTGTTTACAGTATTTTGTTATAGCAGCCCAATGGACTAAGATACTTGGATTCAGAGTTCTCTCCCAAGTCAAACACTGGGAAGGGCTTGGAGAAAATGGTGGCCATGTGTCAAGCCTGGAGCAGTGTCATCCTTCAGACATCGAAGATGCTGGAGTCAGCATTGTTGACACACTCCAGCATTGGTCCTTGCAGTGGAGGAAGGCTCTTCTTCACACAGCAGACATGGCAGAGAAAATGGATACAAACTAAAAGTAGGTATCCAGCAGTCAGGTGCGGTGGCTCATGCCTGTAATTCTAGTGCTTTAGGAGGCTAAGGTGGGAGGATTGCTCGTGCCCACGAATTCAAGACCAGTCTGGGCAACATAACAAGACCAAGTCTCTACGAAAATAAAAATAAAAACCATACAAAAGTAGGTATCCATAGTGCTCTGTGTCCATTAGATGTTAGTGAAAGGATGCCAGTTGAGAGGAACAACATTTGAAGTCATTGTCATTCCCTCCTCTCTTAATTCCATTAATCTTCCATGGTTTCAGGTTCTCTGGGTAGCATATTAATGCCTGCCACAAGGGTGCTATCAACCAGAATCTTCACTGAATCTTCTTTGTCTGAATTGCACATATCTCAGAGGAGAATAGAAAATGCGTAAGGACACCCGTGGCCCATGCATTGACACTGTCATAGATAAAGCATAGTTACTCGCTATCAGCTAAGTAAAATGCTAACGCTTGGTGCTGTGGAATAAGAATTCTCCGATGTTTACTTTTTAGCCCTTTTTTAGCAAAGGAATTCCAGAAGTTGCTTTTAACATTAAAGGAAAGCTTACAGACAGTCTCCTACCCCTCATACACCCTGCCTCCTGCCTCAGTAAAGCTTCAAATAGTTTGTTTTAAAATGAACTCTAAATGTAAATGGACACCTAAGTCATTACCTCCAGCGAGTCACTTTCACAGTCTCCTTCCTCTGTGCTTCTCCCCTTCTCTTCGGTAATGGTGTTCACCATCTCAAAAAACCTACAATACAAGTTAGCACATGAGCATTCATAACACAAACAATAGCAAATATAAGCAAGTACATCTCAAAGTGACTTCAGAACCAAAACTGAGAGCTAAGAGTCTCTAGAACCAGGCAATATCACACTATCAAGATCATGTGAAAAATATAATTTTTCAAAAAGAAAATACAGGTTGGTAGGATTTTCTAGAAATTTCTAACCTAATGCCTCACTTCAAATACATTTTTCTTCAGGAACTCTTCTTGTAAAGTTTTTTTTTTTTTTTTTTTTTTTTTTCTGGAGACCATTTCAGAGACAAGCAAAGTGATTACAGTGAGAAACAGATTGGCATCCTGCTCGCTGTGGCTAGGCCATTCGGAGAGGAGGCTGATGGTTCACAGACATAAAGCCAGGAAGCACTGTGAACAAGGGCTGATGATCCCACAGGCAGGTCATGCTATGCGATGCCAGCCTAAGGGAAGAGCAGGTTATGGTGTGACAAGAAAAGTTTCCCTAACACAACTCAGAACCTTTCTTACCCACCCATCCATCCATTCATTTAACAAATACTCACTGAGTGTCTACTAGGATAAAGAACTGTTCTGGCCATTGAGAGCATGATGATGAACAAAGTCTATCTTGGAATTTGGACCCCATTGATGGAGTTCATATGTGGTATCAACTTCCTCACTCTTCCTGTCTCTATACACATTTCTTGGAGGTCCATGACAAGAAAAAAATTTCCAAGCCTGATTGGAATAACAGTATGTGCTATTAAACAGCACAATGAGTGAGAGAGAAAAGCTAGTTCAACCAAGAGGAAGAATAAAGTGAAAGATCAAAAAAAATCTGGTGTTACAGACATGATTTAAGATCTGGGTTAAGGATTTGCATCAGCCACTCATGCAAAAATTTTCAATATGAACATCTCTAGGCAGAATATAACACTCGACAGTGGGATGGGAGCACTAGTGTAATTTTTAGAAGCTTGCATTCTGAAGTCTCCTGTGCCTGGTTCAAACCCCAGATTTTTATGCTTATTGACTACATGATTTTAGGCTATACTCTCCAAGACTACTTTTTTTATTCTTTTCAATAAAGATATTAATACTACCCATCTAATACAGTTTCTTTGAAGACTGAAACAAATATTAGTTCTGGGGCACACACTTCATAAATCTTAGCTATAATTATCATAGAAACAAGTCAACAGACTTGAGAATTTAAGTGTAAGTAGAGAATTAGTCCATACGAGAGCTAGGAATTTTCTTATTTCCAAGTGTTTTTTTTCCCCCTACCATATGTTTTATGATAATAAAGATAAAGCTTAAGCCAAGAATTGTGGATTCAACAAACACTTTTCTTTTTCACACCAAGATAAAAATGAATGACTGTATATTGTAGCTAGCATATCATTTACAATGAAGTCAAATAGTAATTATTTAAATAAGAACAATCCCCAGCAAAATTCTGAGTCCAAACTAACTTTCACCTACACTTTGGCTTTTAAATTATCACTCACTTCTCTAGTTTCCCACAGTCAATCATAGTGTTCTAAAGAAGTAAGAAGAATTCAATTATTAGCCCAAGAGAAACATACAATGGAGAAAAACACGTACAATGCAGTCCATGGATTTTTGGATGATCTCTTTTATTGGTACAGATCAGATCAGTGGCTTTTAACACAGGCTTCACCCCACCAGAACGTCCAATATAATTAGTCTGAGGTGGGGGCCATGTATGTTTTTTTAAATCCTACCAGGTGAATCTAACTAATGTGAGCCAAGGTAAAGAGGTACTATTGTAGATAATAGTGAGATGTTTTTTTTTTTTTTTTTTTTTTTGAGACGGAGTCTCGCTCAGTCGCCTAGGCTGGAGTGCAGTGGCGCGATCTTGGCTCACTGCAAGCTCCGCCTCCTGGGTTCACGCCATTCTCTTGCCTCAGCCTCCCCCGTAGCTGGGACTACAGGCGCCCGCCACCACGCCCGGCTAATTTTTTGTACTTTTTAGTAGAGACGGGGTTTCACTGTGTTAGCCAGGATGGTCTCGATCTCCTGACCTTGTGATCCGCCCGCCTCGGCCTCCCAAAGTGCTGGGATTACAGGCGTGAGCCACCGCGCCCGGCCAACAGTGAGATGATTTAAAAGAATTTGAGAATGAAAATTCTGGTAATCACATACAGTAAGTGAGCACTTAAAATATGAATTATAATATTTAACAATTAACCAATAAGTCTTAGTTAATGTTTTATCTGTGGGAAAATAAGTTATGACTAAGATAAAGTTTGACTTATTAAAGAAACCCCCCAAAATCTGTGAAATTTGTGACATAATTATAAAATATTAGCCCAAATAAAATATTTATATAACCACATAGCCATGAATTCTTCACAGGAGGTACATGTTCACTCATTAGTTGAAAATAATGATCAGGTAAGAAGAATCTTTTTCACACACAATGACTAATACGTACTTTTTACAATGAAGCTCTGTACAGAAATAGATTTGGAAATCATCAGAATTGTGGAGCACATAAAGAAAGCAGCATCTTTCTTCAAATTTAGAAATACTGAAACCAACAAACAAAAAGGCATTATTCAGAGAACTATCAATTCTTCCACAGTCCGATGATGAAAAAGAAATAAGTTTTAAATTCAATCCCATTTATATCAATGTTGTTTATAACAAGAAGTTATAAATAGCACTTTAAAAAGTGATACTTCCTGCACCACACTACTAAAATTATTTACTCTTCTGAGAGGTGTCCTCCTCCTCATCTCTGCAGAGCAGGGCTGCTCTAGGGTGTTGCAAGCACACGTAAACTACACATCCTTTCAACAGAGCAGGGAAAGGTGTCCTGCCTACTACACTATTCTGTGTGCTGGGAGGAAAAGCATAAATACCAACTGGCTGGCTGACCTTGGTGATTCTGGTGCTATGCAATCTGTAGAACAATGAAATGTTTCCAAAGCTAGGCAGGCAATTTGTGGAGGCAGTAAAAGCACCTCATTCGTTATAGAGATTTTAGAGGAGTGAAGCAATGCGCAAGTGCGCTCGGTTAGGACTCAGTGAGTGGCTGACTTTATGGCAATATGAAACAGTTTTGAGTCAACCCACTAGGCCATGCTGTTTTATGCCAGGGCTTGGCGACCATTTTCTGTAACAGGCCAGATAGTAAAATACTTTAGGTTTTTCAGGCCAAACTATGTAATTCTGCTGCTGAAGCATGACAGCTGCCTAAGAGGATGCATAAATGAATGAACATGGCTGTGTTCCAATAAAACTTTATTTACAAGACAGGCGAGGGACCAGATGTAGTCCATGGGGCATAGTTTGTCAACCCTTATTTTGTGCCTTTGTGCCTGCTGTTCCTTCCATTTGGAATGCATGTCGTTTTTTACTTTTAAAAGAAACTCTACTCATGATTTAAGGCCCAGCTTAGACCTTACCTTCTCTCCCTGCCCTACTTCTGCCCTAAACAGAAAGACTTCCTCTTATACCCGTGTCCTCTGAGTATACTTCTTTCATTGCTCTTCTCACACTGTATTGTCATGAGTTGTTAAATGTCTGTTCCTCTCCCTGCTGGGCTGTGAATTCTTCAAGAGAGGAGTTGATGTCTTAGTCATTTTTGCATCTTTGGCAGAACAGGACTCAACATTTGACACACAGCTCGTGCTCAGTTAATGCCCACTAACTCGAGCTGTGCAAGTTCTGAGGTGACGCAAGGCAAGCTGCTGACCTAGTTGGATTTTCTTCCATAGTTTGTCATCTCTTCTTTATGGAGGAGGAGGCCAGGAAGAATGAGCTGTCTTTGAAGTCACAGACTACAACTCAAGTTTCTCAGCATATAAGCCAGCAATAGTAAGATAGTAGCAGGCTATGTATAAGTCATAAATCACAACAACTGTTACATAGGGCTACCATACCTAATTAAAGAAAATTTATTCATTGGAAAACAGATATGATAAAGTGAAATTTACATTTACCATACTTTCTTAAGTGGATTGCTTAAAAATGCAGCAATAAATAGTGAATGCCTTGCTAATGACTGGCTTTAAAAATTAAATATTAAGAGTACAGTTTTATTTGAGAAAGTATCGACTGAAAGATATATAATGAGTCAGTCCATCATCTTGCTTGTTTCTGTTCAGATCATTCATGAGGTAACAGGTAACTTTACCAGGAGAACTCCAATTATTAGTGACTCAGACCGCTCTACCAATTTATGCTCTAATAAAACCAATTATTATTATTCCAAAAGCAACAGGATATTGCATAACCAGGCTGCAAAAATCTGTTGTCTCTCATTGCTATGACGTGGGGGTAAACAGTAGTAAGCACATCTAATTTGGTTTGAAATTTGCAAGAGTTGATTTAGCGTGAGCTTCAATAGAACAATTATTTAAAGACTTAACCACTGACTCTTGATTCTTAAAAAAAAAAAAAAAAAAATCTTATTTCTAAATCCCAAGAAATGGCATTTTCTAAGCTACTGGCATTGTGACAGCAGTCAGAACTGAACCAAACTGAAGTTCAACACTGTAATCTCAAGATCAATTCAGGAAAGTGACCTTACAGAAAGTTGTTTTTTTTTTTAATGGACTCCTTATCATCTGAAGTCATTAATATTAGTGGCAGGGGCCGGGTGGGGTGGCTCACACCTGTAATCCCGGCACTTTGGGAGCCCTAAGCGGGTGGATCACTGAGGTCAGGAGCTTCAGACCAGCCCAGCCAACACGGTGAAACCCTGTCTCTACTAAAATTACAAAAATTAGCTGGGCATGGTGGCATGCGCCCATAATCCCAGCTACCTGGGAGGCTGAGGCAGGAGAATCTTTTGGACCTGGGAGGCAGAGGTTGCAGTGAACTGAGATCATGCCACTGCACTCCAGCCTGGGCGACAACAGCAAAACTCTGTCTCACAAAATAACACAACATAACATAACATAACATAACATAACATAACATAACATAACATAAAACATAACATAACATAACATAACATAACATAACATAACATAACATAACTAAACTAAGTGGCAGGACACAATCTAGTAGATGGCATGTGTGCTTTGGATCCACGCAAAGAGAGATGAGTTCCTGGTATACCAAAAGGACAGAAATCATCCTATTACATAAACCAACAGCTCAGCTAAAGAGGACCTCCACATGGCTGAGTGTAATCTACATTTTGATTCTGGTCCATAGTTCACATTGACCCCATAGTTACATTTTAAGTAGGTCAGGAGCACAGAGTCAGTTCAACCAGCAGTGAACATTTTGTTGCAAATCTTTTCCTAAAGGAGATAGTGACACTGAAGAAGGTTGGGCATTTCCACCAATTGAACGATTCTTGACATTCCTTGTATTTTAAAATCATGATTAAAAGTTCTATCCAGCCCATGAATAGTGGAGAAAAATGTCTTATAAGTAAACAAAAAGTACCAAGGAAACTTACCTCACTCCCCTGACGGAAGAGGCACTAAAATTCCACTCATGTATACCTTTCTAGAACAACAACAAGAAAATATACTGAGTCATCCAAATGGAAAATAACATAACAACAATAATTTTGTTTAATTATTTTTAAAGTGATATACACAGCCATTTTTCCTGGTACACTATTTTTCATGAAAGAATTATCTGGATGGAAAGCACTATTTATTCTCAAGTCACAAGGGTAATGATTACTCTACTTAATAATTCCTGTACTTCAATAAAACAGCTTCCAAAAGAGCCTAGGAGAATTAGTCTCATTAAATTCTAAAACTTGATATCTAGTAATAACTGTTGTGTGTTAATTTTTAAGTAAAAAAACTCAATGATCAAGGTAATTCTATGATTACAGTTGAGAAATACTTCTTTTCTGAGAAAGATAAACATTAATTTGAATAACATCTCGGCAAGGTTTTAAAGATAACTATTTCTGAATTATCTTAGGATTTCCAACTAAATAGGCGGTTCTATTTCTTCAGAAACTAGTAGAACAAGAATGTACGTGAACACACATGTGTACAGTACCCATCATAACTACAAGGTATTGCTACCTAATTTATGCAAAATTCCATATGCTAATAAAGTTTGAACATAAAAAATTCAATTGTCATACTCTAAACATGGGTGATTTGCAGAGCCAAGGTAAAGAAAAATGTGGGAATTTATTTCTTGAGTTTATTACTAAAGCTAAGATAAAATTATTATCAAATTGATATGTCCCTAAAATAAATTACAAAATGGATCATAATCCCTTTAAAAATATGTCAACAGTATAAAATAGCATAAATATTTTTACAGAAATAAAGTAGTTTATCCATGTGTCTAAGTTGAGCAAGTATAGTACAGCAATAAACTGACACTGAAATTCAATTCTGTAAAGTTAAAACAACCAGGAAAAGGAGTTCTTACCCACCCACTGCCAGGAGGCTGAGGTCTTGCCTGGGCTAATGAAATGGGTGACAAAGCCTTGTGGCTCTGAGGTGGCCGAGAACGCTCCTTTTGGCTAAAGCAACTCAAAAGCCACAATTTATATCTACAGCCCATAATTCTTTGCTAGGTCCATGCAACTTAAAATAAAAATAGATCCTCTCAAGTCAGATGTGAATTTACTAAAAAGCTAGTTTCAGTGCGTATCAGTCAGGTCACGGGGATGTGACCTGAATGAACGCAGAGCAAATTTTGTTGCATGAAGTCCAGGAGGGAAGATACCATAAAAAGGTATGCGGTGGCTCTCTTAACCAGAGTACAGAGGGAGTGAAATTAAAATAGCAGACTGCAGCCTCAGCTGGTAATTTGGAAAGTTGCTTCTAAATCCTGTTGGCCTCAGCTGAACTTCTAAATATATATATATATGACCCAGGAGCTGCAGCTGTTACCTGTACCCTAGTTGCATACAATGCAGCCTTATCCTCAGAGCCTGCAGCTGAGCTGCTTTCCAAGACCATGTCCAGGAGCAGGAGGTGGGAGGCAAGTGCAGAGCTGAGGCAGTATGCAAACCTGCCCCTGAACACAGCAACTGGCAAATACTAACAAGACAGCACTGGTAAAACCCATCTTCTATCAATCCTTTTCTGGGAACAGCTAAGTAAAAATTTTGGACTGGTTTTGTAGGAAAGGAGTGGAGCATTTCCAGAATGCTTGGTTCCTGAAAGGTTGCCAGTGCTGCCAGGGAACGTTCTATTTCAGTGATGTAAATAAAGCCCAAGCCCTGAGATGGAAGGTGGAAGGAGGCCTCCTTCCCCACCTGCCTGTAGGACACACCACAAGGAGGCGCTGATGAGCTATAAAGCCAACAGGTAGTTTAAAGGCTCCTGGGATCTGTCTGGGAATCAGGGAAAACAGCAAGGCCAAAGGCAGCGCTAGCGATAATTATCCCCAACAGGCCTCAAACCAACACTCAACCTAATTTAATCAGCACAAGCACCATTTTCTAGGAACGGGTTAGTCTCAGATCCCAGGCCCCAGTTAGGGCTAGAATAGGAGCTGCAAGTTAACACTGCATTGACTGAAGGTGGCAGGAGTTATACTGTAGTAGGCACTGTCGGCTCCCTCAGCAACTGTCATTCCCTCCTTCTCCTCTGCTGACAAAAAAATAAATTTTGCCCAGGTTCAGGTGGCAATGTTTATGAATGGTGAAATTGATTAGTCTAAATTGGCCACGGTAAGTCCATTTGCCTTGCTGGGGATGGGTGTAAGCATGGTCATGTGATACAACTTATGGTATAAAGGAGAGGGCTTGGCCCTCCTCCCTGGGATGCCGCCTGTATGAGGTGATTCTTGGAATAGCTAGCTACTTAAGAACATGAGACTAACACCAAGAGTATGCAGAGAAGCCAGAATTCAGAATTCTGATGCTGAAACTACCCTCAGAATCACCCCACCTCAAAATTTATTTTTTTCCATCCAGGCTGGAGTGTAGTGGTGTAATCATAGCTCACTACAGACTGGATCTCCTAGGCTCAAGCAATCCTCCTGCCTCAGCCTCCCCAGCAGCTGGGACTACAGGCACATGTCACCAAACCTAGTTAATTTTTTTAAATTTTTTTGTAGAGACGGGGGTCTTGCTACGTTGCTCAGGCTGGTCTTGAACTCCTGGCCTCAAGCAATCCTCCTGCTCTGGCCTCCCAAATTGCTGGGATTACAGGTGTGAGTCACCATGCTGGGCCTGTAATTTCTTGTAATATGAAATACCATTTCTTTATTTAAGTTGCTTTTAGCAGGGAGTTTGTAGCAGAAAGCATCCTTGGTGGATGAGAGCATCAAATAATCTTAATCTAGAATCAGGGGTAAGCATGTTTCCCTCATCAATTTCCTGGGCCTTCTGTGAGTGGCCACTGGCCAGAGCTGAAGTGAGGGAGGAGAGTCAGCACTTAGTCCTCCACTAGGCCCCTGCCTTGTTTGATAATTCATGAGATAGGCCAAGGGTGCCCAAACTTCAACCCCCAAAAGGGGGGGAAATTCTAAATAACCATTTAAAATGCCCTGCAAATAACTTCTCTCTTCCTCAGTCTAAGTTTTTCTTTCATTGTACACATGCAGACTTTCTTCAAGGACTAACTTACTTTTTAGCAGTAACCATTCATTCAACAAAGAGAGAACTGTTAAAAGATCGGGATTTCAATTAATTTTACCCCTGAATGTAGAGTAGCTCTAAGAGTCCTTGGGAATTGGGATTTGGTATATAATGTGCTTAAAGTTTTGAAAGTTGCAGTATAAAGTATATACTAGCTCACAGAGCTATTTATTCCATATGTTAGAATAAAAATAGTGAGAGGAGTGACTAAAGAAATAAACATGATAAATGAAAAGCTACATTCTCTATTCTAATTTTAGGAAAAATTTTTAAACATTGTATGATAAAAACAACCCATTTTTAGTTTAACATAAGACCTATTAAACTGGTTGCTTCTCTGTTATTTATAGTTGTTTTAAAGTAACATGGTAATAATAAAGTTTTTTTTGTTTTTATTGCTTGTCCTCCTTCCAATTTTACCACTTTTATTTTAAAAAATTGAGAAAACAGTAGTGATAATGAATACATTATGGATAGAATCAGGGTTTGCAAAGAAATTGACATGAATTCAGAATGGAAACTGATAGAAGAAAGCTTCAATTTTTGAACAAGGAATATTTTTAGCACTAAAAGTTATAGGAAATAAGGACAACATAAATATAATTCCTCCTGATCGAAAGATGCTGAAAATGGAAAATGGACAGCACATAACTTAAATTTGTAAACTTATTTAATGTACTTGTTTATATCCTAATATATATCCTAATATTTCTTAGCATAATATAAAAATTATCTCTATAATTGTCACCAAACATAAGAGAATTAAAACGAGGCTCACTTTACTGAGCAAAGAACCTCCAGGAAGGAGAAAACAATAACAAATTGCTGGAAATAGTACTCATTTTCCAAAAATCTCTGGCTTACTTTCTATTCTTCTTCTGTCTTCCAAATTCTTCTGGCTCTCTACTCATTCTCTAGGCCTTGCTAATCGCTAATTCCTTTAGCCTCACTCTGTTTCCAAGTGTCCTTGGATAACCTTGCTCTTTTCAATCAAGCCTTTGAAAATCTCTTCCTCCAGTCCTGCTCTCGTGTCCATAATGTTCATGTCTCCTAACTTCTCTTAGTTTTTGTAGTTTCCACCAGATGATTAGTGTATCTCAGCTTGTGAGAACCATGTATGTATATACTTGCACACATGCAAAACAATATAAATATTGCACTGCACTTTAAAGCAATATCACTAACATGTATATAGACAGTTACATTGATTATTCCCAATTTTGCCACTGGATGATTCCACTTGGAGTCTTGCCATTAGTTTCAACTAAACACGTCCGAAATGAAATTCCTCATGATTCCTCTACAACTCAGGTTTTCCTTCTAAAAATCCTACCACTTTTATCAATGCAATCAAAACTTGAGTCACCTTACACTTATTCCCTCTTTTTAATCCTTCTTCCTAATTTGTGATTAAGTCGTATACTTTTCTTTCCAAATCATCTGTCCCTTTGCAGTCACAATTGTATTATTCCACTCTAGGATCTCTACCTGCCTCATATCTAGCTAGTTCCTCTAACAGTCTTCTCTGTGACCCTCCAGAGCCTCAGACTTCAGAAATCCAATGTCAAGACCAGATCAGTCTTATAGCTACACTAGCAACCATTATGGAGCACTTGTTCCAAGCCACTTAGCACTGTGCTAAATGATTTCCATTCATCCTCTCACTTAATCTTCACAACAATTCTATGAGGTACTGTTATTCTCATTTTACATATATGGCAACTAAAGCATGAGGAGTTGAAGCGGATGCCTAGGCCACAAGGCATGCAGGAGCTAACATCAACCTTCACACCTATGCACTTTGATGCTGACCCTGGCTTCATAATTCATATCCTGTTCTGCCTTCCTGCCAGCTCTCAGATTTTCAGAAACGCCAGTGACGTCCTGTTTCCTACCGACACGTTTAAAATTCTTCTTCCTAGCTTACATGGCACTCTAGAGTTTTATGTCATCCTGCCCAACCAATCATATCTCCCACCTCCCTCAACACGTTTCCCCTTGTGGAATGAGTCAGACTCTGCAGGCCCCTGAACGCCCCATGCTTGCTTTCGCTTTGGTGCCTTGGTTGGAATTCTGCCTTATTCTTCTAATCTAGTTTGTCTTCCTGTGTTAATTTATCTCTTCTAGTTCTACCCACAGCCAAAGTCCAGGTTCCACTTCCTTTAGCAAGCCTTCTCGAAGGACTCCATGCCTCACTGATCTTCCTCCTCACTGAATGCCACAGACCAAGAACCCATAGTGTCCTCCTGAGGAACCAGCACAGTCCCAAAGTTCACAGAACTCAAAAGAATGCTGGTAGATTGATTTGCTCTACTATCATCTCAACAGTGCTTTCCTCGGGTGTAGCATGATGCATTTCAACATAATTAAAATGACATGTTAGAAATGTTGCTGATGGGGTTGTTGGGGCAATGACTTCTTTCAAAGTCTTCCCTCTATTTACTTCACTCATGGAAGTGAGTCTCATGGAAAGCTATGTCTTAGCTGAAAGCCTGTCTTCAAAGTCCTTTGTCAAGGAAGTTTTCTGTTATGAATAAATTAATATCACAAGTAACTTTTTCAAGTGTTTCTCCATACAATTGGCACTCCTAATAATGAAAAAGAATCAAGCTTCTGACTCTGCACATAGTGGCAAATATTGGCATGTGTAATTTGGGGCCTGTTAGGTGAAGATCCTTAAGTTACCACAACCTATTGGTAGAGTGTCTCTAAAATTTGGATGCAGCCAGTCCCAAACTGACTTGTAAAAGTGTCAGCTAGGACAGTGTTTCACAAACTGGGATTGGAGAAAGACCACAGTTCTGAAAGATGCTGCTTGGTATTTCTCAGTGCTACTAGATGGACTTGGTGTTGAGAGTGTGAGAATGGATGGTTTTCTCCACGCTTATTATGTAATTTCATGTGGCCAACATTTAGTGTGCCTGCTAAAATACTAAGTTACAAGACTTAACATGACCAACTTTATCTAACGTAGAACAAATTAAAATATAAATAACATGCCTTCTGGGTGCTGCTTAGTATCTATTCATTTTAAACACAAGATACTGCCCTTCCTAGAAACTATAGCACTGGGACTGGTGATTTCTTGCCACTCTGATAGAGGTCACAGGGCCTGGCCATGATTGACATCCAGGAGGGATCTGTCCCAGCTGATTTGGACACATTAAAGCATGGGACATTCTTCTTGCTAGATTATGGACATGCTGTGTTGTTTTCCTGTTGAACTTCCTAAGGTAGTGGTTCACATATGTGAGGTCTGACAGTCTACCTCACAGAATTGTCCTCAGTAGGTCTGATGTGCAGATTAGGAATCTGCAATTTATTTTATTTTGTTTATTTATTTTTTGAGATGGAGTCTTGCTCTGTCGCCCAGGCTGGAGTGCAGTGGCACAATTTTGGCTCACTGCAACCTCTGCCTCCCGGGTTCCAGCAATTCTCCTGCCTCAGTCTCCTGAGTAGTGGGGATTACAGGCAAGTGCCACCACGCCCGGCTAATTTTTGTATTTTTAGTAGAGATGGGGTTTCACCATGTTGGCCAGGCTGATCTCGAACTCCTGACCTCAAGTGATCCACCCACCTCAGCCTCCCAAAGTGCTGCGATTATAGGCGTGAGCCACTGTGCCCAGCTGGAATCTGCCATTTAATTAAACCAGCTCCGTGGGTGACTCTAATGCTGGTGTTCCAGGGAAACACATCTTGAAAAGCACCATCCCCAGGAACCAGCTTAGCCATAAAGTCAAGGATGTAATAATTCTTGAGCTACTACAATTGAGTAATTACTATGTTTACATCCCTATTAAAGTTGTTATCAACCATGGCTGCACATCAGAATCATGGATAAAGCTTCATAAAAATGCGTGTGTCCAAGCTTCACTCTAAGTATAAAGGATTCCAACTCAGTCGGTCTCCTGGGATCCAGGGTACTGCAGATAATTCTGACGCAGAGCCAGGTTTGTGCCCCAGTTCAACACCAACAACCTCCCAAATGATTATTCCCATGCCATTTAAAGAGCAAAGCAGGGTTAAACTCTGGGGTTTCAAAGTTAGGGTTTAGTCCACATAATATGCACACTGCAGTGATTTATAATTGCTTTTGTTGTTACTGTAGTTAAGATATATTGAACATTTATTATATGCCAGGCTCTGTGAAATGCACTCTACCAAATTATTTCATTTAACCTTCACAACAACCTTTTGATGTGGACATTATTACCTCATTCTACAGATGAGGACACCATAGCTTGAAAAAGCCAAGGTGCCCAAGGGCAGTGGTGGGATTTGAATCCAGGTCTATTGACTCAAGTCCACATGTAAAAAACTGCAAGCCCATACTCCCAAATTTACTTCCTGCTTCCACTTCCTGCTTTATTTTTCCCTTCTCACTATTGAATATACCTATACATTTATTTATTGGTTTATTGCCCTATCTGAGTGGAAAGCAAGCACCACAGAGGCAGGAATTTCACTCATTTTGGACACAGCTGTTTCTCTAGGGTCTAACACCGTGTCTGGTAGTGCCTGGTCCAGAGTAAGTGCTCAATAAACATTTATTAAATGAGTAAGCTGATGAATGATGGTTAAATAAAATTATAAGGGCATTCTGGGAAACAGTTACAAGAAAGAAAATAAAGGAACTATTTTTCCACAAGACTTCCCTTATTTCTGTTGGTTTATTCTGTGAACTGAAGCCAGGTCCTGAAAATGTCTGTTTTTAAAAAATAGTAGGATGATTTGTACATGCATTAAAACTGATGAATATAGAAGTGGAAAGGCTTATCCACATGACTGCTATGAGCGGAAGTGAGACTGTTTTAAGATCTTTCTCAAAATAGGTGGTCGCACAGCCCACCTCACTTTGTGCACAGCACACTGAGTCAGTGGCTAATCTGAGATTTGGCAACTACTTAGATAACAAAACAGCTAGGTGTAATGATAACTATAATGGTACCAGTGTAAGATTAAAAGTGGCATCATTCTGACAGGCTTCCTAAAATTAACATATGCATATTTTATGTCATGTATTTTAAGTATTAGTTCTTTGGTGCATAACTTACGGCATGAATTTACAAAAGAGAAATATTCCAATTCTGAGTATGCTTTGGATGGTTATGCCATCTATAATAAAAATCCAAATAGTTCATTTTATTAATATTGATAAAAATTCATAATTCAAATTTAACAAGTTTTATAATACAGAATGCATTTATGCCACGACAGACACACAGCTGAGCTATTTCTTCTTAACTAACACAGACATTTGCTGGAGTATGTAAATGCTAGAAGGGTGTAAAGTCCTTTGTTACTAATGCTCTTGTGTTAATAATTGCACAATTTACCTTGTCATCAGGAAGCACGTGCCAAATAGAGATTGTCTTTTCCTCAACTTCATTGTTGATAGACAAGTAAGAAGGTTGATAGATTTTGGTTGGTTCTAATATTAATACCTTGAAAAGATATGGCAAAGAAACTAATATCAGTGACTTAAGATTGAAACCACTTAGAGCTTCTGTAACACCCCAGCACCAACGTAGAGGATTATTGGATGAGCTTCTGAATCTGTTCCTGCAGTAAACCATTTCAACTTCTGATTGCTATTATTCCTATGAATCCTCCAAGCATTTTACAGTGTTTATCAATTATCATAAGGTTCAATAATGCATCACCTTGTATTGCTAATAAGCTTGGAAATAAATTTTTGAAGTCCATATATGGGCTCAGCTATCCTCAGGGTATCTACTAGTGATAACTTTAAAAAATCTTCTATTTTATCACGTACTACATAAGCTATTTCTATAAATATAAATGTGTCAAAGAAAGACAGAAAAGGTCCGTACATAGAATGTCACATCCTTATTTTAGTTTTTCTGCTATCACACTTTATCATACAGATGTAGTAGTATGGTTTTCATACCCATGTAAATAAATTTAGAAATGGTTTTGGTTATTCCTGAGTTTTATATATAAACCAAAGAAACAAACTTAGCTATATGAAATAATAAACACGTTTTTGCACTGCCTTCCAGATGAAACTGGCATCTTCAATAATGATACATTTAGCCTTGTAAGAGAAAAAGAGAAATAAAATTTGTTCCTATTTTGAAGCTCTATGAGGAGTATGTGATAAATGAGTTGAGAATCTCATCAAAGGACAGCATGAAGTATTATATTATTACTAATATCTCGCATTTGGAGTGAATAATACTAAAATAATACACATGCCCTGACTTCAAAGGTACTACAATTCATTATCTACTTGTATAGATGCTTAAAGGCATCTTCCGGGCCCAAATTTCCTAGGCAGACTTCACTAGGAATGTTTGAAAAAAGAAAAGTCAATACTTAACTATTAGAGAAACTGAATAGTCTTTCTTTCTTTTTTTTTTTTTTTTAGAGACATGTTGGAAACAAGATTTTACTGAATTTCAAATTGGTCCAATTTTGGAATAGTCTTTCTACTCTACTGCTTAACACTCAAGAAAATTATCTTTAGAACTAATCTTGAATCAAGCAAGTTTTCCAAATAAAAGTGGAGGAAAACTCCTTCAGAAGGCTCCACCCATAAGGAATTACAGATTCGTAATACAGTAAAACATGAAATGCACCCTTAGAAAGAAGACACAAGAATCTGGGCATATTTGTTTTACTCTAAACTTACCTTAACAGTGCATTTACTTAAGGTACAGGGAACTAGAGAAAGGGAGGTAGAAAAACCAATTTTTCTTTACTCTTTGAATATTAAAAATGTTAAGGGCTCCAAGAATTCTCAGTCAGTCTCTAGCTGTGAAAATAAGATGGGCTATGCCACAAATAAACACACAGTGAGAGTCCATAAGTGAACATATTCTGACTCAGGAACAAACTCATCCAGTGAATCAAAATCTTAATTCCAATCAACAGAGACATAAGCAGTAATGATGAATAATGAAAATCATTTTCCCATCTAAACTTTGCAGAAACGGTGCTCTCATATCTGAGTATCACAATGTATATGAAATCAAAATAATAGAGAATAAAAGGTGGGTTTCCCAAAACATCATCCAACTCTCTTCATTGACAAGTGAGAATATACCCCATTCCCAAATTATGTGGGCACACTATTATATTCAACAGAAGAAAAGAAAAGCACTAACTCCTCTCTTGTTAAATTATGTCTTTATTGTCATCTCAATATTTCTAACAGATAAAATCTGAACTATGTGTCCCTAACTTGAGACAGGAAATAAAAACAAGGTTGTAACTATCATTGTCTAATATTTGTTGAGCTCTTTGCTCTATCCTTGAAATGACAAAATGTGAGAAATGCATAGCACACATTACAGAGGTCACAGAAAGGCTGGGAAACAGACCAGGGAATGGAGGCAATTTGACAAAGCCTTAAAGCTAGATACACCTCACTTATGAGTTTATATATTCTTGCTTTTAGTTTCTTGTTTTTAGGTTAATATTATAATTAACTGCTAATTTCATGTATCTGAATCAAAAAGGAAGACTGCAAGGCCTATAAAGAACAGATATTAACCAGATGTTTAAATTTCTACAGGGTCTTTGAAGTACCATACTTCTCTCCTAGTTCTCTCTCCTGACATTAGATAATGAGTTGATGGTCTCCAAACTTTTCACTGTAAGAAGGAAAGGAAATATACCAAGAGGAGAGGTAAGAAAAAAGAATAAGTTGAAGTGATAAATGATGGTACCATTCAAATCATTTCCCAAATAAACCTTCAATTTTCTTTTGCCTAGAGTCACAGTTAATTCTTGGAGAAATGAGAATGAATACAGTATTGAGATAAATAAAAACAATCAAATAATATTTTCTAAAATAGGCCATCCTGGATTTTATTTAGATACATTTCAAAAGAAGGATAATGTTATCATCCTAATCAATACCTACTGCAACCTTTGTAGTGTGAGTCATGGAAGATGCTATGCTAAGGACATAACAAGTTGCAGTGACCAAGATCGCCCCACAGATACTAACAGGCTGCCTTTCTCTATGAGGGAGAGCACGGGTGGCAAATTCCAGAAGTGGTTACAACTTATTACCCAAATATTGGTCCTGTTTTTCTGCTATGCTATCATGGATATTGAGATTTAAAAATCATCTATATGGCTTTCATTATTTTTTAAAGCAATATCTTTACAGTTTCTGCTGTGCTTCATCATACATGTAAATATAAGAAAACAATCAAGCGGTTAATCCTAAAGCAATTTCCATTAAATTTGGAGCTTCTTGGTAGACTGGCATTTTCTGGAACTCACACAGGTGAAGTCGTTGTAGGAAAACTCAAGAAGAACTACAAAATTGTACAATTTTGTCCTCTGTGTAACAACAAACTACAGAAAAGAAGTTTTGAGTACCCGAGTTATGAATTCTGATGTAGAAGTAGTATTTAGAGATGAGGGGGAAAACACTGCACTTTAGAGTCTTGTCACAAAAAGACAGACCCCAAATAAGCCACAGAGTTTCAAGAAGGAAATGGATTACTGAGAAAAATCAAATATGCCATAAATATGTTGGCAAGATAACACCTATGTGCCTACCACTTGCAGATAACTAAGTGTTAACATGCTGTCATATTTGCTTCGAAATGTTTTCTAAAGAAATGAAATGTTGCAAATAAAGTTGAGGTCTTCAGGATCCCTTACACAATCCTATCATCCCCTTCCCAGATAGAATCCCAGAATATTCAGCAATTCCTATGCCCACCAGCAGGCTCTAAAAATGCTCTTGTCTCCATAATGGTGTCAACCGTTGTAAAATGTTTTAATTCTTTGAGTCCAATGGGCAAAAAAATAGTGTCTCATTTGATTTGCATTTTCTTGACTAACCAGAAGTTAATTATCTCTTCATATAAATTTTTTATTCTTTTTATTTTTATTTTATTTTATCCATTTATTTATTTTGAGATGGAGTTTTGCTCTTGTTGCCCAGTCTGGAGTGCAACGGCATGGTCTCGACTCACTGCAACCTCTGCCTCGCAGGTTCAAGCGATTCTCCTGCCTCAGCCTCCCAAGTAGCTGGGATTACAGGTATGCGCCACCACACCTGGCTAATTTTGTATTTTTAGTAGAGGCAGGGTTTCTCCATATTGGTCAGGCTAGTCTCAAACTCCCAACCTCAGGTGATCCACCCACCTTGGTCTCCCAAAGTGCTGGGATTACAGGCATAAGTCACCACGCCCGGTCTCTTCTTCTTTTGCTTATCACTTTATAGGATTTTTTTGCATATTTGGCAAATTGACCATTTTGCACAGTTTTATAAAACATTTTCTCCCTGCCTAGCAGTTCCTATTTGGCATGTTCACGGTGTTTTTTTTTTAATCAAACAAAAATATCCATTTTTTAGTGAAATCAAATTGGTGAATATTTTCCTTTAGGACTTAAAAGTCCCTTTCTTGCTTAAGGATGCCTCTCTGAACTGGTGTTTATACCTATATTCTCCTAACTTCTCACTTAATATTTTCTGGTTTATTTTTTATATTCACTTATTTATATTTATATTATGACAAATTCTGTCAGACAAATATTTTTTATGTTCACTTATATTATGACAGACAAATTCATATGATACTAATCTAAATGGGCTCAAAGTGACTAATTTGAATGGTTTCCTTTCATAGCCAGTTTTCTAGTCGATCAAGTCAACAGTCAATTAAATACCTGAATTCTATGTTCTCTTCTTTCACTACATTTACTGCTACTGAGAGCACCAGCTACAGGCAAGCTGCCAGCTCATTCTAAGGTAAGTGTTTTCCTAGGCTACACATTATCTAGGCTAGAAAATAAAGTGAAGTGTTTCAGTTAGAAAGGCTTTCGCTTAAGGATCCTGCTGAGCTCAAGGCTCCATCTGGAAGCAAGAGTAAAGCATGCTCATGTCAGCAATGGATTTAATTAAGTGAAGTAGATGATCCTATCAACAAGAACTAGAAAACAAGATTTCACAAAAAGAATTGAGAACTGTCACCACCTCTGAGTATGGAAGATAGAGATTAGAGAGCTCAGAGAGATTTATGGCATCACTTTGATGTGGAAAGAAATTTGTACACACAGGGAGTTGCCAGTAATTCTTGCATTGGATGCTTGACAATATTAAGAACTATCAGGAGGGGCATGGCACCATCTGAGAAGAGCAATAGATTTTTTTAAAGTGTGTGTGTGTGTGTGTGTCTGTGTGTGTTATACATTTAAATCTATATATCTGAAGTCCACTAGAGACCAGCCAAAATGAGTCGCAGACCAGAAACTGCAAGTCATTATTTCCCACGGTCTAAAATGTTGTAAATAGTGGTTGGGGATATTACATCTAACTCTGACCCACCTGGGTAATGGGTAGTGGGGATGGGATAACAATGCAGGTAAGCCTGATACTTTTCACCACAATACAGGAGATAATACTGAAGACCGTGTCAATACAACTGCAGTATTAAGGAAAAGCATACATTGGGCTGGCCTGAAGCTAAGCCAAGAGACAATCTTTGCATTGCTTCGGAAGTACACTTCACCACTTATGAAAAGGAACCACCCAAATTCCATGGCAAAAACATAAAAATAGATCTCATTTCTCTGATTTTGAGAAGTTATTTTTAAAAGTAAGCTAACGCAAACCCACGTGCAGGAAATAAAGGTATTAACCAGATGACTGCAGTTTCAGGGCATAAAAATCAGCCCCCAAGCACTGATACAATCACAGTACAAGATGTTCTTTAAATAGAGAAATGTACTTAGATTTAAAGGAAGAGTACTCACTGGAAACCTAACCACAGTAACATCTGTCTTTGTGGCCTCGACCAGGAAATCCATCCAAAAGTCCACAAGTTCTTGCTTGGCCACAGGCTGTTCTGTGGTCAGTTTCACAAAATGCTTATATATCAAAATTGTCTCTACAATAGACTTGAGGTACCTGAGAAGGAAAAGATATAAAACATGTAACAGACAAATTTAGAACCACCTGTTCCCATGTATCCCAGTCTAATTCTGTAAATGTAATTTATGTATGACATTAATAGTTATGCATTCAGATTCACCAAACGTTATTCGTTATTTGTTATACATCATGTGCTTTCACACTTTTTTTTTTTTTTTTTTTTTATGTTGAGACGGAGTCTCGCTCTGTTGCGCAGGCTGGAGTGCAGTGGCGCACTCCCGGCTCACTGCAAGCTCTGCCTCCCGGATTCACGCCATTCTCCTGCCTCAGCCTCCTGAGTAGCTGGGATCACAGGCATGCGCCACCACGCCTGGCTACGTTTTGCATTTTTAGTAGAGATGGAGTTTCACCATGTTGGCCAGGCTGGTCTCGAACCCCTGACCTCAAGTGATCCGGCTGCCTCGGCCTCCCAACGTGCTGGGATTATAGGTGTGAGCCACCACGCCCAGCCGTGCTTTCACACATTATCTCATTTCAATCTCACAAAAACTCAATAACGTTGGTTATTTTATCCCTATTTTAGAGATGAGGAAACAGGCTTAGAGGGCTTGGTAACTTGGACTAGGACCACACATCTAGTTAAAACATGAACTTTAAAATGCCTAAATTCTATTCAAGGAAGCAGTTAATGCATTTGTTTTTAATTATGCTTCTTTGAGGAAGCTTTCCTAAATAGACACTTCATAAGAGATCATTATTTAGCTCTGAAGCAACTCAGCTTACATATTATACAAATACCCTCAAACCTAATAAGACAGATGGTGCCTCAAAAGAAAAAGTTAGGAAAAATGAGGAGTGGGATAATTATAGGTGATAATAGCTATGCAGGCACTTTATGGACTATAAACATGGAAGTTAACATTCCATAAAAATTAAGTTAGTGGAACCTTAAGGCACTGTTTTGCGGCTGCGAGTACCATGGCATAGAATAGTGCCTGTTTTCTTGTTAACAGAACCAGGATGCCTAAAATACTGCCATCAGAATGGTCACTGTAAAGAAATAGCAAATGTGACTCAATATCATGTGTGCATCTATTGGTTCCTTTATTTCATATCACTTGCTGAATGCCTACTGCTACACACAGTGCTGTGGGGATAAATATCAAAAGGTGTTATAACACCAAGAATAAATATCCATGGAGATATGATTAAAGAGAGAGACAACTTAAAAAGCTATACCGTCAGTATCAAGAGAGGCATAACTAAAGAATGACAGAAACACTAAAGAAGGGACTTGGGTGTGAGGAAGGGCTCTAGGTCAAGGTCGGCTTTATGAGCAGGTGTGATGGATGAGTGTTCCCCGGAGAATGTGTGCATTGTGAGAGGCATGCTCAGCACGTGCTCAGACACTCATGCATGAAACCGGCAGTGTGGTATGAAGAGACAGCAGTGTAAACCCAGGGGTGTGACAAGAGCCGAGGCTGGAATGGCTAAAGGCAAATCTTGTTTGCTATGACAAAATGATGGACTTTATCCCTTAGGCTTTGAGGAACAATTAAACTATATTGATTTAAGGATTTCAGTGCAGGGGAAGTGTCAGGTGTGCATTTTTGAAAGATCACTGTGATCTTTAGAAAGATCCCGGGGGAGGATTGGCTAAAGGAGACCTGAACATGAGGAAAATTCTTTACAAAGCCATGAGGGCCTAACATGGTGGTCTCTTCCTCACACGGTTTCTGTGATGAAAACAGCTGAGTCGGTGGCCTGGGCTCTGAGCAGCTCTGGAAAGAGACTTTCACTATATCATGGTTAGCCTTTTAAAGGTTTTATAGCTAATGATTAATCGCTACATATGATGCTAATAAAAATTCTTTTTCTTTTTTCTTTTTCTTTTCTTTCTTCTTTCTTTCTTTTCTTTCTTTCTTTCTCTTTCTTTCTCTTTCCTTCTTTCTCTTTCTTTTTTTTTTTCTTTTTTTTTTTTTTTTGGACAGAGTCTTGCCCTGTCGCCCAGGTTGAAATGCAGTGGCACGATCTTGGCTCACTGCAACCTCTGCCTCCTGGGTTCAAGTGATTCTCCTGCCTCAGCCTCCCAAGAAGCTGGGATTACAGGCACCCGTGATCATGCCCAGCTAATTTTTGTATTTTTAGTAGAGATGGGGTTTCACCCAGTTGTCCACGCTGGTCTCAAACTCCTGACCTCAAGTGATCTGTCCACCTCAGCCTTCCAAGTGCTGGGATTACAGGGGTGAGACACCACGCACCCAGCCAACATTGTTTTTCAATATGGTCCTGAATGCAGATGGAATTTTGTTTCCACCTTTCCAATTACCACATAAATAATGATGAGATTTGGGTGCACTCCAAGAACAATATGAAATTAGAAAAACACACATATATAGGAAACACTCAAATGTGTCAGTCAAATCCTAAGAAGAAAAGAAAATCAAGAATGAGAATTCCAAAACTGAGATTAGATTACAGAGGAAACAAAGGGTGTATGTTTGGAGTAGAGGTCTAACAGCTGCAATAGAAATGTGGTCTCAGGCCCCAAACATAAGTTATATTTGCAGGTGCAAAATGCGTGGCCTCTGCATGATTCACATGGGTGACACTGGCCAACCTGGGCCAGTGGGTTGGTCAATGTGCAGGACAGGCTAAGTCAGGAACCTGCTGACATCAGCTATGTCCAAAGTCATCAGAATTTATGTGTAACACATTTTATGAATATCACAATTTTCCTCTATATTCTGCATTTTATTTTATAAGCAAATAAAATCATCTAATTGTCAGTTCAATAAATATAATATGGGAACAATATGGAGCTGTTTATTAAAAATAATTGTATCAACATATAATAGCAAATTATTACCATGCTGGTGTCTTCAGTTTAAAAAGCTTTTCAGATGCTTGAATGACTCTCATATGGTCATTGGCTAGGACACTGGCTCCCAGAAAAAATCCAACTTCCCAGTAGCTCTGGAGTTTTTCCAAGTTTCCCTTTTTACCAAGAAGACTACTTAGCTTCACCCCTAGAATACAAACAGGAAGTAGAATGTTACAAATGCACCCCAGACAGGTAGAACCAGGTTTTCACTAAAAAGTAAAATTAAGCTTTCATTCCTCTTTTCAGATTAAAACAGCTTTGTTAAGTTTCTGATTATTAAGGTGGTTTCAGTTCACTGTA
Source organism: Hylobates moloch (assembly GCF_009828535.3). Classification (NCBI taxonomy): domain Eukaryota; kingdom Metazoa; phylum Chordata; class Mammalia; order Primates; family Hylobatidae; genus Hylobates; species Hylobates moloch. The sequence goes on from NW_026652277.1 coordinate 154,444,488, forward strand.
AAAATAAGTCATAAAAAGGAATGGAACACTGATACATACCATAGATGAACTTGGAAAACATGCTAAATTAAATAAGCCAGACCCAAAAAGACAAAGGTTGAGTGATTCCACTTACAAGAGGTACCGATAACAGTCAAATTCCTAAACGTGGAAAGCAGAATAGAGGTTACTAGGGACTGGGGGAAGAAGGGAATGAGAAGCGATAGTTTAATGTGTACAGAGTTTTAATTTGAAAAGATAAAAAAGTTCGGGAGGTGAATAGTGGTGTTGGCTGCGTAACAGTGTGAATGTTCTTAATGCCACTGAAGCGTGCACTTCAAATGGAAATTTTTGTTATGTACATTTTATCACAATAAAAACTTTGGTAAAAAAACAATAGTAAGTCAGACTAACCAGAAAGGCACACAGAAGAAAGTGAAAATTAACCTTTAATTTGAAAACCCAAGGATAACTGCTATGGTCACTTTAATGTACATAAATCTAGAATTTTTATATATGACAGTATATGCATAAATTAAAAGGTCACAATACAAACATTGTTATGTAACCTTCTTCTTTGTCTTTTTATAACATAGATTCTTAAATAACTTAAAAGGAAAATCTCACCTTTTTTATGCTGAAATTCTATCAGTTGAAGTATAAATGTATACAGTATATATATTTTGCAAGAGTAAAATGCTATAATAATAATTTTAGACACAAAAAGTTATACACTTAAAACATTAAAGAAATAAGGAAATATGCCTGACGTGGTGGCTCACACCTGTAACCCCAGCACTTTGGAGGGCTGAGGTGGGAGGACTGCTTGAGCTCAGAAGTACTAGACCGGCCTGGGCAACATAGCAAGATTCTGTCTCATGAAAAAAATTTAAAAATTGAAAAAAAAGAAAAAACAGAAAAAAAAGGAACTAGACTGACAGATAATACTGTCTTGTTATGTCACTGTCTTAAAAGTCCTGAAATCTGGTAATGTAGATACTCCAACTTTGTTCTTTTTCAACACTGTTTTGGGACTTCTATGTTCTTAAGGTTTCATTAGATATTTTCAATTCTACTGTGTCTTGTATTATTTTTTCATTTTATTAGTATTTGTTTGCTTAAAAAGAATATATCCTTGTAGCATTGTTTGGTGCCACTAACATCCACCACATTAAATTGTTGGGAAAATTATCTGAGATTTAGGAATAAGGCAAAAAGGTAGGACATATCATTTCAATATCATACGAGAGGATAAGGCCACTCAAGGACTGTCTCAGGAAAGTGACGCTAGTTCATCTCATTATGTACCACTTATTAAAGGCTCCAGACATACAGAAGTTTACTTGTTAACTTGCAGACTTTTGTCCAGTAGAGATGCAAATTTCTGTAGAGTGGAATGAATAAATCCCTAAGATTTATGGCCTATGGACATAAAACAGCTTTTTTTTTTCCGTAATCAAACTCAGATATCTTATCTTAACATTTCTTTGTTGTCTATGAATAGAAATGTTTTTTGAACTGTACATTCCATCTTACTAGTTTCCATATTAGTTGAGTTAAATAAAATATTTTATATGTGTCTATTTCATATTTGCTGAGGGTCATGATTTTATATGTGTCCATTTTATATTTGATGAGAGTCATGATTTTACCTTTTTGAAAATTATCTGTGAATGAAATAAAATAACCTTTAAAATTTTTCATGTTACTTTTTATCATATAATTCAACTCAAACCACAAGTATTTCAGGGAAATGTCCATTTGGGAATTCTTCACATTTTGTGAGGGTAAAGAGGGAACAGCTTTGCCACTGCTGTTTCACAAGATGAAAAAAAAAATTATACATGCATAGGACAACACCCACGGTCTTCTATCTGGACATAATTTTTTTGTTGTTGTTTTTGAGACAAGGTCTCACTCTGTCGCCCAGGCTGGAGTGCAGTGGCATGATCACTGCTTACTGCAGCCTTGAATTTCTGGGCTCAAGTGATCCTTCCACCTCAGCCTCCCAGGTAGCTGGGAATACAGGCATGAGCCACGATGCCTAGCTAATTTTTGGGGTTTTTTCTGGAAAAACAAGTTTTCGCCATGTTGCCCAGCCGAACTCCTGGGCTCAAGTGATCCTCCTGCTTAGACCTGCTAGCTGAGATAACAGATGCTACCACAACTGGCTAATTAAATTTCTTTGTAGTTTTTACTTTTTATTTTTTTGTAGAGACAGGGTCTCACTCTGTGGGCCAGGCTCATCTCCAACTCCTGGGCTCAAGCAATCCTCTCGCCTTGGCCTCCCAAAGTTCTGGGATTACAGGCATGAACCACCATACCTGAACCAATAATAGTTTTAAAATAAAATTTCAGATGCACTCTTGAACCTCAGAAGTTCATTTTGTGGTGGTGATATTTGGTTTTGGCCTTGCCATACATTTATCACATGATCGTGACACCCAACAAGCATTTGGATAAAATGTATATTTTTGATGTCAATTAGTATTTTAGCATATGGATGTATCACAATTTATTCACCCAAATGCAGATGGGTGGCCATTTTTATTACTCTAAACATTCTTGTACACACAGCTTTGTGTATTTGCTCAATTATTTCTTTATAATAAAGTTCTAAACGTGGATTTGTTAGGGACAGAAGACATGCCCATTTTTAGTGTTGATGCATTTTTGCCAAATTGCCCTTAGAAAATGCTGTACCAATTTACACTTTCACTGGAGGCATCTGACAATAAGCTCTTACCCACACCCTTCCCAGTGAGGGGGACTATCACGTGCATTATGACAGAGGAAAAAAAGGAACATTGTTTTTTTTAACCACTGAGATTGGCTCTCTTTTCATGTTTGTATTTCTTTTGTGAATGAGCATTTATGCTCTTTGCACAAACTTGTTTCTACACGAAGACATTAATCTTTTAAGTATGGAGTTAAGAACATGGCTCTAATTTTTTATATTTAGAAGTCCGTTCTCTCTCTCTCTCCCTTTCTTTCTCTCCCTCTCTCTCTTCCTTTCTCTCTCTCTCTTCCTCTCTCTCTCTCACACCCACACAGAATATAGAAATAAACATCTTAGTGCATAAAATTTGTTTTGTATTTAGGATTTTTTCTATAGGATAGAATTTCAGGATTACTGTTATACTCGGTTCTAGACTACAATATTTTTAGGCTCATCATCCATAGGGAAAAATTAATAAAGCACAATTCATGATGTTCAATTGTACCTTTTAAACCAAGTCCTTCCAGATCAATATTTTTCTCTATTTAAAAACATTTTGGTTGAATTTGTAAGCAATGAGCAGTATGTCATTGCTATGTTAACAACCAGTTCACCATTTATTTGATTCAGTTGCATATTTATGCAATTTAAATGCTGACAATGCTGTCATTGAAATTGGTTGATTTACACTGAGGATTTTTTAATAGTTTAGTTTTTATCATAGTCTTATCACCTTGCAGCTGTTATTATGTTCAAGGCTGTTTTAGTGGAAAATGGCAGACTTTACTGAATACTCAGATGCCTAGCACTGTGTGTACTGAAAATATTAACTCTCTCAATCCATACACCGCCACAATGAGTTAGAGATTATCTCCCTTTTGTAGTAAGGAAAAATAAAACCCAGAGAGGTTTAGCAACATGTCTAAAGCCATATACCTCATAAGTGGTGGAGATTAGATCCTTTTTAATTTTCCATCATAAAGAATCTCAAACATACATCAAAATAAAACAACAATGAATGACCATATTTTCAACAATCGTTAACATTTTGCTATTGCTTCATCTCCCTGAATATTTTTGCTGAACCATTTCAAATTAAATTGCAGACATCATGACATTCCACTCTGAAATATTACAGCATATACCTAAAAAATCTTCCTACGTATTCTATTCCATTATTGCACCTAACAAAAACAATTCACTGATATTATCTATCATCTAGTCCTGATTCAGATTGACTCCCAAATGTCTCTTACAGTTTTTTTTTTCCAAACCAGAATCTAATCAAGGAACATTAATTGCATTTAGTTTTTACATCTCTAAATTTTTCACTTTTTTTTTCTTTTTTTTTTTGAGAAAGAATGTCACTGTATTGCCCAAGCTGGAGTGCAGTGGTGTGATCTCTGCTCACTGCAACCTCCACCTCCCAGGTTCAAGCGATTCTCCTGTCTCAGTCTCCCAGGTAGCTGGAATTACAGGTGTGAACCACCACACCTGGCTAATCTTTGTATTTTTTTAGTAGAGATGGGGTTTCATCATGTTGGGCAGGCTGATCTCTAACTCCTGACCTCAAGTGAGGCCCACCTTGGCCTCCCAAAGTGCTGGGATTACAGGCATGAGCCACTGCATCCGGCCTCAATCCCTCTACACATTTTTTTTTTTATGACCCTGACTTTTCGAAAAGACAAGGAGTGCTATAGTGCAGGGTCCTCAATCCCAGGGCCTCAGTCCCAGGGTCCTCAATCCCAGGAGGTGAGTAGCAGGAAAGTGAGCAAAAAGCTTCTTCATCTGTATTTACAGCCATTCCCCATTGCTCTTATTATTGCCTGAGCTCCGCCTCCTGTCAGATCAGCGACAGCATTAGATTCTCATAGGAGCGTGAACACTATCGGAACTGTGCATGAGAGGGATGTAGGTTGTGTGCTCCTTACGAGAACCTAATGCCTGATGATTTGTCACTGTCTCCCATCGCTCCCAGATGGGACCATCTAGTTGCAGGGAAACAAGCTCAGCGCTCCCACTGATTCTACACTATGGAGAGTTGTATAATTATTTCATTATAGATTACAATGCAATAATAGAAATCAAGTGCACAATAAATGTAATGTGCCTGAATCATCCCTGAACCACCCCCTATCCCTGGTCCATGGAAAAATTCTCTTCCACAAAACCAGTCCCTATTGCTAAAAAGGTTGGGGAGTGCTGCTATAGTGTTCTCACTTTCTGATCTGTCTGATGTAACTTCTTGGGATTATTTAACTTATTTCTCTAGAGCTTGTGATTCCTATTAAGCGAACTTTAGATCTTAAGATTCAAGTTAAACATTTTTGGTGAGAATATTTCACAAGAGTTGCTGTACACTCGGCCAGATGTGGTGGCTCACACCTGTCATTCCAGCACTTTGGGAGGTCGAAGTGGGCGGATCACTTGAGGCCAGGAGTTCAAGACCAGCTTGGCCAACATGGCAAAACCCTTTCTCTACTAAAAATGCAAAAATTAGTTGGGCATGGTGGCATGCACCTGTAATCCCAGCCACTTAGGAGGCTGCAGCATGAGAATCGCTTGAACCTGGGAGGTGGAGGTTGCAGTGAGCCAAGATCGCACGACTGCACTCCAGCCTGGGTGACAGAGTGAAACACTATCTCAAAAAATTAAAGTTAAAAAATCAAAAAGAAGAGCTGCTGTACACTTCATAGTTATCATAATAAAGTCCTAAGGGCACATGTCTGGCCACCCTATTATTAGTGATATAAGGATGGATCACTGACAGCTGGGTCCCTCCATTCTACAGGTACATTTGTTTCTTTGTGACTAACAAGTTATCTATAAGTTAGCTTTGGTATCATGTAAAAGGGGTAAAATGTAATTTGTTTTAAAAAAAGCATTTCAATTTAATACTTTTAGTTCTAATTGATGATCCTTGCCAGAATCAATTATTTCAACATCACTCTCATTATCAGCTTTATTATTACTTTATTAACTATAATAGTGTACTTTTGAAGAATACATTCTCTGGAAGAATAATACATTTACTATGTAGCATACCTCAAGAAGAGCTGTATTTTTTTTTTTTTTTTTTGAGATGGAGTTTTGCTCTTGTCGCCCAGGCTGGAGTGCAGTGGCGCAATCTTGGCTCACTGCAACTTCCATCTCCCGGGTTCAAGCGATTCTTTTGCCTCAGTCTCCCAAGTAGCTGGAATTACAGAAGCATGCCACCACACCCGGCTAATTTTGTAATTTTAGTAGAGACAGGGATTCACCATGTTGATCAGGCTGGTCTTGAACTCCTGACCTCAGGTGATCCACCCGCCTTGGCCTCCCAAAGTGCTGGGATTACAGGCATGAACCACCATGCCCAGCCTAAGAAGTGCTATATTTCATCAACGGGATGAACTACAGTATCTCTGAAAGAGGAAGGAAAAGTACTTACTTCTTTCCTTATAACTTCTAATTTTCTGAAAAGGTGGTCACTTCCATAGGTGACAAAGGAGTTTTTCAGTGGTTGGTGATAGATTTTGTTCTGATTACTTTTCCTTGATTATCTCTATTGACTCATGGATTTTTGTGTACAGTAATATATATTTTATATTCAATATTTTTTAATGTTCACTGAAAATGATATTTAAATAGTGGTTGTCTGAATTCCAAACATAGTGTTCTTTCACTATATCATCACTGTTGGAGACTCAAACCTCTAAGTATAACTCTCACCCATAAAATGTTTCACAATTGGAAAATTCCACAGAGGATGGAAGCATCATCTTGTATTTAGCTAAAGTTTGAATATTATTTTTAAGGCTTGCAAAGGTGAAAACAGGAAGAAGATGTAGGATAAGGCTCTGTGTTTTTAAATCCTAGCTCTAAATAGCCTAAGCATCAATGATTCTTCAAAAACTGGAAAAGTAAAACACAGATCCATGAAGCAATTAGTCATAACCGCAAACAAACACACAACTAGAATTAAGAGTCTTTGGGCAACACAGTATGACAGTTAAGAATCATTTCTTACATTTGAGATCTTAAAATAATACATTTAGGGAGCTTCAGATTGAGTGCTCATCTTAATTTTTAATTGTTTACCCTTTATAAATCAAAATTTCAAAAAGCATCTAAAGAAGGGATTTCATAAGTAAAAGTCTGAGGATTATAAGAACTCAGTAATTCGGAATAATTTATGTTTGCAGAGGCCAACAGGAGGAATGGGAGATATAAATTACTGGAAAAGTTGATTGGAGCATTTAAAGAAAGAATGAAACTATGTGTATCTTTAAAATATGCCAAGTATATTGTCTCATTTACATCATTATTATATTAAACTATTAATTTATTTAGCCAACCTGTCTTTCCTTGAAAATCCATTTAATCCTCTTACCATATAAAAATTAACTTTAGATCAATCTATGTTGATTAGCATAATTTACAATTGAATAGGACTTAAGTTAGTGAGTTTTAACAATGTTTTTATTATTGAAGGACAATACAATTTAGAATGCATATCACAGTATTTTAGAAGCCTAAAACAGTTCTCATGATAGCTAAAAATTCACTGATAAGCCATATTTTAAGTCTGTATATGTTATGCAATTTCTAAAATTTTTAACTAACTTTATATGTTTTCGAATGTTTGTTTAACATGTATTACAAGTGAGTTCTTCCTGAAAAAAATTAACATGTTTCTTTTACATATTAATCACATTTCCTCAAACCTCAGAGTTCTGACCATCTTAATAAGTATTTACCTTCAAAATGAGATTTAGAATAAGTACATTTTCAAACCATTGTCACTGCTTTGCCTACATATGCAAATCACTGTCAATTCCTGCAATAATTTAGAGGCTTCAACAAAACCTCACCTTGAGTTAAGAACAGAACAATAAATATATGACTGTATCAAAATAGAACATATATACTAAAAAAATATATATCTATTGTATATCAATAAAAACAATGAAAAAAGCAACAAAGGAGCAATAAAAAGATTTTTAGAATACTGATACAGGGATTTTGGCTAGTGGCTAGTATAGAGTTTTTAATTTAGTCTTAGACACAAAATTTTATTATAATCATAATTTCTGAACAGCACAAATTGCAATGTACCTTCTCTGATTTCATTGAACCAATCAAAAGAGTTATTTCAGGCTGGGCAAGGTGGCTCACACCTGCAATCCTAGCACCTTGGGAGGCCCAGGTGGAAGAATCTCCTGAGCTCAGGAGGTTGAGGTTGCAGTGAGCCATGATTGTGCCAGTGCACTCCAGCCTGGATGACAGAGTGAGACCCAACCTTAAAAATAAATAAATAAATAAAATAGCAGAGGTTTTTGAAAAAAGCACTAAGAAAGCACAATCTAAACCAGCCTGGGCAACATGGAAAAACCTCATCTTTACAAAAAATACAAAAAAATTATCCGGGTGTGGTGGTACATGCCTGTAGTCTCAGCTACCCGGGAGGCTGAGGTGGGAGGATCACTTAAGTCTCGGGGGTCGAGGCTGCAGTGAGCTGTGATTGTGCCATTGTGCCCTGAGCAGCAGAGTGAGACCCTGTCTCACAAGAAAAAAAAATTATTTCAAACAGACCTTTATACCTTTAATGCCCCTGCTATCCCACAGTAATAAATACTTTATCATTCTTTTAGTCTGGGCATTTAAATAAACAAATTAATATTCTGACTTTATTTAGCTTCAAAGTTTCTCTAGAACATTACATAAAGATATAAGCTCTTCCAAAATAATGTTTTTTTTTTTTTAAAGTCTAGGATTCATTTCTCTTTAAGAAAAGTAAAAAGAAATTCTCCAGTTAAAGTGGGCCAGGTGCGGTGGCTCACACCTGTAATACCAGTACTTTGGGAGGCTGTGGCAGAACTGCTTGAAGCCAGGAGTTCAAGACCAGCCTGGGCAACACAGTGTGGCCACGTCTCTATGAAAAAAAATTTTTTTAATTAGTCAGGTGTGGTGGTGCACGCCTACAGTCCCAGCGTCTTAGGAGGCCAAAGTAGGAGGATCGCTTGAGCTTAAGAATTCGAGACTGCAGTGAGCTATGATCGCATCACTGCGCTCTTGCCTGGGTGACAGAGGGAAAACTGGTCTCTAAAAAATTTTTTTTTTTATTTTGAAGAAAAAATTTCTTCTACAATTCATAGCTTCACTAAGATGAACGTGTTATTTTTTCCCTATGAAAAACAAGGCTGAATATTTCTATGTCTGTAGTAGCTCCTAAAAGGTTGGAAAGGTTCTCTGAAAGGGGGTCATTAGACACCCAACGGAGCAAAATATGATTCCCATAGACAGGATTCCAGTATCTAGAATCTTTAAAAAACGTGATCAAAGCCAAAACCAAAAAAATCACTTGAAATGTGTTCACTAAGATGCCCTAACTTCTTTAAATTCTCAGGGAAAGGCAGCAGATGAGATAACGTCTACAGAAAAAAGGGACAAAAGCACATTCTGTCGATGGCTATGATTCAAAGACGGTCTGAGGAGCCTACTTCCTACCAAGACCACCATTTGCCTAACCTGTTGCTCCTGGGGCTTTGGGAGGCTCTTCCCCCAACACCAATGAAATCATAGGGACAGGTGTGCTTGAGAAACAGCTAAAGGAAACAGCAGAGGTTTTTGAAAAAAAAGCACCACAAAAGCGCAATCTAAAATAGGAAATATTCCTGATGTCTCACAAAACAGTAACCTTATTTGGGAGTTGGGGGCTGAATGCAGGACTCATATCCTCAATATTAGTTTGAGCTGGAATATTAACCAGGGGGACTTTTAGAAGCAGGTAAGATACATTAAAAACTGAATTATGTCCTCATATCAGGATTCTGTACAATAGTATGAAACTCCAAACAAGGAGATATAATGTTTTTTTTTCTCTTTGGGAAGTATGAAAAGACAGAAAGCAAAAGATTTATCTATTCATGATTCTTTTCCTTTGCACAAAGTTAGGTCCAGTTTCTTGATTTCCATGTAAAATATCAAGTTGTAATTACCAACTTTCCGGAGCTCAAAGGAAGATTCAAACTGGTGCCCAGCTGCCAGGAGGAGGACCGCATAATTAATTCCTGACTGTAGTGTTGGCTCAGATTCAAATGCCTTTTTGAACCTATAAAAAACCACAAATGCACAAGTTAACTTTCTCAATCATGAAACCCTGGGTGTGTAATAGCTTCTGTTTGTATAACTCCAATGTCTGAGCAAGTAAAAATATTGCACTGGCCTTCACCCCAGAATCTGGTGTGCTATTCGGACTTAACGCTTCAGAAACTGCTTATCTTTGTCCACAGCCCCCCACTTAGCTCACCCTCAACCTACCTAGTAACCCTAGTCTTTAAAAAAATCCTCTCTTCAATCATCTACCAGAAATACATGAATGTGAAAATTTAGTTACAAGGGCATTTGTTACAAGATGAAAAATTACTCTAAATATCCAATAATATTATACAGTATAATATGGAATAACATATATTCCAAATGTTAGAAAGCTATGTAGTCATTTGTGTTGTAGAAGCATGTTAAAAGTCAGAAGAAAACTAGTGTTTCCAAGCAAAATGTAGTCGTCTACTTGGAAGCCATTATTCAGGGTGTGTGTGTGTGTGTGTGTGTGTGTGTGTGTGTGCAATGAACATTTAAAAATGAGAACCCGGCACATATTTTTCAAAGTAGTTTTTAAAAACTCTTAAAAATATACAGAGCACTGAGGAGGTAACATACTGAAATGATCAATTCCATAAGAATGATATAAAAATGAAATAGACTGTCAATTATAGGATGAAATTTAAAAAAGCAGAGATTGTGTCTCTACATCCTAATTTTGGCTCAGAGAGTTATAAAAAGACTTTTCTGAATATGCATAAAACCTAGTATCAACCTTTGAAAATACTTCAATATTTAAAAGGACCTCAGTGTTTGAATATTTACTTTATTTTCAAGGTAATACTTCCTAGGATACATTTAAGGGTTTCCTCACATGCATCATTAAACGGGCAATGATATTCAATATAATTTCGCTTAGGGGTATGTAAAACGAGAAAAATAAAATAAATGCCCTAGTGACTAAGAGGAACTGCCTGAGGCCAATGCATGAAAAATGAAACTTTAATTTAAAAAAAAATCATGCTGAAGAAAACATAAGAACTAAATGACCATTTGATGATACCAAAAAAAGGTTATGTGGGAAGAAATACATTACAATTCCAAGATAAAAGCATTCTCACCTAAGTCATAACTGTGTAAATAAAAGACAGGAATAGTAAACATAGTGATAGGCACAATAGTGGATACTGTAGGCACAATACGTGTATATTCTTGGCTTTTATATATACTCAAAATTTTCTATAATTTAAAATAAATTAAACATCAAATGAAAACAAAAAATATATTTTTCTGAATATTGAGGACCACATCTCTTTTTTAAACATCTTGCTCTTTAAGTAGAACGAGCATCTCTGAATGGAAGCAAAAATAACTATGAATCTTAACTAGTTGGCTCTGATAGTTATGTACCTATGGAATATGAAAAAAAGGTACCACTGCATCACTATAGGTGATTAAAAAGCATTTTTTAATGTTTCCAGAAGTATACATGTTTCCATTCTAAAATGAAAAAAGTATAAACACCTAGACTACAGATATTCGAAACTATATCAAGGCAAGTCACAGCTTACAGGTCTTAGACTAACATAAGTCTCAAAGTTCTTTGTCTTTGTTCAGAGGCAAGTATAATGTCCCAACAAAAAAGGATTTAGGAGAAGAAAGAAGTAGACACTTCCCTTTCTACCAATTCATATCAAGATACGTAATATTTTTCATTAAATACATTATGGCATTTTCCCTGAAACCGAAGAACATGAAATGTCTCTTAAAGATATGAAAAGGAAGATGCAAAAATGAAGACATATGGAAATGAATCAATAAATATTGGCTGAATACCTCCTATGTGCCAAAACCAACCCAAATGAATATTTGGGCTTATATCTGTTTTTCTGTTACCACAAACAATATATATTTTTGTATTTTAAATGAAAATATAAATACCAATAAAATTAATAATTCACATTTTTCTCGAGCTCCCCTCAATCCATGAGACTAAATTGAGTACTGTATTGAGGAAAAAGTCTTAATGTTTTCTGGAGATTAAAAGAGCATGTAGGTATATTACAAAAGAAATAAAATCCTGTCATATATCATTAGCATACCACTGCAGGAAGTGGGAATTCTCCCATACTGTAAAAGCAAAGAAGTATAGTATTCTTGGCAGGAATTTGCCAATATCAAAATTATAGAATTTTTGTTTGTTTGTTTCTTTGAGATGGAGTTTCGCTCTCATTGCCCAGGCTGGAGTGCAGTGACACGATCTCGGCTCACTGGAACCTCTGCCTCCAGGGGTCAAGTGATTCTCCTGCCTCAGCCTCCCGAGTAGCTTGGATTACAGGCATGCACCACCATGCCCAGCTAATTTTTTTTGTATTTTTTTTTTTTTAGAAGAAATGGGGTTTTGTCATGTGAGTCAGGCTGGTCTCGAACTCCAGACCTCAGGTGATCTGCCCACCTCGGCCTCCCAAAGTGCTGGGATTACAGGTGTGAGCCACTGCACCTGGCCAACTATAGAAATTTTTTAAAACTGTATACTTCTTAACAAAACAATTACACATTTACAAATTTATACCAAGAAAAAAACATTAAACATGTAATCAGAAGTTTCATTTACAAGGGCATTTGTTACAAGATGAAAAATTAAATTTCCAATAATACTATAAAGTATAACATGGAATAAAATATTATACAAATGCTGGGAACCTACATAGCCATTTATATTGTGGACAAATATTAAATGTGAGGGGGAAAACTTGTGTTTCCAAGTAAGATGTAGTTGTCTACTTGGAAGCCATCACTCCTGCTTCAGTAACTAGGGGGAAATAAGAATACATATCAAAAACACATTTTTACGGACACTGGAGATCTATGGAAGCAACAAAAAAATCACTGAAATAAACTCCAAAGAGGGAAGTGGGCTTCCAAGATGAGCTGAATTGCTGTTGTCTTTCATGGGGCATTTGCTGATTCTGACCCTAAGATTAGGCTTGGGCTTGGCATTGGCAGAGAAACTCTGTCTATTTTAAACTTTACCAAGAAAAAGAGAAACTAGTGGATTTCTTGATAATTGCATGGTTTGGCATGACAGAATGAAACCTGAAGGAGCCCCAAATGTGTGGCTGTTTTCTTCACAGGACATTCGTTGAATGCTGAGTTGTATAGGAGGCTAGGGCGTGGAATAGAGCTGGGATGACAGAGTGAAATCTCCTGAGTGTTTAGGAGGAAAGTCCCACTAGGGAAAGGAGACCACAACAACCATAGGAAAAAAGTCTTCCCTTTAAGAAATTTACCACATTTTGGGCTGGGCGTGCTGGCTCCCAGCCCTTTGGGAAGCCAAGATAGGCGGATCACTTGAGGTCAGTAGTTCAAGACCAGCCTGGCCAACATGATGAAATCCTATTTCTACTAAAAATAAAAATTAGCCAGGCATGGTGGTGTGTGCCCATAGTCCCAGCTACTCGGGAGGCTGAGGCAGGAGAATCACTTGAACCCTGGAGGTGGAGGTTGCAGTGAGCCAAAATCACACCACTGCCCTCCTGCCCGGGCAACAGAGAAAGACTCTGTCTCAAAAAAAAAAAAAAAAAAAAGAAACAGAAAAAAATAAATCTACCAAATTTTGGAGAATAAAGAGCTCAACACAAAACTCCTAAGGAAAGATATGAAATCTCCAACGGTATTTAAAGGATAAGAAGATAGAAATCTGCCTGCCTATCAACTAGAAGTTCAAGAGGGTCACAGCTAAGAAGCAGAGACAAAATAGAAACAGACCCAACCCGACTCAACTGCATTTGTTGAGGTAATCAGCTTCTTACTCTATCTGGCTAACAGAGGAAAGGGAGAATCTCTGTGAGTGAAAATAAAATCATCTCCAACTCTCAATAATTTTTTAATACAAATGTCTGGGATACAATAGAGAAATACAAGACATGCAAAGAGCCAGGAAGTTGTGACCAATAAACAAGAGCAAACACAGACAAGAAAAGCTGACCTACAGGGTGGAGCCAAGATGGCCGAATAGGAACAGCTCTGGTCTCCAGCTCCCAGCCCCAGCGACACAGAAGACTGGTGATTTCTGCATTTCTGCTTGAGGTACCGGTTTCATCTCACTAGGGAGTGCCTAACAGTGGGTGCAGGACAGACGGTGAAGCGCACTGTGCGCGAGCCGAAGCAGGGCGAGGCATTGCCTCACTCGGGAAGTGCAAGGGGTCAGGGAGTTCCATTTCCTAGTCAAAGAAAGGGGAAACAGACGGCACCTGGAATATCGGGTCAGTCCCATCCTAATACTGCGCTTCTCCAACGGGCCTGGAAAACGGCACACTAGGAGATTGTGTCCCGCACCTGGCTCGGAGGGTCCTATGCCCACGGAGTCTCGCTGATTGCTAGCACAGCAGTCTGAGATCAAGCTGCAAGGCGGCAGCGAGGCTGGGGGAGGGGCGCCCGCCATTGCCCAGGCTTGCTTAGGTAAACAAAGCAGCCAGGAAGCTCGAACTGGGTGGAGCCCACCATAGCTCAAGGAGGCCTGCCTGCCTCTGTAGGCTCCACCTCTGGGGGCAGGGCACAGACAAACAAAAACTCAGCAAAGAACCTCCACAGACTTAAATGCCCCTGTCTGACTGACAGCTTTGAAGAGAGTAGTGGTTCTCCCAGCACGCAGCTGGAGATCTGAGAACAGACAGACTGCCTCCTAAAGTGGGTCCCTCACCCCTGAGCAGCCTAACTCGGAGGCACCCCCCCAGTAGGGTCAGACTGACACCTCATTCAACCGGGTACTCCTCTGAGACAAAACTTTCAGAGGAACTATCAGACAGCTGAATTTGTGGTCTCACGAAAATCCGCTGTTCTGCAGCCACCGCTGCTGACACCCAGCCAAACAGGGTCTGGAGTGGACCTCTAGTAAACTCCAACAGACCTGCAGCTGAGGGTCCTGTCTGGTAGAAGGAAAACTAACAAACAGAAAGGACTTCAACACCAAAAACCCATCTGTACATCACCATCACCAAAGACAAAAAGTAGATAAAACCACAAAGATGGGGAAAAAACAGAGCAGAAAAACTGGAAACTCTAAAAAACAGAGCACCTCTCCTCCTCCAAAGGAACGCAGTTCCTCACCAGCAACGGAACAAAGCTGGATGGAGGATGACTTTGATGAGTTGAGAGAAGAAGGCTTTAGACGATCAAACTACTCTGAGCTACGAGAGGAAATTCAAAACAATAGCAAAGAAGTTAAAAACTTTGAAAAAAAATTAGAAGGATGGATAACTAGAATAACCAATGGAGAGAAGGGCTTAAAGGAGCTGATGGAGCTGAAAGCCAAGTTTCGAGAACTACGCGAAGATTGCAGAAGCCTCAGTAGCAGATGCGATCAACTGGAAGAAAGGGTATCACTGATGGAAGATGAAATGAATGAAATGAAGAGAGAAGGGAAGTTTAGAGAAAAAAGAATAAAAAGAAATGAACAAAGCCTCCAAGAAATTTGAGACTATGTGAAAAGACCAAACCTACGTCTGATTGGTGTACCTGAAAATGATGGGGAGAATGGAACCAAGTTGGAAAACACTCTGCAAGATATTATCCAGGAGAACTTCCCCAATCTAGCAAGGCAGGCCAGCATTCAGATTCAGGAAATACAGAGAACGCCACAAAGATACTCCTCGAGAAGGGCAACTCCAAGACACATAATTGTCAGATTCACCAAAGTTGAAATGAAGGAAAAAATGTTAAGGGCAGCCAGAGAGAAAGGTCGGGTTACCCACAAAGGGAAGCCCATCAGACTAACAGCTGATCTCTCAGCAGAAACTCTACAAGCCAGAAGAGAGTGGGGGCCGATATTCAACATTCTTAAAGAAAAGAATTTTCAACCCAGAATTTGCTATCCCGCCAAACTAAGCTTCATAAGTGAAGGAGAAATAAAATACTTTATAGACAAGCAAACGCTGAGTGATTTTGTCACCACCAGGCCTGCCCTAAAAGAGCTCCTGAAGGAAGCACTAAACATGGAAAGGAACAACCGGTACCAGCCACTGCAAAAACATGCCAAATTGTAAAGACCATCGAGGCTAGGAAGAAACTATAGCAACTAACGAGCAAAATAACCAACTAACATCATAATGACAGGATCAGATTCACACATAACAATATTAACGTTAAATGTAAATGGGCTAAATGCTCCAATCAAAAGACACAGACTGGCAAACTGGATAAGGAGTCAGGACCCATCAGTGTGCTGTATTCAGGAAACCCATCTCACGTGCAGAGACACACATAGACTCAAAATAAAGGGATGGAGGAAGATCTATCAAGCAACTGGAAAACAAAAAAAGGCAGGGGTTGCAATCCTAGTCTCTGATAAAATAGACTTTAAACCAACAAAGATCATAAGAGACAAAGAAGGCCATTACATAATGGTAAAGGGATCAATTCAACAAGAAGAGCTAACTATCCTAAATATATATGCACCCAACACAGGAGCACCCAGATTCATAAAGCAAGTCCTCAGTGACCTACAAAGGGACTTAAACTCCCACACAATAATAATGGGAGATTTTAACACCCCACTGTCAGCATTAGACAGATCAACGAGACAGAAAGTTAACAAGGATATCCAGGAATTGAACTCAGCTCTACATAAAGTGGACCTAATAGACATCTACAGAACTCTCCACCCCAAGTCAACAGAATATACATTTTTTTCAGCACCACACCACACCGATTCCAAAATTGACCACATAGTTGGAAGTAAAGCTCTCCTCAGCAAATGTAAAAGAACAGAAATTATAACAAACTGTCTCTCAGACCACAGTGCAATCAAACTAGAACTCAGGATTAAGAAACTCACTCAAAACCGCTCAACTACATGGAAACTGAACAACCTGCTCCTGAATGACTATTGGGTACATAATGAAATGAAGGCAGAAATAAAGATGTTCTTTGAAACCAACGAGAACAAAGACACAACATACCAGAATCTCTGGGACACATTCAAAGCAGTGTGTAGAGGGAAATTTATAGCACTAAATGCCCACAAGAGAAAGCAGGAAAGATCCAAAATTGACACCCTAACATCACAATTAAAAGAACTAGAAAAGCAAGAGCAAACACATTCAAAAGCTAGCAGAAGGCTAGAAATAACTAAAATCAGAGCAGAACTGAAGGAAATAGAGACACAAAAAACCCTTCAAAAAATTAATGAATCCAGGAGCTGGTTTTTTGAAAAGATCAACAAAATTGATGGACCGCTAGCAAGACTAATAAAGAAGAAAAGAGAGAAGAATCAAATAGATGCAATAAAAAACGAAAAAGGGGATATCACCACCGATCCCACAGAAATACAATCTACCATCAGAGAATACTACAAACACCTCTATGCAAATAAGCTAGAAAATCTAGAAGAAATGGATAAATTCCTCGACAAATACACCCTCCCAAGACTAAACCAGGAAGAAGTTGAATCTCTGAATAGACCAATAACAGCTTCTGAAATTGTGGCAATAATCAATAGCTTACCAACCAAAAAGAGTCCAGGACCTGATGGATTCACAGCTGAATTCTACCAGAGGTACAAGGAGGAACTGGTACCATTCCTTCTGAAACTATTCCAATCGATAGAAAAAGAGGGAATCCTCCCTAACACATTTTATGAAGCCAGCATCATCCTGATACCAAAACCTGGCAGAGACATAACCAAAAAAGAGAATTTCAGACCAATATCCTTGATGAACATTGATGCAAAAATCCTCAATAAAATACTGGCAAACCGAATCCAGCAGCACATCAAAAAGCTTATCCACCATAATCAAGTGGGCTTCATCCCTGGGATGCAAGGCTGGTTCAACATACGCAAATCAATAAATGTAATCCAGCATATAAACAGAACCAAAGACAAAAACCACATGATTATCTCAATAGATGCAGAAAAGGCCTTTGACAAAATTCAACATCTCTTCATGCTAAAAACTCTCAATAAATTAGGTATTGATGGGACGTATCTCAAAATAATAAGAGCTATCTATGACAAACCCACAGCCAATATCATACTGAATGGGCAAAAACTGGAAGCATTCCCTCTGAAAACTGGCACAAGACAGGGATGCCCTCTCTCACCGCTCCTTTTCAACATAGTGCTGGAAGTTCTGGCCAGAGCAATCAGGCAGGAGAAGGAAATAAAGGGTATTCAATTAGGAAAAGAGGAAGTCAAATTGTCCCTGTTTGCAGATGACATGATTGTATATCTAGAAAACCCCATTGTCTCAGCCCGAAATCTCCTTAAGCTGATTAGCAACTTCAGCAAAGTCTCAGGATACAAAATTAATGTACAAAAATCACAAGCATTCTTGTACACCAATAACAGGCAAACAGAGAGCCAAATCATGAGTGAACTACCATTCACAATTGCTTCAAAGAGAATAAAATACCTAGGAATCCAACTTACAAGGGATGTGAAGGACCTCTTCAAGGAGAACTACAAACCACTGCTCAATGAAATAAAAGAGGATACAAACAAATGGAAGAACATTCCATGCTCATGGGTTGGAAGAATCAATATCGTGAAAATGGCCATACTGCCCAAGGTAATTTATAGATTCAATGCCATCCCCATCAAGCTACCAATGACTTTCTTCACAGAATTGGAAAAAACTACTTTAAAGTTCATATGGAACCAAAAAAGAGCCCGCATCGCCAAGTCAATCCTAAGCCAAAAGAACAAAGCTGGAGGCATCACGCTACCTGACTTTAAACTATACTACAAGGCTACAGTATCCAAAACAGCATGGTACTGGTACCACAACAGAGACATAGATCAATGGAACAGAACAGAGCCCTCAGAAATGATGCCGCATAGCTACAACTATCTGATCTTTGACAAACCTGACAAAAACAAGAAATGGGGAAAGGATTCCCTATTTAATAAATGGTGCTGGGAAAACTGGCTAGCCATATGTAGAAAGCTGAAACTGGATCCCTTCCTTACACCTTATACAAAAATTAATTCAAGATGGATTAAAGACTTATATGTTAGACCTAAAACCATTAAAATCCTACAAGAAAACCTAGGCAATACCATTCAGGACATAGGCGTGGGCAAGGACTTCATGTCTAAAACACCAAAAGCAATGGCAACAAAAGCCAAAATCGACAAATGGGATCTCATTAAACTAAAGAGCTTCTGCACAGCAAAAGAAACTATCATCAGAGTGAACAGGCAACCTACAGAATGGGAGAAAATTTTTGCAACCTACTCATCTGACAAAGGGCTAATATCCAGAATCTACAATGAACTCAAACAAATTTACAAGAAAAAAACAAACAACCCCATCAAAAAGTGGGCAGAGGACATGAACAGACACTTCTCAAAAGAAGACATTTATGCAGCCGAAAAACACATGAAGAAATGCTCATCATCACTGGCCATCAGAGAAATGCAAATCAAAACCACAGTGAGATACCATCTCACACCAGTTAGAATGGCCATCATTAAAAAATCAGGAAACAACAGGTGCTGGAGAGGATGTGGAGAAATAGGAACACTTTTACACTGTTGGTGGGACTGTAAACTAGTTCGACCATTGTGGAAGTCAGTGTGGCGATTCCTCAGGGATCTCGAACTAGAAATACCATTTGACCCAGCCATCCCATTACTGGGTATATACCCAAAGGACTATAAATCATGCTGCTATAAAGACACATGCACACGTATGTTTATTGCGGCACTATTCACAATAGCAAAGAGTTGGAACCAACCCAAATGTCCAACAACGATAGACTGGATTAAGAAAATGTGGCACATATACACCATGGAATACTATGCAGCCATAAAAAATGATGAGTTCGTGTCCTTTGTAGGGACATGGATGAAACTGGAAAACATCATTCTCAGTAAACTATCGCAAGGACAAAAAACCAAACACCGCATGTTCTCACTCATAGGTGGGAATTGAACAATGAGAACTCATGGACACAGGAAGGGGAACATCACACTCCGGGGACTGTTGTGGGGTGGGGGGAGGGGGGAGGGACAGCATTAGGAGATACACCTAATGCTAAAGGACGAGTTAATGGGTGCAGGAAATCAACATGGCACATGGATACATATGTAACAAACCTGCACATTGTCACATTGTGCACATGTACCCTAAAACCCTAAAGTATAATAAAAAAGAAAAAAGAAAAAAAAAAAAAAGCTGACCTACAGATAATTCGGATACTAGAGTTTATAGACAAGGACTTTAGGATAATTATGACAAATATAGTAAAGAATATAGAGAAAAAGATAAAATGGATAAAAGATATAAACAACTTCAAAAGAGAATCAGAATCAAAGAAATCACATAATCTAGCACCAAATCATACAATACCTGAAAACAATAATTCAATGTATAGCCTTACAAGTTAATTCAACAAAGTGGAAAAACAGTTTTGGTGAACTAAAATGCATGTCAATAGAAGGTATCTAAACTGAAGCAGAGATATAGAAAAAAAAGAAAGAAAGAAAACACACACACATACAACAACAAAGCATAAGAAACAGAGGAGACACAGTTAAACCACCTAACCTATGTATTACTGTAGCCCCAGAAAAAGAAGAAAGAGAATATGGAGCACAAGAAATATGTGAGATATAATGGATAAAAACATTTCAAAACGGATGAAAACATCAACCTACAGATTCAAGAAGCTCAGCAAAACTCAAGCAGGATAAAATAAGATAATTATAGTCTAAATGCCAAAACATGTTACCAAAATCCGAAAACACAGTGGAAAATCTTTTAAAATCAGCCAGAGAAAAAAGATACATTACTTTTAAAGAAGCAGTAAAATTGACAGTAGACTTTGCCATACAAACTATGGAAGCCAGAATACAACGTAGTGACATCTTTAGAGTAATAAAAGAAAAAAAAAGTCTAAAAAAGATATTTTCAGACAAAAACTGGGAACTAGTTGCCAACAGATCTGAACTATAAAAAAATACTAAAAGTGCTTCAGACTAAAGTAAAGTGATTTCATTTGGAAGCACTGAACTTCAGAAAGAAAGAGCATCAGAAAGAGTAAATATGTGACTAGATCTAAAATATAAAAATCATTTAAAATCTATGGATTATTTAAACTGCTCCAAGTTTCTTTCCTTGTTCAAGAGGCAGTAAAATACAAAATGTAAGGTAGACTATAAAAGTCAAGGATGCAGGTTGTAATCTCTAGGGAATACTCAAAGAATAATATGAAAACTATTACTAAAGTGCTAATGTAGGAGAAAATGTAATACTAAGTTAATAAAAATAAAGCAAGAATGGAGGACTAAAGGAACAAAAAACATGTAAGACAAATAAAAAATAAATAAGACAAATAGTCAATATTATTGATATAGCCCCAACTATCAGTTACCACATTAAATGTAAATGATCTAATCATTCCTAATGAGAGATTTTTCAAATTAGACTGAACAATAACAGCAAAAAATGCAATTATATTCATTTTAAAAAGGCACACTGTAAACACAAGTTGAGTAACCCTAATAAAAAAATTTGAAATCTAAAACGCTCCAAAATCCAAAACTTTTTGAGTGCCAACGTGATGCTCAAAGGCAATGTTCATTGGAGAATTTCTGATTTCCAATTTTCAGATTAGGGATGCTCAGCTGGCAATTATAATGCAAATATTCCCAAATTCAAAAATATAAAAAAATCCAAAACACTTCTGGTCCCAAGCATTTTATACAGAAAAGATACTTAACAAGTATTAGGACACAGGTAGTTGAAAGTGAAATGATGCATAAAGATGTATTATCCAAATATTAAATAAATGTTATCATTATATATTAATATCAGACAAAATTGACTTTAAGGTAAAAATCATTATGAGAAAAAAGGAATGTTTCATAATGATAAAGAGGTAAATCCAATAGGAAAATATAATAGTCCCAAATGTACCTAATAGCATGGCTTCAAAACATATACAGAAAAAATGGACAGAACTAAAAAAGCAGATATACAAATCTACAATCATAAGTAGAGATCTTAAAACACTTTCCCAGTGATGATCAAACAAACAGACAAAAATTATCAGTGAGGATATAGATTTGAATAACATTATTAGCCAAGTTAATCTAACTGACTTATCTGGAACACTGCACCTAACAACTGTGTACCATATTCTGGGCCGTAAAGTACTTCTCAACAAATTTCAAAGGACTGAAATGATTAAAAATGTGTTCTCTCACCACAACAGAATTAAACCACAGAACAACAAACAGAGATATATTTGGAAATTGGGCAACTCAGTTCATAACCCAAAGGTCAAAGAAGAAATCATACTGAAAATTAGAAGGTATTTAAACTGAACAATATATATATGTTGTTATATATAAGGTAATGAAAGTCTAATAGATAAAATGTCTGGGATGTAGAACAAATTATACCTTTAAATGTAGATATTGGAAAAGGAGCAAGGTTGAAAATCAATGCTCCAAGCTTCCATCTAGTAAACAAACAGCACATCATCTTCAAAGTAGAAGGAAGGGTATAATAAAGAAAAGAGCTGAAATCAGTGAAATAAAAAGCAAACATGCAATAAAGAAAATAGTGTCAAAATGTGGTTCTTTACAAAAATTAATAAAATTGATAAACTCCTAGGCAGACTTCTCATGAAAGACAGAGAAATAAAAATTACTGCTAAGCCCTCATAAACAAAAAGAGGGGCATCCATACAGATGATATGAGCATTAAAAGCAAAGTAAAAGACATTTGGAACAACTTTATGCCAATAAATATAACAACATGGGTAAAATGAAAAAAATTTCTTAAAATCACATGTAAGCATGATACAAGAAAAAAATGAAAGCTCTGAATTGCTCCATATCTGTTAACAGAATTTATTATAATCTGAAATTCTTCTTTTTATTGCCTATCTGCTCCAAGAGAATGTAAGCTCCGTAAGAGCAGGAACCTTATCAACCTTGCTGACCAATGAATATCTGGTACTTGAATCATCAGAATATCTGACACGCTGCAGGTGATTATGAAATACTTGTGAAATGAAGAAAGAATGCATCCACTTCCTACCAAGAACCAGGCTGAGATAACTGGTAAATATGTCAGTTCATACAAGATACAAATAATCTTTTAACTTCCTTTAGTGATCTAAACTCTGATCTGGATAAAAGTATATTACTAGAAACTACATCCTTGGACCACCTTAAACAAGTGAATTGCATATCACTTTCACTGTGTTACATTATTCACTGTGTTACATCTTAATGTTACTGGAGTTCACGACGTCAATAAAAATATTGATAATGTTGTTTATATATCTTTTATTGATTGTTGTTTATGTAGATTTTATTTACACAGAGTCTGTCATGAGAAATTCCTTTAATTTACTGCTAGGGAGAATTTAGCTTCCTCTGAAGAATTGGTATATGATTTTTTTTTCATTCTATTACTAAAAAGCATATTGGCTGGAAGCTTAGTCATAGCAAGCATGTTGATCCTTATTATTGCCATATTTACATTCTCTAGTTTCTTTGTGTTAATTTTCATACATATTTTATCATTTTGTTAATTTTTCTTTTTTTTTGTGATGGAGTCTCGCTCTGTCATCCAGGCTGGAGTTCAGTGGTGTGATCTCAGCTCACTGCAACCTCTGCCTCCCAGGTTCAAGCGATTCTCCTGCCTCATCCTCCTGAGTAGCTGGGATTACAGGCACACGGCACCATGCCCGGCTAATTTTTCTATTTTTAGTAGAGACGGGGTTTCACCATGTTGGTCAGGCTGGTCTTGAACTCCTGACCTTGTGAACCGCCCGCCTCGGCCTCCCAAAGTGCTGGGATTACAGGCATGAGCCACTGCGCCCAGTTCATTTTATTGGTTTTTCTAAGAAGACTCAAACTTGATTTTACAAATGTAGATGTTAAAATAATGATGATATCCAATTTTTTGTTTGTTTGAAGCGGATTCTTGCTCTGTCGCCCTGGCTGGAGTGCAGTGGCACAATCTCAGCTCACTGCAAGCTCTGCCTCCCAGGTTCATGCCATTCTCCTGCCTCAGCCTCCCAAGTAGCTGGGACTACAGGCGCCCACCACCATGCCCGGCTAATTTTTTTTATTTTTAGTAGAGACGGGGTTTCACCGTGTTAACCAGGATGGTCTCGATCTCCTGACCTCGTGATCCGCCTGCTTCGGCCTCCCAAAGTGCTGGGATTACAGGCATGAGCCACCGCACCTGGCGATATCCATTTCAACTGAAGATGCTATCTCAGACATTTTAGGGTAAGAGTGTCACAGTATCAAACAACTTGCAAATCCCAGTGGCTTGCAACTCCTGTTCATGCCACATGCCTGTGTCATGAACTCTGTGTCATGGTTCAGCTCTGCTCCACATTGTCTTCCATCTGGGATCCAGCCTGAAGGAGCAGCCTTCTCATGGAAATGGCCAAGGAAAAAGTACATGTGGTACAATCACAAAATTGTTCTCAAAGCTTCTGCTTAGAAAGCACATCAATCAAGAGACACAACCAAGTCTGGTGTCATGGGTGGGAATATTTAATCTTCCTACAAATGAGGACAGTGTATTTCTAACAATAATACAACAGCATAGATGATAGTCTGTATCAAAAAAAGCTGTGATTAACATCAAATGGTAAAAGAATCAATAGTACCTGCCTCTGATTACTGAGAACCTACCAGGTACAAGGCATTGAATGAGACTTTTCAGGCATAATACTTCTAATTCTGACAACTCTTTAAAGTAGGGGGAATTCCTTACCAACAAGCAAATTGAAGCACAGGAATATTAAGTTATGCAGTGTGGAAGTGGTCAAGCAGGAACTCTACCCAGTTCTGCTGGATTCCATAAGCCTAGGCCCTTTTCTTTGTATGGCTCTGCCTACCCTTTGGTTTGTACTAACAATTTTTGTAGTTCTTTTTCATTATTTTCTGGGTCTTTTTGTTTTTGTTTTTAATAAAAGGGAGTTGAATGAAACAGGAAAAATACAAATTGCTTTTATATTAAGGATAAAGCTTGTATTGCTTTTATATTAAGGATAAAGCTTGTATTCTATATACAACAGAAACAGATATTGATATATTCTAAGAAAAAAATGGAGTTTTTCACAATATATTTGATCAGTCTCATAAAACAAAAGACTAATATTTCAAAAAGACTCACATGGCAAATCTGCTGAAATGTACCCATAAAAACACACCAAACAAGAGTTTTATAATGCTGAGAATGTCATAGTTTAGCAAAAAGATATACAAATATGAACAATATGTAAATCTATACATAAAGAAATCTAAACAATGATTAAAAGTGCAAAACTATAAAGATAGAGAAATAAAATGATGAAGCTAAATTGGATAAGACTTTAAGAAGGAAATAAATCTTAGCCAACTATACATTTACATCTTAAGAGAAATTTAGTGGCTATATTTGAGTAACCATACAAAGTTATTTCCACTCCTGTTGATTTTTTTTTTATTTTAGCACTAAATATTTGTTGAAAGGGGGCAAATATTTTTTTTTTTTTCTTGAAATGGAGTCTCGCTCTGTCATCCAGGCTAGAGTACAATGGTGCAATCTTGGCTCACTGTAACTGCCGCCTCCCAGGTTCAAGCGATTCTCCTGCCTCAGCCTCCCAAGTAGCTGGGACTACAGCCATGTGCCACCACACCCAGGTAATTTTTGTATTTTTAGTAGAGATGGGGTTTCACCATGTTGGCCAGACTGGTCTCGAATTCCTGACCTCAGGTGATCCACACTCCTCGGCCTCCCAAAGTGCTGGGATTACAAGCATGAGCCACTGCACCCAGCCAAAAGGGGGCAAATAATTTGCCACTATTTAATTCATTATTTCATTTAAAAGATGCAAACTTCTCTTTCAAGCTTTCAAAGCAATAGGTTTTTGTTCAAGAATTGCCTTATGATTAGTACTGTATTTGTTACCTGATTGCAAACTAGCTTAAAAGAAGTTAAGTCTCTGATATAGAGTGAGTGATGAAGTCTTCACAAAAAAAGACTTCACTTTTTGCATCCACACTGAGATGTTCAACAGAAATCAAAAATAAAGGAAATATTCTTGAACTGATTATTTCTAGCTGGAATATGTACTTTCCAACAAAGAAGACACTGTGCTCAAGTCAAGTTCTTGCTATTTTTCCTTGTTTGTGATATAACAGTTGTGATTCTTTCTATGAGACACAAAGGTAATTAAATTAGAATTTCATGGTGTGTTTTATCTCTAGGGATATTTCTGAAATTAACACTCATAAAATAACTCAGAAACAAAGCAGGACAGCATGTGAAGAAACTAACGCTGAATCACCCTGCTGCTGTGATCTGCTGGTGGGGGTATAACCCTCCAATTCAAACTACTTATTTGTGTACATATCTTGTTATAATAGAAAACTCAGGAACAAAAATAAAAGAACCCCAAGTTCTAACTGTGTTTTTCCAGTCCTTTTACCACGCACATATTTTTTTTTTCCAAAAAAAGAGAATCACCCTATTTTTATGATCTGCTGTTTAATTGATAAAATATCATGATGCATGTTACTATTAAACATTTTTCAAAACCACAATTTTCTTCTGGGTATATACTTAAAATAATTAAAAGTAGAACCTTAAAGAGATATTTATACACCAATGTTTAAAGTAGCATCACTTACAATAGCCAGAAAAGTTGGAAACGATTTAAATGTCCATCAAGAGATGAATGGATAAACAAAATGTGGTATATACATACAACACAATTATTATTCAACCTTACAAAGGAAGGAAATTCAGACACATGCTACAACGCAGAGGAAGATTTGAGGGCCTTATGCTTAGCAAAATAAGCTAGCCACACACATACACAAAACTCAAACCAGATATAATACCACTTACATGAGGTACCTAGAGTAGTCAAATTCAGACAGATTTATAGAAAGACAGAAAGTAATGGTGGTGCCCAGGGCCGGGGGAAGGAGAGAATGGGAAATTGTTGTCCAGCAGATACAGAGTTTTAGTCGTGCAAGATGAAAAAATTTTCTGTGGATGGATGGTGATGATGGTTGCATAACAATATGAATGTACTTAATGCCACTGAACTGTACACTTAAAATGGTTAAAAGGGTAAATTTTATGTTATATATATTTTACCACCAAATTTTGAATAAATGATATTCTATCCTTTGGCAATGTGTCCCCTTTGCTTAACAACTTATCTATTTTTGGATATTTAGATTTCTTCCAATTTTTTGTTACCATAAAGTTCAGTGTCATGAACACCATTGCAGATCTTTGTTTCCATATCTACCATTTCTTTAGGATAGTTTCCCAGTGACAGAACTGGATCAAAGAACATGAATTATTTCAAAGCTCTTGATGCACAATGCCAAACTGCTTTCCAGAAAGGTCTTTACCAATTCACATTCTCAAGAGCAGTGTAGGAGAGTGACTTTTACAGTGCTCCCATGCAAATATAAATTATTCTCATCTCTTCTCATCTTTGCCAATTGATTACAACAAAAAAGAACAGCTCAAATTTGATTACTCTTAAGGGTGAGTAGTTTTCATATGTACACTTCCTCTTGCAATAACTGCCCCAATTCTTTAAACAACAATGCAAATCCATATTCTGAGAAGGCTGGAAAGATAGGAAGAGACACCCTTGGAAGAGCTCTGCAGGGGAGGCAGGGGTGGGGCTGGGGTGTAGATTTAATCTCGGAGGCTATGAAGAACAGTAAAGATTTAGGAGGAAGGGAGTGACAGCAAATATGGGGAAAATCTAAATATTTCATGCAAGGGGAATAGTCACATTAACCAATTATGATTAATCTATGCTGTCAGATGGAACCACTAAAGCAGAATCTTCAGGGGCAAAGAATTTCACATTGCTAAAAAATTCCCCAAGCAATTCTGATGTTCTCAGCCAGATTTGCAAACAATCGCTTTGGTTCACTAAGTGAAATCACTCCTATTCTTCCATATTCTCCTTCCTTTTCAGTATAATGCCTGGCAAATATCTATTTCTCTCACTCATTTCTCTAATAACTGAATTACATAAAGCAAGCCTTAGTTTCTCTCCTTAGGTGCTCCATCTTCGTTAGTCAATTAGGAGACCTCTACAGAGACAGTAAATACTCTAATTCTGGCCATGTGCAATGGTTCACACCTGTAATCCCAGCACTCTGGAAGGCTGAGGAAGGAGGATCACTTGAGCCCAGGTGTTCAAGATCAGCCTGGGCAACACAGTGAGATCCCCATCTCTAGAAAAAATTTGAAAAATTAGCTGAGTGGTGGTGCACATCAGTAGTCATGGATACTTCAGAGGCTGAGGCAGGAGGACAGTTTGAACCCAGGAGGCTGAGGCTGCAGTGAGCCATGATCACACCACTGCACTCCAGCCTAGGTGACAGAGGGAGACCTTGTCTCAAAAAACAAAACAAAACAAAACGCCTGTAATCCCAGCACTTTGGGAGGCCGAGGTGGGCAGATCACGAGGTCAGGAGATCAAGGCCATTCTGGCTAACACGGTGAAACTCCGTCTCTACTAAAAATAAAAACAAAAATTAGCCAGGCGTGGTGGTGGGTGCCTGTAGTCCCACCTACTTGGGAGGCTGAGGCAGGAGAATGGTGTGAACCTGGGAGGCAGAGCTTGCAGTGAGCCAAGATGGCGCCATTGCACTCCAGCCTGGGCAACAGAGCAAGACTCTGTCTTAAAAAAAAACCTCAACTTGGTCATGCCACAACACAGCTTCATCCAATCCATCATCTGCAGAATGTGGTATTAAATCAAGGTCAAAGCATGAAACCAATGTTCCAGGGCACTTTTTTACAAAGCAACTGTGGACACACTGTGTGTTTTACCCAAGTTCCTAGGTCATCCTGGAACTAGCGATCCCTTAGGAATCCTGTACCTCTGGTCACCAATGAGCTGGTGTCATGCTGAATTACTAAAAACTTTTCAGGCCTTGTGTTCTAAAAATAAAAATCATCCAAAATTTGGGGACTCATATAATAGACACAATAAAGGACGAAGCAAAAATAATGTTAATGCAACAACAGTGAGATAAAACTCTGGAGGTGGGGAGAGAGGGGGAAGGAGGGTGGTAAAAATGAAGAGAACACTGAGAAACATAACTCGAAGCCAAGACAAAGGAAACAAGGCTAATCTGGCAAATGGAAAATCGACATTGGTCTTTATTTGTCTGTTGATTAGTTTGTTATATAACTCTTCCAAAGTAGAGCCAACCCCATTAATACTGTAAAAACTAAATCTTTAATAGGCACACATTACTGTTTGAATAGCACTGTCACTGACGTAAAAGAAAACTAGTTGATAAGGCCAGGCTCGCTGTTCTTCCCGAAGTTACTATGGAAAAATGAACATATTAATGCAAAAAACAGACTTAATGCTTTTAATTTCCTGGCCATGGATCTTTTTTGGCATTATAACAAGAAAGACATGATTATGCTAATACAGTACAAGCACCTAATTTCCTTTCAGAGTTCTAAAAATGACTTCATATCTTCCCTTAAGAATGAGAACACTGTTTTTCTCCAAAACCAAATGTGATTTCAGGCAAGTATTGCCTATCCTACATGGTGCCACAATAGCCCTGATATATGAAATTCAGACAGGGCCTGTGTAAAAATTATGCAGACTCTATACATTTTCCCTCATTAGCTAAAATGTTCAGCTACATCCAGAAAGAAAAAAAAGACTTTTAGAAATATTTTAGAGCAAGGGAAATTTAATATAGTCAATGTCCATTTTGAACATGGATAAATATATCAAATATGTAAAGAAATACAAAATGGGGGGGCAGAAAAAAATACAAAATTATTCACTAAAGATGTATAACACCAAGGATATAGCACTAAAGGCTTACTAAATTTCAGGACTTTAACATATGTTGTTTCATTTAATCCTCACAACAAAGCACTCATCCCAAAGAGATTAGTCTAAACCGGTTGTAATAATCCCATCCTCTTTGCTGGTGATTTGTGTAGTTTGGGGCTGATGAAATACTAGAAGCATGAAGGCGTAAAGAAAGTCTGGAGTAAGTTTTTACAAACATGTTTTCTCAGTCCTAAGAGAAAGATACAGGAAAAGATTGCCTCAGTTCCCCTCGACACTGGTACAGCTAATCTGGATTGATCTTGGAATGGCCATAGCTATCTTGCAATCCTGAGTAGGGCAGCCCAAGGTCAAAGCCACCCATGGCCATAGCAAGAAAAAGGACCTGACTGATGTCTTTCAGCTGCTGGTTCAACCTGCACTTGAGCCAGTCCTACTTCTGAACTTCATGTTTTAAGAGATACACTTTCTTATGATTAAACCCATTGGAGTAAGGTGTTCTGCTACTTGCAATATGCCGAGAGCATTCTAACCCATCTAAGCAAGTGTTAATTTTTTTTAAGTAATAAAATAGAATATTCTAAGGGTAATTTGCCCAAGATCACACTGTTTCCAAGTATTGTGTCAACACTGATCCCTTGTGAGTCTCCCATTAGTTCATACTTCTTCAACAAAACTGAAATCTAGACATTTCTGGAAATGTCTATTCCTGGAAACTTCAGGAAGGAAGGCCTAGGATACAGTAAAAATAACACTGGATCTGAAAAAATAAGATCTGAAATTTTATTAATCACAGGGCAACAGGAAATTCACTGGAGTTCTTTGATTTTTATCAGTTGCAAAATGGGAAGAAGTGACCAGGTGTGGTGGCTCCCATCTGTAATCCCAGCACTTTGGGAAGCTGGGGCGTTAGTATCACTTTGCTCCAGGTATTTGAGACTAGTCTGGGCCACATAGCGAGATCCCATCTCTACAAAAAATAAAAAATGAGCCAGGCATGGCGGCATACGCCTGTGGTCCCAGCTACTTGGGAGGCTGAGGTGGGAGGATCACTTGAGCCCAGGAGTTCAGGGCTGCAGCAAGCTGTGGTCTGCACTGGGCGACGGAATGAGACCCTATCTCAATTTTTTTTTTTTTTAAGAAAAGGAAGAAAAATGTCAGCCTTGCCTACTTCACAAGGTTCCTGTAAGCCTCCCTCATTAGTAACATGCACAGAAACGTTCTGTGAACTCTAAGGGTTAAGGGCTCAATTATTATTAATATTTCTACCTATGTGAGCAAATACTGCATATAACAAAATTTTCTAAATAAGTCATACTGCATAGGAATTCAGCATAACCATTTCGTGGTTATTTCTTTTTAGATTTGCTTAAAAAAGAAAATGTGGAGATAATCTGGCAATGAGAACTTCCATGGTCCTCTAAGGCATGGTGATTTGTCCCTAACACTACCTTGGATCATCTCCAGGGGTTAACTATGCCACTTCAGAAACTTGATGGCTGTTTTTTAGGATGTAAGTCTCAGCTCTTTAGTCACAAATTCTCACCCTTTGAAAGCTGGCTCTCCTCCCAGCTTCTCATCCTCTCTGCTGTCATCTTGCTCCTTCTCCTGCAGCCCAAGTTGTCCTCTAACTAGCATGTGATGGGCACCACTGCTGCCTTTAACTAATTTAAATCTTTATATTGAAAAGCTATGAGAAAAATGCCACAACCTTTTAAATACAAATTGCATTATTTCAGCCATTCTCAAGAGCTGGGATGAACAAAAATAACTAAGGAAATGACAACGCAAAACATCAAATGTTAGAGAACTATTTTTTTAATGCTTAAATTAGGATGTATTCATTCAAACCATTCGCTCTCTGTCTCACATAAGAGTCAAGAATCACAGTTTGTTCCAACAATATACTGTAATTCAGCACACTTAGAAAAATCTAAACCAGCCAGGCGCGGTGGCTCATGCCTGTAATCCCAGCACTTTGGGAGGTGAGGCAGGTGGATCTGGAGCCCAGGAGTTCAGGATCAGCCTGGGCAACATGGGGAAACCTTGTCACTGCAAAAAATACAAAAATTAGCTGGGCATGGTGGCATGCGCCTATAGTCCCAGCTACTCAGTAGGCTGAGACAGAAGGATAGCTTGAACCCAGGAGTTCAAGGCTGCAGTGAGCCAAGATTATACCCCTGCACTTGAGCCTGGATGACAGAGCAAGATCCTGTTCTAAAAATAATAATAATAATAATAATAATACTACTACTAATAATAATAATCTAAGCCATTTTTTCCCCTATTTTCTGTTTTCACATTCTGAACTCAGAACTAAAGCTATCAGAAAATAGATCACATTAGAGACTCTCTGTAGCACTAACACGCTGCCATTTAGTACTTGAATCAGATAATATGTCCAGGAGAGTAAAACTTCCTCCCTCTACTGTGGGTCAGGAACATTCATTAATATTATTAAAAAGGAGAATTGCAGAAAGAGTTTGACGAGCCATTGTAATCACAACTGCTTGGGTTCTCTTTCCATTGAGTTGGAACTCTTATCCTTAAACTTTCCATGGTCAGTGGCTTACTGTTTATTCAAGTCAACAGAAAATGATTCAGTCCATGGAAAGAAGCCCGAGGGACTGACTACCTGCCCTAACACCTCACTCCTTATGCCAGCAACAGCATTTAAGAAATGAAAACCCAGAGGATTATGACTCAAAAGAAAAAAAAAAGGTCAGTTGAAACATCCCTTTGGGACCCATGACTAACGAGGGGCATAATCCTGGGTACATGTGGCCAGATGCCCAACAACCTCAGCAGCCCTCCTCCCTGTGAGCACCTTGACAGGGCAGTTTTCCTTCTCAGCTCTAACAGAAAGGGAGGTTGGGGACAATGCCAACACAAATAAGA
Source organism: Hylobates moloch (assembly GCF_009828535.3). Taxonomy (NCBI): domain Eukaryota; kingdom Metazoa; phylum Chordata; class Mammalia; order Primates; family Hylobatidae; genus Hylobates; species Hylobates moloch. Next base: position 154,477,000 of record NW_026652277.1, read on the forward strand.
GTATGTTTGCACTACAGCGGAAGCTGGACAAAGCACTAAGAAATACCAAAATAGCTTTATAAGCAAGAGCATGAAAAGGCATCCATTTTAAGATTGGGGAGTGGAGGATCCCTTTTAGTGTTAATAGGACAAATGGATATAATGACAATAATGGCAGGTTACAGATAGGTCCTCTACAGTAAAAGTGGCATTCTTACATTACTAAATAAATCAGTAAGTGTCATGTGCAAGATCAACTCCTGAAGACTGTCCCATTAGAAATCTTTGAGCTCATAAACTAGGTTGATGGAACGTATCTCAAAATAATAAGAGCTACATATGACAAACCTACAAGCAATATCATACTGAATGGGCAAAAGCTGGAAGCATTCCCTTTGAAAACCGGCACAAGACAAGGATGCCCTCTCTCACCACTCCTATTCAACATAGTATTGGAAGTTATGGCCAGGGCAATCAGGTAAGAGAAAGAAAGGATATTCAAATAGGAAGAGAGGAAGTCAAATTGTCTCTGTTTGCAGATGACATGATTGTATATTTAGAAAACCCCATCGTCTCAGCCCAAAATCTCCTTAAGCTGATAAGCACTTTCAGCAGTCTCAGGATACAAAATCAATGTGCAAAAATCACAAGCATTCCTATACACCAATAATAGACAAACAGAGAGCCAAATCATGAGTGAACTCCTATTCACAACTGCCACAAAGAGAATAAAATACCTAAGAATCCAACTTACAAGGGATGTGAAGGACCTCTTCAAGAACTACAAACCACTGCTCAAGGAAATCAGAGAGGACACAAACAAATGGAAAAACATTCCATGCTCATGGATAGGAAGGATCAATATCATGAAAATGGCCATACTGTCCAAAGTAATTTATAGATTCAATGTTATCCCCATCAAGCTACCATTGACATTCTTCACAGAATTAGAAAAAACTACTTTAAACTTCAGATGGAACCAAAAGAGCCCACATAGCCAAGACAATCTTAAGCAAAAAGAACAAAGCTGGAGGCATCATGCTACCTGACTTCAAACTATACTACAAGGCTTCAGTAATGAAAACAGCATGGTACTGGAACCAAAACAGATACATAGACCAATGGAACAGAACAGAGGCCTCAGAAATACCACCACACAACTACAACCATCTGATCTTTGACAAGCCTGACAAAAGAAGCAACGGGGAAAGAATTCCCTATTTAATAAATGATGCTGGATAAACCGGCTAGCCATATGCAGAAAGCTGAAACTGGACCCCTTCCTTACGCCTTATACAAAAATTAACTTGAGATGGATTAAAGACTTAAATGTAAGACCTAAAGCCATAAAAATCCTAGAAGAAAACCTAGGCAATACCATGCAGGAAATAGGTATGAGCAAAGACTTCATGACTAAAACACCAAAAGCAATGGCAACAAAAGCCAAAATAGACAAATGGGATCTAATTAAACTAAAGAGCTTCTGCACAGCAAAAGAAACTACCATCAGCATGAACAGGCAACCTACAGAATGGGAGAAAATTTTTGCTATCTATCCATTTGACAAAGGGCTAATATCCAGAATCTACAAGGAACTTAAACACATTTACAAGAAAAAAATAAACAATCCCATGAAAAAGTGGGTGAAGGATATGAACAGACACTTCTCAAAAGAAGACATTTATGCGGCCAACAAACATATGAAAAAAAGCTCATTATCACTGGTCATTAGAGAAATGCAAATCAAAACCAAAATGAGATACCATCTCACACCAGTTAGAACGGTGATCATTAAAAAGTCAAGAAACAGCAGATGCTGGAGAAGGTGTGGAGAAATAAGAACGTTTTTACACTGTCGGTGGGAGTGTAAATTAGTCCAACTATTGTGGAAGACAGTGTGGCGATTCCTCAAGGATCTAGAACCAGAAATGCCATTTGACCCAGCAATCCCATTATTCGCATATACCCGAAGGATTATAAATCATTCTACTATAAAGACATATGCACACACGTGTTTATTGCAGCACTGTTCACAAGAGCAAAGACTTGGACCCAACCCAAATGCCCATCAATGATAAACTGGATAAAGAAAATGTGGCACATATACACGATGGAATAGTATGCAGCCATAAAAAGGGTGAGTTCACGTCCTTTGCAGGGACATGGATGAAGCTGGAAACCATCATTCTCAGCAAACTAACACAGGAATGGAAAACCAAACACTGCATGTTCTCACTCATAAGTGGGTGTTGAACAATGAGAACACATGGACATAGGGAGGGGAACATCACACACTGGGACCTGTTGGTGGGTGAGGGACTAGGGGAGGCATAGCATTAGGAGAAATACCTAATGTAGATGATGGGTTGATGGGTGCAGCAAACCACTATGGCATATATATACCTATGTAACAAACCTGCACATTCTGGACATGTATCCCAGAACTTAACGTATAATTAAAAAAAAAATCTAGAAATCTTTGGGCTCTAACAGCATTTTCTGTTCTTACCAGAAAATAAATGGATAGCTTAAAATGAAATCATAAAAATCCTGACATCTTCAATTTGACCTGAAGACCTTGAACACAAAGCTCTTTTGAGAGGCAGTTAATGTTCCTAGGCTAAATGGGAATTATTAAAATAAAAGAGCCAGAATTTGTAAGTACAGAAAATTGAAACAAAAATAAAACCAGAAAAAACTCTGCTCCTTAACTGAACTTTATGTGACCTTGAAAGCTCTCAGTCTTCTAAATTATTTTGTTTTCAAATGGAAAAACACTTCTATTTTATCCTTGTACACAATGCACTCTAACTTCATAGGAGACGTTTTCTATCTTGATTCATTGACCTTGAAAACCAGGCCTTTTTGGATTACCTATGCATTTCATTGTCACATACCAAAGCATTTATACTGGGCATAATGCTTCTCAAATATCCGATTTTAAATCTCCTACAATTAAGAATTTTCCTAAAGTGTAAACATCAGGGTAATAAAAGGGCTGCACAATTACACTCCTCTTATGTAACAGCAGAAAAAAAAAAAAAAAAAACTTGGTTAAGGCCAAGTACAGGGGCTCATGCCTATAATCCCACCATTCTGGGAGGCAGAGGCAGGAGCATCATTTGAGGCCAGGAGTTCAAGACCAACCTGGCCAACACAGCAAGACCGCATCTCTGCAAAAAATTTAAAAATTAGCCAAGTGTTATAGCGTGCACTCTAGTCCCAGCTACTCAGGAGACTGAGGCACGAGGACTGCCTGAGGCCAGGAGTTCGAGACTGCAGTGAGTTATGATTGTGTCACTGTACTCCAGCCTAGACAACAGAGCAAGACACTATTTCTAAAAAACAAAAGTTTTAAAAATAAATTTGGTTAAGATAAACTGTGAAACTCTTAGCGGTGTAATAAAAATTTATAGTACAAATTTAAAAGTCCAAACGAAAGCTTCCCTAAAGGATCTAGGAAATTACTGTCCCCAAGTGTTTCTCCTTCTCCCCATTACCCTACTTTCAGTTCTTGCTATGGTTTGAATGTTTCTCCCCAAAAGCATGTCTTGGAAGCTTAATCCCCAGTGCAATAGTGTTAGGAGATGAAGCCTAATGAAAGGTGAAAGGCCACGAGGGCTCTGACCCCATGAAGGGATTAATGCTGTTATATCAGAAGTTGGTTCTGTATAGAGGGAGTGGGCTCCTTTTAAAAGAAGGTGTTCAGCCCCATTTGCCCACTCTGTCTTTCCCCTTCTGCCATGAGCTGATGTAACAAGAAGGCCCTTGACAGATGCTGGCTCCTTGCTCTTGGACTTCCCAGCCTCCAGGACTATGAGAAGTACATGTGTATTCATTGTAAATTACCCAGTCTCTTGTATTCTGTCTTGGCAGCACATAAAAGAACTAAACAGTCCCTCTAAAGTGTGAAAATGATCTAAGGTTTCTAAAAGCTAAGATTTCTGTTTCAAAACTTAAAAAAAATTATGGCTACCATACAGGAACTCCTAAACTAAGTTGGCCTCCTTTAATTTTTTTTTTAAATCAAGGACTATTTTGGGAATGTGGTAGGAATACTAAGTACAAAAGAATAATATAAGCAACACCCCGATATACTTCCTACTCAGCTTAAGAAATAAAATATTTTTAATATACTTGAAATTGCATGTGAATCACTCCAGGATCTCTTTCTACTTCTTCCTCCCCACTGGTAACCATTATACTGAATTTGGAGTTCATGATGCCCATCCGTGCATCTATACTTATACTAAATCTCTATGACTGTTTTTAAACATTCTATAAATGATACTGTATTCTGTATCCTTCTGCCACTTGCTTACTTTGCTCAACTTTAAAAAAGTTTTTTTTTTATGTTGAAACTTTTATGTAGAGAAATGTCTAAGATTTACTCTAGGGTATATAAATCTGCTGGACGTAGGGGAGGCAAGTTCTCAACTTTCCTCAATAATGCCAAAATCTTTTAAGTGTGTATAGAAATTTATGGCACAACCAGCAGGCATTAGGACTCACATTTCTCTAACATCCTGGCTAACAATTGATATTGTCAGATTTATACATTTTGGTTAATCTGAATAGTGTAAAGTAGTATAAAAATAATCTTTTTATATGTTTCAAAAATATGTTTATTGGCCATTTGTGATTCCATTTTTGTGAATAACCTGTTCATATCCTATGCATTTTTTAATCTCTTTTTCTTAAAGATATTTTGAGGAGTTATTTATACATACTGAATATATATCCTATATTGGTTACATGCATTGTTCCCTGTGATTTCTTTGTTGATGGTATCTTTTATATTTATTCATATATTTATCATTTCCAGTGCTATATGCTTTTTCCTATAGATCCATTTGGTTTTATTTCCCTTCAGCCTAAAGACTTTAACGTTTCTTGAAGTTCTGCTGGCAACAAATTATCTCAGTTTTGATTTATCTAGAATTGTCTTTACTTCACCTCCATATTTTAAAGACATTATCAGTGGACATAGAGTTCTTGGTTGATTGGGTTTTTTTTCTTTCAGCACTTTAATGTTATTCCATTATCTTTTGGCTTCCTTCAGCACTCACTCTTTCCCCTGATGTATCTTCTTTCTTAGGCTGCATTTATGACCTTTTCTTGTATTTCTGTTTTTCACCAATTTTACTATGATGTGCCAAGAGATAATTTTCTTTGATATTTATGCTTCTTGGGTTTTGCTGAGCTTCCTAGATCTGTGAGCTGTTTTTTATTTGTTTGTTTGAACAGATTTGGATATTTGACCACTAATTCTTCAAATATTATCCCTGCAACAGTATATCTCTCCTCTCCTTCTGGGACTCCAATTAAAAGTATATGGACGACTCAAGGCTGGGCATGGTGGCTCACACCTGTAATCTCAGCACTTCAGGAGGCCGAGGCAGGTGGATCACTTGAGGTCAGGAGTTTGACACCAGCCTGGACAACATGGGGAAACCCAGACTCTACTAAAAATACAAAAAGTAGCTAGGCATGGTGGGGCATGCCTGTAATCCCAGCTACTTGGGAGGCTGAGGCCGGAGAATCGCTTGAACCCAGGAGGCGAGGTTGTAGTGAGGTGAGATTGCGCCACTGAACTCCAGCCTCGGTGACAGAGCAAGACTCGTCTCAAAAAGAAAAAAAAAGTATTTAGACCACTAAATGCCACAGATCATTGGAATTATTAATGACTTAATCTTTTTCTTTCCTCTACTTCAATTTTAGTGATTTCTAATAAACTTTTTTGAAGTTTATTGTTCTTTTATCGTATTGTGTCCTATCTGCTGTTAATCTGATTTGATGACATTTCAACTTTAGATATTGTACTTTTCAGTTCTAGAACTCCCGTTTGGTTATTTCCAGTTTCCAAATATCTCCTATAATTCCTCATATTTTTACCCATTATATTCATCTTTTCAAGTAGATTCTTTGATATATTTATCATTGTTGTTTTTATGTCCTTGTCTGGTAATTCTAAACTCTGTTTTATCTATAGGTTTATTTCTATGAATAATTTTTTCTTAATTATGAATCACACTTTCCTCTTTCTTCACCTCTTTAGTAGTTGAGAGTTTTTCTTTCTTTCTTTCTTTCTTTTTAATAAGACAAAGTATTTTTATATTGTCCAGGCAGGTCTTGAACTCCTGGGCTCAAGCCATCTTCCCACCTCAGCCTCCTGAGTAGCTGGAACAATGGGAACATGCCACCACATCCAGGTTGCTTAGTAATTTTTATGGCGTATTAGACATTTTGTATGATAAGCTGTAGGGAGTTTGGATTTGTTATCCTCCTCTTAAGAGTATGTAGTTTTTTAATAAAAGGTAAATAAATTATTGGTGGTTCACCTTGTTCACACAAAGGCTTATCCCGCTCAATGTCCAGGTCCTCTGGCAGCCTCAAACTCACTCTCAGGCCAGTAAGACTGTGATTTCCTGCTAGAGTTCTATCTGTCCTGCTCCCTGCAGACCAGGGAATGCCCCGAGGGAAAAGCCATTTAAATGTGGAGTTTATCCTACGCGGTGCCCTTCATCCAAGGATGAAAACCTTTCCAGTTTCTGGCTACTTTTAATCACTCTTCAGTGCTTTCCAACTTTTTTCCAACATTTCTAATTGTTATCAATAGGAAGATCAGCACAATGGAATCTACTCTGCTGTTTCCAAAAAAGCTACTACTTTGATGAGCAGAAGCCAATTTTCATGCAGACCATTTTCCCAGTCTTATTGTTTATGGTATATGGCGTTTTTAAGCCTTGTTTAAGAAATCTTTGCCCCAGCCAGGGCAACATGGTGAAACCCTCTCTCTACCGAAAATAGAAACAATTAGCCAGGTGTGGTGGCACACACCTGTGGTCCCAGCTACTCAGGAGGCTGAGGTGGGAAGATCACTTGAGCTCAGGAGGTGGAGGTGGCAGTGGGCCAAGATTGCACCACTACACTACAGCCTGAGTGACGGAGCAAGACCTTGTCTCAAAAAAAACCAAGAAAGAAATCTTTGCTTATCCAATAGTCACACATAATTTGTACATTTTATTCTAAAAACATTTTTCTAAAGTATTTTTTCATATTTAGGTATTTAATTCACTTAGATTTCATTTTTTTGTGCACGGCTTAAAATGGGGATAGAACTTTATTTTTCCAAGCAGATAAAGAAATTTTCCCAGTATCATTACTACAGAGTCCATCCTCTCCTTTACTGCTCATGAAGCTGATTCTGCCACAAATCTAGACTCATGTATATCTTAGTCTGTTCCAGGCTGTCTCTTCTATTCCAGTGCTTTGTTTGTCTATGCCTATAGCCATACTGCAATATCTTAATCATTACAGCTTTATAATGAGTCTTGTTAACTGGTGGAGCAAGTCCTTCCACCTTGTCCTTTTCCAGAATTGCTTTGCCTATTCTCAGTCCTTTATTCTTTCAAATAAATTTTGGAATTGGTTTGTCAAATCACATGAAAACCCCTGCTGGGGGGAATTAAAATCTTTAAAATATCAGGTCTTCTTATCTACAAACTTGGTATATTTTTCCTTTCATTCGGGTCTTTTAAAATGTCTTTATATAAATTTTTCTACAAAATTATATTTTATTATTTATATTACTTATTTAAAATATCTTTTTAAAATTATATTTCTTAAATTATCTTTTCATCCATTTATCCCAATTTACTCTACCATGTTAAATGAATTTCACCAAATTATTTACTAAAGTTATAAAATCTAAGATTGGCTGGTCACGGTGGCTCACGCCTGTAATCCCAGCACTTTAGGAGGCAGAGGCAGGTGGATCACCTGAGGTCAGGAATTCAAGACCAGCCTGGCCAACAGGGCAAAACCCGTCTCTACTAAAAATACAAAAATTAGCCAGGTGTGGTGGCAGGCACCTGTAATCACAGTTACTTGAGAGGCTGAGGCAGGAGAATCGCTTGAACCTGGGAGGCAGTAGTTGCAGTGAGCCAAAATCACACCACTGCACTCCAGCCTGGGCAACAGAACAAGACTCCATCTTAAAAATAAAATAAAATAAAATCGCAAGGACAAAAAACCAAACACCGCATGTTCTCACTCATAGGTGGGAATTGAACAATGAGAACTCATGGACACAGGAAGGGGAACATCACACTCCGGGGACTGTTGTGGGGTGGGGGGAGGGGGGAGGGACAGCATTAGGAGATACACCTAATGCTAAATGACGAGTTAATGGGTGCAGGAAATCAACATGGCACATGGATACATATGTAACAAACCTGCACATTGTGCACATGTACCCTAAAACCCTAAAGTATAATAAAAAAAAAAAAAATCTAAGGTTTAGTTCATAATACACAATCTTATGGATTATAATAATACTTTAACACTCTCATTTGCAAATACTTTTTTATGCCATGGATTTACCAAGTAAGTAGCTCATTTAAATACTGTATACTTACCAAGAAGCTCCATGGTCCCTGCTTTCAGTGTCTGTGAAATTAGAGTCCAAAAACATATCTTTGTAGATTCGACCAACTAGGCAATACATATCTGAAGCAACTTGTCCTTCACTTTGCACCATGGGAATCATAATATCAAGAGCTTTTGCTCTGTCACCAGGGAGATTTCTCCTAAGGCAGAAAACATTATTGTTTCAATATACATTACAGAAGCAATATAGGTCATTTCTTTTTAAAAACCCCTATTTAACATGTTGATTCATATTAGAGAAATTTGCCAGGATAGAAACAATTAGATTTTGAGAGTCCTCTGTAAACCTCTGTCCTAAGCCTAATTTTTTGTTTTATCCCATTGTATGTCTACTAGGTCTAACAAGGATTTCTTTTGAGTTTCTATGTTAGTAATGGAGATGGATTTGTACTTACTCATCCACAATCCTTCCAATTTCCCTGTAGCCTATACGCAGGTTCAAGCTGGTGAACCGAGATTAGAGTTGTAGTCTGTGTTTTTGAATAGGGTAGAGTAAATTAATCCAAGTAGGGACAAAACTCTGACCTTAGGTTTCAATGGCTTTTGCTCCAAAACTTAGCAAACTCATTCACAGATGATACCAAAAATCAAATCAAACCCAAGAACTGCTTGATATTTACATGTGACTAACTGATTATCTAAGGAAGTTGCTTTATGTAGCATGTTTTAAAATAGTATGTGTAGACAGTTCACAAAACCAGATAAAAATTCTATAAGAGTTATCATTTCTTGGACCTTGAAAATATTATGCTAAGTGAAAGAGGTCAGTCACAAGGGACCACATACTGTATGATTCCATTTATATGAAATGTCCAGAATAGGCAAATCTGTAAAGACTGAAAGTAGATTCGTAGTTGCCTAGAGTTGGGGGATTTGGGAGGGAAATGGAAGGGGGGCTGCTAATGGGTACAGGGTTTCCTTGTGGAGTAATGAAAATGTTATAAAATTTATTGTTTTGATGAAATATATTTCTTTTTGTTTGTTTGGAGACAGAGTCTTGCTCTGTTGCCCAGGCTGGAGGGCGGTGGCATGATCTTGGCTCACTGCAACTTCTGCCTCCCAGGTTCAAGCGATTCTCCTGCCTCAGCCTCCCGAGTAGCCAGAACTACAGGCGTACACTGCCACACCTGGCTAATTTTTTTGTATTTTAGTAGAGACGGGGATTCATGTTGTTGCCCAGGCTGGTCTTGAACTCCTGAGCTCCGGCAATCCAACCACTGTGGCCTCTCAAAGTGCTAGGATTGCAGGTGTGAGCCACCATGCCCAGCCTGTGAAATATATTTCAATAAAGCTATTAAAAAAAAGTATCATTTCTATTCTCAATTACTACTTCAAATCTTCTGTCCATGGAATTCCTTTTTATCCTTTGTACTAAATATCTAACACTATGTTCACCTAAACATAATCATCCTTACTCTAGTGAAAACTTCTGTGTGAATGACCATCTGGTGTTGAGTGTATTTGCTTAAAGATAACATCATATTCATGTAACTTTTACAATTCTAAAAAATATGAATAGCAAATACAAACTTTGACAGAGCAGAAAAACTGTAAGAATTTAAATATGCCAACAGTGTGAGACTTTTTTTACTGAAAAATAAATCAGAAAAAAATGAGAATGCATGCTTCCTATATTTCACGGGGTTGAAGCAGATATGCTAATATTACATTTTAATAGGGACTTCTTGCAATGCTGCAGTAAACACATTCCCTGTAAAGAATTGCAGGTTACACAATAATATGTTAACGCATTCTGGAAGGGAACTTTTTCTTCTTACCTATTCAGTGCAAATGCATAATGAAACTTCACATGGTGATGGGAGGCCAAATCAAAGGTTGGCAGTTTTTCTAAAGTCTCTACCAGCTTCACAATAGAATCATAGTCCTTTCAAATGAGATGAGAATAGCACAGAATTAAACCATTAGGAGAAAATTCTCACAATAACATGTCTTTTGACAACCAGATATCTGAATTCAAGAAACACATTAAAAAGACATTAGAATCCACAGAACACTTTGAAGAACCTAGGATAAACAGTTTAGATCATGTGATCTAAAAGGTTTAGATCACATATATAAAAACATTAGAAACATAGAGTTACCATGTGGAACAAAAACTAAAAAAGCAAAAGAAACAAAAACACCAAGCATGATATGCTCTACTGTCTAAATATGGGTGGTTTATTTCTCCATAGAGCCAGATTCCCGGTATGCAGCGTTCTAACAATTACAGGGAAATAAAAATGTCAAGGACATGAGGCAATTGGTTGAACTTCTGTTACAAGTAGCAACACAGTTTCATGTCACATGAGTAAGCACTCTAGCCACAGGATCCTATGTGCCACAGCCCTCCATGGATGTGAGTCTGTCTCGACCACACGAAGCCTTTACACAGACCTGAAAGGCTAGGAATGGAAAGAAGAAACCAGATGTCACTTAAATTTTACTATTAAAACCTAAGAGCAAATCCCTAACTGGGAGAGGATTTTATTCTACTTACCCTATTTTTAAAATTTTAAGACATGTCAATCAAAATGATATAACCTGTTAGTGTGTTTTACATTACATATTTTTAAAGTTATTTCTGTAAGTAATCAATTACATGTTTTTTCCTTCGGGCGAGTTAGATTCAGCACTATCAATTTCAAGCAATACAATTTCAAGGGATAAAAGGTATGTCCAGAAAGCTCTAAAAATGTCTGCTATTTGCCAAAACAAAGCTTTCACTGACAGGTGTGCCTGAGGCTAACAGTAGAATAGACTGTGTCCACAGGTTTGCTGTGCCAGCAGATTTTTCTTTTTGTTCTTTTGGAGGAAAAAGTCAGGCCTTTACCATACAAGTCTTTCACAATCACTGATGGTTAACTCACATGAGTCTTTTTCATTCATCATAAAATTATAGGATGGAAAGCTTAAGAGAGTCAATAAAAAAATTACGTGTAGTAACATGAACTGCTTACCAGCAAACTGAAATTTGAGGTTAATACTCCCTCATCTCTCCAACATGCTACATGACAAAGATTTCACTTTAAACATCTTCTCACCTGGATATCTCTGTAGGAAAGTAACAGATTTATGACAATATCTGCTGTCAAGACTTCGATATTATCTACTCGCTGCCGAATTCTTGCCAACTCAGCTGCCAATTCTCTCCCAGTGTATAAATTACGAGCTTTCCTGATGTCATTGAGTATAGATTCCCGGAAATACTGGCTGGTAAAAACACACACATTTCAAAGAGTTTGACATTAGAAACGATTTCAATGAAAAGCAATAATTTTAATAAAGAAATGAATGATATTGCAGCATTAGCTATAAAGCATTTGTAGCTTTCAATTCATTCAGATGCCTAAATAAGTATCTTACATATCTGGCATTATTAAGAAATTCAGAAGCCAATGTATTTCTTTTATTACGCTACCTTCAGAAAGAATTAAAGGTAAAGGTACTCCATATTAATAAATTTTCCTGCAAAACACTTAAATTGCCAAACTTTGTTTTCCATTTTACTGTTTCCAGTACAAATTGTTCTAAATAAATTAGATGTACCTATGATTTTTTGTTTGTTTTTTGTTTTTGTTTTTGAGACAGAGTCTCACTCTGTTGCCCAGACTAGAGTATACTGGCATGATCTTGGCTCACTGCAACCTCCATCTCCTGGGTTCAAGCAATTCTCTTGCCTCAGCCTCGTGAATAGCTGGGATTACAGGTGTGCGCCACCACACCTGGCTAATTTTTGTATTTTTGGTAGAGACAGGGTTTCGGCATGTTGGCCAGGCTGGTCTCGAACTCCTGATCTCAAGTGATCTGTCCACCTTGGCCTCCCAAAATGCTGAGATTACAGGCATGAGCCACAGCACCGGCTGTGATGTACCTATGATTTGAACATAATATAACCTTAACTTTCTGACTCAGCCTATCATTTATTAACATAAATAATTGTTCTTCACTGAAAGAACAATTAGAGTTAAGAGTTAATTAAAGTTGAAGTGTTCTTACCCTTACACTAAAAGTCTCTGGACATTTATCCTGGTATTGTTTCTGTACTTGCTTTGCATATATTTTTAGTTCTACCATCACTGTAAAGCAGTTAGCAGACTTTTTAATTTTTTGCTGATTTCAAGTTGTTGTTCTGTTGCCGTTCTGTGAATAAAATGTATTATATGGCATCTATTTTATCTACTTGGAGGATAATAAACATTTTCCCCCTAGTTCTTAGCTGTATACTGATATCTCAGGAGCACCTGATATCATGCACAAAGAAGTAGAATAACACTTTATTATCATCACCAAATGGCATTATTAATTAAACTTTACCTAGAACTTGCTTGTGCCACCTTCAAAAGTTGAATAAAACGATCCACAAGAGGTAAGCAGATGGGTCCAAGAAGCAGCTCGAAGTTTGGTTGCATGAGCTCTGTCAACCCCTTCATGAAGCTGCTGTCACAGCAGTAGACTTTGTTATGTGGAGTTATCATGTAAGGAACAAAGGTGTAGTTCCCAGTGCACATCTGTGGAGAGAGGAGGCACCAGCAAGTGGGGAGCTGGCCTGGAGACACGGCACAGACGGAATCCCATGTCTTACTCATTTTAAATAATTCCAAATGCAAAGGGAAATAGAAAAGCCTCATTATTTATTTATGACCTACAACAATGAAAATTTCCCCAATTCCTCTCACTGCTTACTTCAAATAATTAGGACTTACAGATGATACCAAAAAAAGAGTGGAACAGTTTCTATCCATCAATTAAATATTTATTCACCATCTTTCAAGGCTAGGGCACTACGTTATTGCTGTTGGAAAAAGTAGTTTAAAGCATGGCCTTCAGCCTTCAGGGAACTTATAATTTAGTCACAGGGCGCAGCATACACATATGAAAATGCTACAAGCTCACATTTGAAGGGCTTCCTACATGTAAGGTGATGCTGCAAGTGGATCCCGCTCAAATCCACCCCCTGGGAGGCTGCTCTCCCTCTGCCTCCTCACTACTAAAACTACAAGCCCAGAAGTTATCCTTGATGCTTCCATTCCCTTCCCCTTCCACATCCTATCAAAGTCCCATCTGTCCTGCCTTCAAAATATAATGTCATATTTGTCCATTTCCCTCCATCTTCTCGGCCAACACTTTAGTCCATGTGCCAATGGACCTGGCCCGAGCCACTGTCATCAGCTTTAACTGGTCCCCCTGCTTCCACTCTTGTCCTCTAATTTACTCTCCACTCAGCCATCAGAGTGATCTTTCAATACCCTCCCTCAGATCACTTCCCACAGCTGCTTAAAGCCCCATCTCTTGCTCTTGGGAGGAAGAAGAAATTGCAGTGCAATGTACAAGGGCCTGACTATGCAGATCCTGCCCCTCTCTAACCTCAGCCCTGCCACGCTCCCCTCGCCCGCTACAACCTGGGCTCACTGACCTTCTCTTGGTTCCTGGATGATGCCCAAGCGAGGATAAACTGTTGCAAACAAAAGCAGAGCAGGGATGAAAGTGGAAAGTGAGTTGGATACTCTGAGTAAGCAAATCTGACTGGAGCTCAGAGCTCAAGGAAGGGAACTAAATGCAAAGTTAAGGATGTTAGACTGTACATTCTGGACAATGCAGAATCATAGAAGGATCCATAGCGGGAAAGAAAACACAATCAGCTGAGTGTGATGGCTCACACCTGTAATCCCAGCACTTTGGGAAGCCAAGGTGGGCAGATTGCTTGAAGCCAGGAGTTCAAGATCAGCCTGGCCAATATGGTGAAACCCCGTCTCTACTAAAAATACAAAAATTATCCAGGTGTGGTGGTGCATGCCTGTAATCCCAGATACTCAGGAGGCTGAGGTGCGAGAATCACTTGTAGTGAGCCGAGATTGTGCCATTGCACTCCAGCCTGGGTGACAGAGCGAGACTCTGTCAAGGAGAACGAACAAATGAACAAATGAAAGAAGGAGAAAGAGAGAGAGAGAAAGAAGGAAAGAGGAAGGGAGGAAGGAGGGAGGGAGGGACAATTGTGCATTTTCACAATGCACAATCAAAATGCACAAATCAAAATACACAATGAAAACTGCATTTTGGCAGCCTGGGCAGGTAACAAGATGCACTAAAGGGAAAAGATATGAGGTTTGAGGAGATGAGTCATGCTGTGGCATGACAAAGTCCGCAGAGGTGGTGACAGAGAAACAGACACGTGCTTGACTGAAGAAGAAGGAATCAGCTGGATCTGGTAACTGATAATGACCTGAGAAAGGGTAAGGCATTAAAGGCAACTCTGCAATTCTAAGGGCGACTACCTATACAGAGTGGTATCATTAACAGAAAGCAAGAATTCAGAAAGCAGAACCAGACTAAGTTATCTATGAACACATGACTCTTCAAGACACTTGTATATCAGGTAATTAATCAAAGAATCTGAATTTTAGTTAAAATATGAGAAGAACTTCAAAAGGTTGAGATTTGAATTTGGTGGGATGGGGTGAAACAGTCACTTTTAAAGAGGTTGGGATTAAGGTGGGGCACGACACCTAATGTGAAAATGTCCAAAAGAGAGCTAGAAATACGTGATTGAAACATAAAATAGTTTCAAGCCAAAATACAGACCTGAGAATTATTGGATATGGTAGAATCAAAAGAAGTGGGAGAGATCTCTATGAGAAAAACCATAGAAAAAGGCAGAGGCTGAGAACTAGAAAGAGATATGTGAGACACCCAACTACTGCCGTTATGGGGAACAAAAAAAGTCCAGGTTATCCATTCCTAGCCATATTAGCATACGGAGAATAATACAGCATTTCTCTTACCCTTAGCACTTAAGTAATAAGTACAAACATGTATTCACCATGTGCGTGTGTGCCAGAGTATGAACAGTCATAAGTCAGGGGGTCACAACCTACAAAGAAGCTGCTGTGGCCTTCATTTTAAAAGTGAGGAGACAGGTAAGGCTTAGAGAGATCATACAGTTGGTCTGTGACATATTTGGCACTCCAGCCCAGGGACTCTTTCTCTAGATGGCATGTCCTTCCCACTAGGGGGCTATGCACCCTCCTGAGTGGCCTTTACAGCAGACACACCTGCTCTCTAACCTTCTGTCACTTTCTACGGGAACCCTGTATGAGCCAAATGACTGTTCACAGAAAACAGGCAAGAAATGCCAAATGCCCTTATGACCAGACTTAATTATTTATGACTATGTCACCCTTTAAGGCTGCTTCTTGTATGTCAGGTAATGAAGCAGAAACCAAACCTCACTTCCAGTTAAAGCACGAGAAGAACTTCCAGAGAGTGAGATTTGATTTGAAAATCAAGTATGCTAAATTGTTCCTGTCTCAAGTTCTCCTCCTAGAAACAATAATTAGAAGAGGAAACAATAATTGGAAAAGGGAAAGTGAACATGTCCTGCTTCTAAAATGTTACCAAGATCCCACAGCACATCCGCCCAATTTAATCCTTTTACCCAAGCTACTGCCAAAGCAGAAGAGAAAGGCAAGGATACCAAAGAGGCTGCTTTCCAAAGCATCTAAAGCTTCAACTATGAGAATGGTTCTAAAAGAACAACAGAATTAAACACTATTGTAGATAAGCACCGTAACTCAAAATTACAAACGAAAATTATCTGAATCCTCCAAGTCACAAAATGAGAACAAAGAGCCAAAAAGCCAATAAAGCAGAAAAGTGGTATCAGAGTTTTAGCTGCTGGATAAAATTATGTATCCTCAGAAACCTTGATACTACCTATATTAGTTTATCAGACATTATTATTGAAATACGGGGCAATGGGGAATACTGCACCTGTGTAAAACTAATTCTGGGAGAGAATGACTATCAGATGTCTGGGTGTGTGTTAGGCAGAGGAGAGGTAAAGGGGTAATAATGAGTACGCTAACAGCAGAGAAAAGCAGTTCCTGAAACAAACCTAAGCATGCTAAGGGTTTTCCCAAGTTCTAGGCTTCAGTGCATTCTTTGGAGTTTCTTTCTTGTGTTTCTAAGGCAATCTTTTATTTTATTTTTTTTTCGATTTCCCATTGCCAATGTCAGGAAAAAAGGGGGGTGATAAGCTGCAGAAGCCACATGGATACAACTGGGCCTGAGCTAAGAGACAGCTCAGTGAGTATGCAGTGGAGGAAAAGTTGTGTTTTTCAAAAAGATACAACTGCCCAGAAAAGCACTTTTGCAAAATAATGAAAACTAATAGCATGGGAACATTTATTTCCCAAGTTGGCTCACATGTAACTTAGAAATGTTATTTCTGTATTTTCTGTGTGCAGATTGCCACCAGACCCATAGTTTGAAATAGCTGATAATCCAAAGTAAATAAAAACAACCCCTATGTGATCAAGAACAGACACTTAAGTGGAACAATTGCCTTTTATTAATAAAGTACTCATTCTAAAATATTTAAACTTGCTTCAAAGACCTTGTTTCCTTAAATTTCAAAACACTGAGGCATGGTCATAAAATAACAACACATGCTATAAAATCCCACAGCTCAAAATCTAGTCTTATTCTAATTCATTTTGTTGTTGTTGTTGTTGTTTTTAAGACAGAATCTCGCTCTGTTGCCTAGGCTGGAGCACAGTAACATGATCTCGGCTCACTGCAGCCTCTGCCTCCTGGGTGCAAGTGATTCTCGTGCCTCAGCCTCCCAAGTAACTGGGATTACAGGCATGCACCACCACACTTGGCTAATTGTTGTATTTTTAGTAGAGACAGGGTTTCACCATGTTGGCCAGACTGGTCTCAAACTCCTGGCCTCAAATGATCCTCCTGCCTCAGCCTCCCGCTGGGATTACAGGCATGAGCCACTGCCCTGGCCCCTAATTAATTATTTTCACCGTTTTGTTTTGTTTTTTTTTTTAAAAAACCTCCAATTCTGGTTTTCAATTTTTAGAAACTACATAAAGATAAACAGAAGTGTGTGTTGAAAATGAAATGAGCTTCTGGAAGGAAAAGCTCTCAGCATTAAAATGTATTGATACAGATGCTCGAAATATTCAACTTTTTATAAAGACATTCAGCACCTGAAATGCAACACCTCTCTCTCAAGTCAGCGGGCAACTTCTTCAAAATGTACAATATTTGGTTCTTTTATCAGCCTGCTTCTTCACAAGTCCAAGCTGGGCTAGGCAGGAAGGACTTCTTTCTGCCATTCCCGTCTCAGGGAGTGCTACCTTCTCTGAAGGACACTGACATAATGGCTACCCTCTCTTTAGCACATCACCTTACGTTCATTTTCTAATTTGTCTGCTTCTTTGTTCGCTGATTTTCTACCAATTAGACTTTCTACACAACAGTTACACATGTGCTTGTTTCCACTTCCAGCCTCCCCTGTGAGAATCCTGAGGCACCAAGCCCAAAGCCTGGCGTGCAGTACATGTCCAATCAATATTTGTTTAAAAAAAGTATGAGATAAATTAAACAGTTTCACACCTTTAACAAATTAAACAGTATTTAAAAACAGTGCATTGAAGCATGAAGCAATAATTGCTCATTTCCTGTTGAGATAGGAAGGATAAGAGTTTATAATGGCAACATTATTTATGCTGAAATATGCCTCTGCCCTGGTTAAATCTTAAGCATAAGTTTCAAAATTACTTCAGAGTTGTATAATCACTACTATAAAAAAAGACTTAAAATTTCTCATTTAAGGAGAAATTACTAATTGTATTGTTAATTTTGTCGTCTTAAATCAAATCTTGTGCAGGCTTTTATAATATATTGTATATTCTCTTCACTCCGAGTTGCAGAGGTACATTCTTTAAGGTTTTTAAATACTGGCTTACTTTCTGAAATAAATGTACAACCATTGGCCACAACCATTGGCCTAACAAGGCTGTTTCCACTTTATATTATAATTCTTCTTCACGCAGCATTTTTAAAGTTTAAAATTTACTTTTTTCATGTTTTCACATTTGTTTAATTCTGTGTGGAGGGTAGGAATTCTGTAGTGTGGTCTCAGAGGCAGAATACAATACTTAGGAACTTAAATCAATCTCTTCAAGTAGAAGATAGATGAAGATATCTATATATCAGTGTATATGTAATTATATTATATTGAGCTAGCTAGCTCTCAATATAAGCTAGCTACCAGTATTGTTATTCCTATACCTTACCATGATTACAGACACTGGAGAGATGATCTTGAAAAGCCTGTCATATCAAGGCTTCACTGAGGTTGGGGAATCATGATTTAGAAAAGGGAAAAGGGAACAGCATATTGGAAAGGATGGCATGAATGCTGCCATGGAAACATACTACAGACACATATACATATACACATATGTGTGTGTATCTCTGTGTGGATATAGGCTGCTTCAGTGCCACTCATAATTCCACAACATTGAATACACTATAAAAGATTTTCTTTTTATTTATTTATTTTTTGAGACGTAGTCTCACTCTGTCACCCAGACTGGAATGCTGTGGTATGATCTTGGCTCATTGCAACCTCCGCCTCCCAGGTTCAAGCGATTCTCCTGCCTCAGCCTCCTGAGTAACTGGGATTACAGGAGCACGCCACCACGCCTGGCTAATTTTTGTATTTTTAGTAGAGATGGGGTTTCACCATGATGGCCAGACTGTTCTTGAACTCCTGACCTCAGGTGATCTGCCTGCCTCTGCCTCCCAAAATGCTGGGATTACAGGCGTGAGCCATCACACCTGGCCTGAATATACTATGAAACATTTTCTTCCAAAACATAATTATATGCAGAAAAAGAGAGGTATCAGTGCCATCTCTCATTATGAAAAATAAGGTTTCACTACAATGAAGTACTTAGATAACCATATTTATATTGATACATCAGAAAATCTAAAGAGGAATAACAGAGATAGAAATTAACAATTTGTGGAGATTTTAAAAATACCAAAGATTAGTTAATGGAAAAGAAAATATTTTTAAAACTCTGGAAGGTTAAATAAAGTACTCACAGTATTCTTCTGGCAAATGATTTCCTGAAAAACAAGAAAAAAAATATACCACAAGTTAATACAAAACTGAATAATTCAACAACATTTATTGAACTATGTGGGAAAATTTGTATTAAAAATGATATTAGCAATTAGAAATTTTAGGAAGTGTAGATTCAGTTCCTGCATCTGAAAAGTTTTCTATCTATCTATCTACTTATTTCAGAGAAAGGGTCTGCCTCTGTTGCCCAGGCTGGAGTACAATGGCACAATCATAACAGCCACAAGCTCCTGGGCTCAAGTGATCCTCCCACCTCAGCCTCCCAAGTAGCTAGGACTACAGGCCTACAGGTGCATGCCACCACATCCAGCTAATTTTAATAATTGTTTTTGTAGAGACAAGATCTCACTATGTTGCTCAGGTTGGTCTCAAACTCCTGGCCTCAAGCAATTTTCCCACTCTGGCCTCCCAAAATGCTGGGATTACAGGTATGAGCCACCATGCTCGGCCCAGAAAGTTTACAAATCTGTGGAGGAGACAGGAGAATACAAAAGTATTGTCCGCGGTTTAAAAAACAAAACACAGGAAGGGGAACATCACACTCCAGGGACTGTTGTGGGATGGGGGGAGGGGGGAGGGATAGCATTAGGAGATATACCTAACGCTAAATGACGAGTTAATGGGTGCAGCACACCAACATGGCACATGTATACATACGTAACAAACCTGCACATTGTGCACATGTACCCTAAAACTTAAAGTATAATAATAAGAAAATTTTTTTAAAAAGGTAAAATTTAAAAAATAAGTTTAAAAAATGAGAGATTTGATTCAGTCCGACCCATCTAAAGGGTACTGAACTGATAAAAGCTGAACTTTTTATTACAATAAATATAAATCATGACTTTCTTATATATTCCCCCATTCAGGCATGAATACTAAGGAATTCAAATTCTTCATGCATTACACAAAGACTGACACAGAAACTCTTGAAATCTCACAAGAATGGAGCTCCACTTTAAAATTTTGATTGGTACTTTTTTTAAATGCTAGCTCTTGATAATTTGTTTGATGTAACCAGTAACACTTCTTCAATGTGAAAAATCAGTCAACTAAAATTATTTGAGCCACAAAAAATTGGTGATGAGATTTATATAGTTATGGTTGTCCTGGTTATAATGTAAAACAATCAATTAAAAAGACTGTAAGAGTGCCTGTCCTCATTTACACCAGGGGATAATAATAATATGATACGCTCTTATTGAGGGTATTAACTAACTAATGTCAATGAGGATTGTGGGTGTCTTTTTTTTCTTGAGAAGACAATTACAAACTTTAAAGCTGTGTTTGACTCACTTATATTTTAATACAAAGAGATTAACAAAATCAAAAATCTTTTGTAAATAAATTATATTATTTTGTGTTTAAAATAAAATTAAAAAAATAAAAAACAAAACAAAAAACCAGCACAAATATGTAAAATCCCCAAACTGAATAACCTAACAATAATTTCTGCAGATTACTTGATCAGCCACCATCTCTTTGGGAGGAGGTTAAAACGAGTTTGCTTTCCCTGAATACAATGTCTCTCACACTCCGGGAGGGGAAAAAACAGTGTGTTACATCCTGAGCAGCTAGAAATAAAGGGTACTGGCCACCGGCAAATCCACACACAGATAATCAAGACATCTGACAAAATATAGTCATAATTTGTGTGTTTTTCATTATGAAATATAATGGGATAAGTGGCCGGGTGCAGTGGCTCATGCCTGTAATCCCAGCACTTTGGGAGGCGGAGGCAGGTGGATCACCTGAGGTCACGAGCTCGAGACCAGCCTGGCCAACATGGTGAAACCCCATCTCTACTAAAAATACAAAAATTAGCTAGGCATGGTGGCACATGACTGCATGACTGTAATCCCAGCTACTCAGGAGGCTGAGGCAGAAGAATCCCTTGAATCTGAGAGGCGGAGGCTGCAGTGAGCCAAGATCACGCCACTGCACTCCAACCTGGGTGGAGTACTTTTTGATAGAGTGAGACTCCTCAAAAAAAAAAAAAAAAGAATGGGATAAGTACACAGTGTGGGCAGTGTGCCTATCTTCTAGGTTGTGAAGAATGAGTGAGATCATACAAATAATATAGCTATACAGTGCCTGACACATAAAAGCTCTCAATATAAGCTAATTATCAGTATTGTTATTCCTATACCTCACCATAACTACAGACACTGGAGAGACGATCTAGAAAAGCCTGTTGTATCAAGGCTTCACTGAGGTTGGGGAATCATGATTTAGAAAAGGGAAAAGGGAACAGCATATTGGAAAGGATGGCATGAATGTTGCCATGGAAACAGAAATAGTAAGGCATTTGTGGAGCCTCAAGGGCGAGTCCATCTGGCTGAGGCAAGGATCCAGATCTGGGAGGGAAGAGCGTGGCCAGGCGAGGCCTGGTTGAGTGGCCATCATCTTCAGCCCAGGACCAGGATGCTGAATCCACATGGGGCAAAGAAGAACCAACGAGGGCTTTCATGCAAAAGAGCATGTAAGATTTTTAAATGTTTAAGGATAGCAGATGAGAAAACAAAAACTGACAGAGGAAAGAATTGCACTGGGTAGTTCTGAGGGCCATGAAGATGTATGCAAAATACTAAAAATGCCTGGTGCCGTGGCTCATGCCTGTAAATCTCAGTGCTTTGGGAGGCTGAGGCCAGAAGATCACTTGAGACTAGGAGTTTGAGGCCAGCCTAGGCAACATGATGAGACTCCGTCTCTAGAAAACATTTAAAAATTAGCTGGGTGTAGTGGCACACACCTCACATCTATAGACCAAGCTACTTGGGAGGCTGAGGCAGGAGGATCACTTGAGCCCTGAAGATCGAGGCTGCAGTGAGCTATGACTGTGCCACTGCACTCCAGCTTGGGCAACAGAGCAAGATCCTGACTCACAAAAACAAACAAACAAAAAAACAATCACTAAAAGATATTCTTCAATACCTCACAATCTTGCTGATAAAAAAAAAGGACATGTACACATTTAATATTTATGTAAGTCTGGATGGAAATGTGTGTATACGCACACTTGCTAAAAGTAAAAAGAATGACACAGACAGCAAGGGCTATGCTTTATCAGAGAAAGATGTTCCTGTAGATTGAGAAAGCCTAGGAAGCTCAGGAGAGAAGGTGGAACTCAAGCTGAGCTGTGAAGGACAGACACGACCTCCAAACGCAAAGCCCGAAGGTGGGGATCCAGGCCGGAGAGCTAGGTAAAGCAAAGGCCCATTTGAGGAACAATAAATGTTATCACAGGGAGCTAAAGAAGACAGCTCATTTGGGGACCTATGGAAGAGTGAATTAAAGAGGTACTTGGGGGGGAAAAAATCCTTGAACGTAGTCATTTGGCTAAAGCAGAAAGTTCATTCTGACACATACAAAAAGTAAGATTAGAAAGCTATTTGGAGCCTTATTGAAGAAGGCTTTGAATGCTACAATCAAGTACTCTGCTCTGTGAGCACCTGGCAGTCAACGTGTTTTTTAAGGTGAGTGATATGTTCAAAGAAGTATCAGCACATATTGGGGCACCGTTTGTAACAGTAAAGGCTGAGAACAACATAAATGGCCATCATTTAAAAACTAGTTGAATAAACACTAGTACCTCCATACACTGGAATACATTACACCCAAACAATGAAGAACCAAACAAACAGTGAAGTGATAGAGAAGTATCTCCCAGATCTGCTAAGTAAAAAAAGCAAAGTAGAGAACAGTTTTTTATCCTATGCTCCTATTTATATATAAAAGAGAGAAAAATGAAATTCTAATTTGTAAATTCATAAAATCTCTCTGGAAGGATGTATAAGAAACTAATAACAGTGGTTGCCAATGGAGTCAGTTGGCTGACTAGAGGATAAAGGTAAAATAATAAATTTTCACTGTATATCATTTTGTACTTTTAAATGTTTGTAGCAAGTGAATGTATTACCTTGGACAAATAAATAAAAGGTAAACCTTGTTAAAGTTTTACACAGACTAATTTGATGACGGTACTTAGTATTAATTATTATTTTTTTAATTTTTTGAGACAGGATCTCACTCTGTTACCCAGGCTGGAGTGCAGTGGCGTGATCACGGCTCACTGCAGCCTCAACTTCCCAGGCTCCAGCAATCCTCCCACCTCAGCCTCCCAAGTAGCTGGGACCACAGGTGTGTGCCACCACGCCTGGCTAATTTTTGTATTTTTAGTAGAGATGGGGTTTCACCACGTTTCCCAGGCTGGTTTCTAACTCCTGGGCTCAAGCAATCCGCCTGCCTCAGCCTCCCAAAGCGCTAGGATTACAGATGTGAGCCACCATGCCTGGCCAGTACTTAGTATTTGATGGGGAAAAGCATTTAGGTGGCTACTGAAAAAGTCCAGAGACATCATAATAAGTGCTTAGTCAATGGGGGTGCCCCAGGAATGGAAATCAAGGGACAGATGAGTGGCATTGTAGAGGAAGGTTGAAAGTGGCTTTTCCTGCAGGTGTTTCAAATAGTTACTATTGCACACACACAGAAATGGCTCATGAACAAGGAAGTTGAAAAATGTTGGATAATCACAAAGCCAGGAACACGGTATGCAGAATTTTTCAAACTTGATTTATGGAGCATCTCTCCAGAGTAGCAAACCATACGCTTGCAAATATGGCTCTCACTTGATAGAATATCCTTCTCTCTTCCCCTCTCCGTCCTCTCTGTGCAGCATCCTCTGTGCAATGTATAAGAAACCTGTCCTGTGTGAAGCTGGCCTTCACTGTGTTCTGTGACACCCCCAACAGAAGTAGATTATGTCTTTATCTGTGTTGTCATTAATCCTCATACAGAGCTCCTCGATAGCACTTCATTTTCTACATTGCACATTTTTGTTCCTATGATTCTCTCACCCTACATCATGACTTCCTGGGGTGCAAAGAACATGTATTTTATTCATATTTGTATCCTGACTGTCTAGCAAATGTCATGACATATAGCAGGTACTACAAAAGCATGAATGAATAAATTAATGAATGTATAAAACATTGGACTATGAATTAGGGGTAGATATGTGTAAGATATGGCTCTGCTCCCAGCTAGCCATTTCACTTCTCTCTAATGTGACACTAAGAGAGTTGACTAAGTGATTGCTAGTCTCTTCCAGCGCTGTGTTCATCATTTGCTTTTGCCTAAAGGGCTCTCATAGTCAGTCTTGTCCTTGTGCTGCTAGAAGGAGAGATGCCCTCATGCTCCCCTAGCATACAAGATATGCTACCCTTGACTCTGTTTTTGATGCACCAGGCACAGAAATGGAAGTGGCAGGGAAGGGAGCAGTGGTGAGTACTCAGTGAGCAGAAGGCTCTATAGAAAAGCAAATGGCCGCTACTGGCTTAGTGCCAATATGCTATGTATTCCTTATGAATTGCTCACTGGAATAATAACCCTCTTACATGTCTCCTCCATCTTCATTTCAGATTATGCATACCTTATAATGCATGCATTTCAGATTATGCTTGCAGATTGTGCCTGCAAATTACAAAACTCTATTAAAATCATTCCTGAGCCAGATGATGGTGTGCACCTGTAATCCCAGCTACTCAAGAGGCAGAGCCAGGAGGGTTGCTTGAGGCCAGGAGTTCGAGGCCACAGTGAGCTATGATTGCACCACTGCACTCCAGCCTGGGTGACGAGAGTCCCATCTCTTAAAAAGAGAAAGAAAAATCATTCGTGTAACTTCTGAATTCTTGTTAGCTATTGCTTATGCTTTGTAGAAGCTAAAGGGCTACAAATCCTGTTCTCCTGAAGAAGACAGAGTTTATTCACAGTTTGTCATGTAACCTTAAAGGAGGCATCAACTTTAATGGAGCAAAAGTACTGTTTGTGCATTTAACTCAATCCAAATAAATAACAAATAAGACCTTGAAAGGTATTTAGAGCAGAGAATGCTTAATTTGTATTAAATCCACTAAAGAGGGGTGGGAAGGCAAGGGAATAAATTTAAGACATAACTGCTCTATTTCACAACAGCTCATGGAAATTTTCATCTCAAGTACCTATGAATAAGAAGATAAAATCAACATAAACTCCAGTTCCTTACCAGGGGCACATTTCTGAAGATGCATTACCCCACTACAACTCCTACTTGTCTGAGGTCTTAAGGGGCCTTTTGGTCAGCGTAGCCCCGGCTATACCAGAAACATTCAAAAAAACTTTTTTCCTGATTTTCTGGTGTTGGTCGATAACCAACTAAGGGAAGCAAGACAAAAAAAGTCTAGTCCAGGGCTCATTTGAAGGCAATGACTAACTTTCGATAGCTCTCTGGGACATCTCAGGGATGACTAAATGGAGTATTTCCACCACTAGAAAGTTTTTGTGCCTAAAATTTAGGTAACTGCAGCCAGGGGAAGAAGTGGGAAAAGCAGGCATGGGGTGGCCAAGTCAAATCAGATTTGGGGTGGGAGAAGCAGAAATAGGAACCAGGATTTCAGCTTCCTGAAAGAAGAGAAAGGAGCAGGCTTGGAGTTCTTGCCCAGGGAAAGAACCTGGCCCTGGCTGGTGACTTTCTGGGTCTTCCATTCTGAACCATCTTTCTGTCCTAGTGGAACTTGGCAAGTTTTCCATTAAAGTTGGGGAAAAGAAGAATAATCCCTATACTCCTCAGCTCCATCTTCTTAACTCACTTCAATGTGTCAAAAAAGCAAAATAAGGAACTATCAGATGGGCTGTCTGGGCCTTCTAGGCCTTGCTGAGAAGGAGAAACACCCCCTTTACCCTTTCTGCACACTGCTAAAACAAGCTGAGCAGACTTGGGGAGAGTAATCCAACACAAGTGTCATAGAGCCGTGACACAGAGTCTTTAAAGATAGATAGGAAACAAAGTACTTTTGTGTTTACATGTTATGCCTACATAAAAGCTCAAGCTTTAAAAGAAAAAAATCTCAATAATCTTAAAAAAAAAACCTAGAAAATCATCTTTTTGCAGAACATATGAAATCTGTGGACAGACTGTGAGAGAAAAGTACCAGATGACAAGTCAAAGAATATGGGGCTTATCCTTGCCCTGACACTAGCTGTGTGTGTTCCCCAAACAAGCTGTCACACGTCTCATTTCTCTTCTGTAAAGAAAATATATTCTGGCCAGGAACGTTGGCTCATGCCTGTAATCACAGCACTTTGGGAGACAGAGGCAGGCAGATCACTGGAGCCCAAGAGTTTGAGACCAGCCTGGGAAACATGGCAAAACCCTATCTCCACAAAAAAATACAAAAATTAGCCAGGTGTAGCAGCACATGCCTATACACCCAGCTACTCAGGAGGTCGAGATGGGAGGAGTGATTGAACCTGGGAGGTGGAGGTTGCACTGAGCCAAAATGGCACCACTGCACCCCAGGCTGGGTGACAAAGTCAGACCTTCTAAAAGAAAGAAAGAAAGAAAAGAAAAGAAAAGAAAAGAAAGAAAGAAAGAAAGAAAGAAAGAAAAAAAGAAAGAAAGAAAGAAAGAAAATGAATACCTTCCATCTCTCCAATCCAAATAATATCTAACTTATCTGTCTCATTGGGTTCTATGTAAAGGCCCAATGGAGTAAGTTAATGAAACTACTTGCAGTACTTTAATGCCATTTATAGGAGGAGGTATTAATAAACCAAAGCAAACAACTCCAACTCAATTCCTGCAATGCCAGGTCTAGAGACCTTTTACACCTATATTATTCATGACAGGGGCTAAGAACACATCCTTCTCTTGAATATGAACACCTATGAATTAAAACAACCTGTACCAAAAATCAGGTTAAATTATACCAAAGCTGGAAAGTAATCCTAAAAGGAATTCTAGCCTCTCTTCTTTCCCTATTATTTTCATATTTAAATAAGTATATCTTGGTGGAAGAACTCTGCCGTAAGTAGATATCTGTCTCTAAACTGGCTGGAATGCTGATGAATGACATTTTATACATAAAGCATTTAATAGAGCTTTTTTTTTTTTCTGTCACTCTATCACCCAGGCCGGAGTGCAGTGACGTGATCTCAGCTCACTGCAACCTCAACCTCCCCAGGCTCAGGCAATTCTCCTACCTCAGCCTCCCAAGTAGCTGGGACTACAGGCACGCACCACCATGACCAGCTAATTTTTGTAATTTTTGTAGAAACTGGGTCTCACTATGCTGACCAGGCTGGTCTTGAACTCCTGGGCTTAGGTGATCCACCTGCCTCAGCCTCCCAAAGTGCTGGGATTACAGGCATGAGCCACTGTGCCCAGCCTAACAGAGCTTCTTAACACAAACTTCACTTTATACTGTGTTGCTATGATAATTAACTTCTTCTTTTTAACCAGCTGTTTCTTTCAGCAACACCTAATTGGGCCATATTATTCAAGTGCATGTATTACTTTTTTTAAACCGTATTGTTAAAGTTGGAGGTATAATGAAGTTTTCTACAGTAAATCATACTTTCCACACTGATATGGTTTGGCTGTGTCCCCACCCAAATCTCATCTCGAATTGTAGCTCCCATGATTCCCACATGTTGTGGGAGGGACCTGGTGGGAGATAACTGAATTACGGGAGTGGTTCCCCCATACTGTTCTTGTGGTAGTGAATAAGTCTCACAAGGTCTGATGATTTTATAAGGGGTTTCCCCTTCCACTTGGCTCTCATTCTATCTTGTCTGCTGCCATGTAAGACGTGGCTTTCACCTTCTGCCATGATTGTGAGGCCTCCCCAGCCACATAGAACTGTGAGTCCATTAAACCTCTTTTTCTTTAAAAATTACACAGTCTCAGGTATGTCTTTATCAGCAGTGTGAAAATGAACTAATACACACACATATTTCAGTAATAGTTTCAAAGATATATTCTAAAAAGGCCCAAAGAGGGTGATGGGTTACAATGCCAAAAAGATCAACTTCCACAGAAAGAGTCATTTATTTAGAATAAATGAAAAGAAAGATAATTCAGCAAGGCTTGCCCCACTCCTTCCTCTGTGTGCAGAGGTAGTCCTTCTTGCTCTTTAAGGGTATTCAAAATCATAGGCCTATGACCAGAGTCACTACAAGTGAGGAAAATAGCTGGTGCCCACAGTCATATAATGGCATTGTGCATCGCCTCTTAGACAAAATGGTAATAAGAGATTCAAAACAGTGGGCAAGGGGTGAGGGTGGTTAAAGAGGTATCAGGAAGGAGAAAGCAAGGGCATATTTTATCCAGTCTACACATAATTTCTTAGAAGGTATACTATTGCTAATTGACATCCAAGAAAGCTGAATTCTCCAGTCTTGAGTCCTTTCAATAACCTCAGGGATTCTACAATTGGGAAGTCAACTCCTGCTAAATAAATCATTCATCCAGCTTGTCAATTCAAGATCTTCAGAGAAAACCTTCATAAAGCAGTACATGAATTGCTTATTTGCTCCTCCCCACAAATTACCTCTTTCTTTCCCCAATTTGAGATGGAATGATTATAGCTTAGATGAAAGTTAGATCATTTCTGAATAAATAAAATAAAGGAACAAGATTGTTTCTACCAAATGAAAAGAAGTGTACGGGATGGCAATGTTGAACCAGGAAGAGTACAGAGTCCCAGGGTTTTTAAATCAACAGCTGGTTATAAAGTAAGCTAGAGACTTTCAGAGATGTCCAGAGGCAGCACTATTAAAAAGGGGTAAGGCCAATGTTTCCGGTTCACAAATTGTGAGACCACTTTATAGGATCATATTTTCCAAGGATGTTTTTAAAAAACATTTACTGAGTGTGTACTTTGTACCATTAACAAGTTGATAATTTTTAAAATGCTGAAAAGAATCCAGCAAAAATTCTTTGTTAAACTAAAAGAATCCTAAATCTTTGAAAAATAAAAAATTTTAATTCCATGCACAATTAAATTAAAGGTAAATTAAACCAAATTCACCTTATCTACTTTGATAAAGGAGGCAAAACTTTAACAAAAGGAAGTACTGTTTTTTGTTTGTAAAAACAAAAAAAGAGATAAATATTTTTATGGGTTTAAGAACACTCTGGAATCCGAGTAGATTCTCCAAATACAGGTAAAAATTCAATTTAAGTGTGAGGTATTTGTAACAAATTATCAGATGTCCTCGCCAATTTATGAACTGGTATAATCATTAAAATTTACACATGGGCATCACTGCTATTTTCAAAACTATAACCATTTGCTTCAAACGGATATGAATGAGTGCCAGAAAGACAAGACTCCGTGTTTAAGTTCTAAAGGAGATTGGGTCCCTCAGTGCCTGCAGATAAAAGATCATGGGTCTAGGTATCACAGAACTGCTTGAATGAGCAGTAGTTTTCAACATTCATTTATATTGTACCATGTGTCAAAATTTCCTTCCTTTTTAAGATTGAACAACATTCCATTATATGTATATACCACATGTTGTTTAGCCAATGATTTGTTGATAAACATGTGGGTTGCTTCCACCTTTTGGCTACGAACATAGGTATATAAATACCTCTTCAAGATCCCGCTTTCAATTCTTTTGGGTATATATCCAGAAGTGGAATTGCTGGATCATGTGGTAATTTTATTTTTAATGTTTTTGGGAGCTGCCGTATTATTAAAATTTGCTGATTTTTAAGGGCTAATTTAGTGAGGTGTTACAAATTTTCGTTTGTGCACATAAGATTTCATGCTAGCCAGATCCCAATCTAGAAAATAATAGATGCACTGAGGCAAAGTAAGGGTTTCAAGCATCACATATGTGTGTTCTCTATTCAGTGAGATAGTGAAGGAGTAAGCATGTAGACAGGTTGCTACAGAGAATAGTCTATTAATGAAAATCCCATCCGTAAAGTAACTTTTCAGCCAATGGTTAAAGAATACAACTAAATTTTTTGAACAAGAAATAATCTAACATAATCATTATGCTTCAACACAAACTGCATCACCACTAACTGATGTGCCTACCAATCTATCAAGAAACATTACTTCTGTAATGGATAAAATGAGAATAAAGTCTGTTTGAGTGCAGAAAGGAAATATCCAAATATCTGAAGCTTTCTAACCGCAGCCAGAACACAGAAAAAAGACAGTAAAAACATTTGGGGATTCCAGTGTCCAAAATGCATATACGTTATCCTGATGGATACAAAAAATAAAAGAATATAGCAACCTATTCTTTTTTTAAAAAATGGTTAATTATTAAATACTTCAAGTATATAAAGAGTATAAAAATTAGCACTCATGATCTACTACCTAGATTTAGAACTATAACATTACAGATATAGTTGAAGACTCTCATCTTCCCTTCCAAATTTTATTCCATTCCTATCCCCTAAGAGGTAACTATTCCGAATATTGTTTATAATTCCCATGCATGTCTATCCTTTTATAACACAAGTGTGTATAAAAGCATCATCTTGCACATGATGATATTTTATATAGATGGTATGATATTGTATACAAGTAATTTTTTTACCCCAACACTGTTGCTTTGAGATATATTGATATTGATGTCTAAAGCACTAGTTGATTTGTTTTAAGTGCTCTATAATATTCCATTAAATGATTAGAGCTGTCTGGGCATGGTGGTTCACACCTGTAATCCCAGCACTTTGAGAGGCCAAGGTGGGTGGATTGCTTGAGATCAGGAGTTTGAGATCAGCCTGGCCAACATGGTGAAACCCTGTCTCTACTAAAATACAAAAATCAGCTGGGCATGGTGGTGGGAGCCTGTCATCCCAGCTACGAGGGAGGCTGAGGCAGGAGAATTGCTTGAACCCAGGAGGTGGAGGTTGTAGTCAGCCGAGATAGCACCACTGCACTCCAGCCCGGGTGACAGAGCAACAGCGTCTCAAAAAAAAAAAAGATTACAGCTGAAGGTATCTATTAATTCTCCATTTCCTTGGGAGGAGGAGCTATTATAAACATGTTAACATGAACATTCTTGATTATATCTCCTTATGCATGTAAGAGACTTTTTTTACAGTATACATTTAGGGTTGGAATGACTAAGTCTTGGTTATATGCTCGTTTGATATTATTAAATATTCCCAAATTGCGCTTCAGAGGTAGTATCTCTCCCACCAGCAGTGTGTAGGTTTGCCACTCTCCGCAATCTGGCCATCTGTAGTATAAGAGCTTTTAATTCTCGACTATCTGGCATGTGCAGTCATGTTTCATCGTTTTGTTTTGCTTTGTTTTATAGGTAGCATTGTTTAAAGTGAGTGGGGAGTGGCCCAGAACATAGAGAAGGAGCTGAGGAAGGGAGTGGAGGAAAGGATCACAAGAAGATAAGCTGAGAGCTGGTGTTATAAAGGAATTTCAAGTGATAAGAGATGGTTTATTAAAACAACTTCCTCACTCTACACAAAACAGGTTCATTTCTCCTAAGTCATCAGAGGTGTTTAATGCATCTGCACCACAGCTCATTGACCAGGAGTGTCCAGACTTACTCACCACTTACTGAGAGACCCCAAGTGGAAGTATGATCATTTCATAATGCATGAAATAAATCAGAAAATAATTGTTACTAGCATTTCTTATTTTAAACCAATGTAATATTGGCATAGATATTCTCTCAATAAACATTAGTAGGCACGTGAGAAATTCTCATGAGATTTATTTAAAGAAAATTGTAAAAAATAAAAGTGTTGTTACAATGTTAAAGAATTGGCTGGGTGCAGTGGCTAACGCCTGTGATCCCAGCACTTTCAGGGGCTGAGGTGGGCAGATTACTTGAGGTCAGGAGTTTGAGACCAGCCTAGCCAACACGGTGAAACCCCATCTCTACCAGAAATATAAAAATTAGCCAGGCATGGTGGCACATGCCTATAATCCCAGCTACTCTGGAGGCAGAGGTTGCAGTGAGCCAAGATTGCTCCATTGCATTAAAAAAAAAAAAAAAGAAAAAAACTTCCTTCTCTCAAAGTGTAATGATCATCTTTTCTTGAAAGAAAATACTAAAATTTTTCATTCTTAGTACAATAAAATAGTACTTGTGATTTAAAGCAATGGATATAAATCTTATTACAATTAAATGCTATGACTAGATTCTAAATATCCTTTCAAATGATACTTGAGACATAGATTTTTAAAGTACTTTTATAACTCCCATTACTTTTCCAGGAGCTTAAATTAAAAAAAAAAAAAAATTTTTTTTTCTACGATTTCTTCCTGAGAATTTGCCACCTAAGAGAAACTGCAGTCTTCAACGAAGACCAGCAGATTAAAATAAAACTTGTGCAGCTGTACTTTCTAGATGGCCAAAGAATCAACCTAAGTGAAACTAAACATATGACAAGAATAGCATTCTAAAACTGTCTTTGCCCTGTGAAAACAGAGAGATGCTTTGTTTTTATTTCACTTGGCTAATCCTTACATGATATATTATTTTAAATATCTCTTGTTCTGCTTCTTTCATTGCAGTTTTCCTATCTGTTGGTCAATGGCAGGAATAAGGGTTACATCTTTAACCAATTGCCCAGAAATGAATAAAACTAAAAATACATACACACCCCAACTCTTTTCGGTAGCGTAGGACCTGAGGAACTTTCAGGACTCAGAGGAAATTGCTAGACTGCCAAATATGCTTCCTATCCCAGATATTTCTGTCCTCTGCAACCAGACACATGACCTACCAGGCTAGGAATAGTCTAAATAAGAAAACAGCAAAAGTTTAAGTTAATAGAAGGGGGAAGGGAAAAGAAAAAAAGACGGATGTTACCTAGGAAAACTCAGGAGGCATAGCTGATAGGCTTTTCTAAATGAACACACTCATCAGGAATATATGACATAATTTTAACTAGAAGTAACTAACAATAATGCTTAGCGGTCAAGGGCAACAGGCTTTGGAGTCAGGCAGTCCTAATCCCAAATTTTCCTAGCTATATCACCTTAGGCAAATGACTGAATTTCTTTGAGCTTCGGTTTGCGATACTAAAAAAATGCTAATAGAAAATACATCTTACAGAGCTCTTTTAAGAATTATTATTATTATTATTCTTTGTTTTGTGATTTTTTTGAGACAAGGTCTTGCTGTGTCGCCCAGACTGGAGTGCAGTGGTGTGATCTCAGCTTACTGCAACCTCTGCCTCCTGGGTTCAAGAGATTCTCATGCCTCCCAAGTAGCTGGGATTACAGGCATGTGCTGCCACACCTGGCTAATTTTTGTATTTAGTAGAGACAATGTTTCACCACGTTGGCCAGGCTGGTCTTGAACTCCTGGCCTCAAGTGATCCAACTCCTCAGCTCTGCAAAGTGCTGGGATTACCACACCCAGCCTCTCCTTTAAGAATCTGAAAATGTATGCAGATAAAGCACTTGGTACCTACTATATAGTAAGTACTCAGTAAGAAGCAGATAATATGTACAAGATAAATGAGCACAGTTTAGACATCATTAGCCTTTTTAAGGAACTACTTCAATCAAATGCCAATAACACTCCTAAACAAAGGCTAGCTTAAAACAGTAAGCCAGTTTATTTGTCCCAGACATATGTGTGATAAGATTAGCTTTATCTCTTTCTCTCAAATGTAACTTTATTTCATTTAAAAATACTTCCCTAGGAAAGAATGGGCACAAAATTAAATCACCAGATACTAGTAGGAGCAAGAGCAAAAAAATGTAGAGAGTAAAAAATCTCCAACATAATAGTGCCTGCTTAAATAAACTTAATCTATCTAGGTGACGTAGGTGTGGCGGCTCACACCTATAATCTCAACCCTTTGGGAGGCCAAGGTGGGAGAATCACTTGAACCCAGGAGTTCAAGACCAGCCTGGGCAACATGGCAAAACCCCATCTCTACAAAAAAGAGAAAAATTAGCTCGGTGAGGTAGCATGCATCTGTAGTCCCAGCTACTCAGGAGGCTGAGGAGGGAGGATCACTTGAACGCAGGAGGTCATGGCTGCAGTGAGCTGTGATCACAGCACTGCATTCCAGCCTGGGTGACAGAGCGAGATCCTGTCTAAATAAATACATACATAAACTTAACCCAAAGAAAAATGAAAAGAGCTAAATAAAATAATCTAATTCCTTCATCAAATGCTAATATGGGTTGCAAATAGCAGCAAATCAAAATGTCTAATTAAAAATGAGTTTCAACATTTTATGATGTACTAACTAAAGGGGTAAATCTGGAGGAAAATTAAGGAGGGGCTTAAGGATTGCTCCAGGTAAAGGATTGCTGTAGGATAAAAAAACAGGACAAGTAGGAGCAAATCTCTTAGAACTGTTTCAGAGTATTCTGGAAAGGGATATACCTGTCAATCAACAGCACAATGCCTGGCATGTAGTAGGTATGTTTGCTCAATGAAGTTCTGCAGATTTCTCAAAGAAAGCCACACATGCTTTAAATACTCAGAATGCAAAATACTACTGACTTTTTTGCATGAAATATGGGTTAGAGATACTCATACAACAATTGCTAAGTCATTAGTAATATGGTTCAGGATTCTAGAGCTCAATGTCCTAAGGTTGGCTCAGATTTGAGAACTGGAAGACAGAGCTGAGAAAAAGCCACATGAAGCTAGCTGGAAGTTTCACAAAGGAAATGGATGATGGCAAGCTCAGCATGCGATTCACTGAACTGTGGGATGCTTTTCAAAGAATCACACAGTGTAAAATCACTTGGCCTTGCAAAAAGCATTTTAGGCAAACTTCTTTGGATGGAGGAAATGCCTTTACAGCGGTAAGTTCCCATTACGGGAGAGAATGACATTGAGACAGGTTGAATTTTGTAGACAAACATAGTGACTTTCTCTTCCTTTTCTCCCACCTTAGTTTAAATCATACCCTAGTGAAAGAGGATGGAAACTATTTTGGTATACTCCGAGAGAATTTCTCAGAGCACTTTCAAGTAGGAAGTGTACTTTTAGTTGGGAGACCGGTGGGCACCATGAAGCTCCCCAAAGTGACAAAGCATGAAGGCTTGACCATACTTTATGCAATCTCCCTTCTCCACATCTGTGCTAATGACTTCCTATTAACACAGTCTCCTCTGCTACAACCATAACTGAAACTCAGAACTCAATGTGAACTTTTTTCCTACTCGTGTCATCAAATTTCTACACTGAATTCTAGATAAACCTCCCAACTTGACTAGTAATTGGTGCATACTAACCACACATATAAACGTCTTTCACAAATAAAAGCTACTTAAAATGTTTGGATGACAAACCAGTATCCCTGAAATGCTGATGCTAAAATGAAACATTCAGTAAACAAGGGAGGTACCTTCAGTGACTGCAGAGAGTCCGAGTTAGTATCACAGTAGAGGATGATGTTGTTGGCCATGCTGAAACTTTCTCTCACCCCAAGGTGGTAAAACAAGGACGGCTGCCGGAAGGCATCGCTCATCTCCACCACTGCAATATCTGCAAACAGAAAACAAAGTCCCCCAAAGGATGACACCCAAATAATGCCCAATCAGCACATTTTGGTTTGAATTATCTTACTTAGTATTCAAAAGAGGAAATAAGGAAATGACAGGGATTTTCTCTCTTCATTTATTACTGAATTTTGAATTTGCAGCTCTACCTGGAAGTGGTTTTATAAAATGGAACAAACCTCCTTTTTCTGTTTTTAAGAGACAAGGTCTTGCTCTGTCACCCAGACTGGAGTGCAGTGGCATAATCATGGCTGACTGCAGCCTTGAACTCCTAGGCTCAAATGATCCTCCTACCTCAGTCCCCCTAGTAACTGGGACTACAGGCATGCGGCATCATGCCCAGCTAATTAAAAAAATTTTTTTAGAGACAGGGTCTTCCTATGTTTCCCAGGTTGAACTCAAACTCCTGGCCTCAAATAATCCTCCTGTCTCGGCTTTCCAAAATGCTGGGATTACAGGTGTGAGCCACCATGCCTGGCCCAAACCTGCATTTTTTTAAAGAAGAAGGAGATCATGTGATTACTGGAAACCGAGGAGAATTTGCAATGGTGGGAAGCAGGGGCTAATGCTCTCTCATAAATTTCAACACTAAAACACATTAACTAAGGTTCCAAATAAGGAAATTTAAAAAAAAAAAGCAGATTCATTAAAAAATAGCAGTAACACACACAAAATGAGATTTTAAAAAAATAAATAGGTAAGCTTATTAATTAATCCAGAACTGGGTTTTAGAGTTAAATAGTTGATATCTAGTAAGTCCCTGGTAAGTATAATCAAGAACAAAAGAGAGAAAAAAGGTATAGAAAATATAATGAAGGGTAATATAACCACAGACGCAAATCCATCCAAGGCTTAAAGATGACCAGTAACAAGGTAGTAGAAATTTGATATCAAAATTTGACAATGTCACAAAAATGAAATTTGGATTAGTCTAAAACTCCTTTATGGCTATAAACAAAAATATGAAAGAAAAACTAACAAAATGTACCAAGTGTTATAAGACCTAAATAGTGAGTTTAAAATTTATTTGCGGAATGCAAGGATAGCTCAATGGAAAAAACTCATCAGCATCTCGAATATGCTCCAAGTGCATTAATTAAAATTCTCAATCCATTTCTCATTAAAAATAATTGCTGAGCTGGGCATAGTGGCACGCACCTGTAATCTCAGCTACTCAGGAGGCTGAGTTGAGAGTATCACCTGAGGCCAGGAGTTTGAGGCCAGCCTAGGCAACACAGCAAGACCCCTAGCTCTAAGAAGAATAAAAATTTTAAATTAAAAAATAACTGCAAATTAAAAATATAAGGGCATTTCCTTAACATAGAGAATAATACACATTTCATAACAACTTCCAACTTTGTGCATTTAGGTATTCCCATGAAAATCAGAAATAAAGGCTGTCAACTATTCCCACTACTTACTATATAATGGCTTTCTGAAAATCCCAGCCACTGCAATAAGATTTCTAGAAAGTAAGAAGATATAATTCTAGAAAATAAAATAGATAATTATCTCTATTTGCAGATGTTGTGGATGTCAACCAAATACCCCAACAGACTTAGTTGAATAGCTATTAGAAGTAATAATACAATTTAGTAAGGTGTCAAGATGCAAAACTATTATGAAAACAGAGCTTCCTTTGTAATTGCAATAAACATTTAGGAAATATAAAACAGAAGCCATTCATAATTACAATGAAAATGTTAATATATAACAAATTTAAAAGAAGATAATTTCTTAAAAATATATGCAATATGTGAGAGATGAAAGGTTAATATCTTTATAAATCATCTCTTATGATCAACTTAAAATAACTCAGCAATGATAAAAACATTACATTAGACAATCAGGTTACAGACATCAACAAGCAAATTCACAGAAATTTAAAATGGTAAATAAACATATGAGAAATTACTCTCCATCTTGCTTCTAATAAATGCACATTAAACCAACTATAAAATGCCAATTGTTTTGCCTAAGAAGTGGGCAAAGTAAAGGAGTCAATGAAAATGCAGAGAAATGACACTCTTTTATGCTGTGGGAAGTGTAAACTTTCTTCTTTCTTTTTTTCCTTTTTTTTTTCTTAAGGTAGACAGTTCGCAGTGTGTTGCCCATACTAGAGTGCAGTGACAAAATCATAGCTCACTATATATGCACAGCCTCAAAATCGTGGGCTCAAGTGATCCTTCAGCCTCAGCCTCCTGAGTAGCTGGGACTAAGGCGTGTGCCACCATGCCTGGCTAATTTTTTAAAATTTTCTGTAAACACAGGTGTCACTATGCTGCACAGGCTGGTCTCAGACTCCTGACCTCAAGCAATCCTTCTGCTTCAGCCACCTAAAGTGCTGGGATTACAGGCATGAGCCACCACATCCCAGCCAAGTGTAAACTTTCTAGAAGGCTTAAATCCTAAAAATTATGTACACTCTGACCCAGTAATTCCATTCCTTGGAATTTACTCTGAGAAAATTATTATAAATGTGAATAAATTTACCTGTCCATTGAAAAAAATATTTTTTACAATAAAATAATGGAAAATATCTAAATACCTATCAGTAAGAAAATGTTTATATACATGTGTGTATGTGTATATATTTAATAATGATATATACATGTATATAATAATTTCAAATAATGGGATACCATGTAACCAAAGAAAAAAAGTAGAAGAATACTTAGCAACAGGGGATAAATTCAAACTATATTAAGTAAAAATAAAAAGTAAAATATAATATACATACTGCCATGTATAGCATATACATTAAAAATATAATGTATACATTATAATGAGTGCATTATGATGTCTACATTCTATGCGTATATCCATGCGCATAAAAAATACCTGAAAAGTTGTACACCAACTTTTGTTGGTAATAGCTGTGTTATAGGGATTATGGATTACTTTATTTTTCTATTTTATACTTTCTATATTTCCCATAATTTCTATTACGAACATTGATTACTTTCACAATTTAGGAACCTATCAAAATGTAAAATGAACAACATTCAAGACTTGTGTGACGGAATATAAAACCAAAGTGCAGCACATAAAAATACCGCAGATCCTTGAGAAGCTGTTTGGTGCAGAGTCCACCTTGTCTAATGAGCATGAAATTAGCATTAAACTTTGGTGAATGAGAAATCAATCAGATGAAATGGAGGTAAAAGCCACAGAAGTTTATGAAATAGGAAGACAGGTCAAGGGAGCTTCAGAAGTTTTTTTTCCCCCCTCAAGGCTAAAAATGACTTAAAGACTCTTTAATACAAATAAAGAGTTTTCTTTTGGGGTCCTTAACATTTCTGCATCAAAAATCAACACATGACAAAAGTGAGTCATTGCATCCTACCCACACAGCCCAGCTGCCTCCTGCACCCACACAGCTTCCTCCTCCCACAGGTGCCAGCCACTCAGCAGTCAATCACATTGCTTTAAAATCAAGAAGCTGTGTAATGTGGGGCTGGAAGAAACCAAATAAAACACTTACTGATGAAAAATAAGAGACATGCAAAGAAAAATACTAGCTAAGTTAAAGTAATGAAAGGAGTGGATAAATTTTTCCAGAGAACTGACATGTGGAATTGGATGCTAAAATAAAATAAAAACACTGCAGAAAGTTTTCAGATTAAGAGAGAAACTAGATTTTTTTTTTTTTTTGAGATAGAGTCTTACTCTGTCTCCCAGGCTGGAGTGCAGGGGCATGATCTCAGCTCACTGCAACCTCCACCTCCCAGGTTCAAGTGATTCTCCTACCTCAGCCTCCCAAGTAGCTGGGGTTACAGGTGTGCACCACCACATCCAGCTAATTTTTGTATTTTTAGTAGAGACAGGGTTTCGCCATGTTGCCCAGGCTGGTCTCGAACTCCTGACCTCAGGTAATCTGCCCGCCTCAGCCTCCCAAAGTGCTGGGATAGCAAGCATGAGCCACTATGCCCAGCTTAGACATTTAAAATAAATGGTGCAAGCAAAGTAAGGTATATTTATTACCTCTGAACATCTAAACAGGAACAGATCCATTTCTGGATGCTATAAAGAACACTGAAAGGTGCTTATTGGTATAATTTTAAAATACAGTAATACATTATGGTAACTCAGAAAAACGTTGGCTTTTTTCTATTCCAAATTCAAATAAGTGACTTGTTCTAAGACATTTCTGTTCTCTTCTAAATTTATTTTTTAATTGTCATAGAGCAAAATTCATTCTCTTTGTCTCTGATGTACAGTCTAATGGGTTTTGAAAAATGCATACATACCACCATAGTTATGATACAAAATAGATCCTTCACTCCAAAAATCTCCTTCATGCTGTCCTTTTGAGGTTAGTCTTCCCCACACCCCAAATCCCAGTCCCTGGCAACCACTGATTTATTTACTGTCCCTAAAGTTTTACCTTTCCCAGAATGTCATATAAATGGAATCATACAGTATGTAGCCTTTTGGGTTTGGCTTCTTTGACTTAGCAAAATGCATGTGAGATTCATCCATAGATGTCCATTCACAGGTTTGAGGACATTTGGGTTGTCTCCAGGTTGAGCAATTTTGAATAAAGTTGCTATTCATGTACAAGTCTTTATATAGACACATGCTTTCATTTGTCTTGACTAAAGACCTAGGAGTAGGATTACTGGGTCATAGGTAAGGGTATGTTTACCTTAATAAGAAAATGCCAAGCTCTCCCAAAGTGACTCAAACATTTTGCATTCCTGCCTGCAAGGTATGAGGAGCATCTCAGCTGTCCAACATCTTTGGCAGCACTTGGTATTGTCCGTTTTTCTTCTAAAGCCAGTCTAATAGGTATGTAGTGGTACCTCGTTGGTTGTGGTTTTAATTTGTATTTCCCTAATGACTAATGAGGTTGAGCATCTTTTCATGTGCTTATTTGCTATCTGTATATCTTATTTAGTTAAGTACTCAATGCTTTTGCCCATTTAAAAATTATTGTTGAGTTTGTTTTCTTATTGTTGAGGTTTGAATGTTTTTTATATTTTCTGAATATTGTTCTTCTGTCAGATATGCAATTTGCAGATACTGTCAGATTATGACTTGTCTTTTCATTCTCTTAAGTGTGTCTTTACAAGAGAAGTGTATTTAAATTTAATTAAGTCCAGTTCATCAACTTTTTCTTTAATGGATTGTGCTTCAGGTGTGGTATTGAAAAAAATCTTTGTGTAACCCAAGGTCACAAAAGTTTTCTTTTATGGTTTCTTCTAGAAGTTTTATAGGTTTGTGTTAAATTTAAGTCTATGAACCATTTAGAGTTGATTTTTGTATATGGTGTGAGGCATGGGTCAAGGTTCATATTTGTTGTAAAGACTGTCCTTTCTCCATTGAATTGCCTCTGCATTTTCATCAAACATTAACTGGCTACACTTTGGTGGGTTTTTTTCTGGATTCTCTGTTTTATTTCATTAATTTATGTGTTTATCCTTTGTCAACACAACACTGTTTGGACTGCTGGAGCTTTACGGTAGCTACTAAAATCAGGTAGGTCAACTCTATTCTGTTTTTCAACTCTATTCTGTTTTCAAATTGGTTTTGGCTGCTTTAGTTGTTCTCTTTGCTTTCCTATGTAAATTTGAGAATCAGCTGGCTGTTGATATCTATCAATCGATAGCTACAAAAAAATCCTGGGATTTTGATTGGAATTGTGTTGCATCTAAAAAATCACTTTAGAAAGAACTGACATCTTAACAATATTGAGTCTTTCAATCCATGAAAATGGAATATCTCACCTGTAATCTCAACACTTTGGGAGGCCGAAGCAGGCGGCTCACTTGAGGCCAGGAGTTCCAGACCAGCCTGGCCAACGTGGTAAAAACCCTGTCTCTACTAAAAATACAAAAATTAGCCAGGTATGGTGGCACATGCCTATAATCCCAGCTACTTGGGAGGCTGAGGCACAAGCATCACTTGAACCTTGGAGGCAGAGGCTGCAGTGAGCCAAGATCACATGACTGCACTCCAGCCTGGGTGACAGAGCAAGACTCTGCCTAAAAAAAAAAAAAAAAAAAAAAAAAGAATATGGAATATCTCTCCACTTACTTAGGCTGTTGTTGTTTTTTTATTAGTATTTCATAATTTTCAACATGTAGATCCTGCACATAGTTTGTTAAATTTATACCTAAATGATTCCTCTTTTTGGTGCTATTATAGATGGTAGTGTTTTTAAAAATTTCTTTTTTTTTTTTGAGACAGAGTCTGGCTCTGTCTCCCAGGCTGGAGTGCAGCAGTGCTATCTTGGCTCACTGCAAGCTCCGCCTCCCAGGTTCATACCATTCTCCTGCCTCAGCCTCCCAAGTAGCTGCAATTACAGGCACCCGCCACCATGCCCTGCCAATTTTTTTGTATTTTTAGTAGAGACAGGGTTTCACTATGTTGGCCAGGATGGTCTCGAACTCCTGACCTCGTGATCCACCCACCTCGGCCTCCCAAAGTGCTAGGATTACAGGCTTGAGCCACCGTGCCCGGCCTGTTTTTAAAAATTTCAAATCACAATTGCTCATTGCTAGCATATAAAAATACAATAATTTTTGTAGATTGATCTTGTATCCTGAAATTTAACTGAACTCAGTTATAAGTTCTAGAAGCTTTTTTCATATATAGTATTTTACATGGACAGTCACGTAATCTGCAACTAGAAGTGATTTTGTTTTTTCCTTTCCAATTTGTATGCCTTTTGTTTTTTGTTTGTTTTTGCCTTGTTATACTCACTAGGACTTCCAGTAACACAGCACTGTTTAAACAGTAATATTTCATTACCTAACTAAAGAAAATACTATCCGTGGCTACTTTCTGACTCTGCTGGGTACCTTCTCAAAAGTAGTAAAATAAACAGGTGAAAATTATCTTCCTTGTGAAATGATCCTAAGATATATTAAAAATACAAATGAAGATGTAATTATAATAAATTAAACAAACACTTGATACTCAAGAATTCCTGAGCCCCATTTATAGGAGGAACAGTTTATCCATTTCATTTTATAAACATATATTCAGTACTTACTATGTGTCAGACAGTATATGCTTTTCAAAT
Organism: Hylobates moloch; assembly: GCF_009828535.3. Taxonomy (NCBI): domain Eukaryota; kingdom Metazoa; phylum Chordata; class Mammalia; order Primates; family Hylobatidae; genus Hylobates; species Hylobates moloch. The sequence continues at coordinate 154,519,697 of NW_026652277.1, forward strand.
ATTAACTCAATCTTCCTAATACCCCTTTGTGATTGGTGGTATTATTTCAGGACACTGAAGCAGAGAATGTACCTGCCACAGATCAGCTAGAAAGTATTGCCACCGGAATTCAAACCCAAGCAATCCAGCTCTAGAGTCCAAGCTCTTTTAATTCTTCACTGACTCACACCCTAAACTTACAGGAGACAGAAATTCACAAGTTTAGAACACAAGTGAGATGTGAAAATAGATTTGGGGATGAAATAATACCAGTCTTATTGTATATTTCACGAGTAAATGCACTTAATAATTATCTAATTGAGTTGTTGTAATAATACTGTGAGTAAAACTGCCACATTTAGAAATTTAAGAAAGTTCGGGCCAGGCACGGTGGCTCATGCCTGTAATCCCAGCACTTTGGGAGGCAGAGGCGGGCGGATCACGAGGTCAGGAGATCAAGACTATCCTGGCTAACACGGTGAAACCCCGTCTCTATTAAAAATACAAAAAAAATTAGCTGGGCGCGGTGGCAGGTGCCTGTAGTCCCAGCTACTTGGGAGGCTGAGGCAGGAGAATGGCGTGAACCTGGGAGGCGGAGCTTGCAGTGAGCCGAGATAGCACCACTGCACTCCAGCCTGGGTGACAGAGTGAGACTCCGCCTCAAAAAAAAAAAAAAAAAAAAAGAAATTTAAGAAAGTCATTTAAAAGTATAGACAAAGACACAAAAATCTCCTAACATTTTTACTTAAGGTGTAATTTGTTTCCTTGTTCTGATTGAGTTAATGTTAAGTGGAGGATAACATGAGGCTTACCAGGGGTTTATTAAAGCATAATACAATTTTTAGGGTAATAACATTAAACTATTAAGCTTAATTGCATTTTGGTCATCGAATGGCAGGGGCTGGTAGTCTGTGGGGTTTTTAAATTGAATTTTCCCTTCATAATAAGGTATCTGTTAGTTAAATATCTCACATGAGTTGCTGCTGCTTGTGAAGAGAAGAGTTGAGGGAAGATGTTAATTGGTATTTGCTGAAATTTGACCTAAAAGTCATGTCCTGGTAGAGTCTCCTAAAGACTCCAAGTCAGTTTTCTAAAGTTTGGCAAGTAGATAACATCAGGAAACTGCAGAAGTCCTGTTATACAGCTAGGATTGTTGAAATTTTCAAGAAGGACATAAGAATCATCTATCATCATAGTCTTGAATTGGTCACAGTTGGGCAATCCCTGCTATAAATGACTACTCTTTTAGCTTCATCAGCCTCCCTTTAATTTCTTGTGTGTTATTTGGTTAATTATACCATGTAAAATGATGGAAATTTATATCAACAGTATATTCTGGTCCATAATTTCCTCATAACTAAACTCTAATAAATGTATGCATGGTGATTCAAACATGAATCATTCTTACATTGCTAAAGCAAATTATACCTAACCTCTCCAACCCAGCCCTAATTTTCTTATTTGGTGACATTGTATTACACTGAAGTGTTCTGCTGGCTTTTTGTTGTTGTTGTTAATCTGCTAAGTGAGGCCTGGTAGGGAGGTAATCAGAGGGATATTTTGCGCTTCCAGAGGTTGGCCTTAAAAAGAGTTGAGAGCCACTACACTTACAAAAGCAAAGGGAAGAGAGGAAAAGGGAGAAACCTAGTGTGGAGGGAGGGACAGAAGAGAAAAAGAGAAGAGGGAGAGGAAGGAGGAGTGAAACAGAGACAGAGGAGGGTGCAAAACTAAGATGGGTGTTATAATAACTAAAGACCCCTTACCCAGGCAATAGCTGCAAGAGCTCAGCTTTAGAGAATGTGAAGGCAGAGAAAGCACACATCCTTCAGAGGTGACCAGACCAGAAGGTCAGGACCTAGAGCCACAGCTCAATGCCAGGAGGACACACAGCCTCAGTAAAGCACTCCACGGAGCTGAAGAGCTGGAAAGGAAACACTCTCATCTCCAGAAGAGTAATGAGCATGTAAATAACAGACAAGCTGTTCTTTGACTTCCAGTGTTTGAATCCCAGTTGTGTTTCTGGGTGGATGACGTCAGACAATACCTCGAACTCTCTGAGCTGTGGTTTCTTCAACTATAAATTGAGAATAACAACATAGGTATTTACTGCACAAAATTGTTGTAAGGATTACATGTGTGCTAGGCACAGTAAACTCACCATGAATGGTAATCACACAGAGCCAGGACAAGAAATGCCCAGAGGAGACCCTTTGAGCAATGTATCATTAAAATGTGATGGAAGATAATGCTATGATACAACTCAACACCTCCTGATAAAGCCTTACATGAGTAATTTCTCATAGAAATGATGTTGAAGGCAAACTTATGAAAACATAGAAAGCCAACATAAAGAATTTTGACTTGATCCTATAATCAATAGATGGATCCATCCATGTCCATGAGGTTTGAGAAGAGGTATGTCAGGATCTAAGCTTCGCTTTGGAAAGATAAAGCTAGAATTTGTAGATGGATGATAGACTACACAGACTGGGGGCTGGGAGATTGTGTGGGAGTCATCCGAGAGAGCGTGTCCCTCAACTAACACAGACAACATGTGGGGAAACTCAACAGGCTTCAGGGACTTGGTGGCTACAGGCAAAGAAAGAATTAAAGATGTTTCTGCTTTGAACATGGATAATTAAGGATAATGATTTGCCATTAACATAGTAAGGGACACAAGGGAGGTTTTGTGGTATTTTTCTGAGACAGGGTCTCACTCTGTCACCCAGGCTGGAGTGCAGTGATGCAATCACAGCTCACTGCAGCCTCCAACTACTAGGCTGAAGCAATCCTCCTACCTCAGCCTCCTGAGTAACTGAGACTACAAGTACATGCCACCATACCTGTTTTTTTGTTTGTTTGTTTGTTTGTTTGTTTGTTTTGTAGAAACAAGGTCTCACTATGTTGACCAGGCTGGTCTCGAACTCCTGGGCTCAAGTGATCCACCCGCCTAGGCCTCCCAAGTGCTGGGATAACAGGTGTGAGCCACCACAACTGGCCAAACTTTTTTTTTTTTTTTGATAGGAGCTTGAGTTCAAATTGGAACACACTAAATTGGGGGGTGGGGGTGAATATATTACTGATAGCAGTCCTTTTGAATCTCAGCAGAAAGATCAAAAACAGAAAGATCTAAGAATAACAGCAGGCCGGGCGTGGTGACTCATGCCTGTAATCCCAGCACTGTGGCAGACCGAGGCGGGTGGATCATGAGGTCAGGAGATCGAGACCATCCTGGCTAACACAGTGAAACCCCGTCTCCACTAAAAATACAAAAAATCAGCCAGGTGTGGTGGCGGGTGCCTGTAGTCCCAGCTACTCAGGAGGCTGAGGCAGGAGAATGGTGTGAACCCAGGAGGCGGAGCTTGCAGTGAGCCAAGATGGCGCCACTGTACTCCAGCCTGGGCGACAGAGTGAGACTCCGCCTCAAAAAAATAAAAATAAAAAAAGAGTCACAGCAATGAGTGACCACTGAAACAGTGAATGTAGTGAGGTTGTCAACTTAGAGTACAGAAAGAAATGAGGCTTCCTGGACTCAGGAATTCTCCTCCTCATTATATACCCAATAGAAACACAGATATGTGCTTATGTAATGAATGTTCATAGCCATACTATTTGTAAACCATTAACAGCAGAAGAAATTAAAAAGCATGCTATGTAGAAACAATGGATACTATACAGTAATGAGCATGAAAAATCTACAACCACACGTGACTACATGGATGAATCTCACAAATGCATTGTTGGGAGGAGGAATCCAGATACAAAGGACTAGGCACCGTGTGATTCTGCAATATTAAAAGTCACAATGGCGCACACCTTGGAGAGGATGGGCCATGGCTAAAGGGGGCTTGAAGGGGTCTTCTGGGGTGCTGGTAAAGTTCTACTTCTTGATCTAGGTGCTGGTTACTCCTGCATGTTTGCCTTGTGAAAATTAACTCATTTCTAATCGATCATTTTGCCCAGAATGTTAAAAGAGAATTGCATTAGTTTCCTGTGCCATTGTAACCAATTATTACAAGCTTGATGCCTTAAAACAGCAGAAATGTCTTCTTTCACAGTTCTAGAGGCCAGAAGTCCAAAATCAAGGTGTAGGCAGGGCCAGAGCCATGCTTCCTCCAGAGGCTCTAGAAGATAATCAGTTCCTTGCCGCTTCAAGATTCTAAGTTTTCGGCACTCCTTGGCTTGTGATGTGTATGCATATGGTGTCAAATCGCCCTCTGCCTCTTTTATAAGGACACTTGTGATGGCATTTAGGACACACCCAGATGATCCAGGATTATCTTACCTCAAGATCCTTCACTTCATCATATCTGCAAAGACCCGTTTTCCAAATAAGGTACCATGCACACGTTCCAGTTTTGACATAGATATTAGGGTGGCAGGGGAGGTGAGGGACAAATTTTAGCTTACCACAAGGATTATAAAGAAGCTGCATGATAACGAAGGTAAGTACAACAGAACAAAAGGTGCTGAATACAAGATGAGGAAATGGAGGGAATGAGCCCAAAGGAGTCTCCAACGACTGGCGAAGAACAAAAGGTGATTAACGTTTTCCAAGGTCCATGGTAGGCACCTTTACAATCAGTAAGGAAAGCAAAAGATCAGACAATACTTTAACGGGACAGAAAGATCTAAAGGTTTTTAGTGTTAGAATGGTGTACTTGAACATTATTAGAACAAGTGGAGATTGTATGCATTTTTGAAGTCAAGCTGAAAGAAGAAAAAAAGAGAAAGATTTTAAAGGGAGTGCTAATTAATGGAGGCTATCTCTATATTTTCAGATGAGACAGATGGGTTGGGTTCTATGACAGAGGAGAAAAGTCAACCATGGGGGAAAAGGGATACTTTAAAGGTAAGAAGGAGGGAAGTACCAGGCGCAGTGGCTCACGTCTGTAATCCCAGCACTTTGGGAGGCTGAGGCGGGCAAATCACTCAAGGTCAGGAGTTCAAGACCAGCCTGACCAACATGGTGAAATCCCGTCTCTATCAAAAATACAAAAATTAGCCAGGCACAGTGGCGGGCGCTTGTAGTCCCAGTCACTAGGGAGGCTGAGGCTGGAGAATCACTTGAACCCGGGAAGTGGAAGTTGCAGTGAGCCGAGATCATAGCACTGCACTCCAGCCTGGGTGACAGAGCGAGGCTCCATCACAAACAAAACAAAACAAACAAAAAAAAAAAAAAAAAAAGGAAGGAAGTAATTAATGGCAAAGACAAGGAAGTGATGAGGTGAAAGGAAGAACACCAATCTCCTCCTTCACTTCAGGTAGTGACTCACTGATAGACGGCCGGTAGCCAACAGAAAGGAAAGCCCTCTCCAGGGACAGCTGAAACATGCCTGAGTGACATCACCAGAAATGTGCCTGCAAGTAGCACCACCTGAGCTTCTGCATGTCGTGACCCCAATTCATCTTCTTTTTCACTAAAAGGAATTCATTTTAGCATTCCTTTTACTTGTGATAGTAACAACGCTTACAACCACAGCAACAGAAGCAAGATGTAAGCCTCATAAGTATCAAAAACACCGTTTTTTGAACTCTTATCTGCCCACAATAGAGGTAAAGGAAAATATGAAAAGAGGGAAGATCTAGACTAGATTTGAACTTTATTCTGCTTAGTGGCCACAGGCAAAAGCCTTAAATAGACATTAAAATCCCAATCTTACAAATGAATGTTCTTGGTCACAAAATGGACTGGACTAACAAAAAATTCAGTTTCATGCACATAGTACTTTTTCTTTTTTGAGACAGGGTCTTGCTCTGTTACCCAGGCTGAAGTACAGTGGCATAATCACGGCTCACTGCATCCTCGACCTCCTGGGCCCAAGCGATCCTCCCACCTCAGCTCTCAAGTACCTAGGACTATAGGCATGCACCACTATGCCCAGCTAATTTTATTTATTTTTTGTAGAGACAGTGTCTCCCTGGTCTTGAATTCCTGGTCTCAACCAGTCCTCCTTTCTTGGCCTCCTAAAGTACTGGGATTACAGGCATAAGCCACCATGCCCAACTTCAAGCACACAGCATTTTGATGATGGTTTAGTAAGTGTTATTGAGGGAGCCCTGCAAGTACTGTCACTGGGTTGTCTTCAAGTGAATCCCTCATATCACTTCACAAAAAAAAGTGGGTAAATCACAATTTATATCTTCTGGTGCATACCAAGTACTTTATGAAGAGATATTTTCCTGATATGAGCATAGCAGTCCCCTACATAATTTTGCTTATTAGAAAAGTACAAATAGGTCCTACCCAAAAAAGTGTTATTCTCCTTCCAAGTTAAAACAGAGCCTGATTTATGCCTGAACTTTTTTTTTGGTCTTTAAGTTAAAAAAACAAAAAACAAACAAAAAAAACCTTTTTTTTAGAGCTGTTTTAGGTTCACGGCAAAATTGAGAGGAAGGTACAAAGATATCCGATATACCTGATGCCCTCACACACACACAGCCTCCCCCATTGTCAACATCCCCCACCAGAGTGGTACGTTTTTTACAACTGATGAGCCTACATTGACACATCATAGTCACACAAAGTCCATAGTTTACATTAGGGTTCACTCTTGGTGCTGTACATTCCTTGGGTTTGGATAAATTTATCATGATATGTATCTACCACTATAGTATCATAATTATAGTATCTTACAGAGTATGAGACCATAACACCCTAAAAATCCCCTGCCCTAAAAATCCTCCAGGCTTTGCCTATCCATTTAAAAATTTATGTTTTAATGTCATGGTAACAGCAATACAACAGGTCAATGACCTATAAAGAGTATATAAGAAATGCATAAGTCAAAATCAACCGTAAGGTTTATTATGTGACAGGGACATGCTATACATTATAAACAGAAATGGGGGCTGGGCGCGGTGGCTCAGGCCTGTAATCCCAGCACTCTGGGAGGCTGAGGCAGGCGGATTACCTGAGGTCAGGAGTTCGAGACCAGCCTGGCCAACATGGTGAAACCCTGTCTCTACTAACAATATAAAAAATTAGCCAGGTGCAGTGGCACACACCTGTAATCCCAGCTACTTGGGAGGCTGAGGCAGGAGAATTGCTTGAGCTCGAGAGATGGAGGTTACAGTGAGCAGAGATCATGCCACTGCACTCCAGCCTAGCCAACAAAGCGAGACTCTGTCTCAAAAAAAAAAAAAAGAAATGGGATAGGAGGCTGCTTTGTTGGTAAAAATTTCTGTATCACCATGGCAAACTATTTTTCTCCTTGAAATGTTTATATTTCATGAAGGTGTGCTGGGTTTGAGTCTATATGCATAAATTCAGATCTCTATAAACTCATTTTGTATAATACATTTCAGTCCTTAAGTAATCAATCTATTTTAATTAGATACTGAAAAGGCTGCTCATGAATATATGAACAGGCTTTTGTGAAGCTTATTACAGTTTTATTGTGGTTAAGGTCTATGTCATTTGTTTTTTTGGTCTCTCATATTTAGTTTTAATTAAACCATCAAAGCTTCATTCATTTATGCTTCAGTGAAGTTCCTCAGGCACACAGAGTAGCCCTTTGTAACTGTAAGATTCTTATGGGAGCATCCTCCCTCACAACCCAAACCAATAATCTGCCTCATTTAATTGGCACTTGTTTAAGTTACATGAGGTTATAGGAGTTGACTTGTGATAATTTTTGAAGAAAATCCAACTGTTCCTCACAGATGTGGATGCTGAGTGACATACTCTTACCTAATCGTCCTATACCTTTACAACCTCTTCACATGGAAAACAGAAAGAGGACAGGGAGAACTTCACATTCTCTGATGATGTTCAGTAGCAAAAATGGCTGTGGTAGTTTAACTCATGCTTGAGGTTGTTCTGATTAAGAGGAGGTATTTCTCACTCTGGCTAGAGAAACAACTGTCATTTACGTGAATTATGTTTACATAAACATTAATAGTTATTAAAGCAGTGTAACATGGTGATACAGGAAAACTTAGACTCTAGAAAATTCTACAGGAAAAATGATCTGAATTCCTTAACAAAAACATCACAGGGGAGAAGAAGAGATGGAAGTAGAAATTAGATATTAAAAGAGACTTAAGGAACATAGTCAACTGTAATGTGTGGACCTTGGTTGGATTCTACAAAAGCAAACTTTAAAAAATCATGGCATTTATGAGATAATAAAAACTTTGAAAACTGACAGGATATTTGATGATATCAAGAAATGAATTATTTTAAGTATGATAAGGTACTGTGGTAGGAGTCCTTATCTTTTAGAGAAGAAAAATGTAGCACGATAGGCCAGGTGAGGTGGCTCAAGCCTGTAATTCCTAGCACTTTGCGAGGCTGAGGCAAGACGATCGCTTGAGTTCGGGAGTTTGAGACCAGCCTGAGCAACATAGTCAGATCCCATCTCTATAAAAAGTGTTAAAAATAGCTGGGTGTGGTGATGCCTGCCTGCAGTCCCAGCTACTCAGGAGCTGAGGCAGGAGGATGGCTTGGGCCCAGGAGTTCGAGGTTACAGTGAGCTATGATCATGCCACTCTACTCCAATCTGGGTGACAGAGCATGAACCTATCTCTAAAAAAAACAAACAAAAAAAGCATGATAATTTCATCCTATGTTAAAAAATAAAGAATGCTAATGTCTGGCACCACATGATATATGCATTCCTTATCAAAAAAAAAGCATTATCTTGCATGCCATAGAAATATAATTGTAAGCAATAAACACTATACCATTATTGTTGTAGAAAGAAAATCAGTATTTTTTTTTCTTTCTACTCCTGTAGAAACTAAATTAAATGAAATCCAGTTGCATACTACTTATGGGCAGAAATTGTTGCTCATCCTGGTAAGCAAGCTAGTTTGGAGGGTTTTCCTCTTGTAATTATGGCTGTCATTTCTTGTGGTCTTAAATCCAATTGGATCTAAGAAGTGTGGGTGAGCGCCTGGGAGCTCCACAGTGCTCCAAGATCCTTAATGTGTCAACAAATGGAAACCTCTCACAGTCAGGATTCAACATCTCTAAAAGATGCCATACCCTTTCTTTCTACTCCGTTAAACTCACTTTCGACACCTAATAAATAATTTGATCTAGTCAAAATGTGCAATAGTTTTTGTTCAAATTTACTTCTTCTAACAGTATCTGTAATTCTGTTGACATGACAGATATATAAATGATTCTGCCAGTAAATAATTTCATTCCTAGCATACGTGTTGACATTCCATTTAAGTCCAACAATCCATTTAAGGGGGTTTGAGATTTCTTTCTTGAGAATAATTAGAGGAAATGAATAGGATTAAAACTATTTATTGTTTACTGATCTTTTAACTGCTGACAGACAGGTGGCTGGACTTCGCTGACTATAATGAAATAGTCTGGTTCTTTCTTTCTTTCTTTCTTTCTTTCTTTTTCTTTCTTTCTTCCAATTGATTAAATCTATCAGTAAAGGAATTCGCATACTCTCTAGGAAAACTAATGTTATTGTTGTTTTAGAGACAGAGTCTCACTCTGTCACCCAGGCTGGAGTGCAATGGTATGGTCATAGCTCATTGGGCTCAACTGATCCTCCCACCTCAGCCTCCCAAGTAGCTGAGACTACAGGCATGCAGCACCACTTCTGGTTAATGTTTTACACATTTTTTCTAGAGACAATGTCTTGCTAATTGGCCCAGGCTGGTCTCAAACCCCTGGACTCAAGTGATCCTCCCACCTCAGCCTCCCAAAGTGTTGGGATTACAGGTACGGATGTAAGCCACTGTGTCCAGCCCTGTTGTTATTTTTTTAATGTGACAAATTAATTTTACACACATATATCTATACATAAACTTACATGTGATTATATAAATCTCTTTAAAAGAAGGCTATCAGGCCGGGCGCGGTGGCTCACGCTTGTAATCCCAGCACTTTGGGAGGCCGAGGCGGGCGGATCACGAGGTCAGGAGATCGAGACCACGGTGAAACCCCGTCTCTACTAAAAATACAAAAAAAAAATTAGCCGGGCGTGGTGGCGGGCGCCTGTAGTCCCAGCTACTCGGAGAGGCTGAGGCAGGAGAATGGCGTGAACCCGGGAGGCGGAGCTTGCAGTGAGCCGAGATTGCGCCACTGCACTCCAGCCTGGGCGACAGAGCGAGACTCCGTTTCAAAAAAAAAAAAAAAAAAAAAAGAAGGCTATCGACAGAGGCCAATATCCTAAGCAAATTACTGCAAGTACAGAAAACCAAATTCTGCATGTTCTCACTTGTAAATGAGAGCTAAACATTAAGTACACATGGACATAAAAATAGGAATAGACACTGGGGATACTAGAGACGGGAGGGTGGGAAGGGGTTGAGGGTTGAAGAACTACCTATCAGATATTATGCTCACTACACCTGGGTGATGGGATCCTTCGTACACCAAACCTCAGTGACACTCAATTCACCCCCTAACAAACCTGCACATGCATCCTCTGAAACTAAAAGTTGAAAAAAAGGCCAGCCACACAGAGATGAAGACAGGGAACCAAAGACCCTCACCAGCCCCGCAATGGGGAAAATGAGATAAGCCTGCTGAATAGAGACAACAGACCAGAAAGGAAAGGAGAGGGCAGCCCCCGCCATGTATCACACACTAAGTCCCTCCAAGGAGCCCTTTGACGGCTTCTTATCACGCTGCCCAGGAGGCTCCGGTTTCTTCGCCTCAGCCTCCATCCATCACAGCACCATGGAAGTAAGAACTCCCTTTACTCTGCTCTCCCACATGTTGATTTTAACACACTTGATTGTCTATTCTGTGCAAAGTACTGAGAAGGGGTCAAAGAAATCAGCACCAGCCCTTCACGGGCTGATAATCTTCAAGTGCGATGGCTGGACATGTGAGCAGCAGAAGTGCAAAGTCAAATGAAATAGATGTAAATGTTCTTTGGGAGCAGAGGACAAGGAGTGGCTGGTTCTTACAGGAGTAACAGAGAAGGCCATTCAGGGCAACAGCTTCACAGTAAGCCTTGAGAAGTGGTAGAATTTCAGGATGCAGGGCCTAGGAAGAAGGGACATTCCTGGCTGCTTTGCAATTGCATAATATAGGAGTTTCTTTTTACCAGAAAAAATTGCTCCACTACCTAAGAATGGACATGTACACACCACCACCCACCGAATGAGAAATGGCTTATCACTCTGCCCAGCTGGTCTTTCCACAGGAAGTTTACAGAGAGAAAAATAAATTGCACAATCATTTTTTGGGAATACTTTTCAGTAAAAATTTTTATTAGGGAGAGAGAAATTTCCTTTTACTTGTGTCTTTATGCATTCTACCATGCCCAACTAAATGCATCCTCTCCTGTAACGTATCACTTGGATCCCCTACTTCCCTGGTCCAAGGGGAGTTTTGGTACCTCTTCCTGGCAAAGCTTTCTCTACTTGAGACCTTATAGCTGCGGACCTGCTTGTCTGTGTCCTCCAAGGGACCTGACTGTTTTAATAGAAATACCCGGCAGAGGAGGCATTTGATGGTAAGGAGACACCTTCTAATTCACATTGCTAAAATGAGAGACAAACAAACAGAAGACAACCTGTGGAAAAGGCTGCTGAATAATAAAGTCTTCCAACTGGCACTCAGCCCAAGAGTCCACAGATCATCACCACAGCAACAGACAGTATTTGGAGGCAATGAGGAGCACAAAATGCAGATCTGACAAAGGCATTAGCAAAATTAATTCATTTCAAGGAGACTATATAAGCTCCTGAATTTGTAGCATTTGCTTCTATATGTATATTAGCCATCAGAAACAGAAAGAGCGAATGAGCCGAAGTGCTGGTGAGAACAGTCAGGGTACCACATACAGCTAGCTCTACTGGGAACAGACGGCTGACGGCCTGAGGAACCTGTAGCCACATCAGCTCCAAAGTAGGGACCGGTTCAGTCATCAGTGCAGCCAATGTTCATGAAATCCCTACTAAGTGCCAAGGGATACTAAGTGCTAAGGTCCAAGGGATACAAAAGTCATCCAAACACACACACGCGCATGCACACGCACACACGCACACACACACACCCATGCACACTAGGTTCCTGCCCTCAGAAAGCTGATGATCTAGCGAGAGAAGAGACAATCAAATAAACGTACAAAAACAAATGCACACTGTGGTAAGTGTGTTGACGACATGACACAGGGCATTTTGAACAGTACAACAGACAGAACTGACTCATCGGTGGTGCTCCCCTGACAAAGTAATGGTGTCTGAAGGAGATATAGAAATAAAGGGATGTAGAAGTAAATGTGGCCTATCAGTAGTCAGTGCTGACCAGGCATTACAAATGATCTTGGTGTCGCTCCTGCCTGCTATGCCTGGGGTGTAGCTGGTTGATGTCAGAATGCCCAAATCCACACTTGCTCTGTGCAGCCCTCAACACCCTGAGCCCATTTCCTCACCTGTCAACCAACAATAACAATAGTCCCTGTCACAGAAAGGGCTTAACAACAAAGAGGTGTCAATGAACATCAGCCATGACTACAGAGTGGGCCATGGGTCAGGGGGGACCTTCACTCCTCACTCCCACCCCAGGGTACTGTCAATCACTTACAGACATTTTTCCTATTTCCTGTACTTATTTCTTGTACTTTTCCTATTCAATAAACAGGAGGTATGGAATCAGTAAAATTAGTTTCATTGTTTTCAGTAGACACTTTAGTGCCTTAAAAAAGTCTGTAAAGAGCATCTTCAAGAGAGGTCCTAGACCATATGGACACAACCAATATTTGCAGTTACTATTTTGGGGGTCTAAAGGGGGCAGACCAGGGCAGCTAATGGCAAGCCCCGTAGAAGGTGCAGAAATTTTCCAGCTGAATACATATTCCAGTTTGCTTCAAACAGTCTTAGATGTCTGTTATCCCATGACGTGTATGATCTCATTGTCATTTCTAGTAGATTCCCCCTTTCATTCTCAAGTGTCCTGGTTGGGCCCTAAGCAAGGGGCAGTTCCCACACCATTAGCTGTCCCTTCCATGGACAGTGGCAGCAGGGGCCTGCAGCAGCCAAGAAACTCAGCAGGAGCCCCTCTTTACAGCTGCTACTCTAGGTGGCTTGGCCCCGGGGCTTTCACAGGATAAAGACCTCAGCCCTGCATGTTCTTCAAATTATTCTCAGACACAAGCTGCTTTTTCCAAATCTCCCAGCCAAGGTAATGACAGAAATTTTACAAATGGCATGGAGTAGAATCAGACAGCTTTTAAACTCCAGCCCTTGCTCTTCGCAGTAAATTGCATTTCATCTTGCTGCGATTTTTCATCTTTTCTTTGGTCATTTTTTTTTGTTTGTGTGGGAGTGTGCACAGTGGGGCTGGGGACAGGGGAGGTGAGGTGTTTTTCCCTTCTGTTTACCTTCCCCCTCTTTCACCTTTAATCTTGGTTTTCTTTTTTTGAAATCTACATCTTCCTCCAAGGGCTGATCTTTGTCTTCTTGAATTTCTGCTGTTTACTTATGATTTCTTACTGAAAATATTCATGTCACATCAAGTTTCTTTTAGACATCAACAAGCCAGAGTTGGTTTTATAATGCAGGCCACGTGTCCCCTGAGTCCTGGACTAAAAGTCCCAAATACTCTTTGGAAACTGGTTTAAACCAGGTGGTCATATCTGAAAGACTTCTCCCCAGCTCTTTCTACCTCCGTGTGATTTATTTAAGAGCAAGATTGAGACAATAAAAAAAAGAGATTTAAAAAAAGAAGAAATGTTACTTGAAATTCCACCATCCATAATCCCACCATTAACCAAATGACATTTTTCCTTGGATTCTCGAGTGAGTTTTTATGTTAGCTTACTTTTAGAAAAAGTGCTACACAAGTTATTTTCTTAAACTGCTCTGAATCTTCCCTTTGTGCCTGTCATCATAAATAAACCAGACTTCTGAGAAGGAGCTTGAGTGCTAAATAACAAAGGGGCAATTTTCTGCCATTTAATTGGATCCTACTGCTCTGTACGAGAGCTAGATTTTTTACTTGTTTTGAAAATGAGGGTTACATTAAGATGGTGAATTTTTTTCACTCCTGGAGAGACTATGTACTTCTTCATGTTGAATTCCCAATAGTTCTCACCACATTTCATTATAATATATGCACTTGCTTTTCCATCAATAAGACTGTCTTGGTTGTTGATATAGACCATGACACTAGCAATGTGAGCCTCTTAACTAAATGTAAGAAATAATGAAACTATATCCAGGCAAATGATAAACAATTTAATGGTTGGCAACCCTCAAAAATATAATCTATTTAGTCCTTAGTAGCAAAGAAATATACATATTAAAATGACCTGTTATTAGTTAGCACACGGAGATACTAACCATTTTGGTATTTCACTCTAAGCATTTCCCTATACAATTTATTATGCATACACATAAAAATACACATGCCCATTTGGTATGGGAGCAAAATTCAAATTACTGATTTATATACTATCAATTCAAAATTGAATTATAGATAATGTTTCAATCACAACCACTTCTAACTGCTAACTTCACAGCTGGAGAAGCCTGAATAAGATGTTGATAATTTGCAGTCAAATCAAAATAATAAAAGTGTTCAAACACCTACAAAAAAAAAAACCCTATAGCTAACATCATACTTAATGGTGAGAAACTAGCTTTCCCACTAAGGTGAAGAAAAGGGCAAAGTTGTTCCCTGTCACCACTCCTTTTCAACATCATACTGGAAATCCCAGCTAATGAAATAAAATGAGAAAAAAAAAAAAGTATACTGATGGAGACAAGAAATAAAACTTGTCTTTGTTCACAGATGGCAGGATCATCTATGTAGAAAACCCAAAAGAATTAACAATAACAAAAACCCTCCTAAAATTAATAAGGAATTATAGCAGGGTTTCAGGATTCAAGATTAATATGCAAAAGTAAATTGCTTTTCTATATGCCTGCAATAAACAAGTGGAATTTGAAATTAAAAACACAATGCCATTTACATTAGCACCCCCAAAAATGAAGTACTTAGGTATAAATCTCACAAAATATGGATAAAAACTGTATGAGGAAATCTATAAAACCCTAATAAAAGAAATCAAAAAAGAACTAAATAAATTGAGAGATATTCCATGTTCATAGATAGGAAGACTCAATGTTGTCAAGATGTCAGTTCTTCAAAATTTGACCTATATATTCAATGCAATCTCAAGCAAAATCCCAGCAAGTTATTTGGTGGATATTGACAAATTGATTCTTAAGTTTATGTGGAGAGAGAAAAGACCAGAAGAGCCAACACAATACTGAAGAAGAACAAACTGACATTACTTGATTTCAAAACTTACTCTAAAGCTCTATAACAAGACAGTGTGGTAAAGGTGAAAGACTACAGAAATAGATCATCGGAACAGAATAGAAGGCCCAGAAATAGATCCATATAAACACAGTCAACTGATGTTTGACAAAGAAGCAGAGGCAATATAACGAAACAAGGATAATCTTTTCAACAAATGGTGCTGGAACAACTGAACCTCTACATGCAAAACAAAACAAACAAAAAACAACAACAACAAAATAAAACAAAGATACAGACCTTACACCCTCTGCAGAAATTAACTCAAATGGATCATAGTTCTAAATGTAAAATGAAAAACTATAAAACTCCTCGAAAATAACATAGAAGAAAATCTAAATGACCACTGGTATCATCATAACTTTTTAGATACAATGTCAAAGGCATAATAAAAGAATTATAAGCTCGACCTTATTAAAATTAAAAATTTCTGCTCTGCAAAAAAAACTGTCAAGACTGTGAAGAGAATGAGAAGACAAGCCACAGACTGATAAAATATATTTGCAAAAGACATATCTGTTAAAGAGTGTTATCCAAAATATACAAAGAATACTTAAAACTAAAAAATAAGAAAACAAACAATGAGATTAAAAAATGGGCCAAAGATCTGAATGGATATCTCATCAAAGAAGATATACAGACAGCAAGTAAGCATATGAAAACATGTTCATGGGGCCAGGCAAAGTGGCTCATTGTTGTAATCCCAGCACTTTGGGAGGCCAAGGCAGGAGGATCACTTAAGGACAGGAGTCATGGTAGAAGGACTACCTGAGCCCAGAAAGCTGAAGGCTGCAGTGAACTATGCTTATGCCACTGGCACTCCAGCCTGGGTGACAGAGACCTTGCCTCTAAAAAAAAAGAAAAAGAAAAAGAACAAAAGATGCTCAACATCATCTGTCATCAGGGAATTGCAAATTAAAACATTAAGATACTGCTGGGCGCGGTGGCTCACTCCTGTAATCCCAGCACTTTGGGAGGCCGAGGCAGGCAGATCATGAGGTCAGGAAATCGAGACCATCCTGGCTAACACGTTGAAACCCCTCTCTACTGAAAATACAAAAAATTAGCTGGGCGTGCTGGCAGGCACCTGTAGTCCCAGCTACTCGGGAGGCTGAGGCAGGAGAATGGCGTGAACCCGGGAGGCGGAGGTTGCAGTGAGCCAAGATCGCGCCACTGCACTCCAGCCTGGGTGACAGAGCAAGACTCTGTCTCAAACAAAAACAAAAACAAAACATTGAGATACCACTACACACCTATTCGAATGGCTGAAATCCAAAACACTGACGCCATCAAAGGCCAGTAAGGATGTGGAACCACAGGAAGTCTCATTCATTGATAATGGGAATGCAAAATGATACAGCCACTTTGGAAGACAGTCTGGTGGTTTATGATAAAACTAAACATACTATTGCTATACAACCCAGCATTTGCACTCCTTGGTATCTACCCAAATGAAGTGAATTATTATATCCACATAAAACTTGCACACAGATGTGTATAACAGCTTTATTCATAATTGCTAAAACTTGGAAGCAACCAAGATGTCTTTCAGGATGTAAGTGGATAAATAAACTGTGGTACAGACAGACAATTCATTATTATTTAGGGCTAAAAAGAAATGAGCCATCAAGCCATGAAAAGACATGAAGGAAACATAAATGTACACTGGTAAATGAAAGAAGCCAGTATGAAAACCTGCGACATTCTGAAAAAGAGAAACTATGGAAAAAGCAAAAGGATAAGTGGTTGCCAAGGGTTGTGAGGAGGGATGAATAGGCAGAGAACCAAGATTTTTAGGGCAGTGCAACTATGCTGTACAATATACTACTATAATTGTGGATACATGTCATTATACATTTGTCCAAACCCATAGAATATACAGCACCAAGAGTGAACCCTAATGTAAGCTATGGGCATCAGGTGATAATGATGTGTCAATGTAGGTTTATCAACTGTAACAAATGCACCACTCTAGATCAGTATATTAACAGCAGAGGAGGCTGTGTTTGTGGGAGGGTAAGGAGTTTATGGGCAGTCTCTCTACCTTTTGCTCAGTTTTGCTGTAAATCTAAAACCGCTCTGAAATATACATATACATGTATATATATACATGTATATATATGTACACGTGTGTGTATATATGTGTGTACATACGTATATACATATATATATATGTATATATGAGAACCCTTGACTCTCCCATGCCCAGAAAAGTCTCTGTTCATGGTGTCAGGGTTATAAGGAAGGCTCCTGACACTTTGACAGAAGCCAAAGAACTACCACAGATATCTTGAGATTGTGCTGGAAGGAGGACCTAGTCCATGCCACCACAGTTTGGAAATCAGCAGCTCCCAATCCAGTAGCAGAAAGTAGAACCTCCAACCCCCCATGCACTCCAACATGGACAGGTATCCACATCTTGCACACCCCTCATCAACCGCTACACCAGGGAGTTCTGGTTAGAGAAATTACGGTTCAATGAAGTGCAGCTGCAAAGCCTAGTCACTTAAAGAATAATTCACAGCCTTGGCTGCACACTGTAATCACCTGGGGGCTTTGAAAAGCAGCAAGTCTGAGTCCTCACCCCAGAGATCCTAATTTACTTGGTCTTGGGTGTAGGGTGGCCATCAGGATTTTTGGAATCAGGTGATTCTAATTTTCAATAATACTAAGAACCACAGATTTGGAAGCTGATTTAAAGACACTCATCCATCGACCATGCCACAGAGCACGGACTGCTTATTTTAGCGTTTTGATCCATTATCATGCTCCTTAGAAATTCTGGCAACAAATATTCATTTTCACATTAATGGAAATAAATTGCTCTTAAAATGAAGACCAGTGTAAGTAGTTTTTGGCTGGAACATAATGTTTCCTGTTCAGAATGCTGACAGGGCAGCAGCGGGCATACACTTGGCAGTTATTAAAGTTTTTTTTTTTAGCAACTTAATTGGAGCTTCTGCATCTATTATGTATCTTGTTTAGAAAAGTTCCTTTAAATTGAACAGATGAAGATGACCATTTTTCCCTTTCCTGTATCAGAGTATTAAAAATGGGATAAATATCATAATCATGTATTTCACCAACACACAAATTGTTGGGAAGAAAATTTTCCCTCCATTTTCAACTCTCAACACATGAATACACTTTTTGAAAATACAAGAACACTGATGTGACCTAGAAAAGAGGTTTTGCCAGGGCACTCAAAGAGTTAAAGGAAAGGCCAGCCAGCTCCCTGCCTCTGGCTGCTGTGGGAGGGAGGAGGATGCTGGGAACTCTCCCCACTGAATGGCTCTTTCTCCCCTTCTTTGAGCTGGGAGTAGAGGAATGCAGTGACTCCCAGCACACCTACCATCCTGCCCATGAACATCACAAAACCCTGTTCACAGGGTGGACTCTAAAAATAAAATTCCTTGTGCCGCTGCCTGTGCCTCAGTTTTTCTGCAGGCATTCTGCATGTTTCCGCTGCTTGTTTGTTCAAAGCTTTCCAGCTACACCCACAGAAAAAGGGCCCATGGACATGAAAAAGAGCTCACATCTGCATCTGCTACTTAACAATATTTTCAATAAAGGCATAGATTATGTCTTTTTTGGTAGCAAGAAATTTAATCTAGATAATTGCAAGGAGAGTCAGCATAGCCCAGAGATTTCTTAGTCACGTTCCAAAGTCTCATCCTAATGTTAGCTTAATGTCTAACATCGCTTCTCCCTTAAACCCAGATTGATTCTGTAACATCTGCTTATGGGATGTCAGTTGGTAAGGAGCACGCATAGCCTGGAAACAGGGTCAAGAGAAGAAGCAGGAAGACTAGTTAGGAGGCAGCTGCATGGGACCAGGTGCGAAATGCTGATGATGTTTGAACTAGGATGGTGGCAGTTTTGGAAGAGTGTCAGATACTTCAAATGATTAAATATCTTAACTCTTGACTTCCCCAATAGAACAAATACCAACTATGGTAAATATAGCAGGTTTATGGCTTAATGTTCAAGTTAATAAGTATTCTCTAGGTTTACGGAATGAAAAAACTAGACATAAAGGAAGCAAATGAAATAAATTTCATAAAATTTTGACGGGGGCAGGAAAATACAAATACGTTCGTGTCTGTAGGTCTGTGAAAAATGATACAGGTGGAAGATAATCTTACCTGTAATAACAAGATATCTGACCCAGGAATTTCTATGTACTGTTCTATGGAGGTATTTGGGTCTCTTTAAATGAAAATGACTAGCAAGGTACTGAGCATCACAGAAAGAATACCAGATAGACAATTGAAAGTGGTATGCATTTTAATAACTATCCTAGAAGAAAGCTATGGCCCCACCACACAGAGAAAACAATGCAGGGTTCTAATACCCACGAGAGAGGGAGACAAAATCTATGTATAATCATGGTTTAACAGGGGAAAAAAACCAATTTGAGTATGCACAACAATATTCTTTCCTTTTTGCAATAAAAAAGCAATGAGGATTAGTGAGAAAGATTAGGGGAAATCCCCCAGTCCTCTTTCTGACCCCTACTCTTCAGTACCTCTGGTGGCCTTGGTTTGAATACCGTCAGTGCTCTAAGAATGGTCAGTTTGCTACATACAGTTGGAAGAATTACACTTCTTGTTAGAATATTCAAATTCTTTAAAAATATATTTTTATGCAAATGCAGAATCTGTCTCTCTCTAACTTCTACTGATTCACTGCTTCAATTTTCTTTTGTTTTTTTTAGAGACAGGGTCTTGTTCTCTCGATCATAACTCACTGCAGCCTCAAACTCCTGGACTCAAGGGATCCTCCCACCTCAGCCTCCCCAGTAGCTGGGATTATAAGCATGCGCCACCATGTCTAGCTAATTTTTAAATCTTCGTAGAGGCAGGGTCTTGCTACATTGCCCAGGCTGGTTTTGAACTCTTGGTCTTATTTGCCTCCCAAAGTGCTGGAATTACAGGCATGAGCTGCCATGTCTGGCCCATTGCTTCTATTTTCTGCTTTCCTAAAGCTTCACTGAAAATCCCAAATTCCTTCTCTTCCAGAAACCTTCAGACACTTAAGAACAGCAATCTTGGCATTCATGACATTTTCTTCTCCAGGTTACAACATCTCTGGTCCCTTCATAGGGCAGCAGGGCTTCTAGTCCTGTTAATATGGATGCTGTCTAGATACACTCTGGCCAAAGAATGTACAGGGAGCCAATGCCCATTAAAAGAATTTTCTGGGGCGAAACAAAGTATAACTCTAAAAGGAACCAACAGAACCGAAAACCCACCACAATAGTATATGCTGGAAATGTGCAGCAAAGGCTGAGAAACCTTGTGCATGTTTAGCTATTAACAGGTCATGAGTGTCTTTTGCAAGATTGGCAGATTAAAAACAACGGATTGAAGAATAAGTGGGAGGTTATGAGGCAAAAATTGTGAGTTCAGACTAGTGTTCTCAAATTTAATGTGTACATGAATCACCAGGATATTGTGTCAAAAAAACAGATTCTGATTGAGCTGTGTGATACTGGGTGATGATTACCTTTCTCATAAGCACCCAGTTGATGCCCATGCTGCTGTATAGGGACCACATTTTGAGTAGCAAAGGTGTAGACTATTGTCAGGTGATCTCCAAGCAGTGGCCATATTGTAAATCCATAAACAGGGTAAAAAGGAATGCTTTCAGCATACAATGAAGCCAACTTTAGCCAACAGAGCAAATATTGCTATATTTAAAAACCCAGGTCTATCAGATATATGGTGGTTCTTTGGAGGCCATTATTTATTACCATGAGCTAAGAGATGGATTTCAAAATGATCTCTAAAAAAAAACCAAAATTTCCATTTTCTGCCCCAAAGTGAGAAATCCTAAATAAAGCAGTATTCCTCGAGTCATTTGTAGAGCTGTGAATGTGTCCATGTAGGCATAGAGTGTATAATATTATCCATTTCACATCCTTATTCAGTTGACTTAATCCCACCTTTCTGAATCAGGTGTGGATATCTTGGTTGACAAGCCTCTCAAATGTATTCAGATAAAGAAGGCACTTGGAAAAATGTCAATATTTATCACTATACAGCCACATTTGAACCTTGTAATGATTCATATTAATTTATACCTAGTGTTCCATTATTGGAACACCAAGCATGTAGGAGTTATTTATATCCTACTGCTCAAGGTCATCGCCAAGGTTTGATTGCAAAAATTCAAAAAATTGCAGCCTCAGTAACAAATGGGTTAAAATCTCCCAAAATGTCTATATGTGTATGCTCACACAAATATGTATTTGTTCAGAAAAAAAAATGAAGAAAATTGTTCTAAAAATATGGGGGACTGTTCTTCACAAAACATATGCAAAGAAAAGACACAGGGCAAATAAAACCTGAGAAAATACATAAAAGACTATAAGGTTAGGTTTTTGAATAATAAAGATACAATTAAATTACAAAATTTAACACCTGGCATGGTACAATAAGATACCTTAGAAATAAAGAATTAAAACTTGAAGGCAAATTTTTAGAAGTTAAAAGTTGAAGTACCTGTTTTGTAGAAATTGTGGTCAAAGGTAAGAGAATAACTTCTAAGAAATGAGTGTAAAATATTTTAAAACAGCTTTAACTAGGTAGCTTTAACTAGATTAACACTGACTACGGCTTTTGGATACCTGCATATGCAATTTATTTTGTATAATTAAGGAGAAGAAAATCAGCCAGTGGCTGTTGTTTTACTCAGCATCTTTCAGATACAGTTATAGATAAATTCCCGATTTTAGTTAAGAAAAAAAACTGGAACAAGAAAGAAAATTATATAATATGCTCAAAAGTTATAGTCAAATTGCCTTAATTATTAGGGCTGGCTGGGCACAGTGGCTCATGCCTATAATCCCAGTACTTTGAGAGGCCAAAGCTGTTTGTAACCTGGCGAAGAAAGTGTCAGGGGTGCTGGCAGATCACTTGAGGTCAGGAGTTCGAGACCAGCCTGGCCAACATGGTGAAACCCCATCTCTACTAAAAATACACAAATTAGCCGAGCATGGTGGCACGCGCCTGTAATCCCAGCTACTCAGGAGGCTGAGGTAGAAGAATCGCTTGAACCTGAGAGGCAGAGGTTGCAGTGAGCCAAGATCATGCTACAGCACTCCAGCCTGGGCAACAGAGCGAAACTCTGTATCAAAAAAAAAAAAAAAAGAAAAAAAAAGGAATTATGAGGGCTCCATTAGGGTGCATTAAGGTCGCCAGTGAAAATACAATGCCTCCATGATACTCTGTTGGCCGGTTTTGCTGTCTACTATGACTCCAATATCTCAGGACCACTGTCACACCCATGGCGAGATAACCTCCTTCAAAACGAAATGCTCATCAGCACCTAGGGAATGTTCATTCATCTCCCAAAAGGGAGGGCTCAAACATTGCCTCCTACAAGATTTCCTGCCACCCACAGCACCACGTCTAGTTTGCAATTACCATGAACTTAAAATCTGTCATTTTTTTAACAGTCTTGTCCAACAGAATGTGAACTTTCAGGCAGGCGGCAAGTCTAATTCATCTGATGTCTATAAGCCCACATGGATGTTGACTGTAAGACTGAGGGCCAGGATGAATAAGGCTGGATGTCAGCAGCCAGGGATGAAGGAAGCACATGGAGGAACCTGGGGCAGGCTGTGCTTTGCCACACTCATCCACCCAGTATTTAATGCTCACGGTGAGCAGCTATATCGGTAAACCACCTACTGATGCTGCTTTCAAATTCCTCCTCCTCCAACATATAAACCCGCAAACAACCAGTCATTATCCAAATGCCCTTGCCAAAGGTACTCATCAAAGCAGAAATTAGAGACAAGGTGTGGTCACCCTCTCTCCACACCCCATTGGCCTTCTGTCCTTCCAGTTTTGTTATTTTTTTAAGATGGGGTCTCGTTCTGTCACCCAGGCTGGAGTGCAGTGGCATGATCTCGGCTCATTGTAACCTCTGCCTCCTAGGTTCGAGCGATTCTCCTGCTTCAGCCTCTTGAATAGCTGGGATTACAGGTGTGCACGAGCACGCCTGGCTAATTTTTGTATTTTTAGTAGAGACAGGGTTTCGCCATCTTGGCCAGGCTGGTCTCAAACTCCTGGCCTCAAGTGATCTGCCCGCCTCGGCCTCCCAAAGTGCTGGGATTACAGGTGTGAGCCACCGCACCCTGCCTTGTCCTTCCAGTTTTTCAGTAGTTAATACAGATTAGTTCAAAAACATTTCCTGTAGATCTCTAAAAGACCGTAAATACCTCTTCTCATGCCAGTGAGGTGTTTTTCAGGATTGCTGAGAACCAACAGTTCTCTTCAACAATGAAGCGGTGAATTGTTCATGTCGCACTTGAGTATTTTTGTTGTTAAAAATAATTTGTCAAATTACCGTTTCGACAAGATCATGTGGCATCTTAGATAGATTTAGAATGTGTTGCTTTTTGAAAGTATTTCTGAATCTAGATGAAAAAGTTCAGCCTTTTCCCCTAATTTATCTTTCGTTTCAAATGGAGGTCTTAAACTTGTGAAAATCCTGTCATTCTCACAGATCTCATCTTCTTCCTCCTTCTAAAGAAAGTCATCCTGAGTCCTAGTCCTGCAATGTGTTTACACAATTGTCTCCTGCTCCTAAGGATCAACTACAAAATGCAAAATTTTCCACGAATATTCCTACTTAGTATTTCGGGATGTTAAAAGCTCTGAGTTTCTTCAGAAATTTTTTCTGAAATAACTTTTCAACTCAGCTCATCAGAATGACTAACCAGAGAATACGTTCCTCTCTTTTGGGACCCTTCTGAGGTCAAATTTTCTCATGACTTATAACCCCAGTGAGTTGTTTTTTCCCCACTTTTTGACCACTTCATCCCAGAGTAGCATTCTTTTGCTCTAATGCAGATTTCTCTGCACAAATCTGCTGATAATCTCTGCTTCTCTGTGGGCTCTGGCTGCTTTTTTGGCTTATGATTTTACCACCTTCATTTTTTCATTAGGTCATCAGAAGGCCCATTATCCTGAATCTTCCCACACACATTAAGTGTTTATTTGGGGATTACGGCAATATCTTTCTGATGTTTAAATCACAGATTAGTAAAAAGAACAAAATTCCAGATGGCACTGCTGTAGCCCATGGGAATTTGTGAGAGTTAGAATTTACTAGCATTAACGAAACACTCAAGAAAGCACTGATAGACTGTTAAACATAGTTATGAGAACTTTGGTCAAATCTAGTAATGATCTTTAGAAAAGAACATACTGATAAAGGCCTGCTTATTTCTTCCTTCTACCCTATGCATACATAAACACCAAAATGCCTCTGAATGCAGAAATCTGCTGGCAGTTGCAGCTTGCAGGTGCTGAATTAAACGCTCCCTTCCCATCCCACTCAACAATCAGGCAGTAATGTTTTATGAAGTTTAAAGATGTGACCTCAGCCTAGAAAAACTGTGAAGACTGCTTAAGAGGAAGAAAGCATATTGGTATGCTTCTCTTTTTCTGGCCCAGAGTATGATTTGCCAATGCAGGCTGCTAAAGGGATGTGGTTATACAGAAAGTAGATTTAGGCTTGCATTCTTGTAATCGAAGCCACCAAACATGTAAAATATCGAAAACACATGAACTTAAAAGAACGAAGCCAAGCCACTCCTACTTTCGGAAGGTTGCCACCCTTGAGACATAGGTGAACTTTCAGTTTGATTTATGGCTTGACAGAATCCCAGTGACCAGAGTAATCAGTTGGGTATTAGTTAAATTTTTAGAAACATCTCTGGTATTATTTTTTAAGTCATCTTAATTTACTTTTCATTCTAGAGCCTTTTTCTCAGTGTGCTTCAGAGTTCAAAAAAAAATTTTTACATTCGTTCTCTGCCTCCCTTCATTCCTACTTCCATCCCTCCTTCCCCCATTCCCTCTCTCCTTCATTCATTCATGCACTCCACAATGAGTTAGCATCTACCCTGTCCCAGGCAAGGTTCTAGGCCCTGGCACTACAGAGATGATCAAGTCATAGTACCTGTTCTTAAGGACTTACAGCTAGTGGGGGAGGAGACTTTTAAGCACACCACCTACCATTCAAATCAATAAGGGCTGTATTAGAAACAGGGATAGCACCGAGGAAGCAACACAGTCAGAGAGCCCAGCTCTTCCTGAGGAGGAAGGTTGGGAGGTGGGTGGGCAGGTGGGTCATATCTGCCATTTCAGCTGGGTTTTTTGTTTGTTTGTTTGTTTGTTTGTTTGTTTTTGAGATGGAGTCTCGTTCTGTCTTCCAGGCTGGAGTGCAATGGTGTGATCTTGGCTCACTGCAACCTCCACCTCCTGGGTTCAGGCGATTCTCCTACTTCAGCCTCCCAAGTAGCTGGGATTACAGGCGCGTGCCACCACACCCAGCTAATTTTTGTATTTTTAGTAGAGATGGGGTTTTGCCATGTTGGCCAGGCTGGTCTCGAACCCATGACCTCAGGTGATCCGCCCTCCTCGGCCTCCCAAAGTGCTGGGATTATGGGCGTGAGCCACTGGGCCCAGCCTTTAGCTGGGTTCTGAGTGTGACTTCACTCCAGGAAAAAGATGAAGGGCACTCCAGACAAAGGCAGTTATGCAAAAGCACAGAGCTGTGAAAGGGCAGAAGTTCAGCGTGGCTGGGACAATGGCTGGAGGGGAAAGAGAAAGGGGTCAGGCTGCAAGTGCAAAGGTCAGCTTTTAGAAGGCAGACTCTGCTCCCTCTGCCTGGTACATGCTCCTCCCAGATCTCTGCATGGCTCCTTCACACCACTCAGGCCTGGTTACCAACACCACCACCCCATAGTTCTTGCCCACATGCCCCACCCCCAAATTTATAATCCCTAGCTCTAGCCTGCTTCTGTGCCCTCCAACACTTTATCTTTCCTTCCTGGTACTTATCCCAACAGGAACCCACTATTTCTCTGCCTGTTTATTGAGTGACATTTTTCTAACACACACTTTAGGACCCACAGACGCATAAAAAAAGAATGTCTACACTTTAAGTACTTTTGTTTTTAACATGAGAAGACTGTATTTAAATACATCTGAGTTGTCAGTCCATTAAAACAATAATAGGCCTATACTGCGTTTTTTCAAGTGAACACAGGATTTCCCTATTTTCTTTTACCACAAAAGTATATGAACCTAGCATTAGGCAGCAACAGTGTGGGTCCCCATGGTGTTGATGAAAACACCTTTTTTGGTACAGCATGCAGAATGGTAAGGATGGGGCATGAATCTCTCTTGGCCTTGCCAAGTTATAAATTATAGAAAGGGAAATTCTGTGGCAGCAGGGGAATATCACCACAGATAGTATTTCTTTTTTTCCGGAATCTAAAAGGACCAGAAAGCATTTTGATAATCTTGTTAAAATACTTTAAAAAGGCATGGTATTAAATTGATGGACTCTAAATTATCTGAAAATTAATTATTCTTGGGTCAGGTGAAAAAGTATCCACTGAATGCTTATTCACTCTCCACGAATATTCCATCATGTCTCATTCAGGCATTTGTACTAGGTCTGAGTGAAATACAAAGATGAATCAGACCTCAGGTATCTTATCTCATAAATAATGCTAAGGCCTGTCTGAAAGCCCCAAATGCCACAAGACAGGCAAAGAGGATGCACTTGAGGGTAGATGGTGCTTCAGCACAAGGAGAACAGCAGCATCAGACAGGGCTTTGAGGTAAAGGGAGAACGCAGCCCTGCTGAAGTGATGAGCGCATTTCAGGCAGATGCGGGAAACTGAAAGGTGCTAGTGAGAAGCAGCAAGTTCAGTCTGGTGGAAGTGAAGGAGTACTAGAAAATCCGAGGCTGGGTGCAGTGGCTCACGCCTGTAATCCAGCACTTTGGGAGGCTGACACAGAGAATCGCTTGAGTCCATGAGTTCAACACCAGTCTGGACAGCATGATGAAACCCCATCTCTACTAAAAATACAAAAATTACCTGGGCCTGGTGGCAGGCGCCTGTAATCCCAGCTACTCAGGAGGCTAAGGCAGGAGAATCACTTGAACCTGGGAGGCAGAGGTTGCAGTGAGCCGAGATCATGCCACTGCTCCCCAGCCTGGGCGACAGAGCAAGACTCGATCTCAAAAAAAAAAAAAAAAAGAAAAGAAAATCCCAGGCTGGGTGCAGTGGCTCACGCCTGTAATCCAGCACTTTGGGAAGCTGACATGGGGGAACTGCTTGAGCCCAGGAATTTGACATCAGCCTGAGCAACATGGTGAAACCCTGTTTCTACTAAAAATACAAGAAAGTTGCCAGATGTGGTGGCACATGTCTATAGTCCTAGCTACTCTGAAGGCTGAGGTGGGTGGAACACTTGAGCTGGGGAGGTCGAGGCCTGCAGCAAGTGATGATGGCATGCACCACTGCACTCCAGCCTGGGCAACAGAGAGAGACCGCTCTCAAAAAAAAAAAAAAGAAAAAGGAAAGAAAATCCTGTTTGAAGGTAGATCGTAGGGCTCCCCCACCCTGTGCTTAATCTGCAGAAAAGGGAGATTGAGCAAAGGTTTTGCATGGGCACAGTAAGATGTCCAGAAGAATGCTTCGGGAAGAACAGGACACCCACGTGCTGGACTAGAGAGGATTAAATCTGCAGAGGATGCCTCAAGGGAGGTCCTCGGCAGCCTAGGGAAGAATGATGGCAGTGCAGATGGAACAGAGGAAACAGGGCTGAGGCACGTTCCTGGGGTCCATTGACAAGACCTTGATGCTTCGGATGTTGGGGAAACCATTATTCTATTCACGCAGTTGCCCATTCCAGAAATATGAGGCTGTCGTCTCCTCCTCAATCCACTGAATCATGAAGTCCCATCAATTCTACTTCCTGTTGAGTCCATTTACTCCTCTCTATCTATATGGCCCATCTGGTCTCCTAACGCATGCAACTCCACTCCATTCGCAACACAAAATTCATGTTGATCCTGTAAAAAATGCTAAGCTGATGATGGCATTCTCTTACATGAAAAAAACCTGTAATGGCTTAGAAAGAGGCTGAAAACCCTTCACTTTAGTCTCTAATGCCCTGCTTAACTGTGTTCCTGCCTCCCTCTCCAGCCGCATCCAGCTCCTCTCTGCCCCCTGGCTTCCTCCTAGATCCTCATGCACAACTCAGCTCTTCCCTGTTTCCGCCACCCCAAGAAATGCCCCTCACTCTTCACCTAGGCCCTCAGACACAGGGTCTCCTCTCCCAGACCTCTAAACCTCCCTTTGAGCACATAATTTGTAATTCAATAGCTGGAAAGCAGCCATGGTGCAGTGGCTCATGCCTGTAGTCCCAGCACTTTGGGAGGCCCAGGCAGGAGGATCGCCTGAGCCCAGGAGTTCAAGATCAGCCTAGGCAACATAGTGAGACTCTGACTCTTCAAAAAATATAATAAAATAAAATAATTAGCCGGGCATGGTGGCATATGCCTGTGGTCACAGCTAAGAGCCTGGGAGGTCAAGGATGCAGTGAGCCATGATCTTGCCACCACACTCCAGCCTGGGTGACAGAGCGAGACTCTGTCTCCAAAAAAAAAAAAAAAAAAGTTAAAGTTGAAAAGCTACTTTTTAATGACAATTTCCCTAGACAAGTGCCCTCTGCTCCAGGCTTACCGTAACCATACAGGTTAGAATAGTATCTTGTATACAGAAGGCACTCAGATGAACAGATGAATAAGAAGCAAGCAGTCAAAGATGACACTGAGGTTTCTAGTCAGGGTGACTACAGAGAAAACACTATCACTGGTAAGCAAAGGGGTGTAAGTTAAAAGGAAAAAATTATGACATTAAAGTTGGAAGTTGAAAAATATGTTCAGCAGATTGGTGGAAAAGTAGAAATGGAGCTAAGGAGAGAAGAATGGGCTAGAAATATGTATTTGAAAGTCACTGTCACACTTTGGGAGGCCAAAATGGGCAGATCGCTTGAGCCCAGGAGTTCAAGACGAGCCTAGGCAACATGGCAAAACCCCGCCTCTACAAAACAAAAAAAACAAAAAAAAAACACTACAAAAATAAGCCGGGCATGGTGGCGCATGCCTGTAGTCCTAGCTACTCGGAAGACTGAGGTGGGAGGATCACTTGAGCCCGGGAGGCAGACGTTGCAGTGAGCTGAGATGGTACCTCTGCACTCCAGCCTGCACGACAGAGCCAGACCTGTCTCAAAAAAACAAAATGTAGGTCATTTTCATTAAGCTGGGCATGGATGCTATACGGCTAAGTCAGAGTGCAATGAAATGATCTCTTTGAATATGTCTTTCCAACTAGACTAGAAGCTCCTTAAGGGTATTGCCTTTTTGTTGTTGTTGAGACAGTCTCTCTCACTGTCGCCCAGGCTAGAGTGCAGTGGCGCGATCTCGGCTCACTGCAACCTCCGCCTCCCGGAAGGGTATTGCCTGTGTTGTACTCATCTCTTGATCATAAGTCTCCTAAATAATGAGAGAACAATTCTTCAAGAGAAAAGGAGTGGTCAGCCCCTTTACCCTCCTGTCAAGGAAAATTAAGCCTGAAGGTCATACTATTGGATGCTTAAAGGCCCTGCTGATTCATCAGAAGACAGTTTCCACAAACTGATGGGAGAAAGACACTTGCAAGACTTAGGTGAGTAACATGAGTCACTTTTTCTAGATTATCAGAGCATTGTCAGCACTGAGGGGCTGATGGCCCGGTGCATGTGGATAAGGTCTCCTTTTCCTCTTCTATCTCATTAGGAAGACTGACCCCAAGACTCCAAGAGACACTTTCTCAAGTGTGCATAGGCTTTCTCTTCAGAACCACACGAGGCCCAGAAGCAAAGCTCATTTTGGCTTTCCAGCATCTCTATGGTTTTCCAGCAAATCAGGGTGAACACCCGAGAAAACTCAGGTTTCAGTGCTGCAGTAGAAACTGCTAGGAAGACTTTGGCCTGCTTTGGTTCTAGACCATTCAAGTCACCTAGCCCAGGGAAGGTGTCGTAGGGTCCCAGCCTGGCTCACCAGAGTTTTACGCTGGGAAGTGGAGCAAGAGCCCCGTGTAATAATCAAGAGATGCTTTGCTTTGGTTTATTTTCTGACTACATACTTACCTCTAGGACTTTTCAAGAAAATAAGTTCCAGGGAAAGATTGTGATATTCCTTAGCAACCCAGCCAAATACAACTATAACAGCATCTCAGTTTCAACACAGTTTACAGGAAGTAAGAGAGTCAGGACTGGGGCTTTGGAGAAATAAGCTCAAGGGAGATGTTTCTGTGTTGGGAAGCAAGAATTTATGAGCTGTCTGTCTAGACAGACAGCATCACAGATTTGTAAATAATGTTCATAATAATTAGCAAGATTCCTTTCTATTACTGTGTTTACCAATTAGAAATATGAGAAGATCAATAGGCATATTAATCAGAGAACTCATTTTATAGATTTATTTATTTATTTTATTTTACTTATTTATTTTTTTGAGATAGAGTTTCACTCTTGCTGCCCAGGCTGGAGTGCAATGGCGCAATGTTGGCTCACTGCAACCTCCACCTCCCGGTTCAAGCGATTCTCCTGCCTCAGCCTCACAAGTAGCTGGGATTACAGGCATGCACCACCACACCCAGCTATTTTTTGTTTTTAGTAGAGATGGGGCTTCACCTTGTTGGTCAGGCTGGTCTGGAACTCCTGATCTCAGATGATCCACCTGCCTCGGCCTCCCAAAATGCGGGATTCCAGGCGTAAGCCACCGTGCCCAGCCTCATTTTATAGATCTTAGAGACTTCTTTTCATACCTGAAATATCTGAATATATTTTAGGGAACACAAAAATAAAACCATTTAAAGTGGCAAAATGGTAATAGGAGAGTTATATAAAAGTATTATAACTAAATAGCCTTTCTGTAAATAATTAAAGCTTATTTTAATACCAGCACCCAATGCACGACTTTTGCTAAAATATTGAGAGTACATTAGGCACTTTGGTAATTTAGGAACAAATGCTATTTTGATTTTACTTTCTCTTAGATACGCTGCAGATCAATGTCATCACGTCATACTAAAATTTAAGGTTCAACAATCTTCATGCCTTTTAAAAGTAATCTTTGCCCCTGCAAATTTGTTCTTATATAATATTTTAGAGCACTACAAAAAATCATTACATAACAAAGCCTTGTAGTTTTTCATTTGTATTATTTTGACTAATTTATATCCTTTATGATGTTCCCATGATAGAATTTTTAGTCTCATAACTTTACATATGATGAAAACTGAATGAAAATGAAAACAGTCTCTGAATTTACACTGCATTTATACCTCTCAGAGACATTCTTCCAGGACTTCAAATTCATAAATATATCTTTTGTTTCCCATTTTTTTTAAAAAGCCATTGGCCTTGCCCACCGCCTCAACCACTTTCAAGTGGCATGCCAAACCATTTTTGCAGTGTGGACAGTCAATCCAGATCTAGATTCTTAGACTTCGGAAGCAAATCATCTTTACCCCTCCTTTACCTATGGATTAGAAAAATGAATAAAATAGAGACTAGCAGGACGCAAATGACAAATTCATAAGTGAACGCTCTGTTTATACTGTAATAATTTACAAGGAATCAATTATTAGGTTTCAGTGTATTCTGCCTTGATTAAAACTGTTAGTCTATCCAAGAAAATTAAAACGTATTTTGAGTTTTTGCACATCTTACGTTCACGGTAGGAATCCTGTTTCTGCCTATGTTTCTATGTGCCAAACCTGTATTAAATATAGACTTTTTGCCAGGCATGGCGGCTCACACCTGTAATCCCAGCCCTTTGGGAGGCCGAGGCAGGCAGATCACTTGAGGCCAGAAGTTTGAGACCAGCCTGGCCAACATGGTGAAGCTCTGTTTCTATCAAAAATACAAAAAATTAGCCAGGTGTGGTGGCAGGCACCTGTAATCCCTACTCAGGAGGCTGAGGCACAAGAATCACTTGAACCTGGGAGGTGAAGGTTGCAGTGAGCCAAGATTGTGCCACTGTACTCCAGTCTGGGCAACACAGTGAGACTGTCTAAAAAAAAATAAACTAAAAGAATAGACTTTTGAAAGTAAAATGTTACTCTATATAGCCTTACTTATTCATTCAAAAAATATTTATTGACTAAGTATTATGTGCCTGAACATAGGCTGAACAATACAGGCAAAGACGAACAAGAAGTTGATTCATGAATGTACCATGTTCCAATAAAGATAAAAAAGCAAAAGTCAGTAACAAAAACCCACATTGTAACCTAAGAATAATATGATCCTGAGAAAATCTTCAAAGAAGAAAGCTTCCTAAAATAACCTTTATACTAAAACTATATATATATATAAAAGTTAAAAGTTTGAGACAGAGTATCACTCTGTCACCCAGGCTGGAGTGTAGTGGCACAATGACAGCTCACTGCAACCTCTACCTCCGGGGCTCAAGCGATCCTCCCACCTCAGCCTCCTGAATAGCTGGGACTACAGGCCCACACCACCACATCCAGCTAATTTTTTCTATTTTTTGTAGAGACAAGGTTTTTGCCATACTGCCCAGGCTGGTCTCAAACTCCTGGGCTCAAGCGATCTGCCCACCTCAGGATTATAGGTGTGAGCCACTGCACTCAGCCCTCTATTTTTTTTTTTTTTTTTTTTTTTTTGAGCAAGATGGCTGTTTATTTAACCTGGGTGCAGGTGGGCTGAGTCCGAAAAAGGAGTCAGCAAGGGTGGTGGGATTATCATTAGTTCTTACAGGTTTTGGGATAGGCAGTGGAGTTAAGAGCGATGTTGTGGGGGCAGTGGGTAGATCTCACAAAGTACATTCGCAAGGGACCCAGCCCTCTATTTTCAAAGAATAGGTTCTATCTACTATTATCATGGTAAATATCCATATTAGTTTAAGAGAGAAATGAAAATAATTTTTGAATCCTGTTCTTACAGACACCAAAGAAAGCAGGACAGAATGCACATTGCACTATTCAATTTGTTGATTTGTCCTCTGTCACCTTGTGGAAAGTGATAGAGTATTTTTTAATGTCTTCAATTAGGATAGTCCAATTGCAATAAGGTGGCATAAACATGCTATCTCATGCTTAAATAGTAAAGACTAGTCAGCAGTCAGTTATATATATAAGTGTCACCAGCCTACAATTTTTTTCCTTATAGAAACAGCAAACATAAAGTCATTTAGTACTAGTAAATCCTATCATAAATCTCAAGGCACATGCCATCTTATATATTAATTAGCTCTCTCTTTGGGCCATAACTAGAAGAAAAGGCAAAAGATTTTCTGAATAAAGAAAGCTCTTAGATGAAGTATTATTTATGAAAATGATCAAATCCTTAATTTGCATACGTTCACTGAATGTAATTAATGGTATTCTTTGTTAATTTATTGATTCAATAAATACTACTAAGGTCTCATTTTTGTGTTCCCTAAAATTCATATGTTGAAATCCTCCCCCCCAAGGTGATAATATTAGGAGGTGAGGGCTTTGGGAAGTGATTAGGTTAGGAGGGTGGAACCCTCATGAATGGGATTAGTGCCCTTATAAAACACTCCAGGCCAGGCACTGTGGCTCACGCCCGTAATCCCAGCACTTTGGGAGGCTGAGGTTGGTGGATCATCTGAGGTCAGGAGTTCCAGACCAGCCTGGTCAATGTGTCAAAACCCTGTCTCTACTAAAAATACAAAAATTAACCAGGCATGGTGGCACATGCCTGTAATCCCAGCTACTCGAGAGGCTGAGGCATGAGAACGGCTTGAGCCTGGGAGGCAGATGTAGCAGTGAGCCGAGATTGCACCACTGCACTCCAGCCTGGGTGACAGAGCAAGACTCTGTCTCAAAACAAAACAAAACGAAAAACCAGAGAGAAGCTCCAGAAAGGAGAGATCCCTCTCCTTTCTTGCCCTGTGCGATAACAGAGGGAAGACAGCTATTTATGAGGAAGTGGGCCCTCACAAACACTGAATCTGCTGGTGCCTTGATCGTGGACCTTATAGCCTCCAGAACTGTGAGAAAATACATTGCTGATGTTTATATGCCACTTCGCTTATGGGAGATTATGGCAGCCAGAACTGAATAGGACAAATACTTGTAGAGTACCTATTACATATGAGCAGTATGGGCACAAGAATAAAGAAAACAGACCCTAACTTAAAAAAAAAAAAAAAAAAAAAACAAATAGTCAGCCAGGAGGCTGGCCACTAAAATGCAAGAGTGCATGCAGCAGGCACTGTGGGAAGACAGAAGAGTAGATCCCAGGTGTCTGGGCAGGGCTGCATGGAGGAGAGAAGGTTCCCAGAGCTGTCCTGCAGGATGCCATGCAGCCCGGGAAGAAGCCAGGAGCCTGGGGGAATCGTTCTCACATTCCAAATCAGTGGTTCCAGCAACTGTCAACACAATAAAACTACAGAAATTGAAAGGGGGAAAATGGGAAAATAAGCACAGAAGGACAGATGTGCACCAGGGTGAGGAGATCCCGACCTCTTTATTAGAGAAAAGACTGGCAACCCTGCAGCTGGGGCTGGTCATAGAAAGGGGGCCTCATGAGAGGGGCTGCGATGAGGCAGATGGATGCCAAACCTCGACAGGCTTTGCTGCTGTGCTAGCAAATTTAGTTTCCTCCCATAGCTAGTCAGGAACCCAGTGAACTCTAAGCAGGAAACTGCACTGATCAGAAGGTAATTTCATAGCAACTACTCAGACAGCACAGAGAAGCGACGGAGAAGGAAGGGAAGAAGGGAAAGCCACTGAATGGCCCACTTGAGACCAGAAAAGGTCAAAAGTTTAAGGCAGATATAACGCATTTGGGGAGAACTGGGCATTCTCCTAATCAGGCAGAAATCCTGCAGAAAATTAAAATGAGTAGAGTGTCTGTTCACCAACCAAATATTAGAAAAAGGAACAACATAATCTTGAAATGAACTCCGCAGCCTTTTAAAATTTAAAATCCATGACCCTACAGAAAGTTATGCAAATATTTTTTGTTTCTAATTTTAGGCAGAGAACAACACTGTCAGTCTGGAGTAAGTGACAAAAATAAGAAAGGGAAATCTATCCTGATGCCCAGCCAGGGAAAAATTGGAAGAAAGAGATAGAGAAGAGACAGAGAAGTAAATGGGAAGGGAGAGGGTATGGGAATGAGCACACAGAAAACAGAGCTCCTGACTTTGTATGGTTAAAGCTGTAAACATTTTGTTCACCAAGCAGAGGAACCCATGCTTTCTCCAAATATAGACAGTACATTTGATAGGATACACAGCCAAGAGCTGTCTGCCCATGCTTGCACATGACCCTCAGGTGTTCCATGGACAAAGATTAGGGAGAGAGGGTGGCTCATGTGCCTCAACTGGTTCAGCCACGGGCAGCATCAGAAATAAGATAGTGAGTGTGTGAGGGTAAGGGGGGAAGAGGGCCTAGTTCTAGAAAAGTACAAAAAGAAAAATAAACTCCTAGTTGAGTTTCTAAAGCCAAGTGGAATTAAACAGGGTAAAGCACCGAGGGAAATTATACCAGGGAAAGTACACCTCCTGTCCTCTGTCTTTATCTGGAAACTAGAATGCTTGCTGCAAGCTTCTCTAGGGACAGGCAGGTTGCAGGTGAATTAAAGCAGTCCATAAACCACATGCCAATGTCTGCATTGCCCCTGGGGAAAGTCCTCTCCCCCTTCCTCCTCCCAGTCTCCTGGAGGTTTCTAGCACCATTGCTACCCTTATACTCTCTGTGAATCCACCCCTTCATTGCCTTGCCCTCTTCACAGCTAGAGAATAAAAATGGCAAATGCTGCCTATTTCCAAGGCTGCAATGAAATAATACATACCGGATGCATGTTAGCTTATGTATCTTTTATTTATTTTATATTATTTACTTGTTCATTTATTTTGAGACAGGCTCTCACTCAGACACCCAGGCTGGAGTGCAGTGGCACAGATCACTGCAACCTCCGCCCCCCAGGCTCAAACCGTCCTCCTACCTCAGCCTCTCGAATAGCTGGGACCACAGGTGCACGCCACCATGCCCAGCTAATTTTTGCATTTTTTTGTAGAGACGGGGTGTCACTATGTTGCCCAGGCTGGTCTCGAACTCCTGGTGTATCTTTTTAAAAGGTAACCATCTCTGTTTTCCTGCATAACTAGTCATCTAAGATGAAGTCTTGGATGAGTAAACAGGATTTTTACAAGATTGTTCATTGCCCTCTCCACTTCAAACATCAGCAGGGTAGATCTTTAGCTGTCTTGTCTCTGTTCAACCATTTAATCTCAATATACCCAAAGATGTGGGGAAACAGGTCAGTTTACAAGCATATGCTCTTCTGACTGGTTAGCAAAAAGTCTCAGGTGCAGTATTCTGACAGTATGTTTTCTACCCACCCTATCTATAGAAACTGAAAATTTACAGAGGGAAAAAAAAGTTTTCATGCAAAGCTTATTCCTGCTGAATCTATTCAGGTACCTTCTATTTTGAATTTCAATTGCTACTTTTTCAAAATCTGATGACTGTTCTCAAGGCCTCAGTTTCCCTCTATGACTTGGCTACCTGATGGATGCAAAACAGGCAGAGAGCTACTGCTGTGATTTGAACAGGTGTCCCCTCCAAGTCTCATGGTGAAATTTAATCTCCAACACGGGCGTATTGAGAGGTGGGGCCCCTAGGAGGTGACTGGGTCATGATGGCTCTGCTCTCATGAATGGATTAATCTATTAACAGGTTATCGCAGGAGTGGGACTGGTGACTAAAGAGGAAAAGAGACCTAAGATAGCCCCCTTGCCATGTGATACCCTGCACCACCTTGAGATTCTGCAGAGAGTCCCCACCAACAAGGAAGCTCTCACCAGATGCACCCCCTTGACCTTGGACTTCTTCGCCTCCAGAACAGTAAAAAATAAATTTCATTTCTCATAAATTACTCAGTTTCAGAAATCCTGTTATAAGCAACAGAAAATGGACTAAGCTACTGCCCTGCTGATCAGCCACCTGTACCTGTGCACACCCAGATGACATATGCAAGAATGTTCAGACCATGGTAGATGTTTCCAAAGATGGCCCCCATCAAGTCCTTACCCCTGTGCATGCACATGCCCCCTCTCCCATTCAGTTACCCTCCTTCCCGTGAGTCTGAGTTAGTGCTGTAACTGCTTTTACCAATAGGATGCAGACAAAAATAATGTTCTGAGAATTTCGAGATCAAAACCTAACAGACTGATAGCTTCCATGTCCTTCTTCTTGGAACACTCACTCATAGAATGCTCCTTCTCAGAACACAGATACCATGCAAGAAGTCCAACCAGGTCATGTGGAGAGGCCACATGGAAAAGAACTGAGGTCCGACAGCCCACACCACCTTCCAGTCATGGGAATGAACCTTACTGGACGTTCCAGCTTTGTCAAGCCCCCAGATGGCTTCAGACCCAACCAAGTTTATGTGAAACAGAAGAGCCACACAGTTGAACCCACTCAACCCACTCAATTGTGAGAGATAACAGGTTGTTGTTTGAAGCCACTACACTTTTTTGTGGTTATACCGCAACAGAAAAATGAAACACAGACCTCTCAAAATCACAAGTCCACACTGTGAATATATAAATGCTAGCAAAGCACCCACTATGGGCCTGCTCCTTTAATATATATTTTCTCAGTTAATGCTCAAAACTATGCTAAGATATCAGCTTTCTCATGGCAGAGAGATTATGTAAGAGGCAGAACTGAAACTCAAGGCACACTTCCTGGCCCTAATTGATGTGTTTGTCTCACTGCATCTCAGAAGCTGGGACAAGTGACTCTGCGGGGTCAACTCTCAGCTCTCTGAACATGTACCTGCTTTGGGGATCAGTATTACCATGCGTGTTTTCAGGATCATGTTCCTCTACCATGTAGCCACTAATGCGCAGACAATGGAGAACTTTTTATACAGTAGCCTAACAAAAATTAGGAAGTCATCATTAGATTCCCTCTAATCAAATGTATAAGACAATAAAGAAACAAAAGCACATCTAAAAGCCTCTTGGTAGATTCATGCATCAGATAAGATGATGGATTATACAAACTGTGAAGTCCTTTTTCTTCCAGCAATCTATGACCTGCCAAGCACTGTGCAAAATTCCTTACGTGTATGATCTCATTTAACTTTCTCAATAAGCCTATACTTATAAAGCAGAAACTATTTTCTTTAGAGGTCTTTGGGGTCTTGCTCTGTTACCTTGCTTGGTGTGCAGTGTGCAAACACAGCTCACTTTAACCTCAAACTCCTACACTCAGGACATCCTCCCACCTCCACCTCCTGAATAACTGGAACTACAGGCACACAACACCATGAGCAGCTAATTTAACTTATTTATGTATTTATTTTTTATTTTTTATTTTTTTTGAGACAGAGTCTTGCTCTGTCGCCCAGGCTGGAATACAGTGGTGCCATCTCGGCTCACTGCAACCTTCACCTCCTGGGTTCAAGCAAATCTCCTGCCTCAACCTCCCAAGTAGCTGGCATTACAAGTGCCCACCACCATGCCTGGCTAATTTTTTTTTTTGCATTTTTAGTAGAGACAGGGTTTCACCATGTTGACCAGGCTGGTCTCGAACTCCTGACCTCAGGTGATCTGCCCGGCTCAGCCTCCCAAAGTGCTGGGATTACAGGCGTGAGCCACTTTGCCCGGCAGTAACTGCTTTTATCTCTACCTTATAGATGAGAAAACTAAGGCTTAGAGAAGAAAGAACACAGAAATAGTAAGTGGCAGAGCCAAGATTAAACACCACAGGTCTCCCAGATCCACAGTCTAAGTTTTATCATAAAATATACAGTTTCCATTCCTGCACTAGGAAGACATAATTTGTGGACTTGCTTGGATTATACATATTCCAAGAAATTGTCCCAACTCCCAAAGAGCCATCCCAGCTGCACCACAGGTCATGAGGTGTGCAAGAATCTATCTGGTACAGCATAACACCATGGAAGCTGCAGGTAAAGCCAGAACCCAAGCCAACTTCTACTTCCCACCCTGGGGAGAAGTTGGAGACTGAGTGTATAAACACTAAGCCTACAAATCTGCACCAACTGTTCTATGGAATAAATTTCTGAATTGCGGCTCTAGTTCATCTTTCAGAACAAGGCCAAGCAATAACTCTGTAAAGAAATGCCTACAAGGATGACCTCTGGAAACACTTCATAACTTAAAAACCAGAATAGCTGGGCACCGCTGATCCCACAGCCAAGTAGTTCAAGGCTGTGGCCCCTGCCAGTTCTACACATCCATATCTGCTTTATCTGAATTCACTCAGGGTCACGAATAGAAGGGTAGGTTATCTGAAGTTCTGACGTCTTCCCTTCATTACCAGACATACCAGCCAATAACTGGGTTTTAGGGTACTGAGTACAAGGACATCTGGCTCAACAAAACTGAACAAGTCAGAATTTGCAGTTAGGAACAGAGGTCATTAAAGGATTTACACAGCAAAGAGCATGTCGGTGTGATCTCCAAATTCAAGGTAACATTTCAGAGAAGGTTGCATATTAGATCAACATAAGACCAATTTAAATCTATAATAAACTCCATTTCTTCATCTTGTATCTTAATGCTAAAATGTACTCTGCAAAACACAGGATGCTAAACTATGCACCCTGGAAATATTTACAGACAGGAATTATTTCCAGAAAGAGCATGAACTAGTAAGTATATTACAGGAAAATTAATTTTTTGTAAGTTTTTTTCTTAAAAAAATCAGAGTTTTTACACAGTATCCTAACAAAAATTAGGAAGTTTCATTAGATTTCCACTATCAAATTTACAAGGCAAAATAGAAACATAATAAAAGCACATTTAAAAGCCACTTGGTAGATGTATGCATTAGATAAGGTGATAAATTATATGACCTCTAAAGTTCTATTTCATATATGTATATATATTTGCATAAGAAACTAAATCACAAAGGACAAGTTAAATCTCTATAATAAATCTATCAAAAAATATTTTGACTTTCCACATTGAAATATTTAAGTTTTAGGTAATAGGTAGATAAGGTAAGTAGTGATTCTCATTTATTTCAAAGTCAGAGTCTACTAACACCCATAATTCACAAGCACTAAACCCACGAGAAAGAGGGAAGGAAGACAACATAAAGGAGGGAAGGAGCAAAGAAATAAAGGAGAAAGAACAGAAAGGAAGGAAGAAAAGAAGAAAGGAAGGAGAAAGAAGGGAGGAAGGAGGAGAGAGGGGAGTAAAGAACGGGAGGGGTGAGAGGAGGAGGAAGGAAGAGAGGAGGGCAAGGAGGGAAAACCACCCACTGCTGGGCTGTGATAAATGACAATAAATCCCAAAACACTGAAAACCTGAAAACTGCAATCTACAATTCACTGATCAGTTCAGTAGTCACTAGGTAAGAAGCAAAACTTGAGTCCAGCTGTCATGAAAATCAAGAAACGTAAATGAAACAAAAAGGCAAAAAAAATGTCATGACAAAAGAAAGAATATCGGGGACAGTTAAAAATAGGAGGAAGATCTAACTGCCTTTTTTGCAGAAATTAACAAGCCTAAAATTCATATGGAAACACAAGGGAACCAAAATAGCCTAAACAGTCTTGAAAAAGAAGAAAGCTGGAGGCCTCACACTTCCTGATTTCACAACTTAATACAAAGCAAAAGTAATCAAGACTATGTGGTACTGGCATAAGGACAAACATAGATCAATGGAAATCAAATGGAGAGTATGGGAATAAACTCATACATTTATGGTTAATTGATTTTTTACAAGGGTGCTAAGAAAATCCAATGGCAAAAAGAGTGGTGTTTTCAACAAATGATGCTGGGACAATTAGATATCCACATGCAAAAGAATGAAGCTGGCCCCCTAACTCACATGATAGATAAAAATTAACTCAAAGTGGAGCAATGACCTAACCTAAGAGCAAAAATATCTAACTCTTAGGAGAAAACATAGGTGTAAATCTCTGTGACATCGAATTGGGCAATGCTTTCTTACGTAAGACAATGAAAGCACAAACAACAAAAGAAAAAACAGATAAATATGGACTTCATCCAAATTAAAACATTTTGTGCTTCAAAAGACATTATCAAGGAAATGAAAACCCACAAGATGATAGAAAATATTTGCAAATCATATATTTGATAAGGGGCTTGTATCCAGAATAGATACAGACTATTACAACTCAGGAATAAAATGACCAATTTAAAAATAAGCAAAGAATCTGAACGGACAGTTCTCCAAAGATATACAAATGGCAAATAAACACATGAACAGATGTCAACATCATTAGTCATTAGGTAAACGCAAATCAAAACCACAGTAAGGTACCACTTCATACCCACTAGGATGACATAATAAAAGACAAGATAATAACAAGCATTGGTGAAGATGTGGAGAAACTGGAACCTTCATTCATTATTGGTACTGCAAAATGGTACAGCCACTTTAGAAAATGGCTTGGTGGCCGGGCATGGTGGCTCACGCCTGTAATCCCAGCACTTTGGGAGGCCGAGGTGGGTATATCACTTGAGGTCAGGGGTTCGAGACCAGCCTAAACAACTTGGTGAAACCCCATCTCTCCTAAAAATTCAAAAGTAGCTAGGCATGGTGGCAGGTGCCTGTAATCCCAGCTACTTGGGAGGCTAAAGCAGGAGAATCGCTTGAACCCGGGAGACAGAGGTTGCAGTGAGCCAAGATCATGCCACTGCACTCCAGCCTGGGTGACACAGTGAAACTCCATGTCAAAAAAAAAAAAAAAAAAAAAGAAGAAAGAAAGAAAGAAAATGGCTTGGTGGTTCCTCAAAAAGTTAAGCATTGAATTACCGTATGACCCAGCAATTCCACTCCTAGATACATACTTAAGCAAGCTGAAATCATGTCCACCCAAAAACTTGACATGGATATTCATGGTTTATTCATGACAGTCAAAAAGTGGAAACAATCCAAAGGTCCATCAGCTGATGAATGGATAAACAAAAGGTGTTCAAGCACCATACAACAGGATAGTATTCAGCCAGAAAAGTGAATGAAGTATAGATCCCTGCTACAACATGGATGAAGCATGAAAGCATTATGCTAAGTGAAAGAAGCCAGTCACAAAATGCCACATATTGCATGATTCCACTTCTAAGAAATACCTAGAATAGGCAAATTCATGGAGACAGCAGATTAGTGGTTGCCAAGGGCTGGCTGAAGGGAGATATGGGGAGTAACAGCAAATGGGTACAGGGTTTATTTCTGAGGTGCTAAAAATGTTTTGGAATTAGATATTGGCAATGGTTGCACACTTTGTAAGTCTACTGAAAACCACCAAATTGTACACAGTACTTTAAAATGGTTACTTTTATGGTCTATAAGTTATCTCTCAATTTTTAAAATAAATTTAAAAATAGAAGAGAGAAGTATACAGAAGCGGGTTATGGGTAACAGTAAACAGAAAAACAAATAGTGAGGAGACGGAAGAGGAAAGCCTACCACCACTGAGTATTCAATGGGCAGGCTCCATGTCACGTTCACTTTCTATCCCTGATGTCTGGCACTGGCACAGAAGGCTGACCCAACCAATGTGCACTGAAGGAAGGAAGGAAGGAAGGAAGGAAGGAAGGAAGGAAGGAAGGAAGGAAGGAAGGAAGGAAGGAAGAAAGGAAGAAAGGAAGGAAGGAAGGAAGGAAGGGAGGGAGGGAGGGGAAGGGGAAGGGGTAAGGGGAAGGGGGAGAGGGAGGAAGGGAAGGAGGAAGAGAAAAAGAGACAGAGGGAGGAAGGAAGGAAAAAGTGAAGTTTAAAATAGACAGCAACTATATACATCAGTAAGTCCTATGCCACACTAAAAGTGACTAAAAGACTGCTACTAAGTTTGCCTCTTCCTGCAACGGAAGGGGAGACCATGTTCAAAATAGGTTTCAAAATATTTGGCTTTATAATGGTCTCCCTTTTTATTTTATTTTATTTTTTTATTTTTTGAGACAGAGACCATGTTTATTTTTTTGAGACCATGTTGGGGCATCTCTCCCCTAACGGATGGACTGAGGCATATGGTAAAAGGGAACGCTAAGCCCCTTTCACAAATTATATTACAGTATAATACAATACATACAGAACAGTGCAATGTTTATAATAGCAATTCTGGGCAAAGTAGAAAAGGTTAAATTATCTTCAGTATAATCCTTAAAAGCAAGGGAAAAGATTTTTCATACAAATAACTGATATATTTTAGACCATGCCATGACCAAATACTATGTATTATTTAAAGAAATGTTAAGTTTATAAATTTCACTTTGCCCAAAAATTGTTTCTTCTCATCAATCATAGTACATTTCAATACAGACATATTACTTTTTCTATATCATACAACAAAATAAATTCAAGATGGAGGTAAGAGTCAAGTGTAAAAATAAAACATATTAAACTTTACAGAATAAAATATAAGCCAGATGCAGTGGCTCACGCCTGTAATCCCAGTACTTTGGAAGGCTGAGGCAGAAGGATTGCCTGAGCCCAGGAATTCGAGGCCGCAGTGAGCTATGAAGGCACCACTGTACTCCAGCCTGGGCAACACAGCGAGACTTTGTCTCTCAAAATAATAAAATAAAATACAAATGAATACTTCTCAGATATATGTACGAAGCAAGAATCTGCACTTAAAGGGGATAATTTTGACTAATTAAAAAATCTGTCAAGAATTCACATAAAAAATTATCATAAACATAAAACTAAGGAAAAATAAATTTTTAAAAACAAAGGGTTAATATTCTTAATATGTATACAACTCCTTATTATATTAAAGGAATCTCAAGCACATTTCTGGTTTTAAACACTGGAT
Organism: Hylobates moloch; assembly: GCF_009828535.3. Classification (NCBI taxonomy): domain Eukaryota; kingdom Metazoa; phylum Chordata; class Mammalia; order Primates; family Hylobatidae; genus Hylobates; species Hylobates moloch. Next base: position 154,563,623 of record NW_026652277.1, read on the forward strand.
GTAATTTAATGTGATGTTAGGAACTAGAGATGGAAACCAATTTCTCTATGAAAGTACGTTTGAGGCTCCTGTGGGCCAGCCAGCAGGTATGGAGAGTACAGCAGATGCTTAACCTACAGCTCTGAGGTCTGGGCTACAAATATGTATTAGGCAATCATCTGATAATCAAAAAGGCATTTTTTTCATTTCACATGAAACAAAGGAATGAAACCTAGCTGATGTCCCCCTACTGCAAACAGAAAACATACTACCCTAATCTCATTATTATTATTATCATTATTATTACTGCCATCAAAAACCATTCTGTACTGAGGTAGAAGGCAGAACTTGACTCCAGAGGTGGGGCTTGGACACCGGACCAGATTGAGGACTAGCTAAAACAAAGCCAGAGCAGAAGCAGCTGTCAACAACAAAATGACACGCCCACCAGTGTGCCATGTCAATTTACTGTTGCCATAGCAATACCAGGGAGTTACTGCCCCTTTCCATGGCAATGACCTAGTGACCCAAAAGTTACTACCCTTTCCCTAGAAATTTCTGCATAAACCACCCCTTAATCTGCATGCAATTAAAAGTAGGTATAAATATGACTGCAAAGCTACCCTGAGCTACTACTCTCTGCCTACTGGGTAGCTGTGCTCTGAAGGAGCAGTCACAGAGCTGTAGCACTGCCTCTTCAATAAAGCTGTTTTCTTCTACCTCTGGCTTGCCCTTGAATTCTTTCCTGGGCAAAGCCAAGAACCCTCATGGGCTAAGCTCCACTTTGGGTCTCGTCTACCCCGCAGCAGCTCTATCTCAACAACCCGATACTTTAAAATATGTTCTTTTTGGAAACTTCATGTTTCCAACCTGAGAGCTGATTTTCAAAATAGGTTTTCAAAATATTTGGCTTTATAATGGCCTCCCTTTTTATTTTTTTTATTTTTTGAGACAGAGTCTTGCTCCATCACTCAGGCTGGAGTGCAGTGGCTCACTGCAACCTCTGCTTCCCAGGTTCAAGTGATTCTCCTGCCTCAGCCTCCCAAGTAGCTGGGACTACAGGTGTGTGCCACCACGCCCAACTAATTTTTGTATTTTTTAGTAGAAACGGGGGGTTTCACCAGGTTGGCCAGGCTGGTCTCGAACTCCCAACCTCAGGTGATCTGCCCCCTTCGGCCTCCCAAAGTGCTGGGATTACAGGCGTGAGCCACCACACCCAGCCTGTGGTCTTCCATTATTTTGAGAGAGAGAAAGAGAGAGAGAGAGAGAGAGAGACCTTAGTCCATAGTAAAGTAATTCTTTAGCATACTAAGTATATGAAATGTTTCCATGCAAATGTGTTCCTTCCTACCCTACTGTGGTAAGCATGGCACAGAAGACCCTGTAGAAGATATCATCAGAAACAGCAGTCAATACTGTGCACCTCTCTATATACAGATAAGGCAGAAGGAAGTTCATTCCAAGATGTGCAGTAAAATAATAGTACCTATTCAGAAAAGGGTGGTTGGGGGCAGTGGCGGGGTGCTTCTTTTTGGAATGGATGAACAGACAATGAAAATGAATGAATGCACACACAGTAGTCAGACAATGCAGGTTAATCCAGGGTTTACTTCAGTAACTTACTGACAGCAGCCCTCCACTGAGGAGGGGTTAGGAAGCTTAAGATGAAGAAAACCTAAAAATCAAGCAGAGTTTTGAAAAAATGTTAACTGTTTCCACTGTAAGTTTACAAAGTAAGGTGGCAAACTGAGCAAAAAAAAATCTCATTTTTAAAAATGAATCATGTTCACTGTTATGCAGCCAGCATTATGAGCAATTAAGTGTTTCGAGTGGTTGAGAAAACAAGAAAGGCGTTTCGGGTTCCAGTTCCTATTCTTGAGCTTTCAAAAGCCTGTGAAATCTGGCCATTGGGGGCAGATGCATGGAAGACTTACCTGGCCTGAGAGATGGGCACTTTCCCTTCCTGAAGAAGTCCTACACTTCTGTAAATTGGGTTCAAACTACTCAAGAATTCTCAACTTAAGCTGTATCAGCGTGAATTCGAATTTCTCTAAGTTAAGAGATTCTCGGAAGGAAAAACAACTCTATTTTCAGCCAATTAAAATTAGCAAGAAAACAAGTACATTTACAAAGGGTCATGCTCCAGAAGTTATTCTCGTAAGAAAGTGGTTGGGAATTTGCCTTCCACGTTCCCATGGAAACCCTGTTAAATAACACCTGAGCCCACAAAGGCCTACTGACCTCATCCCGTCTGAGGCATGAATACCAGCAGCCAGGCCACGTGCCTTACCTTGGGAGTGGCCTGCACTGCTTCCAGAGACTGCCTTCTCTTTCTGCTTCCCTCGTGAACACATTTCTTTAAATAACACTCCCTGTTACATGCCTTCTGTTGTTCTCCAGAAATCAGTCAAGTCACTGTACCTGACATCTACCACCACCTGCTTTCCTGAAACTGCTCTGGCAAAGTTGTCAGGGGTTTTCTGATCTCCAAGTCCAGTTATTTCTCTGAAACATTCAACTTCACTGATCTTCGGACAAGCCCTGTTTGCATCGCTTTTAGAGCTAATCCCTTCTCTCTCTCCCTCTCTGAACTTTCTCTCATCTGTTGTGCCATCTTACCATCTTCCCTTTTTCACTAGATGATGCCTTCCTCTGCCCATTTTTTTTTTTGTTGTTGTTGTTGGTTGGTTGGTTGTTTTTTTGAGACAGTCTGGCTGTTTCACCCAGGCTGGAGTGCAGTGGTACGATCTCAGCTCACTGCAGCCTCTGCCTCCTGGGTTCAAATGATTCTCATGCCTAAGCCTCCCAAGTAACTGGGACCACAGGCGCGTGCCACCACACCCAGCTAATTTTTCTATTTTTAGTAAAGATGGGGTTTCGCCACGTTGGCCAGACTGGTCTCAAACATCAGGTGATCTGCCTGCCTCAGCCTCCCAAAGTGCTGGGATTACATTACAGGCATAAGCCACCGTGCCCGGCTGTCCATCTTTAAATGCCAGTGTTTCCTTAGTTCTATCATAGGCCTTCTCTTTATCCTACCCCTTCCTTATGGAGAGACTCATTTATTTCCATGATTTATTATAAAATGCCTGGCACATATTAAATGCTCAATAAATGTTAGCTTTCATCATTATCCTTCAAAACCCAGTTCAAATGTCACCTCCTGTCCAATGTCTTAGCCAACCTCCTCCACACTTCCTTCTCCCCCTGAAGAATCCTCCATGATTTGGGCTCTCAAAGAACCTTACATAAACCTCTAATATAACAATTAGCACCAGCCTAGGCAACATGGCAAAACCCCATCTCTACAAAAAAAGAATTAAAAAATTAGCCAGCGTGGTGGCACACACCTGTGATCCCAGCTACTCAGAAGGCTGAAGTGGGAGGATCGCCTGAGCCCAAGGAGGTTACGGCTGCAGTGAGCTGTGATCGCACCACTGCACTCCAGCCTGGGTGACAGAGTGACTCAGTCTCAAATTTTTTAAAAAACAACAACAACAAACAATTAGCACAATATATATAATACGTTCATAGGCTGGTCTCCCTTACCAGACTGTGAGCCCCTCCAGGAAAGGGATGACATCATTGAATTGTATTCTATAAACATCACTAAGTGTCATCTACAGGTCACACACTGATACAGAAGACCTGGGGGATGTCAAGAACCATAAAATGTGATCTTTGTCATTAACTCACGCTTAAGCAGAAAAAGCAGACATCAAAACCAATAGCTAAAACACCACTGGGGGGAAAGTGTGATATTCATTCAATCAATCAATCTGTATCAAGTGCCAAGCACTCTATTAGGTACTAGAGGTGCAGGGTTAACAAGACAGAAAAAGAGACATGGAACTATATTCTAACGATTCTTTAAAAAACCAGAAACTGCTCCTTGTTTGTCAGATGTTTCTGACAAAAGGTTTTTCATTATTGTGTAAATTGGACTTGACTTTTTCAGTTGTTCCTCCTTAGTCATATCACATATGATGCAAGACCTATGGAGCAATAGCTTTTTTTATATCTCCCAAAGAATCAAGCATGATTTGAATACTGAATCCTTAAAGCAAATCAAAATTTATTTAACAGCCTTCAGAGATCATTTCAAGAGGGAACAGATAGGGCTGCTAACAGAAATATGCATTAAAAAAAATTCAGATCTTAAAGAGAGAATAAAAATAGAAGGATAAATAGTTTCATGATTATTTGTACCTTAAAAGAAAAAGAATGCTAAGGTCAAGCTTATAAGCAACTATGCAATGTGCTGGATCCAGGAAGAAATTCACCTGGTGACCACATATTAGGTATAGATTATGGCTCAAAAGTTGGGTAATATTTTTTGCTGTGGCTAAATGGGACAACGACAAGTCTTGAAAAAATAATTCTCATAGACTAAATATTAAGTCATCAGAAGCTTGTAACCTAGTCCAGGTCTCAAATTAAGCTTTCAGCACATAGACCAGGTAACTGAAAACTGAAAGCAGATGAGAGTCTCGAATTCTCCTATCATAGCCTTTTTCATCTTCTATGCTCTCAGAAAACCTCCTCATATTAAATGTGGCATATTCTCTGGCACACAACTCTTTAGGTGACATGCTCCTAACTTCCCTGATAATAAACCATGGAGAATAACCCAAAGAACATACAGTGTGAAAACAGAAAAATCCTGATTGCTTCATACATCCACTCCTGCAAACTTAGTCCAACGTGTCTAATGATGTTTTTAGAGGAACATACAAGCCTATTAAATAGTTGTGGCCTGGGAAAATTAAGGCATGGCAATATACAAATACCACAGTGCAATTTTGCTTGAAAATTCTCAAGCAATGTCACAACACAGTGGCAATAGCTTTTGTGCGTACAATGCGTTCCCTTCTGGGATCACTTGAAGATGAGATCTGGCCCTTCTTGGGCTACCTCAAATTAGAAGTTAACTTGCCTGCAAACAGGTAATGGTAACAAGATCCAATCCTGAATAATCAAGAGATTATCCATCAAGAAGAATGTTCATTATTTATTTAACATGATAAAAAACCTATTTCTTTAATTAAACCTACACTAAGTGGAGAGTCCTGAGTCCTATGAAGCTTGGAAATTGTGAGGCTGTACTTTCTCATTACTTATGTATATTTCACCCAGCAGTGAAAATGTCTCTCCAGGTAAACCAAGGAGATACATCAATATCTTAATTTTAGTTCTAAGTGTATACACGATTCGTCTAAAGTAAAAGAGTGTCACTTATATGCTATTAAGGTTTTTGGGTTGTTTTTTTATTTTTTATTTGTTTGTTTATTTATTTTTGAGACAGGGCATTGCTGTCACCCAGGCTGGAGTACAGTGGCGCAATTACGGCTCACTGCAGCCTCTGCCTCTCTGGCTCAAAGTGATCCTCCCACCTCAGCCTCCTGAGTAGCTGGGACCACAGGTGTGTACCACCACAACCAGCTAATTTTTGTATTTTTTGTAAAGATGAGGTCTCACCACGTTGCCCATTCTGGTCTTGAACTCTTGTGCTCAAGTGATCCACCAGCTTCTGCCTCCCAAAGTGCTGGGATTATGGGCATGAGTCACTGCACCCGGCTGCTATTAAGGTTTAACCTTCTTAAAGATTTCACAAATGGGCACCAAATGAGCCACAGGTGAGGATGTTATAAATTTAACCATAATACTCCTGGAAGGTTACTTAAGCTCAAACCTCCAACACCAACAAATTCTTTAGCTTGGAGTTGTCTGCCTTTTGCCTGCCCTCTGTTGCCCTTTATTTGAATATATGCTGAATGGATTGGTAAGCACTAACACAATGGTCCTGTAAGTTAAATGGTAATCAAGTCAAAATTGTAAGTGACTGCAAAGATTTCTTAATGCTGACAGCCCTTACTTTCAGACTTTGGAATACAAACAACGCAGATCTGCAAAATGACATTCTAATCATCACAGCAGGATCGGTCCTTGGGTAACCCACTCATATGTCATATTTAATGGCTAAATGAGTTTTCTATACTACTGGTTTTATAAGGGAAAGAAGAGTCTGGAACTCTGTTAACAGTCTAGGATAGTATTTCTTTTCCAATTTTATTTCAGATTTACCAACTGCCAAGTGTACTTCAAGCACATAAAATACTGGTAGCACTGAGTTGCTCGGCAAGAAAAGTCAAGTCAACTATTCTTGTCATAACTCACGTGCAAGCTACAACATTGTTCTCTTTCACTAGGTCAAGCCAAGCAACTTGTGCCCCAACCCTGCTTTGCAATAATACACACACACTAAGAGATGTATCAGTTTTTAAAACCAGACTCCAGGCTCCTCTAGAGTATCTACAAATCTTTTGCTTACTCAAACTCTATGTATACAGTAAACACTGGGTCACTGTATCTGGGAAACTGACCAGGAGGTGTTGTTTAATTTTTTGAGACAGGGTCTCCATTTGCCCAGGCTAAAGTGCAGTGGTGCAATTACAGCTCACTGCAGCCTGAAAAATTAAAATCCTACTGTCCAGATTTGAAACCTGAATTTTCCCTGGATCAACCAAAGCTAGTTTCCCAACACCAATTTCCTAAAAATCTAGGAGATGTCATGGAAGAACTAACACACATCAACTGTATGTATGTGACTCAAAAACAATCAGAAATGTTACATAAATGTTTAAAAAAGAAATGTTATATAAAGTATATATTCATTAATGTTACTTAGAACCTTCAGAGGTAGCCCAGATTTCTCTCTTAGTCATGTTTTATGTATCTCATAATACAGATATGGTTCTGCATTGACAACGCATCTACTACATCTGCCTTTATTATCTAAAGCAACCTGGTTTGTTTATTTGCTATTTTTTTCTGGCCCAGCCATTCAAATGCTTGGCATTCAGGTTGACAATTTTCTGTCAGCCAAGAACCACACACTCTACACATCATCAACAAGCAAGCAACACAATTTTATTATGTAACACAGGTCAGAAAAATGCTAAATTGAAATTATGTTGTTAGCATATTTTAATTATCTAAAACAACCTAGATTTTTTCGCAAGCTGAAAAGATTAATACAAAGGACTTGAAATTCCACTACTAGGAAAATAATATATTTTTTAAAAAGTTCTAAATCTCAGGCAATAACTCTTATTTGTTTCCCTCAGAGTCAGTATAAACAAGTTCTTCTTAATTTAAGAATCATAATACCCCTCTTAGAAGTAAATTTAATAATATTTTATCTGTATTTATAAGAGATATGAAAGGTTTTTAGTAAAATCTTGGAATTTATATACGTAATTTTCACTATGATACTGATTTCATTAAAAAAATAAGTGGGGGTGTAATGCATATTATACTATTGTGTAAGATTTTTATTTCTGATGCATTTTCACATCTTTTATAGCAGTAATAAACACTGTTCTCAAGTATACAGTTCAGTGAAATGATCTACATTATGAAGTCCTTAAAATACTCCCTTAGATTTATTCATTACTTAGTTCACTATATAATCTTGCATGTTGTAGGCTCCCAACAATTATTTATTAAATTGCTGAATTCAAATAGTAGACTGTAAAATCATAAAAGGCAGAAATTAACCTTTTTAACCTAATTTTATATAGACCTTAGAAAGAAATCTTGCAGATTTTAAGTGGCCAAAAAATGTCTGCTGATGTGATGCCTGTAATCATGATATTAATAGTTATTTCGATCTTTTCAAATAGAAAATGTATTTCTGTGAGACAGGAGAACATAAGTTATAAGTGAATAGATTCTGGAATCTGACAGACTTGGGTTCAGAATTGGACTCTGCCCCTCAGTAGCTATGTGACACTGAGACCACTGTTGGTAACAGTTTCAGGGGCTCAGTTTCCCCAAACAAAAAAACTGATCAACTAATGCTATCTGCCTCACAAAGTTGTTTTAAAGATTAAATAGACCAGATGCAGTGGCTCACGCCTGTAATGCCAGTGCCAGCACTTTGGGGGACAGATGCGGGAGGATCACTTGACCTCAGGAGTTTGAGACCAGCCTAGGTAACATGGTGAGACCTTGTCTCTACAAAAAATAAGGCTTGGCACAGCGGCTCACGCCTGTAATCCCAGCACTTTGGGAGGCCAAGGCAGGCAGATCACTTGAGGCCAGGAGTTCGAGACCAGCCTGGCCAACATGGCAAAACCCTGTCTCTACTAAAAACACAAAAAATTAGCTGGGCATGGTAACCTGGGTGGCAGAGGTTGCAGTGAGCCAAGATCACACCACTGTACTCCAGCCTGGGTACAGAGTGAGCCTGTCTCAAAATAAATAAATAAATAAAAATAAAAACATAAAAAATTAGCCCAGTCTGGTGGTGCACGCTTGTAGTCCCAGCTACGTGGGAGGCTGAGGCAGGAGGATCACTTGAGTCTGGGAGATCAAGACTGCAGTGAGCCATGATCACGCCACTGAACTTTAGCTTGGGCAACAGAGTGAGACCCTGTCTCAAAAAAAAAAAAAGATTAAATAAGGTCACACATATAGAGTGATAGAGTGATTAGCACGTACACCTAGTACACAGTAATGCATGCTGTTTGTGTATGGCTTGCTTTAATTTATAAGACCAAAGTGTCATATATTCAGCTTGTCAGCTTATGTAATTTTACAGCAGTTTGCTAGCCCTCTAAAATATAATAAGGACCTTTTTCCTCCATAAAATAGGCTTATTTGGAACAGTCTAAACTACTGAGGGTCCCACAGTAACAATTAGATTCTCCTAGTATAAGAATGAAGTTGGGCTTCCAGACACCACAGGCATCCCACTGGCATATTCCTGACTTGGTTATGGCCACATGGCTTATATCTTGTCTCACATCCAAAACCTAGGGGACTGACATCCTGTTGTCAATTTGTACATGTTCCCTGACCTAAAATAACCGTGACTAGGAATGCTGGTTAAAGCAAGGTATTCTAGGACCCTCTCAGGGCAAACGGCTTCAGAGGGCAGAGTAGCAGAGACAACAGGTCCTTTAAGTCAGGTTAAGTTAAAAGCACTTGGAGAGACAGGCATAGAGCCTGCTGAGAATGACCAACCTTCTGCAGGGAAGAGTTGTCAAAGACTTGGAAAAGGTCAAAAACTACTGAGTATCCTTTCAGTGGAGGGCTGGGCTTAGGGCAGCACTCCCTCTGGGAATTATCAGATTTTTAAAGGGGTGTGTACCTTTGATTGTCCTCCTAGTGATTTGGCTATTTTACAATGCTATTGGGGTAAATATTACCTTATGCAAAACTGATAGTAATGCAAATATTTTTTGTCCACAGCAATACAAATGAATACAGTTTGGTAGAGATACAATTGATTTCTACCCTGTAGAATCGATGACTCCAACATTATAGAATTGCCTTACATAATATTAGCCAATTTTGCATCTATTAGCAAATTCATTTCACCATTCCTGATTCTGTATGTGTGTATATAATATTTGCTCTTTGAACTCTCCTTTCAACCAGTTCTAATATCTTTCTGGTTTTTCTCATTACATAATGAATTAATTCAATATTTGGCATATGTTTATATTTGTAGAGAGTCGTTATTTTAGATTGTTGTAAATTATAGTTTAGAACATTGTAACGTGGCGCTTCCCGTGAAGAATGCACTTTCTCAGGAAGGGAAATTGATAAGCTAGAAAGGAGCTTTTAGTTTTGCCCAGAATGATTTATTTTTCTAAAAAAGAAAGAGAAGTAAAACAAGTATGTCAAAGTGTTTAACTGCTATTAGCTATTACATGTAGGTAGTATGTAGATGCATAAGTGTCTATTAAACTATTTTATATACTTTCTTTATGACTAAAATGTTCCATAAATTTTTTTAACGTTTTTTCTAAAAAGAATTAGTCTGGTAGAGAGGAATGGGGAATCTAGGTCGTTCCTCCTGACTGCTTCCCTTAGCTTCAGTTTTTCCCATGCAAACAGATACATGTTATACATCTTTATACTCCTGAAGACTTATGCCTTCTTCTGCTTCTTAGTTCTTCGATACATCCTGATTCAGTAAGAGGCATGTTATAGGCCATTAATAATAAATGCTTACAAAATTTAATTACTAGAATATGCTACCACGTTAAGGGAAACTGCATCAGACTCCAGAGCCAGCACATCTCAGGGAAACAAGGAAAGAACTGTCCCCAGGCTGTGATGTAAACTCAGCTCTCTGGATCATTCTAGAGAAAGGCTAGTTTTGATCTATCACAGTCCATCTAAACATCATGCCCAGAAAACAGCCCAAGACTTGCCTGAAGAAAGCCCAACTTACAACTTAAGGCCAAGCAACTGGCAACCACTATTGAGTTGGCTCCCTTGTTGACACTGACTGAAAAAGGTAAGTCGGTTTTCTGATTAAGATGTCACTAAAATCTGCTAGCAAGAGGGGATCAGAAGTTGTGTGACTACTATGACTCTTCCTCATAATAATAACTGCCATCGTGGACCAAAATATTAGAACTGATCCTCTTAAACAGAACATGTAGTTCAAAATGTTTTGAAATGTTTTTCACTGCAGGTGGAAACGGTAGTATAGCGAACGAAACATCTGTATTGTTTGGAAGTTGGAAGACCTCCTATTCAACCACTTGATTTAATCTGGCCGCTCTCATAGCCTTTCCAACTGTAAGATATAGTTAATTACACTGCCACGCCTACTATTTTATAAGAAATAGGATCATCTTATTGAAGAGTAAGATAATCAAAGGAGGAGGAGTAGCACTGAACAACTGATTCATTGATACTATCATTCTGACCCAACTGCATAAAATCACCCGAACCTCGGAGTGATCAAATTATAAATTGGGAAATATCTAGCTACAGGCCAAAGCGGTGGCCCCTGGACAGCAGAAATAGCACTCCTGTCCTGGCTGCCCCAGCTTTAAGCTGACATTTGTCACAATGACCATATTACAAAACTTGAGTGTGACATTAAGAGGTATTTGACATGGCCAGGCATGGTGGCTTATGCCAGTAATCCTAGCATTTTAGGAGGCAGGGGCAGGTGAACTGCTTGAGCCCAGCAGTTCAAGACCAGCCTCGGCAACAAGGCAAAACCCTGTCTCTACAGGAAAAAATAAAAAAGGGTATTTGACATGTAATAGCTTTGGATGACTTTTTAAAAATAATAAATAGGAGTAATTAGGCCAGGCACAGTGGCTCATGCCTGTAACTCCAACACTTTGGAAGGCTAAGGTGGGAAATTCCTTTGAGTCCAGGAGTTAGAGGCTGCAGTGAGCTATGATTAGGACACTGCATTCCAGCCTGGGAGAGAGAGTGACACCCTGTCTCAAAAAAAAAAAAAAGAAAAAGAAAAAAAGAAGACAAGAAAAAACAAAAGAAATAGAAGTAATCAACATTTTTAAAGGAGAGAGAATTCTCTGGCTTAGGCAAAGACTTGGTTTTATATGGCTTGGGGTCAGTGGACAGATAAGCTGATGCTGATTGATACTGACTAGGGCAGCTCTCCTCCATGTTTCTGTTTCTTAAGAGTTCATGGGTGTAGAAGAGGCTACAAGTATTGGAAAGTACTGGTATAACTGGTCTCAACCATTTTTAGAGATTGCCTGTACAAAGGAATATAACTTACTTCCTGTATGAATCATATACCAAAGGCAATTGCTTTCCTCATTGTCGATGAACTACTGTAACAGAAAAGGTCTGCTTATAGTGGAATGTTTTCTGTTACCCTGTGCAACTTCTGTGGCATTTTTAAGTTACACAGATCTGCTCTACTATGATTTTATTAAATAGGAAATGCCCTTAATATTTAAAAGTCTCTCTCCTGTCTCCCCTAAGAAAATTATCACAATGTAGTTTCAGTTATTTCTGTTTTCCTTTGGAAAACCAAAAACACTACAAAATAAAATTCATATGAAATGCAAGTGATCAATTATTTACATTTTTTGAACAATTAGACAAGATTTTGAAAATCAGCTTTGTCTCATATCCTTCCTGCTTTTCCACTAACCTGGCACATATTTCGATTAGTGTCTCTAGTCAATACCTTTAGCCAAAGAGAAAAACTAATACATTAAAACAACTAGGCTAGGTGCAGTGGCCCACGCCTGTAATCCCAGCACTTTGGGAGGCTGAGGCAGGAGGAAAGCTTGAGTCCAGGAGTTTGAGACCAGCCTGGGCAACATGGTAAAACCCCATCTCTACATAAAAATACAAAAATTGGCCAGGCTTGGCTGTGCTCAAAGCAGGAGGATCACTTGAGCCTAGGAGGCAGAGGCTGCAGTTGGAGCTGAAATCATGACAACGCGCTTCAGCATGCGTGACAGAGCAAGATCTTCTTAAAAAAAAAAAAAAAAACCCACAACTACAGAAACCAATATATTAGAGTCACCAATGGATTTCTAATGTATTATTTTGCCTTGATTTCCTTTATTTCCCTTTTATGCCACTAATAAAATTTTCAAGTTTAATTTTACTCCCTGAAAATAAGGGTATCTTTCTCCTATCTAGTCAGTTTCCCCACTTACCTATATCCAAATTACAGGAAGATGAGGCTGTCTTCAAGATATATTTTCCCAAAGCTGTGGGTTCCCAGTTTCTTCTGATAACCACATAGCTGTGGGTGCCTGCAACACTGCCCGCCTCCACCATATTTCCCACTCTCATCTTGCCCCAGGTGGAGTGGGGCACATGCTGGCATGTTCTACAGCCACAGTGACGGTCCCATGGGTGACAGAAAGGGGAGTGTGCGATAAAAGGCCCTCGAATGGCCTCCTGGGAGGGGCCATCACTGCACAGCACACTGTCAGCCCTGGAGTCAGTAGCCAGTAATGCATTTTCCTATGGTTCTCTACTTTCCTGGCTTGGGGTGGTGTTTGAAGGGACCACTTGGAGGAAGTACTTGGAAAGTAGGCACGGTTGGTACCTCATGCTGGAGAGACTTGCACATTTCCTGGACTTTGCTTGTCCATCTCCCACCGCTCCACAAAGAAAGTGTGAACCAATTTTATCCTGCAAACCAGAAACAGGAACTGAATGGGCCTCTAACCAGACCTCTGAAACAGGAAGCAGGGCACAGTTCTTATACCACTAGAGGGGAACTGCCCTATAAACAGAGAACTCCCAAAAGACTGGCTCCAGCCAAGGCCACTAGTGAGACAAGCCTGTGTTATGTGCTTATATAATGCACAGGCTTCACCTAAAGATGGAACCAGCTCGAACTACCAACTGATAATGTCTCAAGTAGACAAAAGGTGACCAAATTAGGGAAAGAAACCAGGATCCTGGCAGCCCAGGAAGCAGAGCCGGTCATGACAACATGCAGTTGATGATGTGGGGTAAGAAATTGGTACTCTAAAAACTAATCTATTTTTGTGCTCTGGAGTTTTCTTTTTGATTTTGCTTTTTTCCGTCCGATTTTCTAGTTAAGTTCTTTTCAAAAAAATTATAGTTTTGCCTTAATTGACCCATTATCCAAGAAAGCAAGAAGCAGCAGTGCTGTCGGTTTGTGTGGGGTGGGTGGCAGCTGCTGCAATGGTGTGCCAGGGAACGTGAACAGCTCAGAGAAAAACCATGTGTTGGACACCACTGGGATTTTTTTTTTAAATCCTTTCCTAACCAGAGTTTTCCCTTATGAGTTTACCTACGTTTGCTCTTTTGATAATTTTACTAAGGTTCGTTTCTCACGTGAAGCAGTGGCTGAAAGGTGGGAAGGGGCTGCAGGGCAGCTCCAATCAGAGGCTCTCAAACACAACTTGTTGACTGGTGTGATAAAGTTTTCACTCATCCATGGGAAAATGGGAAAAATAAATAAAAAGTCATGAGTTTTTCCATACATTTTCTGTATGCAAAGATCTGCCCTTCATTCTAAGGTTATGTCCTCCCCTAATTTCTTTTAACATAAAACTTTCCTTTTTAAGAAATCATGGCAAAAGGTGGCTGGTTGTTGATTTTCTTCTCTCTCTCTGCCTCTCTCTCTCTCTATTTTCCTCACTTTCTCTACTTATAATACTCTTACTTGGAAAAATTTAAATGTTGGCAAACACATGTCTGTCCTCCAAATTTTTTTAACTGGTTCGTGGGAACCACTATTTAGGACACACAGACTTTCCCTCTCCTTCAAAATATATGAGACGATATACTTGGAAGGTATGTTGAAAGTAGAAACGCAGAAGTGGGCTGGAAAATCTTCAAGAACTTCTCCATCTGGGATAGATGGGATACAAGGTTATGTTCTGTTTTGTTTTATTGTTTTACCAAATAAGATTAGAAGTCCCAAGTAGCTTTGCTGGAAGCAAGTTGGAGCCAAAGCCTGGCAAGGTCAGATGCCTCTCCAGCGAGGTGGCATATTAACACATGGGTGACTTTTGTCACAAGCTCAAGTAAAGTGGGAACATACCATGGATGAGAATAGAGAAGCTAAGTTCTTACAATTTTAACTAGCATGTGCTTCCTTCCTGTTACCTATGATTGCTACAGGGTGAAAGGCTGAGTAAGAGATTGCAATCTGCAGTGAGACAGGCTGAAAGGCCCGGGCGGATGTGAAGGCTGGTGGCAAGGAAATGGGAAGCAGGCAGCCAAGCTAACCCTGTGTCCACTGAGGGAGTGAGGTGGCCTTGAGTACAGCAGCATCCCTCGGTCTTACATCGGCAGGAAGTAGAAGGTGAAGAAGGCTAAAGGAAGTGAAAGTGTTGCTGGATCTGCTGGCATTTCCTCCTCCTTCACACAGCATCCCAGTTCTCCCTGCAGCCACATGATCTTCCCTTTGTCCCCTTCCTCACCATAGCCCCACCACCTTCACCACTCCAAGTTGATGCTTCTCCTACATCTGGCCAAAATGCTACTCAGAGCTGGATGAAAGCAAAAGTCACTGCTCTAACACAGGAAAAGTCCCGGTTTTAGGTTTCAGAAACAGAATTTTCCCAAATGTTTAAAATGGTGAATGGTTCCATAAACTGTGTTAACCAGGCTTCTTACAGGCTAGTCCCAGAATCTGACCACCATGTGCAATACTGGTTCTAAGAAAAGTGTGCTCCAAGCAAGAACCTTCAAACATTTAACCTGAATGAATGAATATAACCTCTTCACGGTTCAGTGTTTTCATAAGCAAAACGAGAGAATAACAGAATTTATGTCTTTTAAAAAAAATTTAGGGCTGGGCACGGTGGCTCACGCCTGTAATCCCAACACTTTGGGAGGCCAAGGCAGGCGGATAACTCCTGAGGTCAGGAGTTCGAGACCAGTCTGGCCAACAAGGTGAAACCCTGTCTCTACTAACAATACAAAAAAATTAGCTGGATGTGGTGGCACATGACTGTAATCCCAGCTACTCAGGAGGCTGAGGCAAGAGAATCACTTGAACCCAGGAAGCAGAGGTTGCAGTGAGCCGAGATCAAGCCACTGCACTCCAGCCTGGGCGACAAGAGCAAAACTCCATCTCAAAAAAAAAAAATTTTGGAAAGCTTCCCATTTGGGATCTGTCCACCTACACAGGGCAACACGATAGTACTGACATCTCTTAGCTTTTATGGAATTTTCTGCCTACAATGCAGAGGGCAAAGAAGGGGTATTGTCAGCTTGGCTTTGCTGTCTCTGAGTGACAGTCTCCTGTGTACGTAAATAAGATGAATTTTCATAAAAGCATTAACAGAGCATTAGTTTCACCTCAGAAAGAAAATGAAAAAGCAATTGACAAGTGTAGTCAAAGAAGAAATTAAAATATAGTTAAATAGTAATCAGATCGAGAAAAAAATCAGTGAAAACCTTTAACTTGCAACCTATTCTTTTTCAAGACACCAGTACACAAAAATTGGGAAAGTTTATTAAAAATGTTACCAAACTTTAAGTTCTTCTTTTTTTTTTTTTGAAACAGGGTCTCATTCTGTCACCCAGGCTGGACTGCAGTAGCACGATCTCAGCTCACCGCAGCCTCAGCCTCCCAAGCTCAAGGGATCCTCCCACCTCAGCCTCCCGAGCAGCTGGGACTAAGTTCTTACTCCATTAGGTTGAGCTGTTAGAACATCACTGTTTCCCATGTAAACGTTGAGACCTTCATTAGGCTCTCCTTGCTTACCCTGCCATTTCACTTCAGGTGTCACCTTCTTTAAGAAGCTACCCCTTGCCAGGTGTGGTGGCTTACGCCTGTAATCCCAGCTCTTAGGGAGGCAGAGGCAGGAGGATAGCTTGAGCCCAGGAAATTGAGACCTGCCTGGGCAATATAGCAAGACCCCATTCTCCACAAAAAGGAAAAAAGCAAACAAAAAACAAGCGTAAGAAGCTACCCTTGAACCCACTGCACCCTCGATCTGATTTTTGAAGCTGTTTCCTGGGAGCCCGGGGCATCCTGGCACAGAGGCACTGCTACGGCAAAGGCATTGGTTTGCCCTCCCCACCAACTCTGAGTGCTTCAGGGGCAGGAATATGATATATACAAGCAGTTCATTTAATCTCTATGAGCTGAAATGATTCATTTGTCTTAATGTCATTTTAAAGTACAGAATTTGAGAGCTGGAGGGAATCTCAGATACCAATTATTCCAACACTCCACTCTTTTCTGAGGCTTTAAATGACTTGCTCCAAGTTAGAAAAGAATCAGGACCCGAAGCCAAACCTTGAAAATGCTGTTCTAATGCTTTGTGCCTGTATCCCATGCTGCCTTGCCTTTGTAAATTCATAGGATTAAATACGGGAATCCTAAAAATTGTGTTCAATTCCCCCTTCACTTCTAACCTGGTCAATTTTACAGGCAAAGAAACACCACTGGAGGCAATGAAGGGCCGTTCTCACAATTACATGGTTCACAGCAGAGCTGGGATGAAAACTCGGATCTCATATGAGGGACCATGTTCTTCCCACCATCTCATAAAAATTCAACTTTCAAGTGCAGGTCGTGGGTGTAGAGCAAAGGTCAGCATGGCACAGGGGACAAATTGTGCGGACCACCTGTTTTTGAGTATGGCTTGCAAGCTAAGAATGGTTTTTACATTTTAAAATGGTTATAAAACAAGAAATCATACTTTGTGAAGTATATGAAGTTCGAATTTCAGTGTCCATGAATAAAGTTTGGTTGGAACATAGTCACGATCATTTGTTTAGGTCCTGTTTATGGCTGCTCTTGAGTAACAGGGCAGAGTTGAGAAGTTGTGAAAGAGACCTCAAGAAATGAAACCACACACCTAAAACCATCTGATCTTCAACAAAGTCGACAAAAATAAGTAATGGAGAAAGGACTCCCTATTCAATAAATGGTGCTGGCTAGCCATATGCAGAATAAAATTGGACCCCTATCTATCACCATATACAAAAATTCATTCAAGATGGATTAAGATTTAAATGTAAGACCTCAAACCATAAGAATTCTAGAAGAAAGCCCAGGAAATATCATTCTGCATCAGCCTTGGGAAAGAATTTATGACTAAGTCCTCAAAAGCAATTGCAACAAAAACAAAAATGACAAATGGGACCTAATTAAACTAAAGAGCTTCTGCACAACAAGAGACACTATTAAGAGAGTAAACAGACAACCTCAGAATGGGAGAAAATATTCACAAACTACGCATTTAAGAAAGGGCTACAAATCAACAAGCAAAAAAACAAATAACCCCATTAAAAAGTAGGTGAAAGATATGAACAGACACTTCTCAGAAGACATACAAGCAGCCAACAAACATACAAAAAAATGTTCATCATCACTAATCATCAGAGAAATGCAAATCAAAACCACAATGAGATAACATCTCACACCAGTCAGAATGGCTTTTGTTAAAAAGTCAAAAAATAACAGATGTTGGCGAGGCTGCAGAGAAAAGGGAACACGTACACACTGTTGGTGAGAATGTAAATTAGTCCTGCCACTGTGGAAAGTAATTTGGAGAGTTCTCAAAGAACTAAGAGCTGAACTACTGTTCAACCCAGCAATCCCATTACTAGGTATATACCCAAAGGAAAATAAATTATTCTACCAAAAAGACACCAAAACCAGATATTGCATGTTCTCACTTGTAAGTGGGAGCTAAACACTGGGTACAAGTAAACTTAAAGATGGGAGGCTGGGCGCGGTGGCTCACGCCTGTAATCTCAGCACTTTGTGAGGCCAAGGCAGGCAGATCGTGAGGTCAGGAGTTCGAGGCCAGCCTGGCCAACATGGTGAAACCCTGTCTCTACTACAAATACAAAAATTAGCCAGGCATGGTGACGTGCAGCTGTAGTCCCAGCTACTCGAGAGGTTGAAGCAGGAGAATCGCTTGAACCTGGGAGGCAGAGGTTATGGGGAGCCAAGGTCACGCCACTGCGTTCCAGCCTGGGCAACAGAGCGAGACTCTGTCTCCAAAAAAAAAAAAAAAAAAAGCTTAAAGATGGGAACAACAGACAGTGGGGACTACTAGAAGGAGAAAAGAGAGGGGGCTGAAAAACTACCTATTGGGTACAATGAAATTTTTTTTCATTCATACCCCAAACCTCAGCATCACACAATATAACTCTTAAACAAACCTGCACAAATACCCTCTGATTCTGAAATAAAAGTTTTTTAAAAACTGCAAAGTCTAAAATATTTAGTATCTGGACCTCTACAGAAGTTTGTCAACCCCTAATGGGGAAGAACAAGCCCTCTTAGAAGTCAGAAGAAAATAAGTTCTACTACCACAAAACTCCACGGCCCTTAGTTTAGAAAAAACAAAGGGAGGCTGGGTACAGGGCTCACGCCTGTAATCCCAACACTTTGGGAGGCCAAGGCGGGAGGACTGCTTGAGGCCAGGTTTGAGACCAGTCTGGGCAACATAGCAAGACCCCATCTCTACAAAAAAAAATAGTAAAATAAAATAAAATTAGCCCAGCATGGTGGCTCATGCCTGTCGTCCCAGCTACTCGGGAGGCTGAGGCAGGAGGATCACTAGAGCCCAGGAGTTCGAGCCAGCAGTGAACCATGATCATGCCACTGTACTCCAGGCTGGGCAACAGAGTGAGACCCTGTCTCTAAAACAAATAAAATAAAATAAAATAAAATAAAATAAAATAAAATAAAATAAAATAAAATAAAATAAAATAAAATAAAATAAAATAAAATAAAATAAAATAAAAACAAAGGGTTTGGATAAAACTGATGCACTACCTTCATTCTGTCACATTTTCATGCTTTCATGCTGAATGAGAGGGCACTCATCCTGGGAGTTCATGCCACCCAGATAGACAGGGGTTAAACTGAGACCTGTCTAGGTTGAAAGAAGCAGTAGGAAGGGACAGAGCGGGCCCAGGAACAAGAGGCTTCTGAGAGCATGCCCTCCCCACTATTCCATATGCACCTAAATGCCTGGTAAGATCTTTGCCAGCTCACTCACATGATTCCAAGATAGGGAGCTTCCCTTGATTCTGAGAGTAACTCAGCCCACCTAAATGGAGGAAGCAAGGGCCAAGCACGACCTTTTTTTTTTTTTTTTGAGACAGAGTCTGATTCTGTCACCCAGTCTGGAGTGCAGTGGTACAATCTCAACTCACTGCAACCTCTACCAGTTCTCCCAGGTTCAAGTGATTATCCTGCCTCAGCCTCCTGAGTAGCTAGGACTACAGGTGTGCACCACCATGACTGGCTAATTTTTGTCATTTTAGTAGAGACGGGGTTTCACCATGTTGGCCAGGAGGCTGGCCTGGAACTCCTGACCTCAGGTGATCCACCCACGTTGGCCTCCCAAAGTGCTGGGATTACAGGCGTGAGCCACCATGCCTGGCCCAAGCACAACCTTTTAGGGTCAGCCACTTGAAGTGGAATCCTGCACTGGCCACTTACTCCCTATGAATCCTAGGGTCAGTTAGGGATCCCAGGGTTTTCTCACCTAAGAAGGTAAGTAAGTACTTCCTTCACAGGCTTGTTTGGAGGATTCAATGAAATACACTCAAACTTCAGCTCCCTTCTAATCATTCTCTCTCCCTTTCCCAGAGACAGTATTTGGAGAATAACAGAAACCAAGCGTTGTTATGAAAGTTTCTTTCAAATTAGCTTAGAGTTAAAATTTTTTTTTTCCAGAGCCCTAGAAAAAAACACCCAATCAGTGCAATAAAAATAGGCTCAAGTGTTCAGTTGGGTATTTTCCTCTCATATCTTTTAGTTCTTTGAAGCTTCTTCCAAATTATAATCCAAAAATAAGTGTGCTACAACTTTTAGAAAAGTTATGTTGATGTAACTTTTATAGCAAGCTACCCAAAGAATCAAGCTATATTATAGCCATGCTCAGTTATGAAGACCAAAACTATTTTAAAAATACCAGAACCAGAAAGTCCTAGTTTATTTAGTCTGGCTTCCTTAACATGAAGTTCTTGTTGTTCTTAAAATATTCAGCTTTGGCTGAATTCCAAAACTGACATAAGCCTACTTCAGGTGTTTGGAAGACACTGAAGAGAATCAGAATTGAAAATAAGATTGGAAAATAAAGCCTTTTATGTGATCACAAATGCAAGAAGTGTATTGTTTTGACACTATTAAAACAAGTTTTACCCACAAATGTAAACATAAATATGTATATATTCTCAACACTGGACGTACAGGGGACTAAAGGTCGATTTCCATAACATGGTATTATTCCTAACATTTGCTAACAGCTCATTGCTTCCGTTACTAGAACTGCCTTAACATTTTCTGAAATTTGAGATAGATTGAAAAGATACATTTCTTTCATGGATTATGCTAGTAATCACTTTAATGGCCAAACTAATCTTATTATTAGGATAGCATATAGGTGTTTTAGACAATGTTAAATTATAAACTTTCTAGCCCACCATGGTTTATGGGGTAATAAAAAACAGGCCCTGGTTCTTTGACCAAAATCCTTACAAAGATACCACACAAGTTCAGTGTAAGTTGTGATGTTATTGCCTTTGGAAGCATTGTAATTACTTCAAAGTCTGGGTTGGTGAGAGGAAATTCAAGCTACTAAAATTTATTGAAGGTAAGGTGAGTTGGGAAGATCATCACATGGCATGCAAATTAATATAGTTACACTCTGCGTGCAAGGTACGTCATCGTTCCCGTACTCTCAAAACTACACAGAGAAAAGGAGAACTTCATCTAAAACAGTCACAGGTATATGCAGAAAGAAAACAGGGACCAAACCTCACAGAAACGAAACCGAGACACCGAAAGGAGAAGGACTGACTGGGGCAAATATCTCACACTGCTGGAGAACAGTTCAAGTCGATCCCATGGACCCAGGGCTCCAGCGCTGGGCGGTGGGTGGATCCATGGGTCTCTCGCACAAATACACACAGACTCTTGCACAAGCACACACGCTCTCTCCGGAGCGGCGAGCGACAGGAGCAGTCACGCAGCGGCGCTCGCTGCCCCCAAAGTGGGGCAAGAAGTAAATGCTTCCCGCCCAGAAAAATGAAATGCCCCGAAGACGGCCAGATTAAACACGGGTCCCGACCGCGCGGGATTGGAAAGGGGTCACACACGCACCTGCATTGTAAAAGCGGTCCAGCACGGTGGTTTCTCCAAAGTCGAGTTTCCCAAAATGCAGGGTTTCCAGGGTGGCGCCCACTGTCTCGCACGCCTCCCGCAAGCTCTGCAGGGCCTCGCTCTCGGCCACCACCAGTTGCCCCTGGCTCGCTTCGTTGATCACATATGCCACCGTGGTCCGTCGGCTGCCCCCGCCAACAGAGCTGCCCCGGCCTCGGGTGGCACTGCTCGCGGAGGTGGCCGCCGGACAACCGATGCCAGGGGCAGCGGCGCTCTCCACGTTCCAGAAGCTGCCCGGCGGCGGCGGTGGCAGCTGGTGCTCCTCGCCCTCGCCCACCGCCGCCGCTCCTCCCCTCCTGCAGATGCCTCCCTCGGGGATGGTGCAGAAGCCCGAGGGGGCGAAGGGTGGCACGGAGAAAGTGATGCCCTCGCCCGCCTCCGTGCTCATCTCTCCGGACCGGGCAGCAACGGCGGCGGCGTCCCCCGCCCAGCCGCACCGCCTGGCCAGCCACAGCTCGGGGCTGCTCCGCGCCCGCCGGGCTAAGCAGCTGCCATCGCGCGCCGCGCCCTCGCCGCCGCGCCGCCGCCTCCTCTCCGGCGCCCTCTCCCCCGAGGGCACGCCGCTGCCCGGCGGCGGCTCGCTCCTCCTCGGCGCCTCCGTGGCCGCGATGCTCGCCCTCTGCAGGGTTTAGAGTTCAAGGGGTGGGGAAGCCGGGTGAGCGGGAAGGGACGGAGCTTCCTTTTCTTGGCCGGCTGACAAGTCGGTTCGCAAACCTGCGCCGCGGTGCAGCTCAAGGGCGCCGCGCTCGGGGTGCAGCCCGCCCTCGCCAGCCGCCGCGCCGCGCCGCGCAGCTCCTTCCGTCCTGGCCGCTCTGGGAGGGGCCAGGAAGGGCGCCCCCTGGGTGCGGAGCTACCTGGCGCGCACCTTACGAGCGGGCTGGCTCCCCGGGCGGCGTCCCGGAACAGCAGCAGCGGCAGCCGAAAGGACCCTCCTCCCTCCTCGGCGGCAGCTCGCCTTCATCGGCTGGATTTCCTCCTCCTTGCCTGGCCTCGTTTCTCTTTCGATCGCCTCCGCCGCGTGGTCCCCGCGCCAGCCTCGTCGTTCCTTGCAGCCGCTCTCCCTCTCCACCACCAGCTTCTGGCCACCCACTCGTCGCGGCACCGAGGGTCAGGGCCCGCCCCCAGGGAGGGAGCTGCTAGGAACCTCGAGCCCGGACGGAACTGACCGCGCTGCGGCCCTCGGACCCCAGCCCTCCTCTGAGTGCCGCGCGTGGCATAGGGTCCCAGTCCTCACCCACCTGGCCCCCACCTAAGAAGAACTGGAGCTCAAGCCATTACGGGGTGGCGCAAAAAGTCCCTCCAGCCAATACTGGGTCTTCGGAGTCCGCCCCTGAAGCATTTCCAGTGTTCCCCGCGACGAGGGCGCCCCCCTCCGGGCCTTGGCGGCCTAGTGGACTGGGACCGTGCGCGGCGCTGGCAGGACAGGCTCCGGGAGACCCACGTTGCGCGAGGCAGGAGGTTGCGCATAGCGCCCTGGAGCCAGGGCCTACACTGGAGGGTGCTTCATTGGCGACTGTGGCACTCCAGAAGTGGCTGGCTAAATTCATCAGGTTCTCCCATGTACTTTTCCAGTGCTTTAAAATTTCCGGTGGCTCATTCCGTTATCAGTAATGAGTAATTGATTAGTGCCAACTGCCGAAGGACTTAGCATTCTCATTTAGGATCTTAATTCCCCCACAAGCGCCAGATACTTACTTAAGATAGAAGATGGAGGCTATACCCGACTCCACAAATTATCAACAAGATGAAACAGGGGAATAACGTGACCTATTCTATTTTTTAAACTGCATCATGCGAGGCCGGGAGGGAAATACCCAGATTGTTTAAGAGCAATCAAAAAAAGTACCTGCTTATTTGGGGAGCAAAGAACAGACGTGTCCGTTCCCAGAGAACCCCAGAATGCTGTAATTGTTAGGAAAGCCAGTGCAAGTTACAACTGAGTAAAGAAACAGGTTGTGTACTTCTCATCTCCAGGAACTGAGACTAGTGAGTCCTATGAAAAAGGGAGAAGAAAATGTAAATTACTTTTTTTTGTTTTGAGACGGAGTTTCACTCTTCTTGCCCGAGCTGGAGTGCAATGGCGCGATTTCGACTCCCTGCAACCTCCGCCTCCCGGATTCAAGCGATTCCCCTGCCTCAGCCTTTCGAATAGCTGGGATTACGGGCATTCGCCACCACGCCCGGCTAATTTTGTATTTCTAGCGGAGACGGGGTGGGGGAGTTCACCATGTTGGTCAGGCTGGTCTCGAACTCCTGACCTGAGGTGATAAGCCCGCGTCGGCCTCCCAAAGTGCTGGGATTACAGGCGTGAACCACCGAGCCCAGCCATGAATTACATTTCAAACTGGGTAAGAAGGAAGGATAAAATAGTTGAATAGTAAAGAATTAAAGGAAAGGCTGGGCGCAGTGGCTCACTCCTGTAATCCCAACACTTTGGGAGGCCGAGGCGGGCAGATTACTTGAGGTCAGGAGTTCGAGACCAGCCTGGCCAACATGTGAAACCCCTGTCTCTACTAAAAATGCAAAAATTAGCCGGACGTGGTGGCAGCCGCCTGTAATCCCAGCTACTCGGGAGGCTGAGGCAGGAGAATTGTTTGCACCCGGGAGGTGGAGGTTGCAGTGAGCCAAGATGGCGACACTGCACTCTAGACTGGGTGACAGAGCGAGACTTCATCTCAAAAAAAAGAAAAGAAAAAGAATTAAAGGAAAGAGTTCTTTAATTTTCTCCAAGGTGGGAGGATCGCTCGAGCCCAAGAGTTCAAGATCAGCCTGGACAACATAGTGAGACCCCCATCTTAAAAAAAATAATAATTAAAGGAAGGAAGGAAATAGTCATGAGGAAAAACACCTAGCCGCTACACAACTGTATCCTCAATGAATCAATGTGACATTAGATTTTTCTAAAGATGTGTAAAATAATAGAATTAAATTTCTAGTAGGAAACTTTATATTCTTCATGTAAAATGGAATCTATGTGACCCACACTAGCTTTTGGAATTAATATCAATAGTAAAAATAGGTAGTGAATCAGTGATTATACTGAAACAAAATTTTGGTGAGCTACTAATAGTTACGTGCCTTTTAATATTTTCAACAACTTGTCAAACCTCCAAAACCTTGTAGGAGTAAGATAATCCTCCCCGCTATCCTCACCAAAACTCTGGAAACCGATGAGGGTCATGTGTGGAAAACTAAAATGCCTAAATGCTCAAGTGGCATTTTACTGTAGAAATACAAAATCTGAGATTATATATCAAGCTATTTTCCAAAGCCGTAACTTTTTATACCCTCTCACTTTGTGCTTTCCTTCCAGATCCTTTCAGAGCCATTTTCATACATAATTTTTATTTTTTGTTTTACTTTGCTGGCTTTTTTGATTTATTAACTTTAAATATGTTTTTTATGTTAGGCACCCAAACCTCAATACAATGCTGAAAAGCTGCTTCTGGCTGGTCCAGAGATTCTCCCTCTACCTAAAAGGCACGGTTTAGGTAATTTATGTTCCATAGCATAGGGTTATGAGATAATGAGGAACTAGCTGGCAAGATTCTGGAAGAAAGGACGGGAATCCAGAGGATGAGTCTACAGTCAGGGTTCCCTTTGGCTGTGGGATTTTTGTGGATCTGAATTAGGCAGCTGAAAGGCTGAAGTGAATTTTTTTAATGAAAAATAACAGTATTTTGCAAAACAAAACAAAAAGAATGGTGACACCGTTGTGCATTTTCGCAAATCTTTTTAATGTCTGGCTTAAAAGATGACAGTGGATTCTCATTTCTGCTTCTACATTCATGCTGTTGCAGCAGGTTGTTTTGGTTGAAGGGTATGAAGAAAATCTGGAGAAGTTTCTGAAGTGTAGGAGGTATTTGAAGAAGTATATGAAGAAAATACTCTGGGAGGAGCACAGTCACTTCCACTGTGAAGGCACACATGAGTTCCTAAAAATCACTGAGCTATGCAAAATAGTGCTTTTTTAAAAGTAATTTCAAGTTTTATTTTGGACTTGGGAGTACATGTGCAGGTTACATGGATATATTGCATGATGCTCAAGTTGAGGGCACGATTGTTCTTGTTACTCAGGTAGTAGACATAGCACCCAACAGTTGTTTTTTCAACCCTTGCTCCCTCCTTCCCTCCCGTCCGCAGTGTCTGTTCCCATCTTTATGTCCATGTGTATCCAATGGGACCCTCTCCTGGGAAGGTCTTAAGACTCACAATCAGAAAGGTGAGGGGTTGTTAGCAGGTAAAAGGAGAGCAGGAAAAAATTAGAGGCCTGCCTCTGAGGCCTAACACACTCAACGTAACAAAAGACTATAACAAGGGTTATGGGAGTTACAAGCCAGAAACCACAGATGAAAACCAATATATATCATAACACCACACTCTGTTCATAGTTTCTTTGGTTGTGCAGAAGCTGTTTAGATTAGGTCCCACTTGTCAGTTTTTCGTTTTGCTGCAAATTGCTTTTCAGGACTTAGTCAAAATTCTTTCCCAAGGCCGATGTCTAGAATGGTATTTCCTAGGTTTTCTTCTATGATTCCTAGGGTTTGAGGTCTTACATTTAAATCTTTAACCCATTTTGAGTGAATTTTTATATATGGTGATGGGTAGGGGTCCAATTTTATTCTGCATAAGGCTAGCCAGCACCACTTATTGAATAGGGAGTCCTTCCCCATTGCTTATTTTTGTTGACTTTGTTGAAGATCAGATGGCTGTAGGTGTACAGCTTTATTTCTGGGTTGTCTGTTCCATTCCATCGGTCTGAGTGTCTGTTTTTGTACCAGTACCGTGCTGTTTGGGTTACTGTTGCCTTATAGTATAGTTTGAAGTTGGGTAATATGATGCCTCTGGCTTTGGCTTTAGCTATTCAGGCTCTTTTGGGGTTTTATTTTATTTTTTCCTGCTGTTCTGCAGGCTCCTTTTTGCTTCCATATGAATTGTAGAATAGTTTTTCTAATTCTGTGGAAAATGATCTTGGTAGTTTCTTAGGAATACCATTGAATCTGTAGATTGCTTTGGGCAGTGTGGCCATTTAAACAGTATTGATTCTTCCAGTCCATCAGCATGGAATGTTTTTCCGTTTGTTTGTGTCATCTATGATTTCCTTCAACAGTGTTTTGTAATTCTCCTTGTAGAGATCTTTCACTTCCTTGATTAGATATATTCCTAGATTTTGTGTGTGTGTGTGTGTGTGTGGCTATTATAAATGGAACTGTGTTCTTGACTTGTCTCTCAGCTTGAACGTTATTGGTATATGAAAATGCTACTGATTTTTGTACATTGATTTTGTATCCTGAAACTATACTGACATTGTTTATCAATTCTAGGAGCCATTTGGTGGAGTCTAGGTATAGAATCTTATCTTCAGGGGATGAGGCGCAGTGGCTCATGCCTGTAATCCCAGGACTTGGAAGGCCAAGGCGGGTAGATCACTTGAGGCCAGAAGTTCGAGACCAGCCTGGCCAACACAGTGAAGCCCCATCTCTACTAAAAATACTGAAAAACAAATTAGCTGAGCATGTAGTCTGTAGTCCCAGCTACTTGAGATGGAGGTTGCAGAGAGCAAAGATGGTGCCACTGCACTCCAGCCTGGCTAACAGAGTGAGATTCTATCTCAAAAAAAAAAAAAAGATTCTTATCTTCAGGGAAGAGAGATAATCTGACTCCTTTTCTTATTTGGATGCTTTTTATTTCTTTCTCTTGCCTGATTGCTGTGGCTAGGACCTCCAGTACTATGTGGAATATTGAGGATAGGCATCCTTGTCTTGTTCCTGTTCTTAAGGGGAATGTCTTTAGCTTTTGCCTGTTCAGTATGTGTTAGCTGTGGGTTTGTCATAAATGGCTCTTATTATTTTGAGGTATGTTCCTTTGATGCCTAGTTTGTTAAGGGTTTTTATCATGAAGGGATGTTGGATTTTATCAACAGCTTTTCCCATACCTATTGAGATATTCATCTAGTTTTTGTTTTTAAATCTGTTTATGTGGTGAGTCACATTTATTGATTTGCATATATTGAACCAACCTTGGATCTTAGGAATGAAGCCTATTTGATCAGGGTGAATTAACTTTTCGACGTGTGGCTAGATTCAGTTTGCTGGTATTTTGTTGAGGATTTTTGTGCCTGTGTTTATCTGAACTGAATTCTTGATAACATTTTGAGGACAAAATTAAAGATGA
This sequence comes from Hylobates moloch, assembly GCF_009828535.3. NCBI lineage: Eukaryota > Metazoa > Chordata > Mammalia > Primates > Hylobatidae > Hylobates > Hylobates moloch. The sequence continues at coordinate 154,591,218 of NW_026652277.1, forward strand.
CATACCCTACAAGTAAGAGTGAACTATAGGTTAGATGGCCCATACGTGGACAGCAATCCTGCTTCCAGACATCTGAGTAACCCAGAAAGAAGTCTCAAACCCTAAAATTGTATTAAGGTAGTTCCCTGCATTTGAGAAACAAAATTTACTCCAGAGGAAGATGACATCATCTTGGGCCATGAATCATTTCTACAAATATAAGATCTGTAAATGTAAGCAAATATTTGAATGCACGCTAGAATGGTGGAATCGGAACAAGAATGTGAGCTGAAAATTTTGCCATCTGTTTCTGACTTTTCCCCTCTAGATCCACTCTCCATTTATATCCCCCAGAGTCTCTGTCTTGGGAGGCAATGAATTAAGTCAATGGGCTCCCTTCCTTTCTGTTTATCAGTTGGATTTGGTCAGTGGGGAGTCCAGGCAGGGATCTGCAGGAGGAAGGACATTGGGAGTTGGGTATTTCTCTCCTGGACTCACTCTCTATGAGTCACTACAGGCTGGCTGTGTTCTTCAACAGAAGGTTATTGCTCTTCCCAAGGTGACAGCTCCTATGGGACTCCCTTTCTTACAGGGTCTCATAACTGTCCCTTGCTTTGTTGTTTATTGGCACCTAGAAATGATAAAGTTGCTAGCCCCAAGCTCATGCACAATTCCTTGAAGCCTCCTTATACCCTTCCACACCTTTGTAATTACTCTTTTTGTAAATAAACCAACTTCAAATTATCCTACCTGTTTCCTGTTGAGAGTCTGATAACTACTAATGAGCGTTTAGAAATGAGAAAACTAATTTAACCTTTCTGGACCTGTTTCTTCATCCACAAAACACAGTGTTGAATTAGATTCCACTGAAAATCCTTTGAAGCTCCAATGTGCTATTTTAAGTATTTAGTTAAGATTCCAGTTCTTATACTGAATTGAAATATGTAAAGAATGAAAATACCACTGGGCAACCAAATAGTAATAAGGGAACTTTTTCTTTACAGAAATATTCTAGCTAATGCATACAAAAACCTGATGTCATTATAATGTCACCATTTGGTAACTCTTAATGAATTTGGATTCAGATATCAATCTTTTTTTTTTTTTTTTTTTTTTTTTTGAGACAGCTTCTGGCTCTATTGCCCAAGCTAGTGTGCAGTGGCTCCATCCCAGCTTACTGCAACCTCTGCCTCCTAGGCTCAAGCAATCATCCTGCCTCAGCCTAGTAGCTGGGACACAGACACGTGCTACCACACCCAGTTAATTTTTGTATTTTTGGTAGAGACAGGGTTTCACCATGTTGCCCAGGCTAGTCTAGAACTCCTGGGCTCAAGCAATGCTCCTGCCTCAGCCTCCCACAGTGCTGGGATTACTGGCATAAGCCACTGCACCCAGCCTACATATCAATCATTAATAGTCACTAATATCATTAAAAGAGAGATGACCAGATTATTGCATGCCTCCTGATGAAAGAACACACCACCAATCATGAAGTAGTCATCCCAAAAACAGTGGACATGAATCTGTCAAAGCCCCAGAACCTAAGGCCTGGGTTCAACAGTGAATTTCAGGAAATATTAAAGTCATAAAAACAGGGTCAAATACTCTGGAGATGCAATGAGTAAAATCTAGACTGTGGGAAACTCTATAAGACAAATGGCTCACTTTCTTGCACAAATAAATTGCAGTGGTGGAAGAGGGCAACGTTGAGATTAAAAGATTGTTAATTTGTAAAGATATAATAATAATATTGTGCTTATGTTAAAAAGGAAGTCTTCATATTTCAGAGACTCCATGCAGAAATACTTACAAATGAGGTAAAATGATTTCTGGGATTGGCTTAAAAATAATATGGTAGGAGGTACAGGAATGCGTGAGAATACAGATGAAAGAAGATTGGCCCTGAACTAATGATTTTTTATAGTGGGTACATGGAAGAGGTTCATTATACTAGTCTTTCTACTCTTGTATGTGCCTGAAATATTTCATAATAAAAAGTTTAAATAAAATAAAACCATGGAAACAGAAAGAATGGAAAATGTTTTAACATTCTGACCACAAAAGAACATTTGTATAGTCTCATGCAAATCATCTTTTTATTTCATTTTTTATTTTTGAGACGGAGTCTCACTCTTTCACCCAGGCTGGAGTGCAGTGGCACGATCTCAGCTCCTCAGCTCACTGCAATCTCCACCTCCCAATTCAAGCAATTCTCCTGCCTCAGCCTCCCGAGTAGCTGGGATTACAGGTGTGTGCCACCACACCCAGCTAATTTTTGTATTTTAGTAGAGACAGGGTTTCACCATGTTGGTCAGGCTAATCTCGAACTCCTGACTTCAGGTGATCCACCTGCCTCGGTCTCCCAAAGTGTTGGGATTACAGGCGTGAGCCACTGCACCTGGTCTAATTAATATCTATTTTAATGTGGTTAGTGTTCTTATTGAGAGCCTAAACAGTTTTTACTTTGAAAATTAAGCCATGCCTGGGCATATGTAGAAGACTCAGAGAAGAGTCCACCAGGAGAATCAGTTCATGGCCAATAGAGAAGCCTTATGAAGGTCAATAACCCCAAGGAAAGAAACAGCAATGGTAAATCATTATGAGAGTGGCCTGCAGATGGAAGTACAACAGGGTAAGAGTGACTCAGTTTGCCCTGCAGTACTGCTTGCACAAGAGAGGCCCCTCCCTTGGGCCCTATGTTTTAGAGGGCCCAGCCATGTCCCTTTCTCAGAGAATCAGTGGTATGAACCCACAGAAAAATCCGCCTCTTCTAATTTGCCCTCTGGAGACCCCAGACCCCAGGATTATCTGCTCAAGCCTCATCAAGCCCATTTTCAGAGCCTGTCTGTGAGGGCTATAGATAGAGTTTGGCCGCTGAGGCTGGGATGTCTCCAAAAATGTCTATAAGATCTTGTAGAGCTAAAGATGGCAAGAAAGGTCACTGTCTCCATGCTACCGCACTTGGGTGTGGAACTCCAAGAAGTTCAATTGTAACTTCAAAATTCACCTTCCTAGCCTTTATGCAAGTATATTTGTCAAGGACAAATATATTTATTTAATAGTATATTAGCCTGATTAATAACTTTTAGGTAGGGCATGGTGGCTCACACCTATAATCCTCACACATTGGGAGCCTGAGGCAAGAGGATCACTTGAAGCCAGATTCGAGACCAGCCTGGAAAGCATAGCCAGACCCCATCTCTTAAAACAAAACAAAACAAAACAAAACAAAACAAAACAAAACAAAACAAAACAGCATGGTGGCACATGCCTGTAATCCAGTCTACTCAGGAGGCTGAGGTGGGGGGATCATTTGAGCCCAGAAGTTCAAGGTTGCAGTGAGCTATGATGGTGTCTCTGTATTCCAGACCAGGTGATAGATAGAGCAACAACCAGTTTCAAAGAAAAAAAATTTTTTTTGTATCAAAGTCCTAGCTAGTGCAATAAGGCAAGAAAGAGTAATAAAATGAATAAATATTGGAACTAAAAAAGTAAAACTGCCTTTATTTGTAGACATGATTGTGTATGTATAACATCTTAAAAAATCACCAAAAATAAAAAATACTAGGACTAATAAGTCCCAATTTAGATATCCCAAATGTGATCTAAAAGTTCAACACAATGTCAAGCAAAATTTGTGCAGGCTTATTTTTGTAGAAATTGATAAGCTACATCTAAAATATACTTTTAAAGGATATGAATACATATATAAACATATGAAAAGCAAAGGGACTTGTGTAGCTAAACAATTTTCAAAGGAGGTCTTATACTGCTTGTTATAAAGCTCTGGTAACCTGACAATATGAAAAGACTGAATATGAATAGAGTCCATAAATAGGCACATAGATATGTTCAATTTGTTTTCAATAAGGGTGTCTCGGTAATTCAATGGGGATAAGGCAGTCTTTTCAAAAACAGTGTTTGAATAACCAGATACCCACAAAGAAAAAAAATGAACCACAATCCTTACTTATGCTATACACAAAAATAACTAAAAATTGATCATGGGCCTAAATTTAAAGCAAAAGCTGCAAACCTAATAGAACAAAATAATGGAGAAAACTTTTGTGAACTTGGGTTAGGCAAAGATGTCTTAGATATGACCTAAAATAAAATAAATTATAAATATATAATTTATATACAAATGTTATATAAATATATTAAAATGTTATATATTGGACTTAGTCAAAATTAAAATATATGCAGTTCCTAGACATTGTATAAAAATGGAAAGGCTTGGTTGCCCAGATGTAGTGGCTCGCACCTGTAATCCCAGCACTTTGGGAGGCCGAGGCAGGCACATCACTTGAGGTCAGGAGTTCAGGACCAGCCTGGTCAACATGGTGAAACACTGTCTTTACTAAAAATACAAAAATTTAGCCGGGTTTGGTGGTGTGTGTCTGTAATCCCAGCTACTTGGGAGGCTGAAACATGAGAACTGCTTGAACCTGGGAGGAAGAGGTGTCAGTGAGCTGAGAGTGTGCCACTGCAAGGGCAAGACAGAAAAGAAGGAAGGAAGGAAAGGAAGGAAGGGAGGGAGGGAGGGAGGGAGGAAGGAAGGAAGGAAGGAGAAGAAAGAAAGAGAGAAAGAGAGAGGGAGGAAGGAAGCTAAATAAATGGAAATATCCAATATTGTTAAGATGCCAGTTCTCCTGAATTTGAACTATATGTTTGACATAATTCCAATAAAAAATCTGATTCTAAAATTCATATTGAAATGGAAAGGACATAGAATAGTTGAAACAACTGTGAAAAATAGAAATAAAGTTGGAGGACAAACATTACTTATTTTAAGACTATAAAGCTGTAGTAATCAACACAGTGTGGTATTGGCATCAATACCCAGCTACTTGGGAGATAAATAGAGACATGAAACAGAATGGAGTCCAGAAATAGATATATAGTACATGTATATGGATGGCTGACTTTGAAGAAAGTTTCAAAAGCAATTCAGTAGAGAAAGGATAGTCTGTTTGTGTATAGATATCTGGTTACTATAGATATCCATATGCAAAAACAATCATCTATGTGCAAAAATATGGACTTTGATCCATACCTCTCACCTTATACAAAATTAATTCAAAATTATCATAGTCCTAAATGTAAAACTTAAAACCAGAAAAGTTCTAGAAGAAAACATAGCAGAGGGCTGAGCGCCACAGCTCATGCCTGTAATCCCAGCACTTTGGGAGACCCAGGCGGGTGGATCACCTGAGGTCAGGAGTTCGAGACCAGTCTGGTCAACAGGGTGAAACCCTGTCTCTACTAAAAATACAAAATTAACTGGGCGTGGTGGTGGGTGCCTGTAATCCCAGCTACTTAGGAGGCTGAGACAGGAGAATCACTTGAACCCTGGGGGTGGAGGTTGTAGTGAGCCAAGATTATGCCATTGCACTCCAGCCTGGGTAACAGGCAGAGTGAGACTCCATCTAAAAAAAAAAAAAAAGCAGAAAACCTTTGCAACTTTGAATTAGGCAAAGATTTTTTAGATAAGACACCAAAAGCATGATCCATAACTGAACGAATCAATAAATTGGATGTCATTATAATTAAAAACTTCTGCTCTTTGGAAAACCGTATTAAGAGAATGAAGAAACAAACCACAAACTGGAAGAAAATATTTGCAAATCACCTATCTGACAAAAGGCTTGTAAGGATATGTAATTTGTAAAGCTCAACAATAAGAAAACAAAAAATCCAACAAATAACGAGCAAAAGGTTTTAACAGATATTTCTCCAGTAACAAACAAGCACAGGAAAACATGCTAAATATCTGTAGTCATTAAGGAAACACATACTAAAAATCACAATGAAGTATGACAACTGGCCATAGCAACTGTTAGTGAGAATATGGAGGAACTAAAACTCTCTTACACTGCTGGTGGGAATGTAAAATGGTAGAACTCTTTTGGGAATAGTTTGACAGTTCCTTTAAAACTTGAACACACATCTTCATTGTGACTCACCATATCACTTTGGTGTATTTAGCCAAGATAAATGAAAGAATATATTCATAAAAAGATTTGAATATTAATATTTATCAAAGCTTTGTCATAGGCAAAACCTGTAAACAACCCAAATGTCCACCATTAGGTGACTGAATGCACAAATTGTGGTATATGCATACAACAAAAAGGAGTACACAATAAAAATAATGGACTGCAGATACACATAAAAACAATGAAGCTGAAAACAAGGTGAAAGAAAGTTTTTTGGGTTTTTTTTTTTTTTTTTTTTGAGGCAGGGTCTCAGTCTGTTGACCAGGCTGGAGTGCAGTGGCCCCATCAAAGCTCACTGTAGCCTGGACCTCCTGGGCTCAAGGAATCCTCCTGCCTCAGCCTTTCATTGTAGCTGAGACCATAGTCATGGGCCACCATGCCTGGCTAACTAACCTTTTGATTTTTTGTAGAGACAGGGTCTCACTTTTTTGCCCAGGTTGGTCTTGAGCTCCTCGAGTCAAGCATTCTCTCACCTGGGCCTCCCAAAGCCATACGATTACAGGTGTGAACCACGGTGATGGGCCTGTAAAATTCTTTAAAAATGCAAATTAATTTATAATGAAGCAGATTAGTGGTTTCCTGGGGAAGGAGGAGGGGAGCACAGGAAGGAGAGATGACAAAGGGGCATGAAGAAACTTTTGAGGATAATAGATTTGTTCATTATCTTGATTGGTGCCCCATAAATATATACAATTATTACGTGTCAATTAAAAATGATAATAGGTTGGGGACAGTGGCTCAGGCCTGTAATCCCAGCACTTTGGGAGGCCAAGGCAGGCAGATGGCTGGAGACCAGAAGTTTGAGAACAGCCTGGGCAACATGGTGAAACTCTGTCTCTACAAAAAATACAAACATTAGCTGGGCATGCCTGTAGTCCCAGCTACTGGGGAGGCTGAGGTGAGAGGATCACTGAAGTGATCTTTTTTTTTTTTCTGAGACAGAGTCTCGCTTTGTTGCCCAGGCTGGAGTGCAGTGGCGCGATCTCAGCTCACTGCAAGCTCCGCCTCCTGGGTTCTTGCCATACTCCTGCCTCAGCCTCCCAAGTAGCTGGGACTACAGGCGCCCACCACCATGCCCGGCTAATTTTTTTTTTTTTACATTTTTAGTAGAGACAGGGTTTCACCATGTTAGCCAAGATGGTCTCGATCTCCTGACCTCATGATCCACCCGCCTCAGCCTCCCAAAGTGCTGAGATTACAGGCGTGAGCCACCGCGCCCAGCCCTGAGACTGTCTTAAAACAAATCAAAATGAAAAAAACAAACAAACAAGCAAGCCATTCTATGCCTCAATTACCAGTTTTATATCCTTTAGTAAGTGTACTTATCATTATTGAGAAAATCTATAATAAAACTATATTCCTTTAAAATTAAGGTAAAATTAAATCTCCCTGATTCATTGTAGAATGTTATCCCTTTAGATATTTAAAATGTGTTTAATATAAAAATACCCAAATTTAGAATTTTTTAAAGAAACTAATATTCATAAATCATTATTTTACTTAAGAAAAGGATGAGGAGCAGTTGGTTCAATCCCCATCTTGGAAAAACCAGAGATTTTGCTGTTAGACATTATTTAAAAATGCCATTTTTTTCCTTTCTTTCTTTGAAGTTTCTTGCCTATTTTCTATCTTTGAAGTCCTTTTGAAGTTTTTATTCTTCTCTTGTAGCCTGTTATATTTCATTTTTTCTGAGCTTACAACTAATTTCAGAAAAAAATACATGTTTTTAAAAGTTTAATTTATACCACTTTTAGCTTTATATGAACACATTTATAGTTACCCTTTTTGGATTAAAAATAATTTCAGGTGAACTATTCAACTTCCAGTTCCTTGTGTATCATGCATTTTACCAATCTAATTTCAGTTTCATCATCTTTGGAATATACGAATCTCATTCTTGTGCCCAGAGTTCTCTGAATGCCATTTCCAATTCAAGAGGCTTCTAATACGTTTGTGTGATTCACAGTGCTCCCAGCTCCTTTTGGAAAGTACAGAAACTTTTATCTGTAAAACAGATTATCTTATACTCTAAACCAAAGTCTTAACATTTATGAATATTTAAAATCTAGCATCTACTTCCTGCCTTCTGATTTACTGGGATTCTTTCCCTCAAATGTAGCCAATTCCTTTACCCTTGTAGTCTAGGCTTATTTTGATTTGCAATTTCTGAAATTCTATGGCTTAGACTATGAGGAGGTGGATTTTAATACATCTCAACTCTCCTGGAGAGGTGCCTTTAGTCCATTTAAGAGAGATGGGACAACCTCCACTGTAGTACAGCACTTTTATAAGGTACATACTCTGGTGATCCTAGAACTATCATTTTTGGAATATTCTCTCAGGCTAGCTTCTCATCAAAGTACAAGATAATTAGGGCCGGGCATGGTGGCTCACACATGTAATCCTAGCACTTTGGGAGGCCAAGGCAGGTAGATCACATGAGGCCAGGAGTTCAAGACAAGCCTGGCCAACAAGGCAAAAACCCATCTCTATTAAAAATATAAAAATTAGCCGGCTGTGGTGGTGTGTGCCTGTAATCCCAGCTACTCAGGAGTCTGAGTCAGGAGAATTGCTTGAACCTGGGAGGCAGAGGTTGCAGACAGCTGCGATCGTGCCACTGCACTCCAGCCTGGGTGACAAAGACCATGTCTCAAACAACAGCAACAACAACAAAGTAGAAGGTAATTAGAAAAGTCCCAGGGACTAACTCTGACTAATGTGGCTTGGATCACGTGTAGTCCTGGGACAACATGGTATCTAGGTAGGGGTGTTAGGAGAGGCTCAGTCCTAAGCACAGGGCTGTGTAGTGAAGGTTAGGTGGAGCAGATGTTAGCTTCCAGAGAAGTCAGGGGTGCTGGGCAGACTGACTCAATAGCCTCTGCCAAGATATATAATCACTCCTTGTGGTCTGAAAGGAATGACCTACTATAACCTGCTTTTGCATGAATTCCATAGCATTATTCCCATCAGCTTTTCCTGAATCCTCAGCCTTTGTGACACTAGTAATCCTTTGCAAATAGTGTAAGCCAAAAATAAAATTCTAAGCCCCAATCATCTGAATGGACCCCTTCTCTAGGCAAGGGCATTCCAAAGTTAGCCTGGAAAATAAGCTGAGGCCATGATGGGAATGGGGAGCTGGACACGCCTCATTATACCCTCCTCCCTTTTGGAATTACTGATAGAACAGACTCTTTAAATCCGATAAGAAACATTTACATACTGCTTTGGATCCTGAATAAATTTTTTATAAAATTAAAAAAAAAGAAACATTTCCAGGCTTCATCTGCATGATAAAGCCTTGGTCTCTACAACCCCTTATTAGTAATCCAGACGTTCCTTTCTGTTGATAATGACTCAACCAATCACTAATCAGAAAATATTTAAATCTACCTATGACCTGGAAGCCACCCCCTCTCTGAGTGTCCCACCCTTCTGGACCAAACCAGTGTAAATCTTACATGTATTAATCGATGTCTCATGTCTCCCTCAAATGCATAAAACCAAGCTGTACCCCAACCACCTTGTGGACATGTCATCAGGACCTTCTGAGGCTGTGTCACAGGCACATCCTTAACCTTGGCAAAATAAACTTTCTAAATTGATTGAGAACTGTCTGAGATACAGTAGTCAAGGTTACTCAAGGTCGTAATCACATAAGAGAGACTATGTTTTTGCCAGTAGTCCTGCTACCCAGCATGAAGAAGATTAGATAAGGAATAGTTGGTGGAAATAACTGGAAAATAAAAGCATTTTGTGTTTATTCCCCCAGTAAGTTGGGGCATATTTATCACAATATTTATGGCCATTTATGGCCACTAAAATTTCAGTTTCTTTTAGATATATACCCAAAAGTGGAATTGCGAGATTATATGGTAATTCTATGTTTAATTTTTTAAGCAATTGCTATCCTATTTCCCATATCAGCTGCACCATTTTACATTACCACAGATTCTAAAATTTTTAACAAGAAAGTATAACTAAAATAATAAGTGATGAATGATATAAAATGAGCAAGGTAGACAATTAGCCCATAATTAGAGACTTTCGGAACTTTAAGGGTCTCTAAAGTGCATCAGTCCAAGTATCCATCATATATTTGAAGATAGTGCTTAAAGTTCTTGGATGATGATTACATCAACCCTCTGGCAAACGTTGATTAAAGGCTAACTAGGTACCCAGCACAATGCTGTGCAGAGCTAAAAGGAACAATGAAATTATCCATCCTTTCTTGGAATTATTTCCCATAACTACCATATGCAGCCTTAAACATAGCAACCTGTCGATTTACCTAGGATAATGATTCACCTGGGTGGAAAGACCACATATTTCAATTATTTTACTTCCGGTCTCTCCCCATGGGAAAGATAAACTAGTTTTAAAAATGATGTGGGTTGGTAAATATTTGCAGTTAGAGTCTTTGTGAGGTCACCATAGCAGTTATAAAACAAAATAATCTAAATATAATTGTAGATCCTTATAGAAACCTGACATCTAGCCATGTCCGCCTACATTATTAGGCCTTCCACAGAGTTAAATGGTCTTTCACAGAGTTAGCCAAGTTTAGAAGTTACACAACTCTGAGGTGTAATGAATGTTTATAAAAAATGGTTTCTGTCTCAGTTGGGAAATACCAAGTACTCCTAAACAATGACAAGAACAGGTGGAAGACAACAAAGAGAGTCTTTTTTTTTTTTTTTGAGACGGAGTTTTGCTCTGTCGCCCAGGCTGAAGTGCAGTGGTGTGATCTCAGTTCACTGCAACCTCTGCCTCCAGGGTTCAAGCGATTCTCCTGCCTCAGCCTGCTCCAGAGTAGCTGGGATTACAGGTGCCCACCACCATGCCTGGCTAATTTTTGTATTTTTAGTAGAGACAGGGTTTCACCATGTTGGCCAGGCTGGTCTCAAACTCTTGACCTCAAGTGTTCTGCCCACCGCCTCCCAAATTGTTGGGATTACAGGCATAAGCCACCATGCCCGGCCCTTCCAGGCAATTCTTAACTCCAATTCTATCCATACCCCTAGCAAACTTGGACTCCACTTGGTAAAGCATGGGTGGAGGAAGGGGTGTGGAGCAAGAGCAGGGGACAAGGAGAATCTAAGGAGCATTTCATGTTCCTTTTCCTTAATTTTCCAGTTCAGCTCCAGTTGTCAAACATTTGTGTAGTCTTTACTATATAGCGGACATTCTTCAAGGTACTGGAGACGTAAACAAATTAGACTTGGATATTACTTCAAGATGCTCAAAATCTAGTGTAAGAGTATGGTTTATTTTTTATGTTTAGTTTATATTTTAGAAAGCTTCACAGGTGGGATGAAATATTTTACAATGCTATAATCATGTATGGTTAGGTAAGGAGCAGGTAATAGCTCAATTTGTGTGTGTGTGTATGTCCAAGGTCACTGTAAATAGTTTACCCTAGCTGGAACCAGCCTTTGTCCCTCCCAGAGATACCACACTGTTTTTAGCTTAGATTGGATAACTCTTTATATACAACTCTTTGCCCAGGTCCTAGCTGCTTCATGTTTGCTTACTTTGAGATTTTATTAACACCTATTTAGCATTTCAATAAACTCCAGAATGTTTCCAGGTTACTTTTTGTAGTATTATGAAAAACACACTGATCATTTAGGCATTGTGTTAGGCTACATTCACTCAACATTTCCTGAATGCTTAAATACCAGGTCCTTGGGATACAACAGCGAACATAACAAGCAAAAATTTCTGCCCTCATGCAGCATACATTCCAGTGACTACATATGATAAAAATCCAAAATAATAGAGGCCACGCTGGTCTGGATCCTCAAGTGACCTGCCTGCCTCGGCCTCCTAGTGTGCTGGGATTACAGGTGTGAGCCACCGCGCCCGGCCTGCAAAAGTCTTTTAACCGGCCTCCCCATCTCCAAACTCTATCCTCCATATTAGTGTTGCAGGACTTTTTAAAATAAAACCTTGGTCATTTAATTTCTCACATTAGAAAACTTCCACTCTTTTTCATTGTTTACAGTAGAAATCCAATTCTCTTAGTATGGTATATAAGACTCTTCATGATCTAGCCCCAGTACAACACTTAGAGTCTCCCCACCCAAAATTTTTTTCACCGTATCCCTTCCATCTGGCCAGGCTGAGTCCTGGCAGCCACGATCCCCTATGGATCATGCTGGTTTAAATCTCCTGGGTTGCTCATGTTATTCCTGCTCCTACAAAGATCTCCATCTTCTTGTCTACTTAAAGAAAACCTACTCATCTGTGTGCAATCACCATAAAGACCATCTCTCTTCTGCAGCCTTTCCTGCAATTCCCATACCTCTGGCACGGACAATCACCTTTTAAAAACACCCCATATATATTTCTCATAGCCTCTACAGTATTTTGATTACACTTAACTAATTACATGACTTCTCTTTTAGTCTTCTTCTCTAATCTCTTGAGGCCGTGGACCATATCCTATTATTTTGAATCCCAAATGCCTAGTACTGTTCTAGGTATATGGTTAAGGTGATCATACGACTTGGTTTGTGCCTGTTGACCTGGCTTAATAATTACACTCTCTTTACTCTCAAAAGTATCTTGGTTTGGCAGATAAATTATATTTGGTCATTCTCCACATAGTACATGCCTGGCAATGAATGAATGAGCGCCAGCATCTGAGCACTTATTACCATACAATATATACATGTATAGTAATACTTTTTAAAAAAGTTGTTTATAATGATGTGCTGCTTTTTTGCTTAGCTTCATTAGAACTGGCCAGCTCCTTTTTCTCACTTGCCAAGCATGGGGAGTTGGTTTGGAGTTGTTTCATCTTTTCCAGTTATAGTGTGAAAGTAGCCCACCAGCCCACCCTCTTATTCCTAAAGACCGCAGTGACTCCACGGACTTAAGTTATCATTGCTTCCAGTTTCCTTGGGCAACGCAGCACGCAATTTTGGACGCGCTGCGTGGTTTCAGAGTCGGCTGTAACTTTTCTCACTCCATAATCATCAGGAAAAGTTCCTGATGCCAGTCTTCCGAACGCTCAATGAAATGAAAACCAGATAGCACCGCAGAGGAGGCTGAGATGCAACGACAAAAGCTGCCGTAATTATTAATCATACCTAACCCTGGATCACTCCCCTGATAGATCTGTATCTTTGCAGCAGGCGCAATTCAGTTTGGTTTCACCCAAAACAAAAATGGTCTCCGTCGGAGTCAACGCCCTTTCCTGTGCGGACCAATCAGAATCTCAAACACAGGGCACGGGGCCTACACTTCCGTCCGGCCTCCGTAGTCTTTCTAACCGCGCCAGTGTGCCTCCGACTCGGAACGGCTTCCGCGGCCGGGGCGGCGAGGGCCGGGGGCGGCGGGCGGGATGAGTGAGGTGTGCGGTGGAGCAGCGCGGACGCTGCGGACGCCGGGACGCCACGGCTACGCCGCCGAGTTCTCCCCGTACCTGCCGGGCCGCCTGGCCTGCGCCACCGCGCAGCACTACGGCATCGCGGGTGAGGCGGGGCCGCGCAGCCGGGGCGGGGGCGCGCAGCCGGGGCCGGGGGGCGGGGGCTGAGGCGGAGGCGGGGGCCAGCCGGGCTCCAGCTCCTCGCGCTCGAGGGAAAGCCCCTCTGAGCGTAGACTGTTCCACGGGTCCACGCCAGGGGGCAGAAGAGGCGCTAGTCGGCGCCTCTCCCTTATTTGCGGAGCGCGAGGAGTTGGTCTGAAGCGGGAGTCGATCTTCTTCCAGTTGTGTGCAAGTGCATATAGGTGTAGCCTAGTAGCCCGTGTCCTTGTTCCTTGAGACCGCGCTGCCTCCGCCACCTGCCACACGCCCAGGCACACGTCCCCGTGGGGAGAGCCGGGGGAGCCTGCGCGGTCCCTCAGATTGGTCCGCTAGGCACAGCAGTACGGGGAAGACGGTCTGAGCCAGAACCGCCCCAGAGCTCATGAGTTGGTCCACAATTCCCAGTCTGCATTCGAGTACTGAGCCACGACCTGCGGGCTGGCCTTCCTAAGGACGATGCTCCTGAATGGACGCCTGGAGTCCCACAGGTGACACCATGAAATATATCAAGTTCAGTTCTCACCTGTAGTTGTCTCACGAGGAATTCACACATTCCCAAGTAGGTGTTACAGACTCCAGTTAATTGTCTCCCATCGCGCCCATTGGCTCGGCCTGTGGTTAAAGCTGCTCAGGAGGCTGAGGCGGGAGGATCGCTTGAGCCCGGGATGTTGAGCTACAGTGAGCTGAGATCACATCACTCTGCCCCAGCCCAGTGAGCTGAGATCATATCACTCCACTCCAGCCTGGATGACAGACTGAGACCCCGTCTTAAAAAAAAAAGAAAAAAGGCGCGGTGCGGTGGTTCACGTCTGTAATCCCAGCACTTTGGGAGGCCGAGATGGGCGGATCACCTGAGTTTGGGAGTTCCAGACCAGCCTGACCAACATGGAGAAACCCCGTCTCTACTGAAAATACAAAATTAGCCGGGCGTGGTGGCGCATGCCTGTAATCCCAGCTACTCGGGAGGCTGAGGCAAGAGAATAGTTTGAACCCAGGAGGCGGAGGTTGCAGTAAGCCGAGATCACACCATTGCACTCCAGCCTGGGCAACAAGAGCAAAACTCCGTCTCAGAAAAAAAAAAAAAAAAAAAAAAAAGAGTCCATCTAGTCCGTGGACTAGATGAAAAGGCCTGGGTTCATTCTCGCTTTTGCCTTAATTCATGTCCTAGCTATTATCCGCACTGAAGCGAGATGCAACAACTCATTTCATAATGTCAGTGGTCTATTGTATTTTTTTGTTTTGTCCTACAGCAGAAAAAAATGTTACTTCTAAAACTCAGAGAAATACTTGATTTGTTTTCATTTTTAGCTCTTAGTGCTTGCACATTCAGATTTACATGGCCCACTAGTTAGATTGAAGACTCACGAGTCTATAATGGTAGTAGTTTTCTTTTTCTTTTTGGAGACGGGGTTTCACCCTGTTGCCTAGGTTGAGTAGAGTGGTGCAATCACGGCTCACCGTAGCCTCAGCCTCCTGGGCTCATATGATCCTCCTGTCTCAACCTCACCAGTAGCTGGGACCACAGGCATGTACCACCACACCTGGCTAATTTTTGATTTTTTATTTTTGTGGAGACAGGGTATCACTATGTTGCCCAGGCTGATCCTGAACTGGGTGCAAGCGATCCTCCTGCCTTGGCCTCCCAAAGTGCTGGGATTACAGGCGTGAGCCACTGTGACTCGCCTGTAATGCTACTTAAAATCTTATGCAAAAACTCTTTAAAAGGAATTGGTATTAAAAAAAAAAATTCAGTCACGTTTAAATAGAAGCGATTTTCCCCGTTGGTCTCTATAAAAGTAAATATAACTTTTAAAATACAATGGCCCTTTGGTAAAATAATTAATCTTTGACAGGTAACATATTAATACTGTTTTCAGCACTTTATTACCACCAGTTGTGTGGTAAATCCCACCAGGTGTCTCCGCATTCATATTTTGCTTTAAAATCCTGTGTGAGATGTGTTTTAGATTTACTGGTGAGGAGTGCAGTCCCTGGGGTCTGTAAGCCAGAGGTTTCTCATCTGTCAGTAGGAACGATAACATCAACTTGGAAGTTTGTGTCGCTGGTGCCTTGTCTGGCTACAGGGTAGGCCCTTAAGTATTTCACCCCCCTGTTAGGTCCATGTCTGGATTCCAATCATAGGTGCAATGGGAAGTTGAATATTTAGTAACTGAAGTACAATATGGAAAAACAGAAATAGAGAACACATTTGGTATTCATGTCCCAAAAACTTTAGGGAGAAATTGATCACCTGACCGTTTGGTATTCAAGGTCCCAAAAACTTTGGGGAAAAATTTGTGGTATTAAAATCAGGTACCAATTACTTGATAACTCGTTGACTTTTGATGTTACCCTGGCAGGTTCAAAGGGATGACCTTGATTTTTTTTCTCTTTAGGCTGTGGAACCCTACTAATATTGGATCCAGATGAAGCTGGGCTAAGGCTTTTTAGAAGGTAAGGGGGCTGGAATTATTAAAGGTATATATTGTTGCTATTAAAGCCTTAATAGAATTAGGTTTTGACTCTGATTAATGTTTTAATATATAGTATAAAAGGAACCTCGGCGTTTGCATAGGATGAAGCTTATTTTTAGCTGGTTGTGGTGGTGCGCACCTGTAGTCCCAGCTATTCCCAAGTCTGAGGCAGAAGAACCACTTGAGGCCAGGAGTTCAAGACCAGCCTCGTGGGCAACATAGGAGGACCCCCTCTCTAAAAGAAATTTTTTTTTTTATGCACAGAGTCTGGCTCTGTCACCCAGGCTGGAGTATAGTGGCGCCATCTTGGCTCACTGCAATTTTTCTGCCTCCTGTGTTCAAGTGATTCTCCTGCCTCAGCCTCCCAAGTAGCTGGGATTATAGGTGCCCACCACCACGCCCGGCTAATTTTTGTATTTTTTAGTAGAGACAGGGTTTCATCATTTTGGCCAGGTTGGTCTCAAATTCCTGACCTCAGGTGATCTGCCCGCCTTGGCCTCCCAAATTGCTGGTATTATATGTGTGAGCCACTGGGCCTGGCCTAAAAATTGTTTTAAAAAAATTAGCTGTGCCCTGGTGGTGCACACCTGTAGTCCTAGCTACTTGGGAGGCTGAGGTGGGAGGATTTCTTGAGTCCAGTTCAAGGCTATAGTGAGCTGTGATTGGGCCACTACACTTCAGCCTGGATGACAGAACAAGACTCTTTCTCTCAAATAAAAAACAAAACAAATCTGAAGCCTGTCTCTTAGTGTCCACTCGTAAATTATAAAATTTAAACATAAAAAAAGTGGAGCAGTATACTGTGTACTATTACATTTTTGGACTATTACATTCCACTGCACTGTTTTTTTAACCTTTCTGAATCTGTTGCCATATTTGTCAAGTACCTACTCTACTTAACTCCCATAGTTGTGCAGATTACATGAGATACATGTGTTAAAATATGTGATAAATTGTAAGAAAAAAACCATAATTTTTTTTTGTTGTTGTGTAGCTGCCTATGTAAGTGTTGTATTTTTTTGTTGTTTGTTTTTTCCTAGTGTAGCTTTGACTGGAATGATGGTTTGTTTGATGTGACTTGGAGTGAGAACAACGAACATGTCCTCATCACCTGTAGTGGCGATGGCTCGCTGCAGCTCTGGGACACTGCCAAAGCTGCAGGGCCACTGCAAGTCTATAAAGAGCACACTCAGGAGGTAGGAGGGGAATCTTTCTGGGCTGATTATTTTTCTTTCTTCGACTTTGGTTGAAATCCATTTGGGGAGGGACACATGGAGAAATATCTTCAGGGGACAAGTTTAAACTTTAGCATTTCTTATACATACTAGATGTCACTTATTATTTGATTATTCAAACATAAAGTACCTCTTGGCCTAAGGAGCTGGGAAAGAAAAGAAAAGGTCAGTCTTCTCATTAGGCAGAAAAAACACCTCCAGCAGTGTACTCTGGCACCATTTCCTCCTGAGAGGCCCATCACTTTCTTTGTGCTCTAAGAATGTGCTTGCCACATGGTGCCTTAAGGTAGAGGTAGGTGGACTTTTCACATAGACATCACAAGATTGCCTTTGGGGCTTCAGTGAGATTCCCGAGGTGTTTCAGAGTATATTGGAGCAAAAGCATAAAATACTGAGTATGAGGCAGAACCCTTACTGAAGGGATTTTATATCTAAATCTGGTTCATGTGTCTAGATTTTGTGTGTGTGTATGTATAGCATAGAAAATAGTTTGGGCTTCAGTTGTACTAACATACATGTGTATTTTCAGTGAACATAAAGACATCCTCTTTTTGTGTTTTTACCTTAAATGTTTTAAGATTTTCCTTAAGGTAGCAGTACATCCTTCAAATGAAAACTAGCTAATCTACTTTCAAATTTTTGTTCACCACAGTGCCTGGCCCTAGAAGGCCCTCAATAAATGCTTATTAGATGCAAGAATATCAGTCTTTTGTGGTAAAGATTAGTTATGTGAAGGGTCCAGATGTTTTATAGCTATAGCTATTGACAATCAAGATTTCTAAGATTGTTACTGAAATAATGAAAAATTTTAGTTTCTATTTTAATTGCGATAGCTATTTGAATAAATGTAGTTGTAAATTACTATGTTTTCAGGGAATTACTGAATATTAAGACAATTTTGGTAAAGGGGAAATTTTAGTTTCAGGATGATCAATGCACGAATCTCTACAGAACAGTATGTCCAAAATTCTGATACTTTTGTGGAACCTGTGTGAATTTGTGTGTGTGTGTGTGTGTGTGTGTGTGTGTGTCAGGGTCTCACTCTGTTGCCCAGGCTAGAGTGCAGTGGTGCCATCCTGGCTTACTGCAACCTCCACCTTCTGGAATGGGCTCAAGCTACTGTCATGTCTTACCCGAGTAGCTGGAATTACAGACGTGCGCCACCATGCCCTGCTAATTTTTGTATTTTAAGTAGAGACAGGTTTCACCATGTTGGCTAGGCTGGTCTTGAACTCCTGGGCTCACATGATCCACCTGCCTTGGCCTCCCAAAGTGCTAGGATTACAGGTGTGAGCCACCGTGCCCAGCCAGTTTTTGTGTGTGTGTTTTTTTGTTGTTGTTGTTGTTGTTTTTTTTGTAGAGATGGAGTTTCGCTATGTTGCCCAGGCTCGTTTTTGTGATGTTTGACATCTTTTTATACCACTTGTATTATAATTAATGTTTTTCTTTTCCTTCTTTCTTTTTAAAAAAAATCTTTCTTTTCAGAAGTTTTTTTTTTTTCCTTTTTCTTAAATCTTTGGTGCCTTTTATTATCTATATAAATTCAAGGATGATAACTAACATCATAAAATAATATAACTAGTTAAGGTAAATTCAATATATTGACTTAATGTTTTTCTTTCAATCAACTAAAGTTGTTGCTTCATTTATCCTAAAACAGTAATATTCATGAAACAATGGGGTCGATGGCTACTTTAGTATGTACATTTATTTGTTTTTAATGTACATTGAGATAAATAAGTAATGAATAAAATAAATGTATGTACCAGTTAAAATAATCTCTGATGTAACTACTGTCTGGGAAATACTGTTCTAGGATGTCCTGGATGGATGCTCACTCAGTCTTTACTTCATCTCAGTGAAAGTAAATTTCACTTTCTCTTGAGATAACTTATTTGACTTTTAGGTTGTTCTGATTATTAAGAAACTGCTTCTTGTAATCCCAGCTCTACCTTCTATAGCAACCAACTGTTGCTTTTAGTGTCTTTCTCTGAAGTGGTAAGACCAAGTCCAGCCCCTCTTGTCCAGGAAACCTCTTGAAAATAGCCATTGTGCTCTCTTCCAGACTGTGCACTTGTCATTTCATTGTCCTGTCCTCAGATGACATGATCTCTACATCTTTCATCCTTCTGATAGCCTCCTTTGATAATCCTGTTTTTCAGCGCCCCTTTCAATATATACCTAATTTATTCCAGAAATGTGATGAAGGGCTAAGCTTTATAAGATTTTACCACCATAGTCTTGAGCCCCTAGTTCTAATATTACCTAAAGTGGCTATACATAGTTCTCAGCCATGTCTTAGTGTTAGGTTACTTTGAGTCTACTAGTAACACACTTACCTCTTTTGTTATTTGAACTGCTATTAAACCGGTTTTACATCATTCTATAATTTTGCAACTGATTTATTGAACCGAAGACACACTTCTGTTTTTTAATTTTTTAAATTTGTTTTGCGTACTGCTATTCTAGTTAGACTTCCTCGTTTTCTTTTCAAATGCAATTTTTGGTAAGCGTTTGTATCAGGATGCCTTGAATGTTAGTGTAATAGAAAACAGTTAAGTGGCTTCAACAGTCAGAGTTTACTGTTTCACACATTTTGCTTGGTTATATGAAAAATAAATGAAGATAACCTTTTTAGGTATTTGTTACAGCAGCACCCCTAATTCTTGCCACCAGTTTCTGCCTCAGTCTGTTCAGGCTGCTATAACAAAGTATTATAGACTGGGTGCCTTATAAAGAACAGAAATTTATTTCTCACTATTCTGGAGGTTGGAAGTCCAAGGTCAGGGTGCCCACATGTTTGGGTTCTGATGAGGGCCCTCTTTCAGGTCAAAGACTACTACTGTCTTTTCATTGTATCTGCAGGTGGTGGAAAGAGAATGAGAGAGGTTTTGGAAATCCCTTTTATAAGGGCACTAATCCCATTCATGAGGGCTCTACATTCATGACCTAATTACCCCCCAGAGGCCCTACCTCCTAATACCATTACATTGGGGGGTTAAGATTTCAACGTGTGAGTTTTGTGGGGACATATTCAGTCCATTGCATATGCCAGATACTCAAAAATACTTAAAAGGATTTAAGCGCAAATGAGAGTTTTAAGGAGCTAGTAAATATTTGTTGAATAAATTAATAAATGAGGCTGAGTGCGGTGAGTCATGCCTATAATCCTAACACTTTGGAAGGTCGAGGTGGGCAGATCACTGAAGGCCAGGAGTTTGGGACCAGCCTGGCCAACGTGGCAAAAACCCCGCCTCTACTAAAAATACAAAAATTAGCTGGGTGTGGTGGTGCACACCTGTAGTCCCAGCTATTTGGTGGCTGAGGCATAAGAATCATTTGAGCCTGGGAGGTGGAGGTTGCAGTGAGCTGAGATCGTGCCACTGCACTCCAGCCTGGACAACAGAGCGAGACTCCGTCTCAAAAAAAAAAAGTTATTAAAAAAAAAGTTGATAATGAACATAGCCAATTTCTGTTTTTGTTTTTTTTGTTTTTTTTTTTTCCCCACCAGTATGTTCAGGGAAGCTATGTTGTGAAATAGAAGAGCAACTAATGGGTCATTTTCTTCTATGGAAGAGAGTATATAATAAAGATGTATAGCATGGTTTTAGTCAATCTTGGATTTGAATCCCAGCTTTGTAAGTTACCTGTTGTGAGACCTTGCATATGTCACATATTTTTCCTAAACTTGAGTGTTTTTATTTGCAAACTAAGTTTATTAGTAGTCTGTATCACAGACCAGCATTGAATAAATATGAGCTAGTATTATTATTTGCTTTTATTCTAATAGGGTTTGAAAAATGTAAAACAAGTTATGTGTCAAGTGGACACATACCACTTGATGGCTATGTGTCCAACAGTCAATTTTCAAGTTGTCAGATGAAGCAAAAAAGAGAAATCCAAGATTTAGATATATCTTAGGCTTTGAGGAATGAAGGTCTTGGTGAAATGAAAAGAAAGAAAAACATGGACTTATCTATGTGAATGGTTGCTAAACCTAGCATCGAAGTAGGAATCAAATTCTTCTGTCTGTTGTTTAACTGGTGTCTGCAGAGGTCATTATGTCTTTTGAGTCCCATAAAATGCCTTTGGCTTTGCTTATTCTAATGCTGCTGAATATATAATAAAAATTTTTAAAAGTTCAGTGAGAATAGAAAAATAAGAGTGAATTGACAATTTTATTTCACTGCTTTCTGACTTAAAACACTGTGCTACTGAGAGTGAGTTAAAGTGACTTTAAAAAGTCACATTTATATGACATAAATCAATGTAATATATTTCTAATTTTCAAACTAATGAGTTTGCTTATCACAATTTAAAAATGAGTTAAAATTTGTTCTCATTGTCAAATAACAAGGTTTATCAATTCGCTGAATTTTTATAACATATTTGATCCATTGAGGTTTTTGAGCATTGCTTATAAAAACTTATTTTTGACCTAAGTATGCAACTATTAGTATTCTGTTATGGAGGAAATGTATTTGCTTATACATTTTAAGAGTTAAAATCTTGTTTACTTTAAAAAATGAATCAATTATTTCCTTTTTGATAATGATACAAGCTGAGAAGTCAATAATGATAGGTATTGTATTAGTCTGTTTTCACATTGTTATAAAGAAATACCTGAGAGTGGGTAATTTATAAAGGAAAGAGGTTTAATTGACTCACAGTTCCACATGACTGGGGAGTCCTCAGGAAACTTAAAATTATGGCAGAAGGTGAAGGGGAAGCAGATAACCTTCTTCACAAGTCGGCAGGAGAGAGAGAAAGAGAGAGAGAAAGCAGGGGAAACTACCACTTTTAAAGCCATCAGATCTTTTGAGAGCTCCCTCACTATCACAAGAATAGCATGGGGGAAACTGCCCCTGTGATCTGATCACTTCCTACCAGGTTCCTCCCTGGACACGTGGGGATTACAATTCAAGATGAGATTTGGGTGGGGATACAAAGCCAAACCATATCATTCCACTCCTAGACCCTCTCAAATCTCATGTCTTTTTCACATTTCAAAACCAATCATGACTTTCCAACAGTCCCCCAAAGTCTTAATTTATTCCAGCATTAACCCAAAAGTCCAAGTCCAAAGTCTCATCTGAGACAAGGCAAGTCCCTTTTGCCTATGAGCCTATAAAGTCAAAAACAAGTTAGTTACTTCTAAGATACAATGGGGCTATAGGCATTAGCTAAGTGTTTCAAATGGGAGAAATTGGCCAAAACAAAGGGGCCACAGGCTCCATGCAAGTCTGAAACCCAGCAGTGCAGTTACTAAATCTTAAAGCTCTGAAATGATTTCCTTTGACGCCATATCTCACATCCAAGGGGTAGGCTCCCATGGCCTTGGGCAGCTCTACCCTTGTAGCTCTGAAAGGTGCAGTCCTCATGTCTGCTTTCACTGGCTGGCTTGAGTGCCTGTGGCTTTTCCAGCTGTACAATACAAGCTGTCAGTGAATCTACCTTTCTGGGGCCTGGGGGACAGTGGCTCTCTCCTCACAGCTCCAGTAGGCAGTGCCCCAGTGGGGACTCTGTGTGGGGGCTTCAACCCCACATTTTCCTTCTGTACTGCCCTAGCAAAGGTTCTCCATGAGGGCTCCTCCCCTGCAGCAGACTTCTGCCTGGACATTCAGGTGTTTCCATACATCCTCTGAAATCTAGGTGGAGGTTAAACTCTTGTCTTCTAAACTCTTCTTGTTTCCTGTGCACCCACAGACCCAACACCACATGGAAGCTGCCAAGGTTTAGGGCTTGCACCCTCGGAAGCAATGCCTCGAGCTGTACCTTGGCTCCTTTTAGCCATGGCTGGAGCTAGAGCAGCTGGATGCAGGGCACCATGTCTTGAGGCTGCACAGAGCAGCAGGGCCACTCAGGCCCACAGAACCATTTTTCCCTCCTAGGCCGCTGGGCCTGTGATGGGAGGGGCTGCTGCAAAGATCGCTGACATGCCCTGGATACATTTTTCCCATTGTTTTGGCTATTAATATTTGGCTCCTTGTTACTTATGCAAATTTCTGCAGCAGGTTTGAATTTCCCCCCAGGAAATAGGTTTTTCTTTTCTACCTTATGGTTAGGCTGCAAATTTTCTAAACTTTTATGCTCTGCTTCCCTTTTAAATATAAGTTCCAAATTCAAATAATCTCTTCATGAATGCATGTGACTATACACTTTTAGAAACAACCGGGTCACTTCTTGAATGCTTTGGTGCTTAGAAATCTCTTTCATCAGACACTCTAAATCATCTCTCAAATTCAAACTTCCATGGATCTCTAGGGCAGGGGCAAAATGCCACCAGTCTCTTTGCTAAAGCATCACATGAATGACCTTTACTCCAGTTCCCAATAAGTTCCTCATCTCTATTTGAGACCACCTCAGCCTGAATTTCATTGTTCATATCACTATTAGCATTTTGTTCAGAACCATTCAAGAAGTCTTTAAGGAGTTTCAAACTTTCCCACATCTTCCTGTCTTCTTCTGAGCCCTCAGACTCTTCCAGCCTTTGCCCGTTACCCAGTTCCAAAGTTGCTTTTACATTTTCAGATTATCTTTATAGCAGTACCTTACTATCCTGGTACCAATTCTCTATATTAGTCCTTTTTCACTCTGCTATAAAGAAATACCTGAGGCTGGGTAATTTATAAAGGAAAGAGGCTTAATTGACTCACGGTTCTGCATGACTGGGGAGGCCTTAGGAAACTTACAATCATGGTGGAAGCAGACACCTTCTTCAGAAGGTGGCAGGAGAGAGAGAGCAGAGAGAGAGCAAGGGAAACTGCCACTTTTAAAAGCATCAGATCACATGAAAACTCACGATCACTAGAACAGCATGGGGGAAACTGCACCCATGATCCAGTCACCTCCCACCAGGTCCCTCTCTCGACACGTGGGAATTACAATTCAAGATGAGATCCATATCAGGTGCCAATAAAAAATATTAATGCAGAATGACAACCAGTCCTGCATTTAAAACTAGTGTGTTTTCTTCAGAAATGCATTTATGTTTAAAACTACACAACAGATTTATCAACTGAAGGCATTTTTTTCTTTGCATCCTGTTTCTTTTTTAAAAATTGAGGAAATAGTTGGACTTGATATATTTCTGTTTGCATATTTAGTCATGCCCAACCATTCATTTTGGAGTAGGTTACTGCAGTAAGATTTATTACAATTTATAATAGCCATTTAAAGCTTTTCCCTGTAAAGATTGTGATTGTACAGAAAAATGGTTTCTATTAGATGTCACTTGAATCAATTCTCCCTTTTTGGATTTTACTGCCATTAGGATGTGATATGTCATCACTTTTCAATTCTCATGTTTTAAAAGCATTTACCTTCTTTTGGCTTTGTTTTATATTTTAAAGTTTAGACTTGTATTAAAAAAGGCAGACCTGTCTCTACTTGTAGCACATATTATGTGCCAGACATGTGCCAGTCATTGAAGATGCAGGTATAAATAAGACTTATGTGCCGTTCTCTGGTTGTAGTTTGGGACATGCAAACAAACCATTTAGGGTCCCATGTAAATTAAAACAACAACAACAACAACAAAAAAGCAACCATTCAGTACAACATGATAGATGTTGAAAAGAGGTATCTAGAAGGTAGACAGAGAGGAGAACCAGGGACTGCCACAGAAGAGGTGCTATTTGACCTGAGTCTTGGGCAGTTAGTAGTTTTTAGTAGTTTGCTAGGCAGCCCTAAGGGAAAGGGACATTTTTTGTTTTGTTTTTATCTTGAGATGGAGTCTCACTCTGTTGCCCAGGCAGAGTGCAGTGGCACAAACTCAGTTCACTGCAACCTCTGACTCCTGAGGCAAGCAATCCTCTGGCCTCCTGAGCTCGAGCAACCCTCCTGCCTCAGCCTCCTGAGTAGCTGGGACTATAGGCACATGCCACCATGCCTGGCTAATTTTTGAATTTTTTGTAGAGATGGGGTTTCTCCATGTTGCCCAGGCTGGTCTCGAACACCTGGGCTCAAGCAATCCACTTGCCTTGGCCTCCCAAAGTCCTGGGATTATAGGCATGAGCCACCACACCCAACTGAAAAGGACATTTCTGATGGAGAAGAGCCTCTACAAAAGTTAGATTTGTGAAGGAACGTGGCATGTCCACACAACCAGATGTCCTTTGATGTGCCTGGAGCATAGAGTGTGTGTACTAGGAGATGGTGTAATGGAGGTGGGTAAAGATCATATCCTGATGGGCCTTGAATACCTGGATGGTGGGGGTTGGACTTTATGCTTTGAAAATTCAGGAGAAAGATGGATTGTATAGATTTTGGGCCACGCACTGTGGGCAGAAAACAGGACATACATGGATAGGTAAGTATTACCCATTTTCTACTTAATCTACTTCTTCAAGTATTAGCTGTTAGGTAGGACTAGACTACAGTTCAGGCATTTGGAATTTTAATATTTAACATTAAAAAGGTGTGCAAAGGCTTGTCTTAACTCTGTAGCTTTTTGTTTTTTGTTTTTTTTTTTTTGAGGTGGAGTTTCACTCTTGTTGCCCATGCTGGAGTGCAATGGTGTGATCTTGGCCCACCGCAACCTCTGCCTCCCAGGTTCAAGTGATTCTCCTGCCTCACTCTCCCAAGTATCTGGGCTAACAGGCATGACTAATTTTGTATTTTTAGTAGAGATGGGGTTTCACCATGTTGGTCAGGCTGGTCTGGAACTCCTGACCTGAGGTGTTCTGCCCGCCTCAGCCTCCCAAAGTGTTGGGATTACAGGCTTGAGCCACTGTCCCTAGCCTTAAGTCTGTGGTTCTTAAACTTTGCAACAGATTAGCATCACTTTGGGAGCTTGTAAAAATCTTTTTTTTTTTCTTTTTTTTTTTGAGACAAAGTCTTCCTCTCTTGCCCAGGCTGGAGTGCAGTGGCATGTTCTCAGCTCACTGCAACTTCTGCCTCCTGGGTTCAAGTGATTCTCCTGCCTCAGCCTCATGAGTAGCTCGGATTATAGGCGTGTGCCACCATGTTTGGCTGATTTTTGTATTTTCAGTAGAGACAGGATTTCACCATGTTGGCCAGGCTGGTCTCAAACTCCTGACCTTGTGATCGCCTGACTCGTCCTCCCAAAGTGCTAGGATTGCAGGCGTGAGCCACTGCGTCCAGCCAGGAGCTTTAAAATATCTTCATGCCCAGGTCACAGAGTCTGGGGCTGGAGCCAGACATCAGTATTATTTAAAGATTCCCAGATGATTTCAATGTGCAGCATTGTTTGGAAGCCACTGCCTTGACTTGGTAAGCATTCAGTTCTAATGACCTTGATGCGTGTGTTATCTAATAATTTGGAGATTGCAATATTCAAAATGTAGATTTAAAAAATCTTTAATAAAAGGAGCGATTTGATTTACCTTGCAAAATCATTATTCCCAACCCATTATCTAACCTCAAAGTTTCTAAAATTTTTTAAAGAAGAGAAAATGATGGAAACTATAATAGAATATGTTCAGATAGAGAAGGACTTTCAAGCATGACTACTGCTACTATATCTGTAGTCTCTCTCATACACACAGTGTAGGTGTCAACACTATGCATGTCTCTGAAGTGAGTTAGTGAGTGAATTGTAGATAGAAATTAAAATCCCCATCTCTGATTGTAGAATCTATTAAAAAGCATATGTAGGAGAATTATGCAATCTTATTTGAGAACTTATATGAAACTAGAAATTATGTTTTGTTTTGCTGCAAGCTAATATGAAGTGAAATTATTGGCAGAGCTATGTGAATATATGTAAAATTTGTTTTACATAAAGAGAGGAATAGAAGCATATATATTTATAGCTGTTATATATTATAAATATATATAGTATATATACGTTTCAAAAAGAAACAATGGAAACATTATTCAAAAACTAATAAAAATGGTTACCTTGAAAGGGGGGTAAGGTAGAAAGCAGGGGAAAGGGGACCAGAATGGAAATAAGATTTCTTCAAATATAACTTGTATTATAGTTTTGACCTTGGAACCATTGAAATGTTTTATGTAATTAAGAATCCCAATATATTAATAAGTTGGAAAGAAAAAGCAATTGCTAAAAATTGAAAGCACTTGAATCTAAAGATCTATCAAATTGGTGCCATAACTAGGTATTGAAAATAATTATTCAAGTGACTTTAAAAACCCAGCATTGTGATTATACATTCTTAATAAGATCAGTCTAATAAACAAAAATAATTAGGCCTGGGCATAGTGGTTCACGCCTGTAATCCCAGCACTTTGGGAGATCAAGGCGAGTGGGTCACTTGAGGCCAGGAGTTCAAGACCAGCCTGGCCAACATGGTGAAACCCCATCTCAACTAAAAATACAAAAATTAGCCGGGTGTGGTGGTGAACATCTGTAATCTCAGCTACTTAGGAGGCTGAGGCAGGAGAATGGCTTGAACCCGGGAGGCAGAGGTTGCAGTGAGTGAAATCATGCCACTGCACTCCAGCCTGGGCAACAGAGTGAGACTCTTGTCACAAGAAACAAAAACAAACAAAGAATTGGAAAGAAATTTGAAACTGCATTCAAAAAAATTAACATTGTTACTTTGAAACTTATATGTACATTGCAGGATAAGGCATATCAGTAATTATGTCATTAGAAACTGAAAGTTTTGGCCGGGCTTACGCCTATAATCCCAGCACTTTGGGAGGCTGAGGTGGGCGGATCACAAGGTCAGGAGATTGAGACCATCCTGGCTAACACTGTGAAACCCTGTCTCTACTAAAAATATAAAAAAAAATTAGCCGGGTATGGTGGCAGCCTCTGTAATTCTAGCTGCTCAGGAGGCTGAGGCGGGAGAATGGCGTGAACCTGGGAGGTGGAGCTTGCAGTGCGCCGAGATCGCACCACTGCACTCCAGCCTGGGCGACAGAGTGAGACTCTGTCTCAAAAAAAACAAAAAAAAAAAAGAAAAAGAAATTGAAAGTTTTAAAGTAAGAGAAAAGCGTTATGAGAATAGAGAAGTAGAAGCGATCTTAAAGTTGAATAGGGAATAGTCATATAAACTTGTGATTTATTTTTCTCTGTCTAAAAAAAGTACATATTTCTTAGTTTTTTGCACAGTAAAGATTTAGAAGCAGTGACAACTGAGTAGTAGTGAATATTGTTAGTGCCCTGAGTATGGCCTCTAAATACTGTTTGCCACTAACAGGAATAGTGTCTTTGGAGAAGTCATTTATTCCAGAGCTGGGCAGGAATTCAAGACATCTTCTTGTGTCAGAAAGCAGGAAAGCTATGAAAGGCCACTGGAGACATATCAAAGGTTTAGAATGTACAACTTGAAGGGACCCTCATTGCCAAAGATGAGACTATTGGAACAACCAAAAGAATGAAAGCAATAAATTTAAACACCACACACACACACACACACACACACACGTGTATTTTCAGTCCTTATGTGGAGATGGAGTTGTGATTAGGAAAAATGTAGTCACCATTGAAGATTATTAGGACATCCAGCTCATTATTCTGAAAATTGATAAACAAAAGTAAAGAATCAAGGCATTTACCTTCCCTTTCTTGTATGAGTTTTATTGTGGTATTTTAAAATAGTTGATAAGAAAAGTTCTTTATAACAGAGTTCTAGCTAATAAATGCAGAAGGAATAACAGAAAATCACTATTTAGTAGTCCCTAATGAAATAATGACTAGGCAGGGATCATGTGGGTGATCTAAAACCATTAGTTTAAGATTGAAACATTCTCTGAACAATCTTAGGATCACTAAAAGTGGGTCAACCAGAAATTATATGCCTCCTAATATAATTGGAAGCTAAAAAAAATGAACTGAATCTGATTAAGCCTCCAGACCTAACTTCTAATTTAAAGGAAATTGGAAGGGTAGAGAAAAAAGTTAATTTTCACCATGAGGAAACATTTGGGATAATCCAGAAGGCAAGACATTCTACAAGACCAATAACTTGGTTTCTTCAACAAATAAATGTTATGGGATGTGGGGCAGAAAGAGCAAGGTGTCGGGAGGAGGACTGTCCTAGCTTAGAGGATACTTAAGAGACATAACAGCTAAGTGTAAAATGTGGGTCTTGTTTGGGTACTGATTCAAATAAGCCGACAGTAAAAGAAACATTTTTGGGACAGTCAGGGAAATATGAATAAGGACTGAGTGTTAAATGGTATTAAGTAGCAATTGTTAATCTTGTTGGGGGTGAAATTGGCCTGTGCTTATGTAAAAAAAGATAAACCAGCCTTACCTGCTGAAGTATTTAGGAGTAAAAGGTCTGATGTTAAAATACTCCAGCAGTCAGTCATTCAGTCAATAATGGGACAGATGAAACATGATGGGCAACATGTTGATCATTATGGAAGGTGTGTAATGGGTGCCTGGGGGTTTATTATACTATTCTCTCTACTTTTATGCATGTTTTAAAATTTCCATAATGAACAAAATTTGAAAATTTAAGTTTCAGGGCTGGGTGTGGTGGCTGGTGCATGTAATTCCAGCACTTTGGAAGGCCTAGGCAGGGGGATTACCTGAGCCCATGATTTAGAGACCAGCCTGGGTAACATGGTAAAACCCTGTCTCTACAAAAAATTAAAAAATTAGCTGGTGTTGTGTGCACCTGTGGTCCCAGCTACTCGGGGGGCTGAGGTAGGAGGATCAATTGAGCCCAGAAGGTGGAGGCTGCAGTGAGCTGTGCTCATTCGTGACACTGCACTCCAGCCTGGATAACAGAGTGAGACCCTGTCTCAAAAGAGAAAAAAAGGGAAAATTTAAGTTTCACCTTAAAAGAAATATATAGCCCTTTCTAATCACTCGGTAATTAAAAGTCAGTGACCCTTTCCTTTGTATTCATACAGATAATAATAAAAATTCTGGACATAGTTTTTTATTTGACAATTTTTAATTAAGTAGACCAACTTAAAAAGGGCAATGCTTTACAGTAGATTAAAGATGAGCTCTTTGGGAATTGGTTTCAGTAATAAAATTTGTCCTCTCAAACTGGTTTTGATGAGGTTCAGATTTCATAAAGCAGCTCAAAACATTGTGCAGTGGGTTTTTTTCTTTTTCCATTTTCCTGGTTAATTTTCTTCACCACTGCCAAGAGTAATTTCATCAGATAGGCCTCTAGAGGACCCTGCTCTTAAAGCATAAAGTCAGGCACTGCATAGCTCTCTTCCTTTTTATATTTAATTTGACCATTTGCCATGCCCACTATTTGAGTGGGAGTGGACGGGGAGGTTGGGAATAAGGAAGAGATGGAAGAGGAGACTAATAGAAGATGTGCTTTCCATTCAGATTTGTTTCTCTTTTCCTTCATTCATTCCAGAAACTTTTATTAACTCTACTATGTGCAAGATACTGTTCCCAGGCTAGCTGGGAAGACAAACACCTTAGGCATGCCCTTGCCCTCCTGGGGTCCTTGCCCTGTCTGGGGAGGCAGGCTTCTGGTTGTCTAATGTCTAATGTGGTAAGCACTGTGAATCTATGCAGTGTTATGGGAAGGGAGGATTTGTCTGGGGAAGGGGAGAGAGGGCATCCTTTGGTCTAAAGGGGAAGTTGGAATGAATTATTCAAGTGGAGAGGCCAGGGTAGTAGTGTTAGAGGCAAAGGAAAGAGCATGCTTGACCGGAAAGGATAGATCCTGTGTGCTTAGAGCTGTCAGCGTTTTGGCCATTGTGCCAAGATCAGTGGAAAGACATTGCAGATTTTAAAAATCAATGAAATATTTTATACATTATAAAATACATGTAAGATGTAAAAATGATATATTGAACACACATATTCACCATCTAGCTTAAGAAATGAAACATTACCTATACCATTAGCATCCCCTGCTTACCCTTTCTAGTCTTATCCTTCCTCTCTCTGCTTTTTTTTCTTCCTCCCTTCTTCCCAGGAGTAACCACTAGCCTGAATTTTCTATTTATATATTTTTTGCTTTTCTTTCTATTTTTACTACATATGTATGCATCCCTAAGTCATGCATAGTTTTGCATGATTTTGACCTTTGAGTAATAAGAATCAACATGGATGAATCTCACATAATGTTGAGCGAAGATGCTAAGTTGTAGGAGCTACATATAGTGTGAAACCATTGAAAGGCTTTGCACAGGGGAGTGACATTTAATTTGTATTTTCTAAAGATTACTTTTTATGCAGTGTGGTTAATGGATTGGAGGTAAACAAAAATGGATGGGGAGAGCAGTTAGAAGGATGTTATAATCTAAGTGGTAACTTACGGTTGATGGTTGTAACCTCTTAAGAGAAATCATAGACAAATTCTTAGCCATAGCCCTTTAGGATCTTATCCCTCCCAGCTATTCAGCCTTGCTCTTCCCTGAATCTGGCAAGCTTGTTCCCTGTTCAAGGTCTTTCCCTGTTCTCTGTAACCTCATGAATAGTCATAAGGTCTCACCTGCTGCATCACACTGTAAGTGTGTGGAGGCAGTGGAGTCTGAGCTGATGATGCTAGTATTTACTTAGTAGTTCTCTGTACCTAGCTAGCAGTGATTCAGGTTGTAAAGAAAAATTTAATTGGTTAAATTATTTTAACCAACGTTTGAGTGCCTATTTTACTGTGATGAACATAGATGTACAAGATGTTTTGCTCATTAGGAGTCTCCAAAATCTAGCAGGTATGTGAGTTATGTAACATTCTTTTTACTAAATAAAATATGGTAAATGCTGAGTTAGAAGTAGGTGTGAGCTGCTGTTGAAGGCAGCATATGACTCATTGAAGGGCTTATCAGGGGAGGCTTATTTCATAAGGGATGTAATGGGCCGTGTCTTGATGGATAAATGGAAATTCACAAGTGGACAGGGGTTTTAAGATCTGTGTATAGGTAATTCATGAAAACACAATGGAATCAATCTGGGCTCAAATGTAGCTCCAGTAAAGGGTGATATCAGCAGGGGTAGAGCTTTAGTTCCTTGATATCATGGCTTAAGGTAGCCAAGAAGTTCTGATTCGACAGTGCCCTCAAGTAGCATGCTGTACAGATAGCCTCGCATTGCGATTAAGAGTGGACTCTGCAATTAGGCTGCCCAGGTTCAGATTTCATATCTGCACCTTACTAGCTTTGGGACTCTGGACAAGTTACTTAACCTCTCTGGGCCTTGACATAGTATCTACTTCATATAAATGAAGATTAAATGAAATAAAATACATAAAGTGCTTATGAACAGGATCTGACACTCAGAGTGTTCAATAAAGGTTTGCTATTTTTGTTTTTGACTGTTTACATCAGCCTAGAGCAGGGGTTGGCAAACTACGTCATGTGGGCCAGGACCAAATCTGGCCTGCAGTTAGATTTACAAATAAAGTTTTTTGGAATCAAGCCATGCCCATTCATTCAGTATTGACTATGGCTGCTTGGTGTGTGCTATAAGAGCTGAGTTTAGTAGTTGTGACAGTGACCAAATAGCCTATAAAATCTAAAGTATTTACCATATGTCCCTTTATAGAAGAAATGTACCTTTTTTGAAGAAACTTACCGTTTACTATATGGTCCTTTGTAGGAGAAATTTAGAGGATAAAATCAAACTCTTTAGCTCTCAAGATCTTCAGTGATTGCTTCCAAACCAGCCTTTTTTCTATCCGTAACTAACAGATGGTCACAGCAGCTCTTTGGTTTTCACTGGCCCTTCTGTTCCTTTCATAGCTGCTGTCTGTTGCTGGATTGTGCTTCCTTTAGTGTTGCAACTACTCTTCTGTCTTTTGCGTGAATATGGGCAGAGGCAGGGCCAGGACTAGGGTAGGATGTGTGAGGCACTCACTCTAGGTACACAACTTAAGGGGGCCCCAAAAAACTTGATAATCAAGATAATTTATTAATGTTTTTAAAAATAAAAATTAATGCAAAAAACCCATTATGAACAAAATATCAATATTTTACTTTTTTGAGGCTTAATATTTTATTAAGCTTTTTTCCAGGTTTATTATGATTGGCAAATAAAAATTTGTAGGCTGGGCATGGTGGCTCATGCCTGTAATCCTAGCACTTTGGGAGGCTGAGGCGGTAGGACTGCTTGAGCCTAGGAGTTTGAGACCAGCCTGGGGAACATGGTGAGACACTGTCTCTACAAAACTAAGAAAAAAATTAGCTGGGTGTGGTGGCACGCAAGCGTGACTCCAGCTACTTAGGAGGCTGAGGTGTGGGAGGACCGCTTGAGCCCAGGAGGTCATGGCTGCAGTGAGCTGAGATTGTGCCACTGCACTCCAGCCTGGGCGACTGCACAAGACCCTGTTTTTGGGGGAAAAAAAAAAAATCTAAGTTGTACAGCTTAGTGTTTTGATCTAAATATATCTTGAGTAATGATTCCTACAGTCAAGCTAATTAACATATCCATCACTTGAATGGTTACCATTTTCTTGTGTGTGAGATAAGAACATTTCAGATCTACTCTCAGCAAATTTCAAGTATTCAGTAATACATTATTATTTATAATAGTTACCATGGTGTACACTGAATCTCTAGAAATTATTCATCCTATAACTAAAAGTTTGTATCCTTTGACCAACATATCCCCGTTTCCCCCACCCCCAGCCCCTGGCAAACACTATTCTACCGTATGTTTCTCTAAGTTTGACTTTTTTAGATTCCACCTATAAGTGACAGGATCAGTATTACTGATGTTTTTTTTCCTCAGCCTCCAACATGGCTCAACATAATACTGGGCAGCAGAGAGAAAGTAACCCACATGTAAGCAGCTTAAGCCCAGATACTCATACTTCCTAAATATATGTGGGAGAGAGTAATAAGATTCAAAGTAACCTGCTGGCTGATCACCAATGTGGTATACCAATGGCATATACTCAGGTCCTTGTCAGGACTAATTTCATAAAGTATAATTATGCACATATTTTGTTGAACTTAGTTTACAGGAGTGATTTGTGTATAATCTGTTGTATAAAATGAAAGAATGAAAACATTTCCAAAAGTTTTCAAATGTTTCATTTGAAATGGTTTACTGAGAGCAGTGAAGCATATACTTTAGAATAGCAGCATTGGATAACTAAAACTGTTTACCAAGAGATCTGGAAGGATCACCTGGTTTCTGCAAGCTTTTTCTAAGAAAGGCCAGATAGGGATATTAATTGAATTTTAATGCTTTCCAATAAACATTGACCCCGCAAGCTTTTTTAGATGACTAACTTTCTAATCTGCTTTGACATTTCTTTGTGGGGCTGCAAACAGTGATTTGTTGGTAGGTTTTAAAATATGTATAATTTGTTTTAGTGAAGAAGGTTTGGAAGTATACTGTAGAATTCTGTGAAAGCAGAATGGAGTCTTATCTGTAAGGAATAAGTCTGGAGAAATGGACAAGATCAACTTTTCATTTCTTAGACACCTTGTTGAGATGGATAGGAATTATTTGATGTTTTGACATAGTAAATTAGTTGTTCTGCCTTTCACTGTTATATAACAAGAGATAAAATGCAATGTTGAACTTGATGGTCTTTTGCTTTCTAAATGCTTTTCAATGTTTTTAGGTGTATAGTGTTGATTGGAGCCAAACCAGAGGTGAACAGCTTGTGGTGTCTGGCTCATGGGATCAAACTGTCAAATTGGTATGTTAGCATTATTGTATTCAAAAACAAATATTCCCCTCTCTATAGCTTCCGCTAAATTTTCTTTTCTTTTCCAAACATATTTCTGTAGCTCTATGATTGGATGGCTGAGCTTTCTTT
Source organism: Hylobates moloch (assembly GCF_009828535.3). Taxonomy (NCBI): domain Eukaryota; kingdom Metazoa; phylum Chordata; class Mammalia; order Primates; family Hylobatidae; genus Hylobates; species Hylobates moloch. Next base: position 154,626,069 of record NW_026652277.1, read on the forward strand.
GAAAAAAAAAAAATTAAAACATTTATTAGAACTTAAAATTTTCTAAACTTTGGCTGTGAACTAATAGTTAGCTCAGCATTAGTTTGGCCCTTAAATACAATCTTGCTTTATATCAAAACAGATCTTTAAAAATCCTTGAGATCTGTATATATATTGTATGCATATATAAAAATGTATATAGTTTATTGGTGTATGTAATATATGTAAAAGCATAAATTTGAATTTATCCCTCTTGAGTAATTGATCTATTCATTTATTTGTAGTGGGATCCAACTGTTGGAAAGTCTCTGTGCACCTTTAGAGGCCATGAAAGTATTATTTATAGCACAATCTGGTCTCCCCACATCCCTGGTTGTTTTGCTTCAGCCTCAGGTAAATTATTGTGTATTTACCAAAAGCCTTACTTGTAGTGAATGGTGGCCTTGTTTTTACCATTAGGTGGCGCTGTGTACCTTAGCTTCAGAGAGAAAACAGGAGAATATTACTATTCTTTTGTGCTCTTAAGACTTTACTTCTTTGTTTATTTTTATTTTTTTATTTTTATTATTATACTTTAAGTTCTAGGGTACATGTGCACAACGTGCAGGTTTGTTACATATGTGTACATGTGCCATGTTGGTGTGCTGCACCCATTAACTCATCATTTATATTGCATATATCTCCTAATGCTATCTCTCCCCCCTCCCCCCACCCCACAACAGGCCCCGGTATGTGATGTTCCCCATCCTGTGTCCAAGTGTTCTCATTGTTCAGTTCCCACCTATGAGTGAGAACATGCGGTGTTTGGTTTTCTGTCCTTGGAATAGTTTGCTCAGAATGATGGTTTCCAGCTTTGTCCATGTCCCTACAAAGCACATGAACTCATCCTTTTTTATGGCTGCATAGTATTCCATGGTGTATATGTGCCACATTTTCTTGATCCAGTCTATCGTTGTTCAACATTTGGATTGGTTCCAAGTCTTTGTCATTGTGAATAGTGCCACAATAAACATACATGTGCATGTGTCTTTATAGCAGCATGATTTATAATCTTTGGGTATAGACCCAGTAATGGGATGGCTGGGTCAAATGGTATTTCTAATTCTAGATCCTTGAGGAATCGCCACACTGTCTTCCACAATGGTTGAACTGGTTTACAGTCCCACCAACAGTATAAAGGTGTTCCTATTTATCCACATCCTCTCCAGCACCTGTTGTTTCCTAACTTTTTAATGATCACCATTCTGACTGATGTGAGATGGTATCTCATTCTGGTTTTGATTTGCATTTCTCTGATGGCCAGTGATTATGAGCATTTTTTCATGTGTCTGTTGGCTGCATAAATGTCTTCTTTTGAGAAGTGTCTGTTCATATCCTCCACCCACTTTTTGATGGAGTTGTTTGATTTTTTCTTGTAAATTTGTATAAGTTCTTTGTAGATTCTGGATATTAGCCTTCTATCAGATAAGTAGATTGCAAAAATTTTCTCCCATTCTGTAGGTTGCCTGTTCACTCTGATGGTAGTTTCTTTTGCTGTGCAGAAGCTCTTTAGTTTAATTAGATCCCATTTGTCAATTTTGGCTTTCGTTGCCATTGCTTTTGGTGTTTTAGACATGAAGTCCTTGCCCATGCCTATGTCCTGAATGGTATTGCCTAGGTTTTCTTCTAGGGTTTTTATGGTTTTAGGTCTAACATTTAAGTCTTTAATCCATCTTGAATTAATTTTTATATAAGGTGTAAGGAAGGGATCCAGTTTCAGCTTTCTACATATGGCTAGCCAGTTTTCCCAGCACCATTTATTAAATAGGGAATCCTTTCCCCATTTCTTGTTTTTGTCAGGTTTGTCAAAGATCAGATGGTTGCAGATGTGTGATATTATTTCTGAAGGCGCTGTTCTGTTCCATTGGTCTGTATCTCAGTTTTGGTACCAGTACCATGCTGTTTTGATTACTGTAGCCTTGTAGTATAGTTTGAAGTCAGGTAGCGTGATGCCTCCAGCTTTGTTCTTTTGGCTTAGGATTGTCTTGGCAATGCGGGCTCTTTTTTGGTTCCATATGAACTTTAAAGTAGTTTTTTCCAATTCTGTGAAGAAAGTCATTGGTAGCTTGATGGGGATGGCATTGAATCTATAAATTAACTTGGGCAATATGGCCATTTTCACGATATTAATTCTTCCTATCCATGAGCATAGAGTGTTTTTCCATTTGTTTGTGTCCTCTTTTATTTCGTTGAGGAGTGGTTTGTAGTTCTCCTTGAAGAGGTCCTTCACATCCCTTGTAAGTTGGATTCCTAGGTATTTTATTCTCTTTGAAGCAATTGTGAATGGGAGTTCACTCATGATTTGGCCTCTGTTTGTCTGTTATTGGTGTATAGGAATGCTCGTGATTCTTGCACATTGATTTTGTATCCTGAGACTTTGCTGAAGCTGCTTATCAACTTGAGATTTTGGGCTGAGACGGTGGGGTTTTCTAAATATACAATCATGTCATCTGCAAACAGGGACAATTTGACTTCCTCTTTTCCTAATTCAATACCCTTTATTTCTTTCTCCTGCCTAATTGCCCTGGCCAGAACTTCCAACACTATGTTGAATAGGAGTAGTGAGAGAGGGCATCCCTGTCTTTTGCCAGTTTTCAAAGGGAATGCTTCCAGTTTTTACCCATTCAGTAAATATTATGATATTGGCTGTGGGTTTGTCATAAATAGCTCTTATTATTTTGAGATATGTCCCATCAATACCTAATTTATTGAGAGTTTTTAGCATGAAGGGCTGTTCAATTTGGTTGAAGGCCTTTTCTGCATCTATTGAGATAATCATGTGGTTTTTGTGTTTGGTTCTGTTTATATGATGGATTACATTTATTGATTTGCATATGTTGAACCAAGCTTGTATCCCAGGGATGACGCCCACTTACTTGATCATGGTGGATAAGCTTTCTGATGTGCTGCTGGATTCAGTTTGCCAGTATTTTACTGAGGCTTTTTGCATTGATGTTCATCAGGGATATTGGTCTAAAATTCTCTTTTTTTTGTTGTGTCTCTACCAGGCTTTGGTATCAGTATGCTGCTGGCCTCATAAAATGAGTTAGGGAGGATTCCGTCTTGTTCTATTGATTGGAATAGTTTCAGAAGGAATGGTACCAGCTCCTCTTTGTACCTCTGGTAGAATTCGTCTGTGAATCCGTCTGGTTCTGGACTTTTTTTGGTTGGTAGGCTATTAATTATTCCCTGAATTTCAGAGCCTGTTATTGGTCTATTCAGGGATTCAGCTTCTTCCTGGTTTAGTCTTGGGTGGGTGTATGTGTCGAGGAATTTATCCATTTCTTCTAGATTTTCTAGTTTATTTGCATAGAGGTGTTTATAGTATTCTCTGATGGTAGTTTTTATTTCTGTGGGATCAGTAGTGATATCCCCTTTATCATTTTTTATTGCGTCTTCTTTTTCTTCTCCCTTTTCTTCTTTATTAGTCTTGCTAGTGGTCTATCAATTTTGTTGATCTTTTCAAAAAACCAGCTCCTTGATTCATTGATTTTTTGAAGGGTTTTTGTGTCTCTATCTCCTTCAGTTCTGCTCTGATCTTAGTTATTTCTTGCCTTCTGCTAGCTTTTGAATGTGTTTGCTCTTGCTTCTCTAGTTCTTTTAATTGTGATATTAGGGTGTCAATTTTAGATCTTCCCTGCTTTCTCTTGTGGGCATTTAGTGCTATAAATTTCCCTCTACACACTGCTTTAAATGTGTCCCAGAGATTCTGGTATGTTGTGTCTTTGTTCTCATTGGTTTCAAAGAACATCTTTATTTCTGCCTTCATTTCGTTATGTACCCAGTAGTCATTCAGGAGCAGGTTGTTCAGTTTCCACGTGGCTCTGCGGTTTTGAGTGAGTTTCTTAATCCTGAGTTCTAGTTTGATTGCACTGTGGTCCGGGAGACAGTTTGTTATAATTTCTGTTCTTTTACATTTGCTGAGGCGTGCTTTACTTCCAAGTATGTGGTCAGTTTTAGAATAAGTGCGATGTGGTGCTGAGAAGAATGTATATTCTGTTGATCTGGGGTGGAGAGTTCTGTAGATGTCTGTTAGGTCCGCTTGGTGCAGAGGTGAGTTTAATTCCTGGATATCCTTGTTAACTTTCTGTCTCATTGATCTGTCTAATGTTGACAGTGGGGTGTTAAAGTCTCCCATTATTATTGTGTGGGAGTCTAAGTCTCTTTGTAGGTCACTCAGGACTTGCTTTATGAATCTGGGTGCTCCTGTATTGGGTGCATATATATTTAGGACAGTTAGCTCTTCTTGTTTAATTGATCCCTTTACCATTATGTAATGGCCTTCTTTGTCTTTTCTGATCTTTGTTGGTTTAAAGTCTGTTTTATCAGAGACTAGGATTGCAACCCCTGCTTTTTTTTGTTTTCCATTTGCTTGGTAGATCTTCCTCCATCCCTTTGTTTTGAGCCTTTATGTGTCTCTGCACGTGAAGTGGGTCTTCTGAATACAGCCCACTGATGGGTCTTGACTCTTTATCCAATTTGCCAGTCTGTGTCTTTTAATTGGAGCATTTAGCCCATTTACATTTAAGGTTAATATTGTTATGTGTGAATTTGATCCTGTCATTATGATGTTAGCTGGTTATTTTGCTCGTTAGTTGATGCAGTTTCTTCCTAGCCTCGATGGTCTTTACAATTTGGCATGTTTTTGCAGTGGCTGTTACCGATTATTCCTTTCCATGTTTAGGACTTTACTTCATCAACCTCTTGACAAGAGTTAGCTGTGGTTCAGATTACTTTTCAATAATTCCAACTCCTAAAGAATAATTCCTAGATTTCTGGCAAGGACAAATTCATGGATGGTAATGCTATAACTGAGATATGATACATGTTTGAAAGAGAAGGTCTTGAGTTTTGTTTTAGAACACTGTTTCAGAACCTGTGAGACACGCATCTGCTTGTCAATGAGCAGGTTGAGCTTGGAGCTGAGAACTCTGGCCTCATGAATAAAAATTGTATCATTGGCTTAGAATTGGTAACTAAAGCCATTGCAGTAAATCAGAGCACCTAGGAAAGACTAAGTCAAAGAAACCTTGGAATAGAGCACAAGTTGGTAAACTACTGCCCTCAGATCAAAACTGATGGTTTTTGTAAATAGTTTCATTGGGGTACAGCTATGCCCGTTTATTAACATATTGTTTATGGTTGCTTTCACACTACAGTGGTGGAGTTGAGTAGTTGTGAGAGAGACTGAAAGGTCCTCAAAGCCAAAAATATTTACCGCCTGTGGCCCTTGACAGAAAATGTTTGCTGACCTCTGGCATAAATCCTCAAGGAGAGAGAAAGAAGTGGAAACTCTTTTGTGCAGTTGGCTGTTTAGTAGAGGACAGAAGACATTAGCTAGAGGAGGAAGTGGTGCTCCTAATAGTGTCTCCTCTTTCAGTTATGCAGCATCCAAAGATAGACAATAGGTAGGATAATTGTTCCTTTCTTGCTAATAAACTATACCAATGCCCTGAGTTGTTGAATTATGTTGATTGGCTTTCTTAGGAAATATAATATCACACACTTTTTCCCCGTTATTTCATTATTTTTAATTTTGAAAGTAAAAACTGACCAAACCATCCTAAATTGTGAAAGTACTATTAGGTTGAAAATACTCAGAAATGGAAACCTTCAGGTAAATTATATACAGACAAGTATATCCATTTAGATTATGCAACTTTCTTTTTACAGGGAGCATGATTGAGGTGAAAGATTATGTAATTTTTTGAGATCCTAAGAATGAATACTAGTAATGCCTATGTATAGAGGCATAGTTAATTTAAGAAAAAATGTTTTTGTTCTCTGATAAAAATTAATAGCTTTCTTTTCTAGAATGATGAGCAGTACACACTGTCAACTTATAAGGTTATAAACTATTATTTTTTGAATTTTTAAGCTAAGTCATAGCTTTTTTTGTCCATAATCTGAATTAAATCTTTTCTAATATATGAAGTCTTTTGGAATGGGACCAGTAATGTATTTTTTCTTCTTATGTTGCCTTTTCCAAGCCTGAACTCCTTCTTTGGTCTTTTATCCTTCTGTAACATAGTTAACCATAAGTCTGAGTGTGTATTAAGTCAGTGGTAGCAATATTAATATATTTAATTTGAACCAATTAACGCTTTCATTTACATATATAACTTGAGTTAATCATCTTTTATGTTTTTATTATTGTTACTGAGTCAGAGTCTAGCTCTGTCGCCCAGGCTGGAGTGCAGTGGTACAATCTTGGCTCACTGCAACCTCCGCCTTCCGGGTTCAAGCAATTCTCCTACCTCAGCCTTCTGAGTACAGGCGTGCGCCATCACACCCAGCTAATTTTTGTATTTTTAGTAGAGATGGGGTTTCACCATGTTGGCCATGCTGGTCTCGAACTCCTGACCTCAGGTGATCGACCCGCCTTGGCCTCCCAAAGTGTTGGGATTACAGGTGTGAGCTACTGCGCCTGGCCAGTGTTTTTAATTTAGTATAAATGGTAATGAGTTTTGCGCTTATAGTGAATCGGATCTGTAAGTTGACCACAGTTCAGTTTACTGGTTTATAATTTTACCACTTTGTAATTTTACCGTTGGTGAAAGATTCTGCCACAGAGAGTATTAGTCCAAGTCAAATTAAAGTTCTTGTAAGGATGTGAATTAGATTGACATTAGCATTATTTTCTTAGGGGAGGGATGCCTTTTGGCCTTATATCCTACAGTTTCAAAGGAGTCATTTCAAACTCTAGATTGAATTAGTGGTGTAGAATAGATCCACCTCAAAAATGAACTGAGGCCAGGCACGGTGGCTCACATCTGTAATCCCAGCACTTTGGGAGGCTGAGGCAGATGGATCACTTGAGAACAGGAGTTTGAGACCAGCCTGGCTAACCAACATGGTGAAACCTGTCTCTACAAAAATACAAAAATTAGCCGGGCATGGTGGCACACACCTGTAATCCCAGCTACTTGGGAGGCTGAGGCAGGAGAATCACTTGAACACGGGAAGTGGAGATTGCAGTGACCCGAGATAGCGCCACCGTACTCCAGCCTGGGCAACAGAGCAAGACTGTCTAAAAAAAAAAAAAAAAAAAAAGGAAAGAAAAGAAAAAAAAAGGACTGAAGCATGCTTCTCTTCTAGTGAAACAGTGAAGACTTATCTGCTGGGAGCTCTAATTGGCAACATACATAGTAAACTAAAATTAATAATGAGAATATAATTTTGTATAGTTGGAAAAGTATTAGTAAATACAATTCCTTGAACAATTGATAGGTCTTAAAAAAATTCCTTACCTTTCTATTTTATGTAATCTTGTTGATGTTTGTTATTATTCAAGGTTCTTTTCTTTTTCTTTTTTTTTTGAGACGGAGTCTCTGTCCCCCAGGCTGGAGTGCAATGCTGCAATCTCAGCTCACTGCAACTTCCGCCTCCCACCTTCAAGCGATTCTCCTGCCTCATCCTCCTGAGTAGCTGGGATTACAGGCACGTGCCACTATGTCTGGCTAATTTTTGTACTTTTAGTAGAGCCGGGCTTTCGCCTTGTTGGCCAGGCTGGTCTCGAACTCCTGACCTCAGGTGATCCGCCCGCCTTGGCCTCCCAAAGTGCTAGGATTATAGGGTCGAGCCACCGTGCCCGGCCTATTTAAGGTTCTAAATTTGCCTTGATTTGGGCATTTTTTGTTTGTTTTTTTTCAGTTTGTTTTCTCTGACAGGATACATGACCATGACAAACACCCAGTTTGCCTGAGTTTTAAAAAGGATATGTCGTTTGCCCCACTGGAATGACCGGTAAAGACATACATCCAGTTGGCAAAGTGGAAAGAGGGTGTTGATTTGTTTTTAATCATTGTTCTGTTTATGTGTATGACCAAATATAAATCTGATAGTGACAAAATCAGAAACTAATACAGCTGCATTTTTTAGATGTCAGTCAGAATTGTGTGTATTAGCCCTTCATTTGAGCTGAGTCACACACACCTCTTCTTTTTACATTGGTCTTTGTGTAGCATGGAATACATAGCATTGACTGTGTGTAGTGCTGTAGAATATGCACTGTATGAGACTGAATAACAGAAGATGAATTGTTTGTAGAGCGTTACTATAATCACAACACTTCACTTTTCAAACTATCTGTATAGTGTAAGTGGGTAGTAGAAAAGTGATCTTTTATCAACAGAATGACTGTTTGCTTCTGTAGAAGACCCCTGTTTCATTACATTACCTTCATATGTTGTGTTAGAAATTAATATAAATCTTGGTCATATCAGCCAGGACTTCTTTGGTTGAAAGTAAAAAAAAAAAAAAAAATTCTGACCCAAAGTGCTTTAAGGAAGAAGATAACTTACTTGCTCACATAAGTGAAAAGTTCAGAATTAAATCTGGCTTTATAGGCATGGTTGGATGTAGGGCCCTGTCTTCTGTTGTGTTGGTTTCAGAATCAGGGTATCAGGCGCCACATGATGGCAAGATGGTAGTAGCTCCAACCCCTACATCCTTTCTGATTTCTGTCCAGTAGGAAAAAGTGAAAGATTCCTTCTCAGACATCCAGACTGTTTCATTTTCTGTCATGGGCTCTGATGGGTCCTCGTGGATGTTCCTGAACTAATCACTGTGTGTGGGTGAGGGGGATATAATATTTTGATTGGCTTAGGCTTGGTTAGTCCCTGCAGTTGGGAATGGAAAATGAGAGAGGGTGTTATCCAAACAATGTGGATTGAGGATGGAAAGAGTGAATCCAGATTAGGTGAAAGTAGGTGGACGGAGTCTAAGGGGCCAGTATTCACTAAATTGGTGGCACATCTAAGGCTTCAGATAAATCAGAGGGGATTTGATGAAAATCAAGTACTGGACCTGTAAGTTCTAAAATATGTTCTTCAAAAACTTTCCTTGTGAAATGGATACAGTAAAGTTGTTTTCTGCCAATTTTTATGACTTGGGGAACTCATCGGAGATTGATTTTTCAAACATTTGCCGTTTTCCTGAAATAATCCTTTGTGGTGATTTACAAATATTAGTCTACTTAGTACTTTTTGAAAGATTCAAAGTTCTTCTTCCAGTCTGCAAAAATATTGGAAGGAGTTGGGGTACAGTAAAAAGTCAAGGCAAGTTGCAAAACTCTCACTGTGCCATAGCCATTTCAGAGACAAGAACATTTACTTACTGAGCTGTGATACCATGCGTTTGTAAGCAAATGCAGTGCTTAGATCTTCTTTGCTTCTCTTGTTTTCATACATTTCCTATAACACTTGTGTATTCTTTTACATAGCCGAATGCCTTACATAGCCAAACACGAAAATGTTTTTGATTGTTGTTATATAAGATATGGGAGTAACCATCTTATTCAAATTTTTAAAACATATCTGAGTTCATTTTGATTGTTGAGAATGACGCTGCCAGTGAGTCAGTCAGATATTTATTGAATGTCCATCATTTACTGGAGATTCAGTGAGGAAGACAACAGATGGAGTTCCTGCCCTCCTAGAGCATATAGTCCAGTAAGAAAGAGGAATGCTAAGACAAAATCTAGAAGCAGCTAGTGATGAAGACTGTGAAGTTCTTTAAGGAGAGGTAATATAGCACAGTGGTCAGGAACAAGGATTCTGGAGCTGGACTACTTCAGATCAAGTTCTACTTTCCTGCTGTTAGGGGACTTTCTTTGGTCATGTCATTTAACCTCTGTCTCCTCATTCCTCATTTCTAAAATCCGGGTGATAATGGTATCCACATCACAGAGTTCTGAGGAGGATTAAGTGGCTAATGTGCATAAAGGGCTTAGTTAGAACAGTGACTGGCAGAGTAAAAGCTCCGTGAGCATTATCTCTTTTTTTTTTTTTTTTTTTTTTGAGACAGGGTCTGGCTCTGTTGCCCCCGCTGGAATGCAGTGGTGCCATCTTAGCTCACTGAAACCTCTGCCTCGCAGGCTCAAACAATCCTCCCACCTCAGCCTACTAGCTAGGACCACAGGCGTGCGCCACCACCCAGCTAATTTTTGTATTTTTGGTAGAGACAGGGTTTCACCGTGTTGCCCAGGCTGGTCTAGAACTCCTGGGCTCGAGCAATCCTCCCGCCTCAGCCTCCCAAAGTGCTGGGATTACAGGCATGAGCCACTGCACCCGACCTTAAGTGTTACCTGTTATTATTGACACGTGTGCCCAGAATTCTGTGGAAATGTATAAATGGATTCCTGAGCTTGTCAGGGTTGGCTGGTCAGGTCACTTCCCTGAAGAAATAGTCTAAGCTGCTGCCTTATGAACAAGTAAGAGGAAATGGGAAGTGGGAGGCAAAAGCTGGAATGTGGAGAGAACAGAGCATATTTGAGGACCATCAGAATGGCCTTTGCAGTGTATATGTGCTGTTAACAGTGGACAGTTAGTGCTTATCTAAGAGCTAAAACTCTTAGAGCTCTAGAGTAATTTGCTCTAGGTAGACTCTGGAATGCATGGTTGTATAGTAACATACTAGTCCAGTGATTCTAGAATCTGGCTAATCATCAGAACCATTAGGAGAGCATTAAAAAACAGCAGCAGAATTGTGGGCTTCATCTTAAGTCTTGCTGAATAAAGAGGCAGAATACCCCTGGGAGATATATTTTTAAATCCCAGCTGAATCTAGTGAGCAGCCCAATTTGGGAAGCACTGTACTAGTCTATGGAATAGCTCTGTTTGAGATGCCAAATTGACAGCTTAGTTCTATTTGAGGTAATGGGAATTGCATGTCTGTTTTCAAAGGAATATACTCAACTCTTTTTAAAAAAATCTACAGAATGGTTTCAGTGTCGAATTCAGAGAATTGGTTGCTTTAGTTGGAGAACTGCTTAGTTTTTTCTGTTTTGCTAGTGAGTTTATCTTTATTAATTCTCTTGCTTTGTCTTCTTGCTTGCAGAAGAGTGCTTGTTATAAAACATAACATAATCTTTGCATAAAATAATCCCAACTGCAAAGTTTGTAGTGTAGAACCCATAGTTGTAAAATACTTGTTTTTCATAGTGGAAGCTTATGTGATAGGCAGTCAAGATGTATTTTTATGTCTAATCCTGTTGCACACATATAGTTAAGTATATCTTTCAACAGATTACAACAATTTATATTTTAAGAACGTAGCATTTAGTTTGCTCCAAGAATTTAGTCACCTTCAAAGTTGTATAGTTTTGCAAATCTAGCATCAAATTAGTTATCATTAGCTAAGCTAAGACAGGCCAAAATGGGGGAAGTTTTTAGAGAACTACCAACAGATCTAGATTTACCTTCCATAGCAGAGTTGCCTAAAGACATTGCATTTTGCCTAATTCATGATAGTTGTCTTAGTACAGAAATCATATTTCTAAATTATGTGAGATAGAAGGGAAGAATATTTGAGCTCTTTTTATGAAGAGGATTAATATGAAGTAAATTATCTTTGGAATCATGAAAACTAAATTATTGCTGTCACAGACTCCATCTAGTTGCGTAAGTCATAACCATGCCTGAATGTGTGGGATCTAGTAGTTAAAGCAAACCTCATTCTACTGTAAGAAAAAGTCATATTACATCCAAGAGGCACAAGGCGTTTCGGTTAAGTTATATTATATTGGCCCCAAAGTCCCCTTTTGCTACTCAGTTCACGTCCCAGTTTTAGACTTTATGTTTACACTCATTCTCCTTATGCAACTTCCTCGTACCTGCTGCAATTTGAAATTAGACATAGTAACAGCCAGCACTTCCTCGCCCATATTGTACATTTAAATTCACTGGTTCTGGCCAGGCACAGGGCTCACATCTGTAATCCCAGCACTTTGGGAGGCCAAGGTGAGCGGATCACTTGAGGTCAGGAGTTTGAGACCAGCCTGACCAACATGGTGAGACCCCATCTCTACTAAAAACTCAAAAAAATTAGCCAGGCATGATGTCGGGTGCCTGTAATCCCAGCTACTGGGAGGCTGAGGCAGGAGAATCGCTTGAACCCTGGAGGCAGAGGTTGCAGTGAGCCACTATACTCCAGCCTGGGTGACAGAGTTAGACTCTGTCTCAGAAAAAAAAAAAGAAAGAAAAAAAAATTCACTGGTTCTGTCAGTGGCAGGTCTGCAATTGATAAGAGAAGCTGGCAATTCAGGTGAGTCTATGGCACCATCACAGGGCCCTGATAAATGTCTGCCTGTCAATGAAAGGCCAGTTGTCTAGAAAATTCAATTGAAAAAATAACATAAATACAGATGTCCTGGCAGCTGAAAGAGCTGAATTGAGTCATTGTACCATTTGGTCATTAGGTCTGTTTCCTACCTGGAAAACAAAATGGCAAGGACAAAGTGCCAAATGGTTACATCAGGAGTTGCTGTCAAGGAAGTGGAATTCTCAGCTCCTGCCCAGCAGTCTTCACATTTTTGTGCCCATTAAATTAACTGCAAGAGGGGACAGCTCAAGCCATGGCTTTTTTTTTTTTTTAATATTGCGTGAAAGTGGTGGTGTGAATTGAACAATGAGAACACATGGACACAGGAAGGAGAACATCACACACCAGGGCCTGTTGTGGGGTGGGAGAAGGGGGGAGGGATAGTATTAGGAGATATACCTAATGTTAAATGATGAGTTAATGGGTGCAGCACACCAGCATGGCACATGTATACATACGTAACAAACCTGCACGTTGTGCACATGTACCCTAAAACTTAAAGTATAATTAAAAAAAAAAGAAAGAAAGTGGTGATGTGGAACAAAACCTCCCAACCTTTGTTATTGTGTTTTTTAATCTTTTATTGAAGTATAATACACATATTGAACAGTGTATAATCTTAATATACAATTTGGTGAATTCTCACAATGAACACATCCTTGTAACTGCCACCCAGGTGAAGAAACAGAACGTTCCCAGAGGGCCTCCTCCCATCCTTATAGTCACTTCTCACCACCCCCCACCCCAGGTGACCACCGTGTGGCCTTCCAATAGCATGGATTAATGTTGCCCATTTTCATACCTTTGTTACTGGCTTTTTTCATTATGTCTTGTGAGACTCATCCATGTTATTGCTACAATAACGGTTCTTAATCTTGTAGTCTGCATTCATTGTAATGTTTTGGTACTTTTTAATTTTTTAATTTTTATTTTTTGAGACAGAGTCTGGCTCTATCACCCAGGCTGGAGTGCAGCGGCACAATCTTGGCTCATTGCAGCCTCTGCTTCCTAGGCTCAAGCAGTCCTCCCACCTCAGCCTCCTGAGTAGCTGGGACTATAGGTGCATGCTACCAAGCCCGACTAATTTTTGTATTTTCTGTAGAGACAGGATTTCATGGTTGCCCAGGCTGGTCTGGAACTCTTAAACTCAAACGACCTGCCTGCCTTGACCTTCCAAAGTGCTAGGATTACAAGTGTGAGCCACCATGCCTGGCCTGTTTTGGTACTTTAAGTCAATTTACATACTCATATGTTATTAGGGTAAACCCAAGCTCATTGATCTTGAGACAATGCTATAGCTATACCAGAATTTATACTTTTAACCTAGTATAATATAGATATAAATTCCTGAAAGTTAGTATATATTATTTAGGCATTTTGTATGTTTTAATGGAAGCCTTGTGCTTAATCAAATGGTTTTCTTTGGAGCTAGTTTCAGGAGACTGAAGCTTCAGGAGAATACCCTTCGCTCCCTTATGATAATGAGTGATTTCCTTTGCCTACAAGTGGTAGAACTGGGACTATGTTAGATCTTTGTGAAATTTGTTAAAAAGCATACTCCAGAAAGGGAAGGGCTGTTTGAAAGGCCCCAGGACACGTTCTGTTTCTCATCTGGACTTTTCTCTACTTGTTGACTTGACTCTGCGGACTGGCTTTCTCCACACAGTGAGACACATGGCCACTAGTGGCTCCTGAGATTTATATATATAATTCACTATGAGTGTATATTGTATATATATATATATATTTATTACAATATATAATCAGTGTGACATCCAATCACCCTGCATAGGTCACGAGAGATCATTTCATCAAACTTATATATATATATTTTTTCTGTATCTATACTATATATATATATGTAGTTTTTTTTTTTTTTTGAGACAGAATCTCGCTCCATTGCCCAGGCTGGAGTTCAGGGGTGTAATCCAGCTCACTGCAACCTCCATTCTGGGATTCAAGTAATTTTTATGCCCCAGCGTCTTGAGTAGCTGGGATTACAGGCGTGCGCCACCATGCCTGGCTTGAGTAGCTGGGATTACAGGCGTGTGCCACCATGCCTGGCTAAAATAAAAAAAATTATTTTGTATTTTTAGTAGAGACAGGGTTTTGCCATGTTGGCCAGGCTGGGTCTCAAACGCCTGGCCTCAGGTGACCCACCTGCTTTAGCCTCCCAAAGTGCTGGAATGACAGGCATGAGCCACTGTGCCTGGCCATATTTTTACATTTTTGAGACAGGGTCTTGTTCTGTCACCCAGGGTGGAGTGCAGTGGTGCGATCATGGCTCACCGCAGCCTCGACCTCCCGGACTCAACCAGTTCTCCTACCTCAACTTCTGGAGTAGCTGGGACTACAGGTGTGTGCCACCGTGCCTGGCTAATTTTTAAATTTTTTGTAGAGGTGGAATCTCACTATGTTGCTCAGGCTGATCTCAAGCTCCTGGGCTCAAGCGATCCTCCTGCCTTAGCCCCTTAAAATGCTGGGATTACAGGTGTAAGCCATCATGCCCGGCCTCCTGAATTTTATAAGTTGTAAATGCTACCATAAGAGAAGGACAGACATTATTTTTTCAGTTATAGTTCAGAAAAATCCCAAGTACCTACCTTTGACCTTTCAGCTGTAGTCAAAGCAGGGAATGAGGTCCTGTGGTTGGTCTTGCCTGGACCTGTCTTTGGTCAGTCAATTGTGTTGAGGTGTAAGTCTTTATAGAATCACTTGGTGAGACAAGGACATGCTGTTCCTAGAAAAAGGGTATTTCGGGGCAGGCCAAACACTAGACATCCATGTCACCCTGCATTATACACTGAAGGCTGGAGAAAGTCATGAGAGATCATTTCATCAAAGCTATTTGGCATTCTAGAAGCAGATTCTACTGACTGGTGGCTAGACCACAGACAGTGATTATAATGAGGGCCCTTGGAGTTATTTGAAGCTCTAACCTGTACCAATTCTGAACAATTTCCTTTTGGTACTTTCAAACTCATCATTCATTTTTCACAATGAGATATGTTGTCACTAGTGGGTCCTGAATTTTATAACTTGTCAATTCTGCCATAGAAGAGGGACTGACATTATTTTTCAGGTGTAGTTCAGAAAAATCCCAAGTACTCCCATTTGGCCTGTCAGCTGTGGTCTGAGCAAGGAATGAGGTGCTATGGACGGAGGTACCATCCTTAGCTAGGTCCAAAAATGTTTGTTACTCTCATCTATCAAAGTGGTTTTCAACCTTTTTTTAATGTAGCAGGACAGTATTTTTAAATCAAAAAAGGAAAAAAAATCCTACATACAAAGCAGTAGTAGTACATATTTATGGATCCATAAATATATAATAAAAGTATTACCAAAATGCAAACTAAAGGGCTGCGGACCAAATTCATGACTGTTGTGGCCTCTGGGCAGGGAGGATGGGAAGTGGTATTGAAAATATAATAGAGATTTTTCTCCAATTTATAGAAAAAGTAATGCAGGGCTGGACGCAGTGGCTCACACCTGTAATCCCAGCACTTTGGGAGGCTGAGGCAGGTGGATTGCTTGAGCTCAGGAGCTGGAGACCAGCCTGGACAACATGGCAAAACCCCGTCTCTGCCAAAAATAGAAAAATTAGCAGGTCATGGTGGTGTGTGCTTGTAGTCCCAGCTACTTGGGAGGCTGAGGTGGGAGGATTGCTTGAGTCTGGGAGGTGGAGGTTGCAGTGAGCTGAGATCGCATCACTGCACTCCAGCCTGGAAATTAAAATAATTAAAATAATTCCTCCAGAATTAGCCAACATTGATTGTATGGCATTTGTCCTCCAGCAACACAAGGAGGCAGCAGTGTAGTGTTGTTGTAAAGCTGTGAAGTGTGCATGCTGGGGACCCAGACTCCTTGGGTTCTGGTTCCAGGTCCTGGTTCTGTTGCTTACTATCCTGGGTGAGTTATTTCATCTCTATATGCTGCATTTGTATAGTACTATATTCCTTATTTGTATAGTACTATATTCCTCATTTGTATAGTACTATACAATTACTTTTTATATCTCCAAATTCCTACTTTATGTAGTTGTGATGTTTTTAGAAAAAACATGTATAAAATGCTTAGAACAGTATGTGGCACATTGGAAGCACTCAATAAATATTAACTGTTATTCATGTTGTTGTTATTGGGGGGACAGAAATAACTTCTAATCATGGGTATTTTTTCTCATTAAAAAAAAAAACCACATATTGAGAGCTTACTGCATATCTGGCACCGTACTCATGCTACTACCTTGTCTCATTTCAGCCTTACAAGGCAGTTATTTTATTGTAGGTAGGAAACTGAAGATCAGCGAAGTAACTTGATTAAGCATCAGTGACCACCAAATGATTGAGCTGGATTAGAACCAAGCTCAGGAACTCCAAAGGCCCTGTTCTTAACCTCTGCATTTCATTACTGCCAACACATTTCTTATCTTTCTTCAGCAACTGCCAAAGAAGCCAGGAAAAAATTGCCTAGGATAGCTAAATTTAGCTTAACAATATATGATTTAAAATTGAGAATATAGGAAAATATGTAGATAAGTAATAGATACTTTAAAAATTTAGCATTTTTATATATCGTATTTGGCAGTTCCTACTATGTGTTAGAGACCATGCCAGGTGCTTTACAGAAATGTGATGAAATTCTTAGACAGCACTGCATGTTGGGCATTCTGTGTCTCCTTTAGAATGAATCAGTCTCAGAGATATTACATATCCTATGCAGGGTATGTATCCTATAATCACAAAATGGCATTCAAGACTCCACCTGCTATCATGCCAGAAACTACATGCTTTTCATTACATGGAACTGGTTTTCTCCCATCATCAGTTGTTTATATTTTACTTTTGAGGTAGGTATATATATTCTGGATTTTATTCATCTTGTCATCTTTTGTTTCCTCATAGTTTAGAAAAACTGGAGGCAAACAACATGGAAAACATTTAATTGGGTGTCTGTGCAATTAAGTAATGCAAACTGTTTTTGTAATAATGCAAAGTGTAATCTTTAAATGTTTGTAGCTTGTTGGCCAGGCATGGTGGCTCACACCTGTAATCCCAGTACTTTGGGAGGCTGAGGTGGGAAGATTGCCTGAGGTCAGAAATTCGAGACTAGCCTGGCCAGTGTGGTGAAACCCCATCTCTCTCACTCTTTTTTTTTTTTTTTTTTTTTTTTAGATAGAATTTCACTCTTGTTGTCTGGGTTGGAGTGCAGTGGCACAATCTCGGCTCACTACAACCTCTGCCTCCCAGGTTCAAGTGATTCTTCTGCCTTAGCTTCCCCAGTAGCTGGGATTGCAGGTGCCCGCCACTACCACGCCCAACTAATTTTTTGTTTAGTAGAGACAGAGTTTCATCATGTTGGCCAGGCTGGTCTCAGACTCCTGACCACAGGTGATCTGCCCACCTTGGCTTCCCGAAGGGTAGGGATTACAGGCGTGAGCCACCACGCCTGGCCAAAACTCCATCTCTACTAAAAATACAAAAAATAGCTGGGCGTGGTAGCACACATCTGTAATCCCAGCTACTTGGGGGGCTGAGGCATGAGAATTGCTTGAACCCAGGAGGTGGAAGTTGCAATGAGCTGAGACTGTGCCTCCGCACTCCAGCCTGGGCAATAGAGGAAGACTCTGTCTCAAAAAAATATCAAAATAAATAAATAGGCCGGGCGCTGTGGCTCACGCCTATAATCCCAGCACTTTGGGAGGCTGAGGCGGGTGGATCACGAGGTCAGGTGATCAAGATCATCCTGGCCAACATGGCGAAACCCCATCTCTACTAAAAATACAAAAATTAGCTGGGCGTGGTGGTGCACACCTGTAGTCCTGGCTACTTGGGAGGCTGAGGCAGGAGAATCACTTGAACCTGGGAGGCGGAGATTACAGTAAGCCGATATCGCGCCACTGCACTCCAGCCTGGCGACAGTGAGACTCTGTCTCAAAATAAATAAATAATTACATAAAAATAAATAAATAAATTTTTTTAGCTTTTTTTTGAGGAGAAAAATACACTTATAGCTGGCCCATTAAAATATAGTATACTTGACAATGAAAAGTAAAAAATTCTCCATTTTGGCTTGGTAGACTTTGCCCACCTTTAGCAGTAAAATTGTTACTCTATTGTTGGTTTCTAGTACAATACACTGGTACAGAGTGATCACTTTATTTCCTAACACGAGAATTTTCAGGGCCTTTCCTGCCTCGAACACATACCAGGTGTGTGTTTAGTCAATACTGTGTTTATCTCAGTGTGAGATTCAAATTTTCCTCCTAATAGCATTATCACGGTGCAATGTCACTTTTTGTATTCCTTCATTTGAATAGTTCCTATACATTATTATGGTTTAAAAAATAAGTCTAAAGGTGGCAATATCCTAACACTGAAAGCAGTGTATTTTTACTTGACTTATTATTATGAACACATTATATCACTGCACATTCAAGTGGTGTGATGGGAAATGATCAAGTCTTCCTTTTTCCTAGGTGATCAGACTCTGAGAATATGGGATGTGAAGGCAGCAGGAGTCAGAATCGTGATTCCCGCACATCAGGCAGAAATCTTGAGTTGTGACTGGTGTAAATACAATGAGGTATAGTGTATGGCTCTATCCTAAGCTGCTGTCCTTCCTAATGTTAAAATGTTCTGAATTTTATTTATCTTTGTTTATGTGGACTTTGGTGGTGTTCCTGGACCATGAAGTTAAATTCTGTCCCTTTCCTTGCTAATTAATGATTGTGACTGACCTGCATTAGCATTAATTGGATTTAAGTGCTTATAAAACGGGCAAAATAAGAAACAGAAATTCTCAAAGTTCAACAGTGCAGCCTTACTTGTTTGTTTTGGGAAGCTGCCTTTCCAATTTATGTAATTTTTTTCTTTATTGCTCTTAACCCTGCAATTTTGTATCATCTTTTGCTTTTATTTCTTTTTCACTTTGCTAGTCAGGCTGTTGAACTATTTGTAATTTGATTTTTAATTTGACATCCATCAGTTTTTAAATTTTTCTGTTTCATCTTCCTTTTTAAGCCTAACCAGTTTTCATGCCGCTGTAAGATAAGTGTCCATGTGCAACCTTTTTAAAGCTTCAGTTAACCACGTGAGCATATGAATCAGAGATAGAAATGGATTAAATATGTGTTAATATACTACAGTCATGCACTGCATAACAACATTTCAGCCAGTGACAGATTGCATATGTGACAGGTCCCATAAGATATAATGGAGCTGAAAAATTCCTATTGCCCCCGAAGACCTTCCAGCAGGACAAGATGTGGAGGTAGAAGACAGTGATATTGATAATCCTGACTCAGTGTAGTCCTAAATTAATATGTATCTCAGTTTTTAAAAAAGAGTTTAAAAAGTAAAAAAAGAAAAAAAAATTAAATAGAAAAAAGCTTATAAAATAGGGATATAAAGAAAGAATTTTTTTTTGTAAAGGTCTACAATGTGTGTGTGTTTTAAGTTTTGTTATTATGAAGAGTCAAAAAGTAAAAAAAGCCAGGCGTGGTGGCAGGCGCCTGTAGTCCCAGCTACTCGGAAGGCTGAGGCAGGGGAATCGCTTGAACTGGGAGGCAGAGGATGCAGTGAGCCAAGATCACGCCACTGCACTCCAGCCTGGCGACAGAGCAAGACTCCATCTCAAAACAACAACAACAAAATTAAAAAAAATTAGAAAGTTTATGAAGCAAAAGATTACAGTAAGCTAAGGTTAATTTATTATTGAAGAAAGGAAATAAAAAAATAAATTTAGTGTACAGTAATGTTCTAGGCATTTCCATTCACTCACTACTCACTCACTCACTGACTCACCCAGAGTAATTTCCAGTTTTGTAAGCTCCATTCATGGTAAGTACCCTACTACCATTTTTTATCTTCCATACTGTATTTTTACTATACCTTTTCTATGTTTAGATACAGAAATCCTTACCATTGTATTACTGTAGCCTACAGTATTCAATACAGTAACATGCTGGACAGGCTTGTAGCCTGGGAGCAATAGGCTGTTTCATCTAGCCTGGGTGTGTAGTAGGCTGTACCACCTAGGTTTGTGTAAGTAGACTCTGTGATGTTCACGCAAAGATGAAATTACCTAATGTCACATTTCTGAGAGCATATTCCCATCATTAAGTGATGCATGACTGTATTTATGTCCCTGAAGTGGTCTGTTGACTGTGACAAATAGGTAAAATGTATGCTTTGTTTTTTTCCCAGTTTTAAATTAATTAAAGTTAAAAGAACATTGTATTGGCAGAGTTCTTTAAATAAAAATAAGTAAAATAAGTTAAACTACAGTACATATGCAATGATATTACTCAATCTAAACATTTCAGTGCTGATGACTACAGTTTCAAACTCATAAATGAATGTTTCATATTGGAAATTTAATTATGGCCTGTATGTTAGATGTTTGGGAATTCTAAAGAAAGATGCTAATAGACATTTAAGAGTGGTTTACAAAAATTATTTTCTAATAACTGAAACTTTTCTTCAAATTAGCTTAAACTAAAGCCCAACATAGTCAGACAATGTTAGGTTGGTCCAAAAGTAGTTGCAGTTTTTGCCGTTACTTTCAATGGCAAAAACTGCAACTACTTTTGCACCAACTTAAATCCGTTGCTGTTCTCGGTTATGTGGGGTGGACTGAGTGTGGACCCAGCACTTGGCCTATTCAGCCAGGACCTCTGGGTTTACTTGGGGCTCTAGATAGAATTTGTAAAGCCGGAATAGATAAGAGACTCACCACTATTTGATAACGTTCTTGGATATGGTTAGATATTGTATTAAAAATTTTGGTCCAAGAGAGTTGGAAACAATGATTAATTTAGATTTAGAGAACGTGGAAAATTTTAATTCATAGCCTTTGCTTTTTCAGATGTGCCTAAATGAACAGACCTCTTGCCTTTTAATGCCTGGAAAAACCTCAGAGTATGTTGAAACCCTTTTTGTTTGTTTGTTTTTTAGAGACGAGGTCTCACTGTTACCCAGGCTGGTCTCAAACTCCTGGGCTCAAGTGATCCACCGGCCTCGGCCTCCCAAAGTGCTGGGATTACAGGAGTGAACCACTGCACCCAGCCTTGAAAACCTTTTTTAAGTTTTTATTTATTTATTTTTTCAGACAGGGTCTTGCTCTGTCATCCAGGCTGATGTACAGTGGAGTGATCATAGCACACTGCAGCCTCTGACTCTTGGGCTCACACAATCCTCCTGCCTCACTCAGCCTCTCAAGTAGCTAAAATTACAGGTGTGTGTTACCACACCTGGCTAATTTTTTAGTTTTTTGGGTAGACAGGGTCTTGCTTTATTGCCCATGCTGGTCTCAAGTTCCTGGCCTCAAGTGATCCTCCCACCTTTGCCTCCCAAGGTGCTGAGATTCCAGGGAAAATCTTTTGAAGAGAAAGCTGGGCTCATTTGTCAGATAAACTTTTAATCCCCTATGTACTTACTGCCACTTCTAAAGGTGAATTAGAAAATGCACAATGCTATTTGGAACTATGCCTTTTCCAGCTGTGTGTAGTGTTCCATCGTGTACATAAAGCATATTGAGCTCTTTTTCTCACAAGTCATATTAGTTTTTTGCTATTAATGTCTATGTTGATTCCTGTCTATACTTGTTATACAACTTCTCAAAAATGACTCCTGGGTTCATGTTAAATAATTATCAGAAAGTAGATGTTGTTTCTAGTAGGAAAGCCTGTATACTGTTTAATTGCAAAGATGTCACAGTTTATGTTTCTCTGAATTGTTTTTAGAATTTGCTGGTGACAGGGGCGGTTGACTGTAGTTTGAGAGGCTGGGACTTAAGGAATGTACGGCAACCAGTGTTTGAACTTCTTGGTCATACCTATGCTATTAGGAGGGTGAAAGTAAGTTTTTATCTTTTCTTTTATATGTAGAATAAAATCATATAAATATAATCAATGAAGCATATATTAAAAAGTATTCTGGGTTTAGGGATTAGAGTTACTAATTCTTTTTTATATGTGTTTTTGTTACCCAATTAATTAATAGTGAAAGCTAAAATTAGATAAAAATATTTGAATAATTATTGAATGAATTTGGGCAATGTAGACATTCAATACTTAAGGTTAAATAAGGATCTTTTTCTCATTCTTTCACCCCCAATCTGTTATTTCCTTTAACATTATTCTTTTAACTATAGTAATTCACTTTTAGTATTATGTTCTTTATAAGTTTCTAATTAGTGAGAGTCTCTTTGTTGAAACAGGTATAAAGAGATGGTTAATTCTTTTTTCTAACATGATAACATACATGACCATTCACAGATGTTTGGGATATAGAAAGTTTTCTACTCTGTGAACAGCAGAGGATGAGGTCAATTTTTAATGATGGTCCCAGTAAATTTATCTGGGTTATAAGATGACTTAGGTTAGTTTCCTGGCTTTCATTTAGGCAGGTTCTGCTAAATGACTGTGGAAAGCATCTTATTAACTGACATCTCCTGATTTCATCCTTTTTTTTTTTTTTTTTTTTTACGTTAAGGGTAAAAAAGTACCTTATTGATTATTTTGATAAGATAATTACATTATGCCTACTATTTTAAAAATTCTAAATTTTTTTTCTTTTTTTTGAGATGGAGTCTTGCCCTGTCACCCAGGCACGATCTTGGCTCACTGCAACCTCTGCCTCCTGGGTTCAAGCAGTTCTCCTGCCTCAGCCTCCTAAGTAGCTGGGACTACAGGTGTGCGCCACCATACCCAGCTAATTTTTTTCTATTTTTAGTGGAGATGAGGTTTCACAGTGTTGGCCAGGCTGGTCTTGAACTCCTGATCTCAAGTGATCCGCCTGCCTTAGCCTTCCAAAGTGCTGGGATTACAGGCCGAGTCACTGTGCCTGGCCAAAAATTCTAAATTTTTAGTTAAGTTAATATTTTAAGTTTCACTGTCTGCAATACAACATAGGAGACACAGTGCTCTGTTTTATTTTTTAATAAAAATTTATTTTATGTGGACAAGTTTTAGCAGTTGAAAAATATGCTCTATGTATATTTCAGAGTGATTCTGAGAATGAAATAAGGTAATGTAGTGAAAGCACTTTGCAAACTAAGTGCTGGTCAAATGTAGTTGTATATGTGTATTTAACTATTAAAGTGCTGGTAAGACAAACACTGAAGAAATATAATTGCAAAGGTCAACTCATTAAGTATATTTTTACTCATCTAGAAGACGTTACTTGTCTGTAAATTTGCTTTTTATCCTTGATATCATTTTCCATTAGCTGTAATATACAAATAACATAAAAATATCTTAAAGATGTTTTTAACATTTAAATGTTTATTTTGATAACTTGTGATTATAGCAATCATATATTTGTAAAATTGGTAAATTATATAATTATATATTTGTACTGTTATATACTTAAATCCCTTATATTTGTAAGAATCATTTTTGTTTGTTACTTTGTTTGCTTTTGTTATTTTTGAGCCAGAGTCTCTCTCTGTCGCCCGGGCTGGAGTGCAGTGGCATGATCTCGGCTGACTGCAACCTTTACCTTCTGGGTTAAAGCAGTTCACCTGCTTCAGCTTCCCGAGAAGCTGAGATTACAGGCATATGCCACCATGCCCAGCTAATTTTTGTATTTTTAGTAGAGACGGGGTTTCACCATATTGGCCAGGCTGGTGTCGAACTCCTGACCTGAGGTGATCTGCCCTCCTCAGCCTCCCAAAGTGCTGGGGTTACAGGTGTGAGCTGCTGCATCTGGCCTGTAAGAATCATTTTTGGATAGCCAATATGAAATTGTATTTAATTTTTCTAGAATAGCAACATTTTGGGAATATTTTATTCTAAATGAGTTCTAAAAAGCTCGAGGGATAATTTTCTTTGGAGAATGTAAAAATATTTTTCCTGAAGATGGATACTTAAAAGGCCAGGAGATTTTTGCCTCAAATTATAGCATATATGCTTTGAAAAAGCATAATTTTAAGTGACAGCTCTGACTCAACTTAAATTTATTATAATATTTATGGAATGATCATAGAAAGCAGTGTTATAATCACAGCTGACTTCAAAAAGGGTTTTTTTTCTTTTGTTTTGTAGTTTTCGCCATTTCATGCTTCTGTGCTGGCCTCTTGCTCATATGATTTTACTGTAAGGTACAGTGGTTTTTAATACAGTTCATTGTGAAATACCAGGTAACATTTGCATCTTTGCAACTTTTATAAAAGATAATATGATTACTCTTACTAACATGAAAATAATCTGAGATGGGTACCTTTAAATATTTACTAGGATTAGTATTATATTTTTCCTGTTTTCATGATCCAGTCACATATATGAGTAAATTTTTTCCTTCAAATATTAGCCTGGCTATTCTGTTTAAAAGCCGTCTTTTCTAATAGATGTTCCTATGGTAACACTTTCCTGCACTATCGATCACATAGCCAATATATTCTAAATTTAGATTTAGAAATTTGGAAATTTCATTTCTTCTGGTCTAATTATATGAGTCTTAAGGCTAAGATTGCTTAGATGAAAAAACAATGAACATGAGTGTATGATTTTTTTGTGAATGTAGATATATTAACGTGTATGTGTATATATGTGCATGTATATCTAGATAAGGGTGTGTGTGGGTGTGTGTCTCTATTTATACATCCAGTTACAGTTCCACACCACACAGGATTTATTTTCCCTTTCCAAATTTGTAACTCTTGACTTCCATTTTATTCACAATATATTTTCTTACGTGTTAAACCCTGTAATGCTTAGAAAGTAGTTGCAGAATTGCAAAGCCATACCTTTGAAAAAAACAATCTTACTAATTAGAGCTCAGCACTTTCTTAGAGTTTTTTTTGTCTTTAGTTCGAATACTATATTCAGAAGTTACTTAGGTTAATTCTCCTCTTCTCTGTTAGAGTATGGTTATGTTATTCACTTGAAACATAGTTTGATTCCTTTGTTTCTGTTTGTATTCTATTTTAGGGTTTTCCTCCCGTCCTTGTTGATTTTGTCTAGGCAAAACATTGACATGGTTTCAAAAGTTCAGAAAGGTGTCATTTCCCCCTTTCTATTTCCTTGGCCTTTCTGTTTTATTCTGTTCCATAGTCTATAGGTGACTAGTCTTGCTAATATACATAGATGGATATATATTTTCTCATTTCCCCCTTTCTTACACAAAGAGTGGGATACTTTGGGTACATACTCCTTTAAATTTTGCATTTTTTCACTAAAATATATCCTGGAAATCATTCTGTATCAAAGAGATCATTCTCATTCTCCATAATACACCATTGTGTGGATGTGCTATAGTTTATTTGGCTACCTTCCTATCTATGGAAATTTAGCTTGTTTTCAATGTTTTGTAAATAAACAGTGCCACAGTGAATGATAGCTTTGTGTTACTAGAGAATTAATGTCTGGTATTCCTAGAAGTGGGATTGCTGAGTTAAAAGGTAAACATATGTAGTTTTCTTAAATATTACAGAATTCCCATCTGTAAGGAATATGCCAATTTTGATACTCAGCAGCAATGTTTGAGAGTACCTGTTTCTCTGCCATGTAAAGATCATTGATTCATTAGGGTTTTCCAGATGTATGATCTTATCACCTGCAAATAAAGGGTGGTTCTACACCTTCATTTCCAATTCTGCTGCCTCTAATTGATTTTTCTTAAAATTCCCTCCACAAATACCACTAATACAGTGCTAGTTTATAGAGAATGTCTGATTCCTGATATGAGTACAAATGCCTTTAGTGTTTCTCTATTAAAAATAAGATTCTGACTTTAATGCAAATTACATATGTTTACTTGTTTGTCATACTAAGAAAGTATGCATGAATTCTTATTTTCTTGAGTTTTTTTTTTTTTTTTAAATCAGGAATGGATCTTAAGTTTTGTTGAAGGCTTTTTTTTCCAGCATTTATGGAGATAATCATGATTTTTCTTCTTAGAGATATGGCTATGATGTACTATATTAATGGATTGAACCAACCTTGCATTCCTGGAGTAAGTCTCTCATGTTCTTTGTGTATCATTTTCTCACCATGGTGTTGAATTGTGTTTGCTAATATTTTATTTAAAGCGTTTGCATCAATATTCAAAGGTGATATTAGTTGCAGTTTTCTTCCTTTTTTCATTTTGTTTTATGTGTCTGTGTTTTACTTGCTTCATAAAAAAGAATTAAGAAATTTTCCTTTGTTTCCAAAGCTCTGGAACAACTTGTACAGCATTGAGGCTATTTGGTCTTTGAATCCTTGGTAGGATTGCTCTGCAAAACTAGTGGAGCATGGTGCTTTTTGTGGAGTAGTTTCTTGATAACTTCATTTCTTTTATGGAAATGAGTCTGTTTAAACTTTGTATCTCTAATGGGATCAAGTTTGGAAATTGTCCCTTGCTTTTAGGTTTTCAAATTTATTTGTAAAGGAGTCTGTAAAGTGGGTGGACACAGTGGCTCATGCCTGTATTCCCAGCACTTTGGGAGGCCGAGGTGGGCAGATCATCTGAGGTTAAGGGTTCGAGACCAGCCTGGCCAACATGGTGAAACCTGTCTCTACTAAAAATAGAAAAATTAGCCAGGCATGATGGCAGGTGCCTGTAATCCCAGCTACTTGGGAGGCTGAGGTGGAATTGTTTGAACCCAGGAGGCGGAGATTGCATTGAGCTAAAATCATGCCACTGCACTCCAGCCTGGGTGACAGAGTGAAACTTTGCCTCAAAAAAAAAAAAAAAAAGTCTGTAAAGGAATGTTGTAGGATTTCTTCTCTTTCATTGGTTGTTTTACTCTTGTTATTTCTGATTTTGTGTCTTTATGAGTTCTTTGAATATCTAGTGGTATGTTTATTTTGTTATTTTTCTTCAGCAGGCAGAATTTTAATTTATTAATTAGAACTACTTTTCTCAGCTGGGTGCAGTGGCTCATGCCTGTAATCCCAGCACTTTGGGAGGCTGAGGCGGGTGGATCACCTGAGGTCAGGAGTTCAAGACCAGCCTGACCAACATGGCGAAACCCTGTCTCTACTAAAAATACAAAATTAGCTGGGCATGGTGGCACATGCCTGTAATCCCTGCTACTGGGGAGGCTGAGGCAGGAGAATTGCTTGAACCCAGGTGGCAGAGGTTGCAGTGAGCCGAGATCGTGCCATTGCACTCTAGCCTGGGCAGCAAGAGCAAAACTCTTGTCTCAAAAAAGAAAAAAAAAGAATTACTTTTTTTTTTATCAATCACTGCTTTTATTTTTATTATTTCCTTTTTGGTACTTTCTTTTTGTTCTTTTTTTTCAGCTTCTTGAGATGGGAATTTATTTTTATTCTTTCATTTTGTTAATAAAGTGTTTAAGGCTATAAATTTTTTTTCTGGTTATTATTCAAACTATAGCCCATAGATTCTGATATATAATGTTTTCATTATCATTTAAAAAAATTTGTAAGTTCCGTTTACACTTGCCTTTTCTTCCAAGAGTTGTATAATAGGAAATTATTTCGTTTCCATATGAAAATGCCTTTTAACTTAAAAAAATTTGTTAATAATTTCTAGTTTTATTGCATTAAAATCAGAGAATACTATTGTAGTCATTCTGTTTTATGGAACATATTGAAATTTGGGGGAGGTAGAACCTAATAAATGATCAGTTTTTGCGAATGTTTCATTTGCAGTTGAGAAGAATGTATATTCTCCATTTTCAGGCTGTAAAGTTCAGTATATAATCATAAGCTTGCAGATTATGTTGTTTAGGCCTTCTGTATCCTTTCTTATTATTGGTCCACTTAGTCTGAGAATGGTATGTTACTGAGAGTGGTATGTTAAAATCTCCTATCATTAGCAGGCTTCTATATCTCCCTGCATCTTTTGTAGTTTTGATTTTATAGAAACAGATGCTGTGTTTCTGGTATGTAGATATTATGGTGAATTGAGACTTTTAGCATTAAAGAATATCCTTCTTTGTCACAGTTAATGCTTTTTGCTTCAGTTATGCCTTGTCTCATATCAGAATCATTGCTCTTGCTTTCATACTGTTTACTTTCCAGATGTACTTTTCCCCATACCTTTATTTTTTTGTTTTATCATATTTTCAATTCTTTTATTAAATTTTTTTTATTATACTTTAAGTTCTGGGATGCATGTGCAGAACGTGCAGGTTTGTTAACATAGGTATATATGTGCTATGGTGGTTTTCTGCACCCATCAACCAGTCATCTACATTAGGTGTTTCTCCTAATACTATTCCTCCTCTAGTCCCCCACCCCCCGAAAGGCCCCAATGTGTGATGTTCCCCTCCCTGTGTCCATGTGATCTCATTGTTCACCTCCCACTTATGAGTGAGAACATGCAGTGTTTGGTTTTCTGTTCCTGTGTTAGTTTGCTGAGAATGATGGTTTCCAGCTTCATCCATGCCCCTGCAAAGGACTTGAACTCATCATTTTTTATGGCTGTATAGTGTTCCATGGTGTATATGTACCACATTTTCCTTATTCAGTCTATCATTGATGGGCATTTTGGTTGGTTCCAAGTCTTTGCTATTGTGAACAGTGCTGCAATAAACATATGTGTGCATGTGTCTTTATTGTAGAATGATTTATAATCCTTTGGGTATATACCCTGTAATGGGATTGCTGAGTCAAATGGTATTTCTGGTTCTAGATCCTTCAGGAATCACCACACTGTCTTCCACAGTGGTTGAACTAATTTACACTCGCACCAACAGTGTAAAAGCCTTCGTATTTCTCCATATCCTCTCTAGCATCTGTTATTTCTTGACTTTTTAATGATCACCATTCTAACTGTTGTGAGGTGGTATCTCATTGTGGTTTTGATTTGTGTTTCTCTAATGACCAGTGATGGTGAGCTTTTTTTCATACGTTTGTTGGCCACATTATTATCTTCTTTTGAGAAGTATCTCTTCATATCCTTCACCCACTTTTTGATGGGGTTGTTTATTTATTGTTGATTCTGGATATTAGCCCTTTGTGAGATGGATAGATTGCAAAAATTTTCTCCTGTTCTGTAGGTTGCTTGTTTACTCTGATGATAGTTTGTTTTGCTGTACAGAAGCTGTTTAGTTTAATTAGATCCCATTTGTTAATTTTGGCTTTTGTTGCCATTGCTTTTGGTGTTTTAGTCATGAAGTCTTTGCCCATGCCTATGTCCTGAATGGTATTGCCTAGGTTTTCTTCTAGGGTTTTTATGGTTTTGGGTTTTACATTTAAGTCTTTAATCCATCTTGAGTTAATTTTTGTGTAAGGTGTAAGGAAGGGGTCCAGTTTCAGTTTTCTGCATATGGCTAACCAGTTTTTCCAAAACCAATTATTAAATAGGGAAACCTTCCCCCATTGCTTGTTTTTGTCAGGTTTGTCAAAGAGCAGATGGTTGTAGATGTGTGGTGTTATTTCTGAGGCCTCTGTTCTGTTCCATTGGTCTATATATCTGTTTTGGTACCAGTACCATGCTGTTTTGATTACTGTAGTCTTGTAGTATTCTTTGAAGTCGGGTAGCGTGATACCTCCAGCTTTGTAGGAGTGTCTTGGCTTTATGGGCTCTTTTTTGGTTCCATATGAAATTTAAAGTAGTTTTTTTCTAATTCTGTTAAGAAAGTCAATGGTAGCTTGATGGGGATAGCATTGAATCTATAAATTACTTTGGGTGGTATGGCCATTTTCATGATATTGGTTCTTCCTATCCATGAGCATGGATTGTTTTTCCATTTGTTTGTGTCCTCTCTTACTTCCTTGAGCAGTGGTTTGTAGTTCTCCTTGAAGAGGTCCTTCACATCCCTTGTAAGTTGGATTCCTAGGTATTTTATTCCCTTTGTTGCATTTGTGAATGAGAGTTCACTCATGATTTGACTCTCTTTTTGTCTATTATTGGTGCATAGGAATGCTTGTGATTTTTGCACATTGATTTTGTATCCTGAGACTTTGCTGAAGTTGCTAATCAGCTTAAGGAGATTTTGGGCTGAGACGATGGGGCTTTCTTAAATATACAGTCATGTCATCTGCAAACACAGACGATTTGACTTCCTCTCTTCCTATTTGAATACCCTTTATTCCTTTCTCTTGCCTGATTGCCCTGGCCAGAACTTCCAATACTATGTTGAATAGGAGAGGTGAGAGAGAGGGCATCCTTGTCTTGTGCCGGTTTCAAAGGGAATGGTTCCAGCTCTTGCCCGTTCAGTATGATATTGGCTGTGGGTTTGTCATAAGTAGCTCTTATTATTTTGAGATACGTTCCTTCAATACCTAGTTTATCGAGAGTTTTTAGCATGAAGGGTGTTGAATTTTGTCGAAAGCCTTTTGTGCATCTATTGAGATAATCATGGGGTTTTTGTCATTGGTTCTGTTTATGTGATGGGTTACGTTTATTGATTTGCGTATGTTGAACCCCCATACCTTTATCTTTAAACAATTTTGTTGAACCATTTTGTTCTAGGTATGTTTTTATATAGCACGTATGTTAGGATCTCGCTTAGTGAACAAATAGTCTTTTCATTAGAATATGTAAGTTTAACTCTTTCATATTTCTTGATAAAAATGTTTAGCATCGAATGTGTCATATTTTATGTTATTATTATTTGTATTTTATTTGCTATGTTTCTGTGTGTGATGTGTTTTTTTGTTGTGTTTTTTTTTCTTTGACTTAAAATTTTTTTGACATTTAGGTAAGTTTTTATGTGTTTTAGTGGTTGCCTTTGGTGTTACAACTTTTTAAATGCCTTCATAAGTTTTCTTTAAAAAATTAACCATTTATTGCCTGGTTGTGAGTTTTTCATTATATTTTTGTGAAATCCCACCTATTTCTTATATAATAACCAGTGAACTTGTTCTACTTTCGCTTTTTATTTTTCCCTTTTCCATCAATTTTGTTTCATTTATGCTTTGTTAGAACATGCAACATGTAACATATAGCACATATCGTATGATATATTTTTACTTAGTTTCTACCTTTGTTTTAGTCTTAAATGTATAATTAAATATATTAAGTGCTCATTATCAATTTTTTATTCCTAAGTTTCCCCCATTATCTGATACAGTTTATCTTGAGGAAATGCCATAGATTTCTCAAGAGGGACTGATGGGCATAGAATTCTCACGAACTCTCGTATGTTTAAAATTATTTTTCTGTAGCTTTCCTACTTGGAGGATAGTTTAGCTGAATATAAACTGCTTGATTTACATTTCTTTCTTTGAGGTTTTTGAAAATGCTACTATGTTTTTACCTTGCTTTCTATGTCATTTTTGAGAATTCTGATGCCAGTCTAACTCTCTTGTACTTGTAAGTTGTTTGGCACCACCCCCACCCCAACCATCAACCCTTTCCCTCCTCCTCGAGACCCTGGGGAAGAAGAACTCTTGTTGCATTTCAGTTTTTCTTGCTACAGGCTCAGTGAGCTCTGTAAGTATATAGATTCGGGTCTTCTTTTATTCCCAGAAAGTTTTTTGGATTATAATTTTAAATAATAGTTCTACTTAATTGTTTTATTGTCTGTGGAACTCCCATTATGTATAAAAGGACTCTCCTTTACCTGTCTTCTCTATCAGGTACTTTCTGTCTGATACATTTTCCTTCTTTATTTCTTTATCTCATTTTCATTCTTTTGGTTGTTTTTCTGTTGTCCTCAATGCCCTTATTATGTTTTTGTGTGAATCTGCTCTTCTTGGGCTCCAATGGAATTCTGTGTTTATTTGTGAAATGATTTTGCCTTTTTTCTTGTGTTTCTTTCTTAAGTTCAGTCAGGTCTGTTTCAGTTCTTTCTGTTTTTGTCCACTTCTTTTCTTTGTTTTTGAGTTCCTGATCAAGGGTTTTGTTGTGTTTTTTCTTCCATGTCCCTAAATGCTTGCTTGAAGATATTTGATTCAGTTTAGAATATGTTACGGTTTTCTACTACACTGTTGTTTTTTTCTTTTTTTTTTTGAGGGAAGTTTTTGTCAGATGAATTGTTGGAATTCTTGTAACCATTTATTTGTGTATGTGTGTGTTTTTAAAAATAAATAAAGACTTTTTTGTCTCTTTGTATCTATGGACAAGGTTGATGATTTGAGGTTGGCACCTTTCCTTCCTTTTAATTATCTTTCCCCCCTAAACTATCAACTTTCCAAGATCACCTCCCTGTATCCAGTGTACTTTAAAATCTGTATATGCCTTTTTCCAGTATTTTCACTCATAGGATGCACTTTCTCTTTCTCATGATGGTTTTAGGTCAGCGTTAGACCTAATCCTAGCTCCTGCCCTCTCTGTACCACTCAGTGTTCCCCAAACTGTCCTTGCCATTCACACAGGCTTGCAGCTGGAACAAGGAAGAGAGCTCATAGGGATTCTGTTTTGATTTTTCTTCTTACAGTTAATTTGAAGTTTGGATGTGTGGAAGACCTGAGGTTTGTGTAGTTTTATTTGTTCTCTTTGTTGTTCTGTATTGGTTTTTGTAAGAATACAGTAACAGTTTTGGATTTACACGGCCTCATTGCCTAGACTACCCAAATCTCCTCTCTCCTCACTTCTGAGTCCATATTAGATATGGCCCAGTCTATGTAACTTTGTTTGTATAAAATGTACTTCTAATAGAATAAATTACAACAATGCCTTGAGATGTATTTCATGCCTTAACTTGGTTTTCTTGATTCATTCAATACAAGCAGGCAGATAGCTGGGAAGCGTAACCACATGGAGGCTCCCCGCTCTCAAAAGTATACTGTAACCAGGCTTTTGTTTGTTTGTTTTTAGTATTCCATATAAAATAATTATAGAGTTTTCAGCTTGGGAACCAACGAATGGCAACACAACAGAAAGGAAGAAACTGGAACTGTGGAGCTAGATCATTGGCTGGAGGTTAACGCTGTGTATGTAGATTTGGACACCATTAGCTTACTGATAATTCAGTCCATAAGAATGAATAAGCCTCCAGGAGGGAATTAATGTTGGAAAGCAGGAAGGAGCAGTCCAGCAGGAACAGGAGGCAACCTTAGAGCATGCAATAGTCACAGAAGCTGTGGGAGGAGGGGCTTTCAACAAGGTGTGAATGGCCAGTAATGTCAGATCCACCAGATAGATTAAGTAGGATGAAGAGAGAACGTGGAATCTTCTCTTACATATTGTCACTCACGGGTTCAAAAAGATTTCCACATATAGGATCTAGTTCTTGGAATGCGAACACCTTTCTGGCATTTGAAGCAAGAAGGCATAAACTGAGATGAGACATTAATCTTTTGGTGATCTCATATTTGGTATTCTTAACAGTTTTAATTGGGACATCTTAAATCCATTTCATTGCTTTGTTTCTGATTAAAGAGAAAAATCTAATGACTACTGAGACTTTATTCTCAGAATTGTCATTATGATCTTAATCCTACTGACTGACCACTCCCTGTTTTATGTATTTAAGTACCCCTAAATACCCTGTGGGAAAATGCCTTGCTTTTGTAGATGTAAGTTTGTCTCAGGAATGTTTGTTAAGACTGGATGTGAACTACATTTCTGAAAATCTTGGGAGTATCAAACGATGCTCAGAATCATCATAGTTTTTGACACTGAGTCTTACTTTTCTTTCCACTGTTAAGTGCTGAGTCCTGAGCAAGGACAGGGAGTGGGGGATAGATATTTAGTGCCCCTGGGGAGGGACGTGACTTAGGTCATGGTCCTGAGACCAGATGAAAGGTGTTGTAGCTATATTTGTAAGCACTTGGAAAAATTGAGATTTATAGTTCAATAATAGGAGATCTTTAACATAAGTTAAACATAAAGTTAAAAAGATACTTGAAAGCAATGATCCTGCATAACTTAGAGTCCAGATTTCTTTTATTAATATGTAATATTGCAACTAGTGATATCTGTGCTCACAAGCTCACAGGGTGATTACAAGAATTATATGAGAAGACATTCTTGAAAATACTGTGATAATTCTTAACTGCTTTTCCCTCTCTTCTTCTTCTTCTTTTTTTTTTAGACAGTCTCGCTCTTTCACCCAGGCTGCAGTACAGTTGTGCGATCTTGGCTCATTGTAACCTCTACCTCCAGGGTTCAGGCGATTCTCCCACCTTAGCCTCCTGACCATCTGGGACTACAGGCACATACCACCACACCCAGCTAATCTTTGTATGTTTAGTAGAGATGGGGTTTTACCATGTTGGCCAGGCTGGTCTCGAACTCCTGACCTCAAGTGATCTGCCCATCACAGCCTCACAAAGTGCTGGGATTATAGGCGTGAGCCACTGCACCTGGCCCTTTGCCTCTCTTCTAAAGCCATCTTTCCAACCCTATTCCCTCACATTCAGCAAAAGATCTTACATTTAAAATAATAATAATAATAATTGTGGGACTCAAGCACAAATTATCTTAATTTCTAAGCTAGGCCTGCTGATTTTCTCTAGATCTGTACCTCTTCATTCCTCCTGTTATTTAGAACCCTTAGACATGCGTGCTGTTGATCCCTCATACTTGTTTTCTTCAGGACTTTACGCCGTGAAGCGACCTCTTCTCCCCCCATATCTCTCTATATCTTTAGTCTCCAACTCTCTAGTGACTTTTTCCTCAGCCTGTAACATTTTCCTTCATCCTGCATTTGCCTTTAACTCCTCTCTTACATCTCTCTTTTTTTCTTAGCCGAGCTTTTAGTGTCCCCATAAACTTCCATTCACCAGGGCCGTTTTAAGGTCTTCACTGTCCCAGGGTACTCTGTGTTGGAAGTCTCACTCCGGATCACTTGAACCTTTAAAATGGATCCACATCACTGATTAAATAGGGTTAATTATTTTGAAAAGATTTGTGGCTTTTGCTTTTGAAGTGATTTGGATTGAGTAACTCACTTATGATTGATTATGATTTCTTGGCAATCATTATGCTTGCTAAGGAATTCATGTGAAGTAAAAAAGAAACAACCCTAACCTAGAAATTGTTTCCAAGTGGAATGAAATGTTTCTGAGTGCCAGGTTTATCAATTAGTAATGTTAATTTATTAATTTTAAATTTAATTATTTTAAAAGTTTAATTTAAATGTTCAGCTCTCAGGCATTTTTGTAGACCTTTGAAAGCTTATAGGCATAGGCACTTATGGTTCTTCCTAATGGCACAACTGGCTTCAGTCCCTCCTTCTTTACTGAAATTGCTCTGGCAAAAGCCACTAGCGACCTCTGTACAACCAAATCCAGTCCACTTGTCAGCATTTGTCATGCTGAACCTTTTTCTGTTTTACACTGTCGATCATACCTTCCCTTCTGGAAACTCCTTATCCTAGGGATTCCATGTTCTTTTTCATTTATTTGTTTTTCTTACTCTCCTCTGACCCTTCCTTCTTAGGGTTCATCATAGAATCAGTCTCCTGCTCTTCCCCTTAAACTTGATCGTCTTCCTTTGGTTTAGAAGTTTTTTTACATGCCCATTCTAGATGATAATTTCCAGCCCCTGTGTCAGGTCTGGCCTTTCTTGAGAGCCTTAGGCCTGCATATTCAGCTGTTTCTGGACACAGGCACCTGAGTGTCCAAGCAGGAATCTCACACTGAACTCCTTCTTTGCTTGTTTATCTGTGTTATTTATCTCAGTTAATGGGAACCTTATCCCTATTCAAACAAGCCAAAAACCTGGAATTCTCCTTTTTCTTGAAAAATTGGTAAACATTTTCCCAGTACGAAGTAGAGCATTGCTTCACAGGCAGTATATAGAAGCAACATCATTTTTTTTAGAAATACAATTTTAATTTTAACATACATTGTAGCTACTAAATTACTGTTTCACCTCCATACTAAATGTAACTGGAGGCTAGTGATTGCATATTCCAATATAGGATTATTGAAAACTTTCTTGTAACAAGGAAAATAAATAGAAAAGGAAACCAAAATCATTTGAAAACCCTTCACTTTTGACTGTATTACATGTATGTATATTTGTAATTCTCAACACATGTCAAGAATAAGACTTTAATCATTCTAATGCCTGTGTGAGTCTAGTCTCATTATTTGAATGTGGTGATCACTGATTGGAAAGGTCAGAAAAGGTGCGTTTTTGGTGGATTTTTACTCCATGTGATATGAGTTAAATTTATCCTCTGAAGAATTTTAAATCTGATTGGATTGATGATATTTTTAGTGTCAGAAAACCATTTTAACAAGAAGAAAAAGATTTCAGATATAAGACCAGCAGTAACCTGTTTAATTTTTAGG
Organism: Hylobates moloch; assembly: GCF_009828535.3. NCBI lineage: Eukaryota > Metazoa > Chordata > Mammalia > Primates > Hylobatidae > Hylobates > Hylobates moloch. The sequence continues at coordinate 154,662,280 of NW_026652277.1, forward strand.
ACTGATAACTGTACAGATACTACCTTTAGATTCTCTGGATGGCTAATATTTGTAACACAAGCTTTTTAAATATAAGTTTTTAATTAGTTGCCCATTATTATATTTAGGTTTGTAAATTTTTCACATTTAATTTAAAAATTGTTTATATGGTGGGTGTTATATCAAAACTGATGATATGGTGGATATTTTAGAAAATGTAAGTTTCATATTTCTATTTTATGTTGCTATTTACCAAATATAATAGATGCTTTAAGACCTTTACGTCTATAGTAGCTCATTACATTTCACAGAATAACTAATGAAGATCTAAGAAGTGATATATAACATAGCATTGGAAATTATTTAGTATGGTTTATGTTAAATAAAAACTTCAACTTTTCTGAAGAATATCAGAACTCCCTTCAGCTGGTGGACAGTATAGTCTATCAAAATACATCTTGATTCTTTGTAAACTTCACTCAAGATAATACTAAAGTTAAAATGTTTCATAGTAGATTATTTCTATTCTTCCATGAATGTTATCATCATAGATTTTAGCATATTATCTTTTTCCTATATACTGTCCCTTAAGTTAGTTAACTTCTCTTTCTGCCAAGCCACATTTGTTGTGCCAACCGTGCATAAGCATTATTTGAGTTGTGAATGCTTGTTTTTGGTTTCATACCAAGTAGATCATTTCATAAACAGAAATCAGCAAACCAGGTATGTGTGACAACCAAACAAAAGTAAACGCTGTTATAATTCATGGTTTTTTTCATTAGAAAGAGCAGCATTCCATGTCTTCCACATTGTAGCAAATTCTCAGATATTTGAAGATTTTAATTGATAAAGCTAAAATGACAGTTTAGCCTCAGAGTAACACTCCAGTTTCATGATACTTTTATAAATATTATAACCTTTAAAACTTTTTTATCAGTGGTCTTAATGGCCTTTGATAATAATAAGCCAAACCAAGCACTTAATTTTTTTAGACATATGGATTTGGGGGCAAGAAAAATGTAAAGTGAATTTTAATTTCAGTGTTGTCAGACTCTATTCAGCCACAGTTTGTGTTATGTGAGTCTCTCTCTGCCTATGTCAGCAACATTAATGTTTCCAACTCAACTGTTAAGCTACTTTTTGGTGACAAAATTGTACAACTGTACTCTGCTTTAAAATTCAGGCATATTTACAGAATGTCTGTTATCTGTCAGCCATTGTAATAGACAGTTTGGAATGTCTTTTTGAGGAAACGATAAAAATGAAGGCTTGGAGACAAGTAGTAACACACCTAGGAGAACCCTAAGCCTGTCAGTTTTGTTGGTATCGTGGGACATGTGTAGTCACAAATGTAAATAGGGAGTACTGGAAGATATATATTCAATGGAGTAATTATGGGTTGGCACATTCCCAGGTAACATAGTAGGACCACAGACTTTGGAGCCAGACTGCCTTCTACTAGCCGTATAAACTTGAGCAAGTTATTTTAAAACTTGATGGCTCAGTTTCCCCATCCCTATAAATGGAGATGCTAGTAGTACCCACCACATGGGATTGTTGTGATGGTTAGAAGAGCTAATATACACAAATGCTGGCACATAGTAAGTACTATGTAAGTGTTTGCTACTTTTGTCATTATTAAGGCTAGAATGGATGGTGACAGAAGGCTGTCTCCTTGAGCTTGAGGCCATTTCAGCACTCTAGTCTTCAAGAGTGAGGTAATTTTATTTTACAGCAGCAAGAGCAAGCAGCCCCATCTAGCCTTTTGTTGTCATCTGCTCCTTGGAGGTGAAAGAGAAGTACGAATTGGGGATAGGAAGTTATCTAGAATCAACTCTGTCCTTCCACATCCCTGTTCTTTGGAGATACTTAGGAACGTTCTATAGATGAGACATGTATTATGTAGTGGGGTGAGCATGTAGACCTTTGAGTGAGTCATACTTGAAGTGAAAAGCTGACTTCTGTGTTTACTAGTTGTGAAATATGGGAAATGATACTGTGATCTACCTTGCTGGGATGTTCAGAGGATTAAATGAAGTAGTATCTGTAAATACTCTGGCACATAATAAGAGCTCAAAAAAATAGCAGACGTTTTAAATGAGAATACTAGTAGTAATAACGTTTCCCATTTTTAAATGTAAGTACTTTAGGGAGAGTTAGATATTAATCATTCATGCCTTACCTAGCATTACATTAGTAACATAATTATATTGCTTACAGCCACTGAGGAGCTTTGTGAATAGGAATTTTCATTGCACTGTGAAGGTGAAGTAGGAGAGTGAACCTAGTGAATATGGTGCAGCGTGAACCAGGACAGTGGTCACCATACAAAGTTGAATATGTCTGGGCATTTGATTCAAATCTATTACCAGAGGGGCTGGTCACAGTGGCTTATGCCTGTATTCCTAGCACTTTGGGAGGCCAAGGCGGGAAAATTTCTTGAGCCCAGGAATTCGAGACCAGCCTGAACAACATGGTGAGACCCCACCTCTACAAAATTAAAACATTAGCCAGGTATGGTGGCATACACCTGTGATCTCAGCTACTTGGGTGCTGAGGCAGGAAGATCCCTTGAGCCCAGGAGATGGAAGCTGCAGTGAGCCATGTTTGCACCATTGTACTCCTGCCTGGGCAACAGAGTGAGACCCTGTTTTGAAAAAAACAAACAAAACCTGTTACCAGGTGACCACTTCATTTCAACCTGTTTAGAAATTTTCCCCTAAATTATTATGTATTACCTACATACATTTGTTGAAAAAATTATTTCATAAGGAGGCAGCGTGATGTAATAGAAAAAGAGATACAGCTTAAAATCCTGAATTTGCCATTACTAGCTATATTATAATTTAGTTGTATATTAATATATAATTAATGTAATTTAGTTACATTTAATCTCTTACAAAGTGACTTAACCCCCCTGAGCCTTTGTTTCCTCAGTCATAAGATGTACTGCTACGAGATTTAAATATCAATATATGCAAGGCTGTTCCCATAGAGCCTGGCCCATATCTGGCATTCAGAATTTTATTTTTTATTCCCATATATATTCTTCAGACTTTGTACTTGTTGTCATGTCACTGTAAATATGTTCTTATATTTCTGATCAAAGTTGCTGAAAACCAGCAAAATGACAAAGACAAATTATGATGTCTGCAGTTTATTTTTAAATGGTTCAGCAAAAATATTCCTTCATATCATATGTGTAAAGAGAGAAAGATAAAACAAATGTGGCAAAATTTTAACAGTTGGTAAACTAGACAAAGGACATATGGGTGTTCATTTTATTCTTTGAGGTTTACTGTGGGTTGATAATTTTCAAAATAAAAACATTTGAGAAAAAAGCAAACTTGTATTTACTCATGCAAAATAAGACCCTAAAATACCTTCTAGTTAATGTTATTATTTAATGGTATTAGTTTAATTGTAGAATAAGATGACTAGCTTTATTATATTGTGTTAAGTGGGAAAATGATCTTTAATTGGATTGTAGTAAACTTAAAATCTTAAAGCAGAGGATGCAGAAATACCTTTTGTCACAGATACTCTCATGGGATTTGCCCTTATCTAGTAAGTGTCTTAACTTTGGTGTGGCTGATGGGCTTTTTTGATCCTTATGTTTATTAGCACAGAGATTTCCACAGGCAGATACTTCTCTTTCTTCCCCTTCCCCTTAAAAAAAGGTCAGCCAAAGTAAACAGATAGTATAGTTGAATATGTACTCTGCCTCACAAACCTTTCATTTCAACTTTGCCTAGTCCCCCTTACCAACAAAAAAAGGTCAGTCAGAGTAAACAGATAAGAAATGTGGCTGAATACGAGCTGCCACGCAGCTTCAAATGATCATTTTACCTCATCTTTTAAGATAGTTGTTTTTCATTCCTCTACTTTTGTTCATCAAACCATAAGAAATCATGTAGCTAATGATATGATACTGATTGTTAACATTTGCAGGAACTACAGTTAAATTCTTAGGATGATCAGAGATTTTTAAAATGTTCTGTGTCTTCAGATATCTTAGCTAGAAATGTCTTTGTAACCCTATCACCGTTTTTTGCTTTGTGAGATAGGTTCACCACACCTCACCAATGACTTTAGAAAAGCATCTTAATGTAGTCATCTTTGGTTTCCTTTTAAGAATGGGAATATTTGCATTCCCCGATTTGTGTAATCCTTGCAAGGATATTTTAGTACTGAATTTATTCTCTGTTAATAAAGCACATTGCCTGATGACAGGGTAGGACTTGTCTGTTTTATTGTTTCGTCCCTGGCTCCTGGGGTGTGGATATGCTAAGTACATGTTTATAAATGTAAGTGAATTTGAATTAAATGAAAAATTGTGATATCCTTTGGTCACTCTGACTGTAGAAGCTCAAACACTTGTATTTTAATGTGGTTTCCACTTTAAATATTTCTGAAGCAGTCATTAATAAAACAATTTAAGGTAGAAAGTCCTGTTGGGATGAGAAATCTTTTCCAAGGAGAAAACTTGCTGTTCAATTGTGGGTAAGTCAGCACTGACTAACTAATAGAATGTTACTATTTAGCACATTTGGAACCGTCGTATTTGTTTACTAAAGTGACAGATAAACATTTTTATTTTTTTTCTACAAATCAAGTGTAATATGCAATATACTGACAAATCTCTAAGCTTCATATACCTTTGGGTTAAGATACATATTTATATGTATGAAGCAATAACTCCCAAGTTTGTTGATATGTTCATTTTTTAATATGTCCCAAAAGAGTTTTTCCATTTGGCTTGTTTAAATTAGAGAATTCTTGTGTTAATTACTGTCATACTGGAAAGATCTTTTCATGAAGTGAAGTTTGTAAGTTAAGTACCAGATGAAAATGAAAATAATTTCCTATAAAATGAAACAACATACATTAATTGGAAAGAAACTTGTAAGACTTTTGATTTTGAATAGCTTGCTTTATAACTGCAGAGCATTTTCAGAATTATTTGTTACTAACATTTTTCTTTAAGAATCAAACCAGATCCATGTCTAATTCATAACCGAATGCAAGCACATGAATAAATAGATAAATCTAAAAGGAACAAGGAATCTTAAGCCTTAGCTTAATGCAGTATAAGTCACTGCTTTGAACTTTGAATTGTACTGATTAGTTCCAACAGAAAATTATGGACTTTGTAAATTCTGATTAGTTCCAACAGAAAAAATGGACTTTGTAAATTAATTTGCATCATACTTTTTAAAAAATCCTATTGTGTGGTTTCAATAAGGCAACTGAGTAGATTTTGTTGCATGTATTTGTATTTTTTAAATGTAGATATTGCTTTTTCTCATTTTTCATAGTAGGAAGTCAAAAGATAATATCTGAAAATGACAAAATAAATGAGCTCCATGAGCATATTATTTAGAAATACAGAGTAAAATATCAGAAAAAGCAACTAAAAGAATTTAGAGTGATTGCCTCTGAGGTGAAAGATTGAGGAAGTACAGCAGGAAGCTGCTGTTTTCTGTTACAAACCTTGTAGAATTAGTTGACTCTAATGTGTGCAATTATAGTTTTTAAGAAAAAGATAATTGAGCAGAAAAGCCTGTCTTTCCCTCTCTCTTATTTGCACACATAGTAAGCCTATTTACTTAGAGCATCTGGGTACTGCCAGTCAGCTGGTAGTAGTTTACACAGTTCCCAGAGACCATAAGGATGAATAATACACCCTTTGAGGTCTGTCCTGAAACCCTAGTCTAGGGTGTGGCAACACTAAATATTCTAAAATGGAATTCTTGGAGATTGGACTTAATGGAATGAACCATGTGGAGATTTAAAAAACCGTAATTATTCATGTGTTTTCATCCTAAATACAGCAGAGTCCCTTATCTTTCTCCACTATATTATTTACAGTATGTGTGTCTGTGCACACATGTGTAAAACAGAAACCATCCTTAGATAGCTTAAATATAAGCAGGGAAATATTTCTCAGACTATGGGGTCCCTCAGAGCCCAAAGGCAGGAGCACGGTGTGTAGTGCGGCCTGTGGAAGGCATTGAAACTGTACAGCCAACTTTGTCATTCCTCCTCCTCCTGCAGGCTGATTTTTTTTTTCTTTTTTTACCTCAAGCTTTCATGTCCAGTTACAAGAAAAGGAACAGAATTATTTGGTCTGTTCTGTCTCTGTTTTTTTCTCTTTGTCGGTGTCTGTCTTCTACCCCTCCTCACCCCCATCACTGTGTCCACCCTCTGCTGAGGAGAGAGTTGTTAAATAAAGGAGATCATCGTAAACAGTGCAGACATTCCACTACATGACAGCCTGAGTAGGTTTATTCATAAATGCTTAGCTGCAGAGATCAGGACATTAAGTATTTCATGGTAATGTCGCTAATAAATGACCAAAGCATAGGCAGCTGCTGTAAGCTTAATGATTGTCAACATTTAGGTGTGGGGTGAAGTTCTAAAGCAACCCCATGTGGTCAGCGTTATCCATTGGTGAAATGCTCTTTTGCTCTAGGTGGGCACATTTTGGTGCTACCAGTTACGCTTCAGATATACACAGACTATTCTTATCCCTAAAATAGTGATACTATTTCATGAGTAGAGTTCTTCCAGTTTTACTTCTTTTTTAGTCAAGTATTTATTTGAAACTGTATTGCAAAAATTATTTTGTGATTCTTTGATTTGTACCAGTAAGCAATACACAAACCGCATAGGAGTTTTGCCTCTTTTCCTTTATCTCCTCTTATTGAGATGTGGCATTCTTCAGAAAGTCATCCAGCATCCCTGTGGATCTCTGCCATAAATACTCTCAGAGCAGGCCTTCCATCAGCCTGATGATTTTCTTTAATTTGTCAAAGTATGCTAGGCTTTGTGGTATGTGGTTCCCGGGCTTAATGTTTATTGTGATGAAGTAAAGTCTGCTTCTCTAAAATACTGATCTGATTAGAGTTGTCGATGAAATACTGTGATGGACTCATTTTGAGAAGGAAGCTTACGTCTAGAATTTTATCATATGTAACCTTCAAAGTTTGTAATTGTGGGGTTTCTGGGTATTAGTGATTGAGCATTCCAAGAGACATCTTTGAAAATTGTTCAGTAGTTTTTCACAATTGATCATGTATTCTTCATTTAGCAGGTAGTTAGGGTTTTTTTCTGTTTTAAACTTTATTTTTGTTATTATTAATACAAGTTCCAAAACCAAAAAACGGTTTTTAATCCAGTCATGCAAATAAATGTTACCATCAATAAATATTTTTGAGTGAATGAATAGTTTAACTCTATAAAATTGTTCAACAACTTCTTTTTTTTTTTTTTTTTTTTGAGACTGAGTCTCACTCTGTTCCTCAGGCTCACTGCAGATCGCGGTTCACTGCAGCCTCTACCTCCTGGGCTCAAGTGATCCTCCTGCCTCAGCCTCCCAAATAGCTGGGACTATAGGCATCCACTACCATCCATGCCTGGCTAATTTTTGTATTTTTGGTAGAGACAGGGTTTCATCACGTTGGCCAGGCTGGGCTTGAACTCCTGGCCTCAAGTGATCCACCCGCCTTGCCCTTGCAAAGTGTTGGGATTACAGGCATGAGCTACCGAGCCCGACCACTTCTATTTTTTAATCCCTTCCAAAAGTGTTACAGATCATAAAGTAATAGGCCCATGAGTCCATGTGTTCTATAGGGGGTTCATTGCAAAAGGATGGAAATCTGAGTGGTTATAGAAATAGAGTTGAGTGATACATATGTTAGAAAGAGACAGCAGAGTAGACTAGAGGATGCAGTAAGTGCATATAAAAAATATTAAAAGAGAGAAAAGAAAATTCCCAAAGTCCTTGCCATGGTAGTTCAGATGTATTCTGGCTCATAATTTCCTTAGGATTTTTATTGTAAGAGGCTGACTAATGGACTCTTGGCATGGGCTTTGGCTTATGAAATTATTTTTGTAGTTTGAAGAGTTTGGGGGATACCTGATTTGGTCCGGGCCTATTTGAATTTTCAGGGTGTTAATCAAAACTGCCTGAAGAATTCCAGATCCTGCCCACCTATATTTAAAATTTTCTGGCATGACCTAGGCCTAGAGAAAAAAATGTATGGTGCCATCTTTTTTAGTAGAAAAAGTACTAGACATGATGTCAGGAGAGTCTGTGTTTTGGGGCTGCCATTTATTAGCTCTATAACCATGGATTGCTTAATTTCTTGGATCATATTGTCTTCACCTTTGAAATGAGAATTATACCCATTGTATATTTATTTGCTCATTCATTCACTCATTCATTCATGAGTGCCCATAAATTCTTTGGTTGACCATGTGGCAGACACTTTTATACATGCAAAAGATACAAAGAAGAATAGGACACTGTCCCTGAATTCAAGGAGCTTATTGCCTATTAAAGGAGGATAGATTTGTATTAAGAAATAAATGCATGGAAGTATTATGAGTACTATGAATGAAACAAGAAACATGAGAATCTTTTTTGATGTCTTCTGTTCCGTTAATCACCAGGTTGTATTAATCCTTCTGCCTAAATAAATCTCCAGTCCATCAACTTTTCTTCACCATCACAGTCAGTACCTTAAGTCCAAGCTGCTATTACCTCTTTTTGGACCACTGATCTTCCCATACCCACTCAAGCCCTCAAGTCCATTCTTCTCACTATGGCCAGAGACACCTTTGAAGGCAAAGCTGACCATAGACAGATGTTAACAGTAGGGGAACCTGGCTGTTGAGGTGTGTGGGACCCCTCTTTACTATCTTCACAAGTTATCTGTAAATTTAGAACTTTTCTAAATGAAAAATGTTTATTAAAATGTTTTAAAATAGGGCAAACTGACCACACAAATTTAAGTTGCTGCTTAAAATCCTTCAGTGGCTTTTTTTTCTTTTTTTAAAGAGAAAATCCCAAATTCTTCAAATGACCTACAAGACCTGTTTGACCTGGCCCTGCCTACGCCCTGGAACATTCTTCCCTTTCCCTGTGCCAGCCTCATGGGCCCCTCTGGTCACACACTGTCAGGCTCCTTGCAGACAAGGAATAAGCTATTCTTCTGCTCTCTCCCTGGCTAACTCCTCAACCTTCAGATTTGCAGCTCAGATGTCACTTCCTCAGGATGTCCTCTTAAGTCATCCTGCATTGTCTTTTGGCGCACTTGTCAATTGTCATTACATTTGTGTTTTGGTGATTTTTAAAAACATGTCAGTTGATCCCATTGAACTATGAGCTGCACAGGAGGACTGAGGCCATGTCTGTCTTGCATAGGGTGCTTAGCACCTACCTGGCACATGGAAGGGCTCATCAATTGTTGAGTGAGTGAGTAACTAAATGATGTGAAAGTAAGTGTTGTGACATTTTTGCTCCTTGCTCTAAAGACTACTGTGCCCAAGCACTGCAAATGGAGAGGAGTATAATAGTGAAATTTGCTTAAAATTATAAAAACACAACAAAAATTAATGTACATGTAAGACATTGAAAAATAGCCAGAACATTGTCCCTTTCTCATAGTAAGGAAAGACTTGTAAGTAATTCAGGACTAACTCGTAAGTTGAGTACAGAAAAGGAAAAGAAAGAACTTTAAAAAAATATTTTAAACCTTCTGCTGAATTCATCTGTTGGCTAAATTTCAAAAGTGTTAGTATAGAGATTTCAAATTACATTTAGTTAAAGTAGAAAGTAAGTAATTTCAGCTTAATTGTTGAAATGATTTTGATGTTGTATTTAATACAGACTATGATGAGCCAGGCATAGTGGTACCCACCTGTAGTCCCAGCTTTTTGGGAGGGTGGGGTGGGGAGATTGCTTGAGGCCAGGAGTTTGAGGCTGCAGTGCCCTATGATTTCGCTGTCTCCAAAAAAAGTAATAATAGGCCAGGAACGGTGGCTCATGCCTGTAATCCCAGCACTTTGGGAGGCCAAGGTGGGCAGATCACGAGGTCAGGAATTCAAGACCAGCCTGACCAACATGGTGAAACCCCATCTCTACTAAAAATACAAAAATTAGCAGGGGATGGTGGCACGTGCCTGTAATCCCAGCACTTTGGGAGGCCGAGGCGGGCAGATCACGAGGTAAGGAGTTCAAGACCAGCCTGACCAACATGGTGAAACCCTGTCTCTACTAAAAATACAAAAATTAGCTGAGCATAGTGGCGTGCGCCTGTAATCCCAGCTACTCAGGAGGCTGAGGCAAGAGAATCGCTTGAACCCGGGAGGCGGAGGTTGCAGTGAGCTGAGATCGCGCCACTGCACTCCAGCCTGGGCGACAGAGTGAGACTCCATCTCAAAAAAATAAAAGTAATAATAAAATGTTTAAAGAAGAGAGATGTAATACAGTGCTGTATACTTGCATTGTTAAAGAATTGTGGAACCAAAAAGCAAAAAATAACTCAACCAAGACATTATATTATGATATACAATTTAAATGAAAAATGTTCCTACAGTTCTGTAATATTTTTAATAGTTGGAGGCTTATCCAGTATATTTACTTCCCATGAGGGAGATTAGTCAGTGATTTCATCAGCAAAGAGACAAAAAGGCACCAAGTAGTGTATATGCTGGATCAAAACAAACATTTCACTTAAGAATAATGTACCTTATTTGACCACTTAATGATGTATTATAGTATGACTTCTCCCAGCAAAAAGGAGCTCATTTTACTTACACGATAGATGCATGAAGGCCCTTGGATATATAGCACTTATGGGATGTTTGAATCCAGAAGAAGGTTGCAAGGAGAGACCATGCCCACTCCCTTAATTGCAAACTTGAGAAAACTTGGAGAAACACCCACTTTCTCCCTGTTAGCCCCTCCTTTCAACTCACTCTTTCTGGTTGGAACTTCAATAGAGATACATAGAAAAACTCTGGAAGTATACTCATTAAACTGTTAACAGTGGTTGCTAATTAGTGAGAATGGGGAAAGAAATACATATATTTGTTTTGTTATTAAAAAGCCATTAGCAAACAATAAATTATAGTATATTGACATACCGTTTAGCATTTGGTTTTCTCAACTTGTATAATTTACTGTATTTAACAATATTTTTGGTATTTCACTACCGAATATTATTTTTAAATTATGCATATTAATATTGATTGAAAAAATTTTCCTGACTCCTGATCCCCTTGGGGTGAAGAAATCTGAAGCTTAGGTTGTCTCTGTTTAGCAAATCCTCTCAAGGCAAAAGCTGGCCTCGTTTTTCCATTTACTGCTCTGGGTTCCAGTCTTTACTTGGTTTTTACTATAGTGTTCCTCACTAATGCTTTAATGAAGTTTTAAGGTGGTTATTTGTTTTTATGTCTCGTCCAGAGTTTTTAGTTGTTTTTAAAATGTTGGTCTAGAAACCAGGTCAGCCATTATGTTGGAAATGAACCTCTCTTAGTTTTTGCACCATAATGTTATACACTTGGTGTGTTACATAATTTCTACCAGAGCTGTGAAATGGTATAATGAAGTGTCTTTATGCCATTCAGTAGACTAACCCTCCCTTCAGCAAAGAGTTTCAGCATGTATTTTCTTTGATTAACTCTTTGCAATATGCAGATAAATACTGGGTAGTTTTTCCCAGGTTAAAATTATGTCTGTGATTCTGTGGTGTAGAACTCTGTGAGGCTTTGACTACCCATTAGCTGTATATTAGAGCAAATTCAGATGGACTTTTTGAATAGAATCACAGTTCTCCTGAACGTGTGACTTCCCTCATCATACTTTCAGGCTGAAGTTGGATAGCTGCACACATGTGTCTTTGTGAGGCATCTTAATTTTCATAAGGCCCACCTTATCTTATCTCAATACAGCTTTGTCCTAAGCTGGCTCAAAACAACAGAAACTGCATTCCAGGAATTTATCAGGAGAGTATAAATAAATTCTCGTTGCTTTGTATTATCCTTACGTTCTAAAAGAAACCAATTTTTATGGTTTACATAAAGAATATTTAGCCTATCCATTCTGCTGAAATAAAATCTAAATTTCAAATGAAGTCAGAGAGCTAAATACCCGGATTACATAAAATTGACTTTCCCTTAGACCCATTCTTTTAAACTGCCCTTTAGGGTGATGCCATTCACTCATAAGCAGCAGCTGGCAAAGCATCTGTATGTTTCCTCACAGATGTTGAGGATGATCTTATTACATAAACACTGGGTTTCATGTCACTGAACTCCCAAGGGAGAATTTCCTTCTGAGCTTTCCAGGAGCAATTTGGTTGTGGACACCATGCATTTGGGTCTTGATTGTCTCCCTTTTTCCTTTGGCTGCTAGAAAGCTTAGCATCTTGAGGTCCTTCCCTGTGAAGGACATAGAACTTCATGGAATGTACCAATCTCGTTGCAGATGCCATCTTACTTTCCTACCCTTAATTTTCCTTTAACTCATTTTTTGCCATATTAAATGCCTATTTTAAAATCATTTTGAGTATTTTTTGGAACATAGTAGCCACATGCAGAATCATTTGATTATTGTTTCAGATAATGCAAATCAGTGAATAACCATGTTTTAGAAATGAAATTACAAAATTATGTGTTTACTTTTGCTTCTCTAAACATTATCGGGACCCAGAAAATTAGATTTTGGTATAATTCACTGTCTCTAGAATTCAAAGAAACAAATATACAAAGACAATGGAGACCACTGTTAGGATTTCTGAGAATGCATACAGCTTGTTCCCTCATTTGGTTGAACAGGCAAATTTTCAAAAGTAAAATCACTCTTCTCAAATATTTTGTAGATTTCGGTAATCTGACAAATGAGCTATTTACTCATTGTTTCTTTGGTACCCACACAGTGCATTATCCATAGCAACAACCCTTTTCAAAATTTAATAGGGCCAACTCTGTATTTATTAGGGAAATAATACCACCAGGTTAAACAAACTGTGGCTCTTGGTTCTGTGTATTTACTCTCTTTCAAAGGGATCTGTTAAACCTTCAGTGTGCCATGTTGTACATCATTAGAGCAGCTGAATTAGGATATGACTCTATGATCCTGAATGTGCCATTTTTATAGTATGTTTAGAGTCAAATAAAAAAGATGATGAGCAAATAAAGCATTAGAAATAAAGTACTATGTTATGTATTGAAAACAGGACCAAATTCTTGTCTGCACAGTACAAATGAGAGCTTGATTATGGTAAATATTACCACTTTCAGTCTATGGAGGTTAAGTAGAATACATAATATTGGCTCAGGAAAATACATTTCTGTTTTTCTTGATTCTAGGAATTATATTGATGTGGAATCTGTAAGAAAGGCTGTGCCTCAAAAAAGAAAAAAGATAGTTTCAGAATTACAGAGATTTTCATAAGAGAACAGATTTTTTTCAAAGAATTCTAATTGCTGTTGAAATTTAAATTAAGCCTAAGATCTTTCATGTCAATTGTTGAGAAATGAAGTCGTATTTAAAATCACAAAATGTTAGAGTTCATTTAATTCAATATCCTTATTTTATAGCCATGAATGCTTTTAGAAATTGCTACAAAAGCATACTGACTATCATCTCAATGTCCTTGTGCAATATAAAAACATTTTTTAAATTAAAACTTGTTAAGCTTCTGTCCCAAAAGGTATACTAATGGGAGTAGAATAATCTTTTATAAGGGTAGATTGATGTAGGGTTTTTTTATATGTAATAGGATGGAGTACATTTTTTTTCTTACTGGATTTTTTATGTAGGGCTTAATAGTGGGGTTCTGTATTTATGAATTGGTTGAGCCTGTTTGGATAAAATATTTGCTATGTCAAATATCTATTTTTTCTTAATATAAGTTTTTTGGTAGTTTTAGCATTTAAATTATTCCCTTTTATTTATCTTCACAGATTCTGGAACTTTTCAAAGCCTGACTCTCTTCTTGAAACAGTGGAGCATCATACAGAGTTTACTTGTGGTTTAGACTTCAGTCTTCAGAGCCCCACTCAGGTAAGGGATACAATCTCATGATATTCTCTTCTGCCCAAGTTCACAGCCAACTCTGTGTGGCATGCGTTGCTTTTATGAATAAAATTGTTGCCATTTTAGCTATATAAGCTGGAGGGTTTGAGCATTAAACTACTAGGGAATAAGAGGTATCAAGAAAGTTGACATACCTTTCTCCTCTTGAAAGACTGATTTCCCTGAGAGAAAAAGGAACCTTCCCAGGAGGTATTATCCTAACATTGTGAAGGCTTTCTCTAGGCATCTCCCAACAGAAAAGTGACAAGAGAAAGATGGAATACGGCAGGATTGTCGCCACAGGTTGGCAGGAGTCAGGAGCATGTGGTCCTGACTCAGCTGTCCCACTAGGCAGTTGAGACCATGGGCATGCAGGTCACTACCCTTTCAGGACTGTCGCCCTTGTCTTCACACCACTTGTCGAATGGGAGGCTTCTGATGGAGAACAAGTAAAGGACAATGTCTGCTATTTAATAAACAATGTATGTCTCCCTTTTTGTTCTCTTGAGGACTTGAGAGTAGACACTTTGGACTTTAAATATCCCTCAGGTTTTTTTTAAAAACAAGCCTTTTCATTTTAGAAATTGTAAAGTCAATCAGAAACACTACAATATGTTGAGTGATAAGGCCCTTTAAATACAGGCTGTGTGAAAGAACCAGCATATCAATGAAACACAAAATAATATGTGGAAATTCTAGAGCATGACTGTGAAATTGTGCTTTTATGATAACTCTCATAAGTTAAACAAAAAGAAAATCCCGCTTCACGTTAATGTGTTCTGAAATTTAAATAAATATGTAAGTGTTTTTTGTTTTTTTGTTTGTTTGTTTGTTTGTTTTGAGACAGAGTTTCACACTGTCACCCAGGCTGGAGTGCAGTGGTGCAATCTTGGCTCACTGCAACCTCCACCTCCCAGATTCAAACAATTCTCCCACCTCAGCCTCGCTAGTATCTGGGATTACAGGCATGTCACACCACACCCAATTAATTTTTTTTTTTTTTTGGCAGAGATTTGCTCTGTTGCCCAGGCTGGAGTGCAGTGGCGCAATCTCGGCTCACTGCAACCTTCGCCTCCCAGGTTCAAGTGATTCTCCTGCTGCAGCCTCCTGAGTAGCTGGGATTACAGGCACATGCCACCATGCCTGGCTAATTTTTTGTATTTTTAGTAGAGATGGGGTTTCGTCATGTTGACCAGACTGGTCTCAAACTGCTAACCTCAAGTGATCCACCTGCTTTGGCCTCCCAAAGTGCTGGGATTACAGACATGAACCACCATGCCTGGCCTAATCTTTATATTTTTAGTAGAGATGGGGTTTCACCATGTTAGCCAGGCTGGTCTCGAACTCCTAACCTCAAGTGATCCACCCTCCTTGGCCTCCCAAAGTGCTGGCGTTACAGGCTTGAGCTCTCAGCCTATGAATTTTTCATTTTAGGAATTAAAGATGTAATTCTGAGTTTAAAAGATTCTCATTTGGTATTACAATATTCCCATTACCATTAGAAATAATCATTTAAAATGACTTAATAGGATATAAGAAGAGAAAAAACTGAAATAGTGATGAGTGAAATGGCATTTTTTCAGCATAAATATAATGTGTTTCAAATGAGCTAGTTCCTTTTCTGATACACTTATTATAGATGGATTTTACTAAAATAATTTTACCTGTTTTCTATTTTAGTCTTAAAAAGTTGCAATGTACATACTGAAACATGGCACCCGCAAACAAAGGATCCTAAGTAAATATTCATTAAATCCTCATCCTTATGTATTTCTATTACCTGTCCTTTGTGAGCCCAGACTAGCACCTGTGGCAGCAGCTGCAGCGCCTCCATTTCCTCAGCTATGGAGCTTCCTCGCCCAGGTCTGAAGAATACCAAATGTTTTCTAAATCCTCCACACATAGTAGGCCTACCTTATTAAAAGCAACTTTATGATGAGAGGACTTAATCAGAGGACATACATCCCTAAGTAATAGATTTTATTCAAATTAAGATGGTGATCTCAACCAGTATTTTAAACACAGACATTTGAGTTGTATATATTACAATATATATGTATAATATATGTATAATATATATATTGAGTTGTATATTATTAATTTACATATTTTTAAAGGATAATTTGTATTATTTTAATTATTTTTATGTACAGAAAACTCAACAGTGTACATTTAATCCAGTTTAGTGGCAGGTTCTTTAGCCTTTGCCTTTTCCAGCTTGGCAGTGTGAGCCACAGACTTGGGACCAAGGACCTTGCCCCCCCAGTGACAGCAGATCTCATCATCTCTGTCATTGTAATTGGTCCTGATAGCTTCCACCATCTTAGCCAAAGCCCTTTTGTCTTCCAAGTTAATCTGTGTGAAGGTGACGGTGATGTGGACCATCCTGCGGACCAGTCTTGCCTTTCTTTCCCTTGACAGCGCAGTCAGGGACCCCCATTTTACGAGACAGGGCAGGCAGGAAGACGACCAGCTTGGTGGGATCCATGTCATGTGCAGTCACCGCCAGCTGAGCCTTCTTCTTCTCCTCCACCAAGGTGGTGACGGTGTTAACCCCAGCTTGAAGGACAGGTGGTCTCTTAGTGGGGACATCCCCTTTGCCAGCAGCTTTCTTCTCAGCCTGGGCCAAGTCTCTGCTTCTTCTCTTGCTTTGTCTCTGGTCTGTATTATGGGCCAGCTTATGTAGTTGAGTAGCTGTTTGGTGGTCCCAGGGCCTGGGTGAACTGGTTCATCACAGGAGACACTTTCAGGCTCCTGTAGAGGATAACTCTTTGCTGCTGCAGCCTGACATAGCGGGGCCATTTCACAAAGTGGGCGAGGTCCCTTTTGGGCTGGATGTCCTGTCCAGTGCCAGAATTCTTAGGCCTTTACTCAAACAGGGGATTCACCATTTTCTTGGCCTGTTGCGTCAAGACAGCAGGGGCTGGGGCCACCGTCTTGCCCTTGGTCTCCTTTCGGCATCTTGGGCGGCTATAGGAGAGAGATAATTTGTATTTTTACAAGTCACATCAAACTCTTTTCTAGGGGAGGTATGAATCAAGTTCTACGTGTATCTCCATATTTTTCCCCTCACTTTTGTCAGTTATCTATTACTGTGTAACGAACAACTCCCAAGACTTAGTGGCCTAAAACAACAATTTTATTTGCTCACAATTCTGTGAGTCAGCAATTTGGACCAGGCTCACCCTAGCAGTTCTTCTTTTGGTCTTTCCTGTGGCCACCCATGTGGTTCTAGCCATCTGGTGGCTTAACTAGGGCCGGGTGGTCCTATTAGGCCTGGTTCAGTGTGTCTGGTGGGTAGTGCTGGTTGTCTTCCAGGCCATGTGTCTCTAGGTGTGCCCAGGTCTCTGCACTTAACAGTTGTATGTTTCCAAGAGGGCAAGAGCAAAAGCTGCAAGTCCTCTTGAGAACTGGACTTGGAAGCCACACAGCATTCCTTCTGTTGCAAAGCAAGTTGCGAGGCCAGCCCAGATTCAAAGAGTGGGAAATAGACTCTACCGCTTGATGGGAGAACCTGTGAAGAATTCATAGTCACTTAAAATCTGCCACACTAACCTTTGTTGGTATAGTAGGTGGTTTAAGTTTTATTTTTGTTTGTTTGTTTTGAGACGGAATGTTGCTCTTGTTGCCCAGGCTGGAGTGCAATGGTGTGATCTCAGCTCACTGCAACCTCCATCTCCTGGGTTCAAGCAATTCTCCTGCCCCAGCCTCCCGAGTAGCTGGGATTACAGGCATGTGCCACCACGCCCAGCTAATTTTGTATTTTTGGTAGAGGTGGGGTTTCTCTATGTTGGCCAGGCAGGTCGCAAACTCCCAACCTCAGGTGATCCGCCCACCTCGGCCTCCCAAAGTGCTGAGATTACAAGCGTGAGCCACTGTACCCAGCCAACTTATTTTTAACATACTATATTTATCCTTTAGTCTCATAATGTGTCAGATTTACAGATTGTAAGTTAATTTAATTTTACTCTTTGATCATTTTTTATTTCCTTAGAAAGTATCTTTCTCTCACCTCTTAGTGTCTTTCCATCTGCTTTCATATACCTATTGTCTTTTGTGATCTTAGCAGCTCTAGGACCTTGCTGATGTTACTTTCAGGCTCTGTGTTTTTATATATTCTCAGTCTTAAAAGAGATTTATCTGAGTTCTTCTGTGTATAATGCTTTTTCTTTTTAGCTTCTCCTTTCTTAGAGATCTGAGAAATGAGGTCAAGGGCATTCTTATATTACACCACCTTTCTTCTTAACAGAATGTAAGATCTTGTCTTTAAAAGTTTAAAACTTGACAAATAAATGTCTGGGGTCATTCTTTAAGGATAATTGCTGAGAAATGCTCTACGCCCTCTCTTGTTAACCAGGCTGAAGGCATCGTTTTCTTTGAAATTTTTTTTTTTTTCTGATCATGATTTGTACAGTTCTAACATTTTATCTTTGCTTTCTTATCTTATTATTTCTAAATTGGATACTCTTTTTCTTTTTGTAGGTTTGTGATTCTAGACCTATAATACACCTACTTATGTAACTGGAATTTCTATATTAGTTTATCTTTAGAATTCCTGACTTTGTGTTCTGCAGTATCAATTCTGCTCTTCCAAATGCTCAGTGATGTTTAGTTTAGCATTTACAAGCTGGATACAAGTTTACATATCTTTATACATTCTTTTGGGGGCATAGTTATTTATTATTTTAATCTCTTTTAAAGTAAACACTACCACTTTCAGATGTTGCCGCTGTATGTTTAATAAGCTTTAATGTTTTCCTCATGACAAAATTTTGGAAATTACATTTAGAAGAAAGAAAAAAGATTACCTATAGTTTCCCCACTTGAGAAAGAATCTCTTATACCATATTATTATGTTTCTTTTAAAAATCTGTTTTACCATATTATTATGTTTCTTACATTTAATTGAAATGTAAATTTATATTTTAAAATGCACATATTTTTAAGTGTACAGCTCAGTTAGTTATCCAGAAGTGACTACCCCTGTATAACCACTATCCACGTTGAGATGCAGAACATCGCTTGCATTCCAGAAGCCTCTTCCCAAATCTGAACCCCTCCTTCCCAATGGTAGCTACCCTTCCAGTCTCTATGTGTGTGTGTATTTTTCAAAGTTTGGGAAAACAATCTTTTCTTTCTCTTTTTTTTCTCATAGAGACAGGATCTTGCTATGTTGCCCAGGTTGGTCTAGAACTCCTGAGCTCAAGCAGTCTTCCTGCCTCAGCCTCCCAAAGTGCTGGCATTATAGGCATGAGCTACCATGCCCCACCTAAGATAATCTTTAATGAATGAATATCTAAATCTGTCCATGCTAGGAACACGTAGCTCTTATATAATGAGTTTTCTTTAAAATATTAATAGAGTAGAAGTAGTTTTGTATATTTTTGTTTTGTTTCAGTGAAAGATGATTAGATTTGGTTCTGATTTAAACTAGTTCTTTAGATGTATTTTTATTTTTAATTATTATTATTATTTGAGACAGGGTCTCACTGTGGCACCCAGGCTGGAATGCAGTGGTATGTCATGGCTCATTGTAGCTTCAACTTCCTGGGTGCAAACAATCCTCCCACCTCAAGCCTCTACCCTCACCCCACCCTACCCTACTGAGTAGCTGGGACTACAGGTGTGCACCACTTTTTTATTTTTTTAATTTTTTGTAGAGATGAGGTCTCACTGTGTTGCCCAGGCTGGTCTGGATCTCCTGGGCTCAAGTGATCCTCCCACCTCAGCCTCCCAAAGTACCGGGATTACAGGTATGAGCCACTGTGCCTGGTTAGATATCATTTAAAAATTCAGCTCTTGTTTTGGTTCAAATCTCTATTCCCATAATCTTCGATATCAGGTTTAATGGTTGACAGTAGATAACAGTATTTAAGAATTCTCTAATGAGTTTAGAAAACTGAATTTTAGAAGATGGCAAGCATTATTGATATTTAGGATATTTGTGTCCTGTTCACCTTTTATGTCAGGTGATATTTTCTGTGTCTGTCACAGACTAGGTTTAGAGTTAAAAAGAACAAGTGCCAGAAGCAGTCAGTGTCCTCAGGCATTAGTCTCTGCTGTTTCCTCATTGATGCTTTCATAATTGTGTAATTTTTTAGCTTACAATGATATAACAAGT
Organism: Hylobates moloch; assembly: GCF_009828535.3. Classification (NCBI taxonomy): domain Eukaryota; kingdom Metazoa; phylum Chordata; class Mammalia; order Primates; family Hylobatidae; genus Hylobates; species Hylobates moloch. The sequence continues at coordinate 154,682,250 of NW_026652277.1, forward strand.
CCTTGTTGTTTTCGCCAAGTCATAAAACATTTCCCAGGTCCAGCTCTGTAGGATATCAGTGTGCTCCTTAGATGGATGGTATTAGGCTGGGTCTGCTGCCCTCTGCACTACATAGACACCCTGATATAGTTTGGCTGTGTCCCCACCCAAATCTCACCTTGAATTGTAACTCCCACAATTCCCACATGGCATGGGAGGAACCCGGTGGGAAGTGATTGAATTATGGGGGCAGGTCTTTCCTGCACTGTTCTCATGATAGTGAAGGAGTCTCATGAGATCTGATGGTTCTGTAAGGGGGAGTTTCCCTGCACAAGTTCTTTTTTTTTTTTAACTGCTGCCATCCATGTAAGACGTGACATGCTCCTCCTTGTCTTCTGCCATGGTTGTGAGGCCTCCCCAGCCATGTGGAACTGTAAGTCCATTAAACCTCTTTTTCTTCCTATTGTCAGGTATGTCTTTATCAGCAGCGTGAAAATGGACTAATACATATCCCTTGCAATTATAGCATCCCATTACTGTTGACATCTGCCTCTCATCTTCCATTCCTGAATCACTCACTTTCCTATTCAATTTCCTTTCTCTTGATTATGAAGCATTGCTTCTAAAAACCCACCAAACATACTGACTAGGCACACTTCAGATTACTTTTTAAAAAACTTCATCTGGGCTCTTGGTCCTACTCAACTTACCTTTGAAGTCTTTCTGATTTTACCTTTGAAGTCTTTGATTTTTTTAGCCCATTCTCCACTGTAATCTTTCCTCAACCTTTTTCAGTGTCAGTATCTGGACGTTTGACCTTATGTTCTACTTACTGTTAAAAGAGAGTTCCCAGGAATGAGCATCTTCTTCCGTCTCTGTCACCCCGAAATGTTTGCATTTTATCTCTATTTTTTCCCATCCTTCCAGTGGCTTTCTAATTTTCTCGCTGGTTCCCTCATGCACATCTTTGCTTCTTCACTTATTCACTGTTTTTAGATCTTCAATCGGTTCTTCTGTTTTCAAAGCTCTATGGGGCTTACCCCACTGTCCTGTCACACTATCAGTAAGTTCTATTTCTCTTCTATTATTAACTATCTAGAATTAGTAGATTGACCTCTTGCTTTTAGTTTCTCAGAATCTACACTCTCTTTTAAACCTGTCTTCCTTTCATCATTCAATTGAAGTTAAGCCCAAAAAGATCACCAGTAAACTCCTGAAACCCAAATTAGCCTTTTTTCAGACTTTTTTCTTATTTAGCCGTATAATTTTGATATTTGAAAAAAATCTTCCTGTCCTATTTTTTCAGTGCTACTATGCCGACCTCTTCTTCCTTGCCTCTTTGCTAAATATCTTCATCGCCATCCCTCCAAAAGTAGATGTTCTCCAATATTCAATCTTAGCCCTCTTACTTTGGGGCAACTTCTCCTTAAAGCTGTCATGTAATTCTATGCTAGCGATACTTGCCCTATGTATCCAGCAGACTTTACTGTGAGATCCGAGTAGATGTCATGCTTTTCCTTCAATATTCCTAACCTGGTCAATTGATTGCATTTCGGGGCCATACTAGAGATCTGGGAAGTAATCCTGGTTTTCCTGTCTCTTCACACTTCCTAAATTCAACTTGGTATCGAGTTTATGACTTATTTCTCATCAATATCTCTGAAATCCAGACAATGCCTTTCTACCTCACTGCCTTAGATAAGCACTTATTTGTACCTTCACCATGGATTACTGCAACAATCTCAAACCTGGTCTCTAAGCTCTTTCCATCATCCCATTGATTCTCCATGTTGCCTCCAGGGAGAGGTTTCCATAATGCAAATCTGATTTTGTTAGTGCTTGACCTGAAATATGTTAAAGGTAGGAGCAAGGTGAGAACTGCCACCATCACCACTGTAAATGAACATGGTTCTAAAAATTGTGTGGCCAGTTAGAAATAGGAGAAAACAAAGTAGAATATAAATTTTTTAAAGGTAGAACATTTTATTGTCATTTGTAATTCATACGATTGTCAAATTGAATAAGTATTAAATATATCAACTTTAAACCTATTAAAAATAATAAGAGAGTCCAATAAGAAAGTCAGTTAAAATAAATATATAACATTGAATAACCTATAGATATAACAATTATCAGTTAGAAAATAAAATGGGAAAAATTACTTTTACATGGCAACAACTGTGTATGTGTGTGCATGCATGTGTGTGTGTGTGTATGGGTGTAGGATTCCCAAAGAAAAAAAATTAAAAACATACAGGACTCTAGATTAAGAAGATTATGTTACTTTGCTAAGAGACCTTTGAAAAAAGACTGGAATAAATGGACAGACATATCATGTTCCTGCAACAGAATACATTTATCCTATTGCTGTCCCTTTTTTAAGGCATTTGTCATCCAATACAGATGCTACTATATTTGCCTCCTAACCTATCTTTCTCTTTTTGGAATTCCTGGTCAATCACTCCTGTGATGCTTTTAAACCACTCTGACCATTAACCTCCTGCCATACTATTAAATACTAGTTTTAATTTACAAATCAATCCAGTTAAATTGTCATTTTTATCATTGTCATCTTTGCTCAGAAACCTTCAAGAGGAAGCCCATTCATTCCCTTCAGTGTAGAGTCTGAACTTTTAATCTTGCTTTCAGGATTCAATATAATCTGTTTTCCTTTTTAATTTTAGTTCTCACCATCCTATGTAATCCTCTATTGCAGAACAATTACATTTTGTTATTTGTTGTATCCATGTTTTCACCCCTGTTTCTGTTGCTCTCCTCCGCCTCTGCCTATGGAAATTATTTCTGCCTTTTTGACTCCAGAATTAAGTTCTTCTCTTCCTTCTCTCCTCCTCTTCTTTCCTTCTCTGCTTCAGTAAATATTTTGTGTCAACTAAATATCTCGAGTGCCCGGAAATACACAGTGGATTAATGTCAACCACCTGATACATATGTGCTAAATAGCTATTGAATGAATTAATTGAAAGGATTTTTTTAGTTTATTGGTCAACTCTTTCCTTGCTTTTGCATAAACTCCATAATGATTATCATAATAAACGATATTCTCTCCTGTAGTCACTTTCTATTGTAAGCTGGTTGAGTAAGTAAAGCATGTTTCTTCCTTTAGTCCCAAATTTAATATACTGCAGTATAATGTCTTGGCTGCTTTTTCAAAATGTAGAGTTAACTGTGATTTTTTTTTTCATTCTGTCTGTATCTTTCTGCCTGTTTCTATTATTCATTTTTGCTAAAGAGGCCATGTGTCATAAAGATAATTATAGTAGATTGAACAAGTTTCCCAAGGGCAAAAGCAATTGTCCACAAAATAGAGAAAAAAAGGGTATAATGATAAATAGGAAATGGAAAACTTCTTAATAAAGTAAAGCTCCTAATGAGTCAGTTGGAATTCTTGATTATTATTAACAATCACATTAAATCATTTGAAATAAGTTACCTTATCAGTTGCATGTGTAAACATTTTAATAAAGTACAGGGAATTGATAACAATTAAGGGATATAAATTCATTTTCTAAATTTTACACGTATTTAAAGTGTTATATTTCCATTTTAATGTTTCCTTCTCTAAAATCCACATTTATGGGACCATTATTATTGAAGATGTTCTGTAATACATGTGATTTGATCCACCGTTGGTAAATTTTTATTATAGTCTCCTTAGTGAATGCATGTTTCTTTACTATCTTTGGATTTATGTAGCATTTAGTCTGGTATTTTGCACCTAGGAAATGCTGAAATACTGGTTTAATACAGTTGCTCTCTGGCATTCCATGTATGAAGATGTCTTAATGTATATGCCATACATACCTCTGTTTAGAAATTAATAGGCTTTATTGACATAAATTTCTGTTCAGTTTTTCAAGCTTTCTTATATGTTTTGAAGAAACTGACACATTAGTTCAAAGCAAGTAATTCATATTTCTGATTGGTGTGCTTATTCTTACAACAGAAATACCTATTTTGCTGTATTAAAGTGAAAATGAAATAATTAGGAATAGAACTTATATGACATCTTACCCTATTAGTTTAGTTTTTTTACTACCCTAGTAGATAACATCTTTTGAAATAATAAAATTGATTCTCTCTTCAGATTTTACATTAAGAAATATAACATTTTGACAAACCATTTTTTTTCTGTAATGTCAGTAATTTTAATTCTGACTTTGATGAAAAGATTAGCATGTTGGTCTTAGCTTAAAGGAAATTCAGAAGGGCATAGGGATGAAATGTACCACAGCAGGGGCTTGTGAGTAAAGGAATACATTTTCCACTTGTATATCCTTGGGCAGAAGCAGTAGAGCCTGGAGGCCCCTGCCCTGGAGTGTCCACGTGCACACTCATCCTGTAAGGGAAGAGGGTCAAACAAGAGATGCCCCAGCCTTCAAAAAACCCTAGATGGGATTCAGAAAAAAACTGCCTCTCGAAAGATTGAGTTTCTTCAGAGGAGTTATAATGCAATTATAACTTTTAAATTGCCTTAAAACTAAAACTTTCAGTTCTTCACTTACTCTGATGTATCCCACTGCCTAGAACATTTTCCTTTTTTCCATTGTGCCCCTGACCCAAAAACAGCAACAAATGCTGTCTGGCGGGCTCCTCCTTTAAGCCTCAGCTTAGATATTGCTTCCACCTGAAAGCAGGCACTTCGCTCACGTTCGATTATAATGGCAGCTTGCCTACTTTTATGGGACCCCATAATTCCTCTATCATTTTACATATTACTCTACAGTATAGGTGTCTCTTTGCTTACCTGTCTCTCCATTACAATCAAGATCTGTGGAGCCAGAGACCAGGACTCTTGTGTTTATTGTCGTAACCTGTACATACTTCTGACACAGAGGAGGCTCTTAATAAGTCTTTGTTGAATAAATGGATGAATAGATGTATACATAAATTATCTTTTAGATAGCTTTGTAATGCTGAGGAATATTTGACAAACAGTTCTTAGGACACAAAGGCAAGCTCCCTGTGAAACTTCTCTAAATACTCCTGAAATTAAAAACAAACAAAATATATATCTTCCAAATCCCATAAAACTTGTTGCTTTTACCCACATCTCTGACCTCACACCTAATCGGATGCTTTTTATTATGTGAGAGGCTCTCTCTACTCAACAAAATCTTGCAGAAAACTATGGCTCATACATGGATTCATTTATTCAACAAGCATCTATCAAAGGTTTACGTATGTAGAATACAAGGAATATAGATTTACAGATTTAATCAAGATACACTCCCTGACTCTAAAAAAAAGAATTATCTTGAGGTTTAGTTTTTAAACATGCATGAATGTTACTAGAAAACAGATACTATATTACCCAGCATGCTTTCGCTTCCTCGTTCATTGTTATAAAGCATATTTTGCCAGTATTACGATGTGCTCAGCTCTGATGCCTGAAATCTTTTGCTCCATTTGTTCCCTTTAGAACAGATTTTGTTATTTGGAGTTGGCTTTTTTTTTAAATTATTAATCTTTATTTGGCTTTGCGGTTTAATCTATAAACCACATCAGCCCATTTAGAACTCAGCAGGATACAAATCTCAAGGAAAGTAAATAAAAATGTTGTTATTAACCATAGCTTAAATGATTAATAAAATTTTCTCATGCCTTTCAGTAGAAATTCTGGATACTGGCTTATGTAGAATAGGACCAGGAAGCTACATAAACTTTTGATTTAGGAATGCTTCAGGGAGGACTTGGGTTTTTGTTTAAAGATAGTTCAATCATGTTTCCTCTTAGTCCTCCTCCTAATTCTGTCTCCTCCTATCTCATATTAACCTATCAGATTGGAAACTTAAATTTTAAATAAAAATGTAAAAATGTGGCACAAGGTGTTTTCCATTGTATTAGTGGCATATTCTTATTCTTTCTCCTCAGGAAAGGAAGAGAATTCTTCCTTAAGGATATTTCAATCCTGCCAAGTTTTGAATTTCTTTTAATCAACAACAAAAAATTCCTGCACAAGTACCCCATCTTAGTTCACATGACGGAAACCCAGTTAAAAAATTGATATATGTTATACTGTTTCTCAGAGGTCCTCAGTCCTAGCTGAGTCTTGGAAAGGACGGCAGACGATTACAATGCCCAGCTGAAGAAGACTCTGGATTCATGTTTGGGGTCAGGGGTTGAGACTCTGAGGAAAATTATGGATTCTCTCTCCCTTCCCACCAGAACATAAATATACACAAAATGTTGTATGTATGGACTTTCTGAAACCTATCTGTGGACCTTGGCTTCAAGACCCCAGCCTGTGTCAGCCCCAAAGTGGAGCCAGTGATGCTGATCCCAGGACCCCACTTTGAAGTCTGAGGCTGGGGAGATGGGGACCAGTCTGTATGACCTCCAGGTGATTCTCATGGACACTAAAGCTTGAGAACCACCGTCTTCTAGAAGTGCCTCCAGTAAACTAGAGTTTAATGTATGCCTTTGGCCTACTGGAGGGTTGAGATGTTGGGCGTTTTACAGCCATGTGAAGAAAGATGTATTTTTTATAAAGCCACTCTTTTGGCACTGAATAATTTTTGTAGTGGGAGCATATTATATATTTCTCTTACAGTCAAGTACTAGGAAAAACTTTTATATCCTCTGATGAGCTGGTAAATTGATCATATCTGTGTATCTTATATTATTGTTTGCCTTTAATTTCATGCCCAATTTTAGCAACTATTCTCAGCCTCTTTTTTAAATATAATTGTCTACCCTTTTTCCCCATTTCATAATGTTTGTTCTGTTAATGAAATGGTTTTTCTGTTACTCACTATGTATGTCCTACAAGAAAGCAAGAGTTATTATGTTTCATTGAAATAATGGTTACCCCCTTGAGACAGTAAACTGAATCCCTGTGTGTGGCCATGTTAAAGGATAATTTTCAAAATGGTGACATGACTCTCATAGTATGAACATGTGTCAAAGATTTTATTTAACTAATTTATGTAACTCATGTAAGATTTGACAGCTAGCTTAAAGGAACTAAAGAGCAGACACAGGCAATCATTGAGTGCTGAAATGAATTTGCTAATAGGTGTAAAACTGGACACTATCCACAGGGCAATAAGACTTAAGGTTTGGAGTCATCTCTTGCAGGGGGTAAGGGGGGGCATCAGTTGCATCTCTACAGGACAGAATTCCCTGGCAACTTTTATGAATAGGAATCATTTGCCTTGCTATCGGTTTCCTGTAATTTACAGAGTTGTAAAGTAATCCAGTCAGAAAGTGAAACGCATAGAGCTCTGGAGAAACAGGTAACCCATATGGTCCCTAAGACAATGCCAGCCTCCCACTGGAAGAACACTTAGTCATCTTTTTTTCTGGTTTCAGTCATTCACAATTTTTCTGATAGCAAGATAATGGGCAAATAAGTGGGGTTCTCATATAAGGGACTGAAACTGAGAAAGAGAATCTTGGGTAGGTGGAAAAGGATATTCCTGTCATCATCTTTCTCATTCTGTATCCTGAGTCTGGCGCTGAAGGAGTCTTCATGGCCAGGCGTGCATTCCTGGGGATGGGAGGGGAAGCTTTTGTCATGAGGAAGCAGGCTGGGAGCCAGGAAAGATGCCTCTTTGTTTGACAAGGTAAAGAACGAGTATATCTCATCCTATAAAGCAGATTATTTATTTTCATGCCATTTTCTTTACTTATTTTTTCTGTTTGTTAACACTTTTTTTTTTAAACAAAGTCTTTATTATGTGACTTTTTGTTAGCCCTTATTTTTAGTATAGTCTTTTTTAAATGTCTCTTAGGCTGACCACAGATAGGTACCATGGGGCATTAAGAAAGAACCCCGTGTTTACTTTCAGTTCTAGAATTAGAGGGGAAGCAGTGCTACCAGAAGCCATTGCAGTGGTGATGATAATTAATAAGAGGTCCCCTGGGGACCACATGGCACAATAGTTTTTCCTTGCCAGGAAGTTCCTACACAGCAACCTTGGAGAATCTAGAGCCTCTTTGTTAGTTAGTAAAGTGCTTTTTTCTTACCTTATTATTATTTTCTTTATTGTTAGCTTGCTTAAATTTGTAGAACCAGATAGGGTTTAATTAACAAATAGAGGAATACTATTTTCATCAATTTGAATTAATCGATTCATAATTCTATATCATTGCAGTTTTAGATCTATCTTAATCCAATTAAGTATAGATTTATGAACATTTGCTGAATCAGTGGACTTGACATTTGGTAGTTATTATAAGTCCTGAATAAATAAGAAGCTGGATTGAAGAGTGCTGAATAAGGTTTCAGAAACATAATTTATAGATACCTTGCACTAGAAACCTGACTGTTATTTCTCTGATTCTCTTCTCTCCAGTAGCGGATGCTTAACATGTGGAAAGGCCCAGCACTTGAAAAAAATAAGCATAGATGAGACAGGGGTAATTTAACATAATGATCTTTGTATCCTATGGTATAAAAACTGAAAACTACAAGATTAGGCAAATAATGGTTTTCAGTTTGCCTTTTCTACGAGGCACTGTTTTTAGTGGATGCATTCAACAGGTTTAGGTTCTGGCTGTAGCTCTGCTACTCTAGTGTGAACATGAGGACAGAGTTAACCTCTGAAATTGTAATCTATAAAATTAATTTGTTGAGCTAATATTCATTGAGTTATGTTCCAATAAGACATGGTCCATGCCCTCAAAGAGCTGAAGACAACTGTTTGTCTTCAGTCGGTAAAATAAGTACAATCAAGTATTATGGGTACAATAAATGACTTCATAGAGGAGGTGATACCTAAACTGATTTTTTAAAAAAGAGACATCTCTGGCAGAGCAAGGCAAAGGGGACAGAGGAGCAGACAGAAAGGGAGGGAGGAGTTTTTAAAGGGAAGCAATCAGTAAAGGAACAAGAGCAAAAAGGCATAAACAGCATGCTTGGATTTGAGGTGTGAGCCTGGTGCAATGTGAAATGAAGTGGGAACAACCAGATCTTGAAGAGTGTGGTTTCTACATTTAAAAGTTTGACTAAAAAGTCTTTAATGCTCTCTGTAGCTTGGATTCTGATCTCAGAATATTGCTAGTGAATGATAAGGAGCTAATATTACTCTGATTAATTTGAATGGTTCTTGTATTCAAAATTAGTGATAGCCAAGAAATTACATTAGTCAAAACGAGGGTTCTCTTGTGTAATTTTCAGCCTTTGTAATAACCATGAAAGGCTGGGAAATGGGGTGCAAATACTTTTAGTCAAAAGCACTCTCTTGCTACTTCATCTTTCATTTTACTGCCTACCTTGTTTCTTTTCTTCTTTTTTTTAAATTGTGGAAAATTTTGAAAACATACAAAGTAACAGAATTGGATAATGAACTTCGTTACTTAGCTTGAACAACTATGAACATTCTTATTTTATTTATTCCTGTACTCTCACACATCGTTTAGTTATCGCTAACATTATTTTTGCTATTTTTAGGTATAATTAACATATATTGAAATTTGCAAATCTTAGATATACATTTTTGACAAATAGCTATGCCTGTGAAATTCACATCATCCCAGTTATTTGATCTTTCCTCCAGTTTCCTTTTACCTCTTCCAATCTCCCCTATCCTCACCCTTCCCTCCAGGTGAGAAGAGTAACATTGTTCTGATTTTTTGTTTGTTTGTTTGTTTACCTTAGATGAGTTTTGCCTGTCTTAGAATTCTATAAGGAACTCTTCTGTATGTCCTCACTTGTTTCTGGCCTCTTACCTGTGAGCTTCATCCATGGTACTGAGCCTGTTAGCAATTCCTCCCTTTGTTTTGCTGAGCACATTCTGTTGTATGAATTTACTACAATTTGTTATCAATTCTTTTGTTAGTGGGTATTTTGGTTGTTCTCCTTTTTTTTTTTTTTTTTAGACAGAGTCTCACTCTGTTGCCCAGGCTGGAGTGCAGTGGCATGATCTCGGCTCACTGCAACCTCTGCCTCCCAGGTTCAAGCGATTCTCCCACCTCAGCATCCCTAGTAGCTGGGATTACAGGTGCGCACCACACCTGGCTCATTTTATGTATTTTAGGTAGAGGCGGAGTTTCACCATGCTGCCCAGGCTGGTCTCGAACTCCTGACCTGAGGTGATCCATCTGCCTCAGCCTCCCAAAATGCTGGGATTACAGGTATGAACCACTGCGCCCAGCCTTGTTTTCGATTTTTTGCTATCGTGAATGAAGTTGCTATGAACATTCGTGTATACGTTGTTTTGCAAACATATGTTTTCATTTTTCTTGGACAAATATCTGGGAGTGGAATCACTGGGTCAAAAGATAGGTTTGTGTTTAACTTGGTAAGAAACGGCCGAATTGTTTTCCAAAATGGTGGTACCATGTACCTCCCTACCAGCAATGTATGCGATCACAGCTGTTCCACATCCCTGCTGACATTTGGTGTTGTCAATCTTTAATTTTATCCATAATGTGAGTATATGGTGGTATCTCATTGTCATTTTTATTTGCATTTGCCTAATCCGTAATGATGTTGAGCACTTTTTTATGTGCTTCCTTTTGCCCATCATTTTTAATTAGATTGTCTTTTATTATTGAGTTGTATTGGTTCTTTATGTATTCTTGATACAAGTTGTCAGGTGTATATTTTATGAATATTTTATATAACTGTGTCTTGCCTGTTCATTTTCTTAACAGTGTCTTTTGATGAGCAAAAGTTTTATTTTTGATTGAGTGTAACTTAGCAAATTTTTGATTATTACTTTTTGTATCCCTAAGAAATCTTTACTTAGCCGTGTATTGAGAATATATTTTTCTGTTTTTTTTTTTTCTAAAAGTGTTATACTGTTTGCTTTTATATTTAGGTCTGTGGCCCATCTCAAATTCATTTTTATGTGCAAAGTTGGGGTCAGGATTCACTTTTTTCCCTATGGGTATTCAGTTGTTCTACCACCATTTATTGAAAAGACTATTTTTTTCTTTTTGCTCTTTAATTGTTTTGGTACCTTTGTTGAAAGCCATTTGTCCAAGTATGGGGCCTATTCCTGAACTCTGTTCTCTTCCTTTGATCTACTTGTGTTTATCCTAATCCTTCACGGTCTTGATTACAGTAGTTTCATACTGAGTTTGGAAGTCAGCTAGTGTAAGTAGTGCAGCTTTGTTGTTTCGTTTCAAGATTCTTTTGGCTAAGTCCTGGCATTTCCACATAAATTTTAAAAATTGCCTCATCCATTTCTATTAAAAAACGAGTATATAGAAATACAGTTGATTTTCATATATTAATTTTATGCCCAGAGACATTGCCATATTCACTAAGTTTTTAATGCATAGTTCCTGAACACCCTGGACTTTTCTTCCCTTCATGTTTTCCTATGGCTTTGTAGATGTGAATGTCCTTGTCTTTTATGTCTGCCTCCTACAGAGGTCCAGTGGGAATGCCATGGCATTGTGAAGTTGTCTGACACTGTCCCAGCTGGAATCATATAGTCCCCCTAAGAGTCTCTGTTAGTGCACCTTCCACACTCAGTCTTGAATGAGCCATTTTTTGAAGGCGAAAGCTTTACTTTATCTTCCTCTCCAGTCCCACAATATTGAGCACAGCATCTTGTTCACAGTCTGGAAGGTATCTTTTCAACATTTATCTCAGATAGTAGGGAATTATGTAGCTGTTGGGTGGAGTGAAGTTGGGGGACATTCTTATAGGAAACCTCAATCAATTGAAATATAGCAATTGGAATATACTCAATCAATGGGAATCAGTTGGAATACCCTGAGGTATATCCTAAAAAGGGAATATGGACCTTTTATCAAAAACTTAGCCCTGTGTTTTCCCTATTCAAAAACATGTTTACTAGTGGATGATTTACGACACCCTAAATGACTTGGGTTTTTGCTGCCAATTTTGAATTTTTGTATGTCTAAATACATTTCTTCTTACTTCATTTTTGTTTTCTAGGTGGCTGACTGTTCTTGGGATGAAACAATAAAGATCTATGACCCTGCCTGTCTTACTATTCCTGCTTGAGATACATTACTATGTGAGAAACAGAGGATGTTGGCTGAAGAACTGCCTAACAGCAAATAAATTAACTATGGAAAACATAGACATTATGCTTTTATATGCTATTCAGATTTCAAATCTTTCCAATTTACCCTGGAATCAGTTCTGAGGGAGCTGATAAAGACTTTGGCTCACTCGTTAAGCCTGATAGATACATAAGCCATATTTCTTAAAATTCTAAGAAATAATTAATGTTATGGTATATCTTGTAATATCTATTAAAATGTAGTCTCTGGGTCATCAAATGGATTAAAATATGGGAGATAAGTAGATTATACTTATATAGATAGTGATATATTTCATTTTTAATTTGTCATTTTTAATGTAAAATATAATCACTGCTGTGATAAATAAACTGTGTCTATTGATCATTTATCACTTTATAACTTCCCCCAAAAGACTGCTCTTTCTAATACATTGTATATGTGAATACATTACTGTATATAATATAGATATATCTGTGGTTCAGTAACAGGACACTAGAATATATTTAATTTATTCTTTTATTTAGTAGCTGTTTATTGAGCATCTACTCAGTGCTTGACACATAGACTGAATGAGATTATCTCAAGGACTGGTACCATGTTTTTAAGAACGTGGAATGCTGTGAGCTAAGAGCTCACTGTTGTTTTTTTTTTTTTTTAGCATTTATTCACATATTTTTAGATATTGTACCCATGATTCTATAATTTTGTCTTCGTACTTCTCTAATATCAAAAATTTTTCAAACTGTCAATTAAACAAAAAGTTTTAGGTCCCACTAAGGCTTCTAGCTATTGCCTTTGAAACCAGGCCTAAGTACTGCTATACATGCTCCTTGCCACCTCCCTAAGTTTTCTTGAAAAAGCTCTAGGTGCAGATGAACTGAAAAAAAAAAAACAAAACAAAAAAAGTCAGTTAAAGAAGAAAAAATCAGCAAAACAAACTACTTTGCATAACACTTATATTTTCTACGTAATATTAAGATATGCTGTAAATGGCAAAGATTATAATTCTTAAGTTCTTTTTAAAGAACAAAATACGCTCATAATAATCAGAGCAAAAATAAACTAAAATATATGTATATTATCTTCTTTATAGATTTCCTTGTTGTTGCAGAAAAAATTTAAGACAGCTTAAGATATAAAAACAAAACAGCATAAATTAAGAAGTGGAACCAAAGACAGAAAGTGGAGCTAAGAGTGGGGCTTGAGTATACATATCTCAAAGTCCTGTAAAGTTACTACTGACTGGGCCAAAGATTTGCTGCTAAGGTTTCTAGCTTCGTAAATAGGAAATCTGATTAGTTACACAGTTCAGTGCCTATAGCCTAGAGGGCAGACTCTGTCCTTGTGCCAGGCTTGGCCCTACCACCCTGCCTGGCACAGGCAACAGAAGGGGCTCAGCAACTATTAGTTACGTGAATGGTTTCAGAGAAAATACAACTCTTTTTGGTTCTTTTTTTTTTTTTTTTTCCGTTCTTTGAGAATGGGGCCTCACTCTGTTGCCCAAAACTGGTTTTGAACTCCTAGGGTCAAGCCATCCTTTCACTTCAGGCTCCCAATTACCTGGGACTACGGGTACATGCCACAGTGCCCAGCTTTTTTTTGGTTCTTAAATCAGCAATACAGATTGCTTTTGAGAGGTCCCATAAAGAGGACACTGCTTAACCTAAGTGCACTGCAATGAACCTGGTGCTTAACCACATCCTTAGAGTTGTCACACTGATGAGTTTGACAGCCTTTTTTCTTGCTGCTTGCCTCTATATGAACTAATGGCATTACACCAAGGTGTGGTCAGTAAAAGTGGGTCTACAATGGGTGTTCTCTGTATCAGCAGAATTTGTGATAGACCCTTAAAAGTATCCAACCCAAAGTAGTCAGACATGGTGGCACACGCCTGTAGTCCCAGATACTCGGGAGGCTAAGTCAGGAGGATCACTTGATCCTGGGAAGTTGAGGCTGCAGTGACCAGACTAAGGCATTCTAGCCTAGGTGACAGACCCTGTCTCAAAAAACGTCTAACCCAAATAATATTTACAATGAAATGAAATTATTCCCTTTCCTTCTAGAATGCAAGAGATTTTATTAACAAAATGTTCTATCACGTATCTTTCGAAACAAAGACTTGTAATTTAAAAACTAACCTCTCCCTTGATTTATTTTTTTTTCCCTCTATTCCAGGGATGTTAGAGATATTTAGATCATTGGCCTCATAATACATAACTCAGGTTCTTGGAGTCTATCAATATGAGAGTGGGTGAATGCTTATCTAGTTGGTTCCCTGGAACTAGAATTGGAAAACTCTGAGGAGCAGACCTGGATTCTATCCTGAAAGACAATGTGCAAGATTTTTGAATCCTTGGTAGCTCACAAGCTAAGCAGCTTTTGGACTTCAGAGGATGACCAGTCATTCTTTCCGGGTTGGGAAATCAGCATTTGTCTCCTGGCTGCTGAGCTCTTAGCTTTCATCTTGTCTGCCTCCCCACAAGCTCCTCCTACACCTGCAGTGACAGAACAGCACTAAAGAGTGGATAAAGGAAAAGGGAACTCAGTTACTGATTTGTGGTCAGGGCACTGTGTGAGATGCTTTATATATGTTACCACTTTTAATCTCTATAACATCCCTGCAAGGTAGCCCTCCTTGTTTTCAGGACAAGGAAGCCAACGTTCTCAGGAGTCATAATAGCCAAAAAATAATGAAACGAATTTGAAATCTGGAATGATTGAATCCAAACCCATGGTCCTGCCACATAGCCTCCTTTTCTTAGGAGTAACAGAAATTAGCACACTGAGAAATAGTTAAGATGTAGAACTCTCTGGTGAGTAGATCCTGATTATTCCTGACAGAATTGACAGAATTGAGTTTCCAAGTCTCAAGAGCTAAGCTGAGCCTTAGTCTGGAGTGACCCTACCAAGGTCCATCACGCCCAGGGAGATCCAGGCTGAGAGTCAGCTATCCTTTCTGCCTTTGGCACTTCTTAACTGTGTATCTTAGCAATAATTTGGCTCTTCCAAAAATGAGCTCGAATTTCTTAACAGGCTTCTCCTCGTATATGCTGATCCACTTAAATGTTTTTTACTTTCATGTTAATACTGAATATTCCCAGATCTGTACACCTACCTTCCCCACCTGGGTTTCCCACAAGGCTTTGCATTCATTTTGTTCCAACCAAACTCACTTGCCTACTAACCCAGCTTTTACTCCTACACACGCCTTTTCATTTGTTGTCAAAAGTCAAGCTGTTATAAAAGATCCATTTGGGTCAAACTAAAGACCTAAACACCATCCTCGGTCCTTTCCTTATTCCCACTTCTCCACATACATCGAATGAGATCCTTTTTACCCCCTAAACACTGCTCCCTTATATCTCTTCCCCTCAGTCCAACCACCATTGCCCCAGTTCAGGCCATCATTAGTTCTCTGGACAATTGCAGCAGCTTCCTAAATGGTGTGTCTGTTTCCAGTTCTGTGTCCTCAGAGCCATCCTCCTCAACACAGCTGCCGGAGACGGATCTCAAATGCAATCTGATTACATCAATTTCAGTATAAAACCTTTCTCTGCTTATAGGATTACCTATGGGAAAAAATTCAAGCTTACTAACCAAGCAGCCAGGGTCCTCTGGGGATAGCCCTTGCCTCTGTCTGCAGTACTGCTTCTCTTCACACACAACCAGTGTGCTCACAAATTCCTCATGTAAGTGTTGCAGATTTTCAGCTGGTCCATGTGCCTGGACTGCCCTGCTCTTGGCTTGGTAAATTCTTACCCATCATTTAAAAGTCACATTAGGCTGGGCGTGATGGCTCAAGCCTATAATCCCAGCATTTTGGGAGGCCAAGGTGGGCGGATCACCTGAGGCCAGCCTGGCCAACATGGTGAAACCCCATCACTACTAAAACTACAAAATATTAGCCAGGCATGGTGGCGAGTGCTTGTAATCCCAGCTACTTGGGAGGCTGAGGCAGGAGAATTGCTTTAACCCAGGAGGCGGAGGCTGCAGTGAGCCGAGATTGCAACATTGCACTCCATCCTGGATAACAAGAGCGAAACTCCATCTCAAGAAATAATAATAATAATAAATAAAAATAAAAGTCCCATTAAATAACTAAAGAATAAGATTGACAACATACAAAAATTAAAATTGCAAAACACATCACTAGCAAAGCTAAAAGAGAACATAACAAAAGGATATACTGGCAACATATATAGAATGGATGGTTAATAGCCAAACTTTACAAAGAGCTCTTAAAAATCACTAAGAAGGCCGGGCATGGTGGCTCACGCCTGTGATCCCAGCACTTTGGGAGGCCGAGGCAGGTGGATCACCTGAATTTAGGAGTCTGAGACCAGTCTGGCCAACATGGTGAAACCCCATCTCTACTAAAAATATAAAAAATTAGCTGAATGTGGTGGTGCACGCCTGTAGTCCCAGCTACTCAGGAGGCCTAGACAGGAGAATCGCTTGAACCCTGGAGGCAGAGGTTGCAGTGAGCTGAGATCGAGACATTGCACTCCAGCCTGGGCAACAAGAGCGAAATTCCGTCTCAAAAAAAAAAAAAAAAATCACTAAGAAGACAACCAAACAAAAATTGGATGAGGATATCAATAAATAATTCACAGAAGTGGAGAGACAAACGTTTACTACATTTCAAAAAGTTTCAGTCAGACTCTCTCACTGATAAATGCAAATTAAAAATGAGATCTCTATTTTTGCTTATCAGTTTGGCAAACATTAAAAATATTGATAATATCTAGTATTGGTTAAAGTGAGAACACATGCTTTTTTAGAAGGCAATTTGGCAATAAATCAAGATTTTATTTTATTTTATGTTATTATTTTTGAGATGGAGTCTCACTCTTTTACCCAGGCTGGAGTGCAGCGGCATGATCTCGGCTCAAGGCAACCTGTGCCACCTCCCGGTTTCAGTGATTCTGCTGCCTCAGCCTCCAGAGCAGTTGAGATTACAGGCACGCGCCACCATACCTTGCTAATTTTTGTAATTTTAGTAGAGACAGGGTTTCACCATGTTGACCAGGCTGGTCTTGAACTCCCTACCTCAAGTGATCTGCCTGCCTTGGCCTCCTAAAGTGCTGAGATTACAGGTGTGAGCCACCGTACCCGGCCAAAATTTTAAATTACACTTTGACCCAGCAATTCCACTTCTAGGATTCCCTCTCTCCCCCTTTCCCAAAATAACCTGTAGAAGTATGGCTATGTCCAAGGGTATTCATTACATCGTTTGCTAAAACCCAAATGCCTGTCTACAGAAAGGTTATACTGTAGGACAGTTATTGAAAAGAATAAGTCATTTGAAAAAATATGCTATTTCTATGTAAAAAATCACTCCAAAACTTAGTAGTTTAAAACAACACGTTTATCATCTCACAGTTTCTATGGTCAGGAATCCAGAAACAGCTGAGTTGTTTGAGCTCAGGTTTTCTTATGACATCACAGCTATTTACATGGTTATCAGGCCTCAATTACTCAACCACATGGGACTCTCCATAGGCAGAATGTCCCTACAGTGTGGCATTCGGTTTCCCCAGACTCAATGATACAAGAGAAAAAAGGACATACAAGATGGAAGCCTCAGTGTTTTATAACCTAAAGTCAGGAGTGACCTCCATCACTTCTGCCAGGTTCTGTTAGCTACACAGACCAACCCTGGTACAGCGTGGGAGGAGTTAACATAAGGGTGTGAATACCAGGAAGCGGGTATCACTGGAGACTATCTAGAAGGCGAATTACCATAATACGCTTTTTAAAGTAGGAAATTATGGACAAATATATATGATATCCTAGTTTTGTTATTTTTTTAAAGGGGGAGTTTTTGTGTGTAAAAACATACATACAAAAAAGACTGAAAGGTTCCACACTGAACACAGCAAGCTCTGTGTAGTAGGGTTGGGGATGGTGAACACTGAAGAGACCACGTTTACTTATTTATAAATTTGTTTTTCTTTTATGTACCATAATGAGCATGTGTTACTTTTATAATTAGAAATAATGAAATAAGTTTTCAAAGAGACTGTAATTCCTTCTCCAGGAAGCTTTCTCTTCTACTGCTGTCAAAGCTGATTACTTGCCCTCCTGGCGCTCCCCCTTTTTCTGCCACACAATCCCACTGTTGGTAAGGATGAAGGCGCTGTGTTCATCTTTGAGTCCTCTGTGGCTAACAGAATACCTAGCACAAAATACTTGTACTATATGTTTTTTTAATGAATGGATAAACTAAAGGATTTATTTAATGTCATTAATATTTATTAAGTAGCTCCAAAGGTGATGTGCTTGAGTCTAGACCCTTGGTACCCTGATACCAATAGGCCAAATAGCTATTTGACCTTTGGATCTACATTTTTGTTCATCTAGATCATTTAACCTTGCTAAACATGGTATTCTTAATTTTTCACAATTTTTAAAAGGAGCTCATCTAGTATCTGGTTTTGTGGGAGATGGGGGTTAAGGTTTTTTTCTTTCCAAAAGAATTATATGCAACAAAGTGGAGAAAATGTGCAGTTTTATGCCTCTGTAGGTTTCAAATATTAAGCTAAATTGTCTTGCCTAAATGAGAAGAGTAAGATAGCTGAATCAGCCCCAAATCTTTTATCTAATGTTAGTATCACAAATGGATGCAATTATAATTGCGGGCAGAAATGAATCATTCCAAAAGTAGGTCTGTGCAGCCACTTCTTTATATTAATAATATGCACTTAGGATGGCTTAAAGCAGCCATACTTTCATTGGAATAGTCTCTAGAAGCAGAAATCTGTTATTTGCTGATGTCTGTAAAAAGTTAATTTTCAGAGTTTTTAATCAATATATTTTGAATATACAGTTATACCACACACATACACATAATTTGAACTGGTGCTTCAGACTTCATTATTTCCTAAATAACATTAACTCTACAAAAACAGAGTCACTTAAGCAGCCAATAGTGTGTAACCACAAGTTTTAGCAACAAAAACCAAGGGCTCCCCAGAGAACCGGAAGCACGTGTTTCAGTATAATGCTTTCCAGCTATTCCTGGAAAGTTGGCACCCTGGGCCATTCACAAACTTTTTGAGTGCCCACCTGTCGGGAGCAGGGAGGTGGCCCTCCTAGGCGCCGGGCACATGAGCTGGTGGACTGGTTGAAACCAAGCTCTCTAGAGCTCACCAAAGTGAGCATCCAGAGCCCCAAATGCTGGGCCAAATGAAGGGCTGTTGTGATGCTGCTGATCCCTGCTGTAATTTTTTTTCTTCCCCTGTTGCGGTAAATCACGACTTCAACATTTTGGCTGAAGTGTCGCGTTCAGCACAGAGGTGGAAGCAAGAGGCAGAAAACAGAAGAACCGCGAGAGAAATGGATCCTGTCTATTAAGGCAACGTGATGCAGCGTTAAAAGGTTAGGAGGTTGCGATCCCCGGGGCTAACAGAAATAAACTACTGGCGGTGAACGAAAGGGGTGCTGGAGCGCAGCGATCTCGAACCTTTCCCTTATAGCCAAACCCTGGCCAAGGCCACAAATTTCAAATCGCCTGAAAACCAAACTGTCTGGCGCTCAACGGTTACCTCGGCTGAGCGAAACCCTTGGCTGCTGCTGATTTAACCACAGGTCCGCGCGAGTTACTTTCCAGGGAACTGAATTCAGAACAAAGAGTCACCGAAGCCTTACTCCCTCTCCAAAATTAGAATTCCCTTTTTCTCTTAGTCATAGAGGAAACACACCGTTCACAAGTCCTGCGGTGCAAAGGTGTGAACCCTGGCCCAGGGAGGTGGTGACTCTCCCCGCCCTCCGCCGCCGGGTTGTCCTGCTTCCGAAAGCAACCCACGACGGTCCCGCATGGTGAGGGTTCCCTGGGATCATTTCCCTGTATCCAGAGAACGCTACGCGGAGTCTCCCTGCAGAGTGAGGGGCCCCGGGTTCCCGCCCCCTCCCCATCTATCTACTCCCCTATTCTGCGAGCGCAGCCAGCCTCTCCTCTCACGCTTCGGGAAGCGTCGCCCCCGAGCTCCTCGGTTCCTGGTGGTGGCTCCTCGCCGTAGTGACTTCGTTTCTGCGCGTTTGCTTATTTACATCTTTGCCTCAATTCGAATGTGTGTCCCCGCCACCAGGCTCCGCTGCTGGGCGAGACCACTGAATCCCCTGAAAGCTTCCCCGGAGCTGCGCGCATAATCCCGGGACCCTCTCTGGAAGACGCGCGGAGAGCGGTGCGCGTGGCCTGGCACCGGAAGGAGCCAGCTTCCGGGCTCCGAGGCACCCCCTGGACAGCGCCCCGGGCCGCGGGTTCCTCCTCCGATGCCCGGGCGTCGGCGCCGGGATCGCGAGCTTCAGGGGCCCGCCGGCACCGACGGTTTTCGCTTCCCTGGCGGGCAGCTGGACAAGGTCCCGCCGCTGCACCGGGAGGGACAGTGGGTGGAAAAACCCGCTGCAGCTCCGGGGCGAGGGGGCTGGGGGCGCCGTCACTTGTTGCGACCAATAAACGGCGCTCGATCCTGATGCGCTGTTTCCAAAATCTTTAGCTGTGTCCCGATCCCTCCAACTCAAGCCCCTCGGCCGGGGGGAAGGGGCAAGCGAGAGCCGCTGGCTCTGTGGGGGGAGAGGGGCGCCGCACTCCAAGAGCCCCCTTCCCGCCCTGCGGCAGCAGCCCCGGGGCTCCCAGCCGCCCGCTTCCCTCCGCAGAGCGTCTTCCCTGACGGTGAAACCGCGCGGGACACAACCCACCGCGGCTCATCACCCACTTACGAATAGCTGTCGCTAGGATTCCCGCCACTCCTCTCAGACCGGCCCCCCCGCCACCTCCGCCACTTTTCGGAGTCCCCCGCCCTCGTCACTGCCTCCCCGGAGCTGCGGGGCAGTCGGACGCAGAGCTGCCGAACCGCGAGAACGCCTGGCCAGAGCTGCCCTCTGCAGCCCAGCCGGCGCCCCCTGCCCTTCGCCGCCGCGCTGGGCGGGCGCCCCCGCCGCCCTCACTCCGCTCCTCCCGGCTCCTCGCGCGCAGGTCGCGGAGCTCCGCCACCGCTGGGTGCGGCGAGGCCGGCGCGATGAGGCAGCTGTGCCGGGGCCGCGTGCTGGGCATCTCGGTGGCCATCGCACACGGGGTCTTCTCGGGCTCCCTCAACATCTTGCTCAAGTTCCTCATCAGCCGCTACCAGTTCTCCTTCCTGACCCTGGTGCAGTGCCTGACCAGCTCCACCGCTGCGCTGAGCCTGGAGCTGCTGCGGCGCCTCGGGCTCATCGCCGTGCCCCCCTTCGGTCTGAGCCTGGCGCGCTCCTTCGCGGGGGTCGCGGTGCTCTCCACGCTGCAGTCCAGCCTCACGCTCTGGTCCCTGCGCGGCCTCAGCCTGCCCATGTACGTGGTCTTCAAGCGCTGCCTGCCCCTGGTCACCATGCTCATCGGCGTTCTGGTGCTCAAGAACGGCGCGCCCTCGCCAGGGGTGCTGGCGGCGGTGCTCATCACCACCTGCGGCGCCGCCCTGGCAGGTGAGCGGGCCCCGCGCCGACCCCCAGCCGACCCCACCCACCCCGCTCCGTCGGGCAGAGACCGCGGGGATCACTGAGTGCAACGACCTCACTTCTAGATGGGGAGACTGAGGCAGAGAGAGGCGGAGAGCTTTGAGAGTGGTCGCTCAGCTCGCAAAAGGGACTTCGGAGACCCAGCGAGCTCCCCAGCGCCCCACCAAGTCCCCCTGCCCCCTAATGTCCTGGCTTCCGGCCCTCGCCCCTGCTTCATCCGGCATCGCCCTTCCTGTCGCCCCCTCTCCTGGTCTTCCCCTGTCACCCCATTCTCCGGGAGAGGTGGGAGGGCCGCCTGAGCCTGGGAGCTGGAGTCCTTCAAGCCTGGACCAAGCCGGAAGGAGGGGGCCGTGAACTTCCTTGGGTCACGAGGGGCTGGAATGGAGGTGGGGGATGGGGGCGAAGCTTAGGTTCCCGGGGCTACTGCGGGGTGTCTCGTGCTGCGCAGGGGGCTGCGGCCCTGAGGCAGACGACCCAGGTGCTAAGCGAGACGAGAGCCTGGGCAGGGGGAAGCTTCACTGGGGGCCAGGACAGGCGTTCTCCCCCCGCCTGGCCCACTCGGGGTTACTGGCCACTGGCTGGGGCTCCCTCTCCCTTGGGTGCCCCACGGGGCAGGGGCTGCGGGGTGCAGGTACCACGCGCCCGAGTGACCTCGGTGCCAGCTCGCGGAAGCCACAGCACCTGCCCCGAGGGCATCTGCGCTCTCCGGGGCCTTTGTCGTGGACAGGGGAAGATGGGGTGACCCGGGGATATGGCGGGAAGGCGCTCTGAGCACTGACTGAGTTTGGCTGTCGCATTTGACACGGGCGGCCGAGGGACGGCGGGCGTCTGTCACTCAGGAATCCGGTGGGCAGAGCTGGGGCGCCAACCCAGTCTCCTTTCCTACCCGACGCGTTTTCCCCGTGGGTCCCGGCCCACGCCAACTTGCTGTCTTCTCTCTTTTTCCTTCCTGCCTGGGCTCGGCCGTCCTCCTCGTGCGCCTCAGGAGCCGGCGACCTGACGGGCGACCCCATCGGGTACGTCACGGGAGTGCTGGCGGTGCTGGTGCACGCTGCCTACCTGGTGCTCATCCAGAAGGCCAGCGCAGACACCGAGCACGGGCCGCTCACCGCTCAGTACGTCATCGCCGTCTCTGCCACCCCGCTGCTGGTCATCTGCTCCTTCGCCAGCACCGACTCCATCCACGCCTGGACCTTCCCGGGCTGGAAGGACCCGGCCATGGTCTGCATCTTCGTGGCCTGCATCCTGATCGGCTGCGCCATGAACTTCACCACGCTGCACTGCACCTACATCAACTCGGCCGTGACCACCAGCTTTGTGGGCGTGGTGAAGAGCATCGCCACCATCACAGTGGGCATGGTGGCCTTCAGCGACGTGGAGCCCACCTCTCTGTTCATTGCCGGCGTGGTGGTGAACACCCTGGGCTCCATCATTTACTGTGTGGCCAAGTTCATGGAGACCAGAAAGCAAAGCAACTACGAGGACCTGGAGGCCCAGCCTGGGGGAGAGGAGGCGCAGCTAAGTGGAGACCAGCTGCCATTCGTGATGGAGGAGCTGCCCTGGGAGGGAGGAAATGGCCGGTCAGAAGGTGGGGAGGCAGCAGGTGGCCCCGCTCAGCAGAGCAGGCAAGAGGTCAGGGGCAGCCCCCGAGGAGTCCCGCTGGTGGCTGGGAGCTCTGAAGAAGGGAGCAGGAGGTCGTTAAAAGATGCTTACCTCGAGGTGTGGAGGTTGGTTAGGGGAACCAGGTATATGAAGAAGGATTATTTGATAGAAAACGAGGAGTTACCCAATCCTTGAGAAGGAGATGCATGTATGTACCTATGTGCATACACTTATATGTTAGAAATGACATGTTTTAATGAGAGGCCTCCCCGTTTTATTCTTTGAGGAGTGGGAAAGGGAAGAAAAGAAAGAAGCTGAAAGGTATTGACACAGAGCAACAAAATTAGCACCTGTGTGAATTATTTAGTGTGACTTCACCTGAGGCATCACAGAGACAAAAGAATGTGAAGGTACTTAACAAAGTAAGGCCACGGTTTCTGCTTCAGACTCCTGGCACATTTATTTTTTGTCATCATAACCATAACTAGATATCTGCATGTACCAAGAGTCCCTAAGCCACCCCCTCCAAAGATGGAGTGTAGAAATGATGACAGCACTTAGTAAGTTCAAAGATGACATTCAGGGATGCATTTTTTGATGACAGAACTACAGTTTTTATCGCCAGCTGGGCAAAGAGTATATTGCTGAAATGATATATAAATATACTGAATTGATGTTTACTGTTTATAGTCATCTGAAATATCATATTTACTCTGATTCTACTCGTTTTTAAAAAATAAGTGTCTTATTATTGTATTATATATTGATAGAAACTGTTAAAGCTATTTTGAAAATATGAGTTCTTAGCTTTAATCATGAAGTCTGAAGTTTGCTTTTAGTAATTATTTTAAAAGTTGTTTTGGTTCATTGCTTTATAATATTTATTATTGAATGCCAAACCTGTTCTTTTTTTTTTTTTTACTGTGTCCAATATTCTTTCAAGCAAATGCAATGGCTGGAATATAATTCAGAATTAACTGAAACCCAGCCAGAAGAGGGACCACCTGTAAAGCAAGTCCTTTCAAGTTGCACTGCACATCCCAAACCATGTTACCAAAAGAGCAACTGCTATATTCACATTATGATATTTTTCTATCTTAAATTTGTCAAAATAAAGTATGAGTCTAACTATTAAAAGATACATTGTTAGAAATTTATTTTAGACACATGTTCTATTGTTGCTGTATAGTTGTTTGTGTTTGCCTCCAATGTGTGGTCATAGTATCTGGTGTGTAGGGGCCGCACCACTGGAAACTTCCTAAATTAACAAAGCTGTTTGGTTTGAAATAACAACAAAAACAGAAACACATCTTCCAGTGAAGGAAGCTGTTAATGGCCTGGTGCAGTGGCTCATGCCTGTAATCTCAGCACTTTGGGAGGCCAAGGCAAGCAAATGGCTTGAGCTCAGGAGTTGAAGCAAGCCTGAGCAATATAGCAAAACCCCATCTCTGGCCAAAAAATATCAAAAATTAGCCAAGCATTGTGGTGTGCACCTGTAGTCCCAGCTACTCAGGAGGCTGTGGTAGGACGATCACCTGAGCCGGGGAAGTCAAGCCTTCAGTGAGTTCTGATTTTGTCACTACACTACAGCCTGGGCAACAGAGTGAGACCCTGTCTCAAAAACAAACAAACAGAGCGTGGTGGCGCGCGCCTGTAGTCCCAGCTACTCGGGAGGCTGAGGCAGGAGAATCGCTTGAACTTGGGAGGTGGAGGTTGCAGTGAGCTGAGATCGCGCCATTGCTCTACAGCCTGGTAACAGGCCAAACAAACAAACAGAAAATGATAAAACACTCCATCGCACTGAGGTATGAAAGCCATCCACACCAGACTTCAGTTAACATGGAGTATGAGAAGTAATATATGGTCACGTCCACCAAGGAGGAAGCCTTCTGTGAGCTCCAGGCAGGAGAGATACTTTGAGAGTGAGGGGGCACTGAGATCTGCCAGCATGTTGCTGAGATTCTCAGATAGTAGCATGTTATATTTTTCTTTCTTTTCTAAAAATCAAATCAAAGCAAAAAGCAGAAGCAAAAATGAAGTTTCAGCTCCATCAGTTTGGCTCCACAAGCGGTTGAGCAAGTGTAATTGTGGTTTGTGACTGGCCCTGGTTTGCTGGTTTCCACAGGCAATTGACTATTTCCAGAGGTGCCTCCACAAGCCATTTAAGATGCAGGAGACCTCACATACTGCAGTTAGAAATGGTTTTCCACGGTTATGATGACTTCTTCAAAAATAAGTGTTAATTTTAATGCTAACATGCCAAAGGGCAACATCGCGTTGCAACTATATAAAGCTGAGAATTAATGAAAAGCAGCAAAGTTGGATGAAGTATATACTTCTTGTGGCTATCACTGCCAGATAAGTGGAATGATTGTTTTTCACTGAAAAAAATATATATATATCCTTTGGTTAAAAATGTGGGTTTACATTTATAGCAAAAGGATTAACTCTTTCCTGTCAATGAACTTGCAGAGACACTGTATTTCACTTCTCTAGAGAAACGGAACCCATAAGAGACTGAGATTTTAAGTAAGTGGTAATGATGGGGCAGTCTGAAGTCTGTAGGCCATGCTGGCAGGTAGGAGACTCAGGCAGGGTTTCTATGTTGCAGTCTTGAGGCAGAATTGATGTTGCTACTTCTGGAAACCTCGCTCTTTGGTCTGTAGGCCTTCAACTAATTGGATGACACATCTTACAAATGTCTTTGCAGCAACATCTAGACTGCTATTTGACCAAGCAGCTGGGTACCACAGCCTAGCCAAGCTGACATATAAAAGTAATCCTTCCTCCACTGTCAGTAGCACTGGAGGCAATCCAAGACTCTGGTCCACCCTGACCTTCGGGCTCTGGTAAGGTCTTGCATCAAGCAGGCAGGGGGATTCTGAGGAGCTCCAGGATATCCGTATGGGTGGGACTCCACTGGAAGTCACTCACCATTGTTGCTAGACTCATCCAGTCTTTGTCAGTCTACCCCATTCTGACAACTTGGATTCTCCCTTGTTTGTGAGATTACACCCCCACCTACTGCCCAACTGGGCCCCCGCTTCGACAACCTGTTCCTATATCAATTCTTCATGGCTCAGGCCCAGCTTCACACTCACCTGTCACTTCCCAACTGGAATCTGTCTCTAAAACACAGCATGATGTCAGACAGACCTTCTCAACGCTGGGCCTGTTGCTGGCCCCCTCCCCCTAAATGCTGTCTAGCCTCATTTTATTTTACTGAGACAAGGTCTTGCTCTGTCACCCAGGCTGGAGTGCAGTGGTGCGATCATAGTTCACTGCAGCCTCAAACTCCTGGGCTCAAGCGATGCTCCCACCTCAGCCTCCCGAGTAGCTGGGACTATAGCTGCATGCCATCATGCCTGGCCAATTAAAAAAATTTTTTTTATAGAGATGAAGTTCTCGTTATGTTGCCCAGGCTGATCTCGAACTCCTGGTCTCAAGCAATCCTCTCACCTCAGCCTCCTAAAGCATTAGAATTACAGGCATGAACCACTGTGCCTGGGCCTAGCTTTCGATTATTGAGGAATAGATCAATCAGAAACACTGGGGAAAGACCGGGCACAGTGGCCGACACTTGTGATCCCAGCACTTTGGGAGGCTGGGGTGGGCAGATCACTTAAGCCCAGGAATTCAGGACCAGCCTGAGCAATATGGTGAAACCCTGCCTCTACAAAAAATACAAAAAAATTGGCCAGGCGTGGTGGTGTGTGCTTATTGTCCCATCTACCTGGGAGGCTGAGGTGGGGGGATCACCTGAGCCCAGGAAAGTTGAGGCTGCAGTGAGCCGTGATCGTGCCATGGCACTCCAGCCTGGGTGACAGAGTAAGACCTTATCTCAAAAATAAAGAAATAGGCCAGGAGTGGTGGCTCACGCCTGTAATCCCAGCACTGTGGGAGGCTGAGACGGGTGGATCACGAAGTCAGGAGATCGAGACCATCCTGGCTAACACGGTGAAACCCCGTTTCTACTAAAAATACAAAAAATTAGCCGGGCGTGTTGGCGGGCGCCTGTAGTCCCAGCTACTCAGGAGGCTGAGGCAGGAGAATGGTGTGAACCCGGGAGGTGGAGCTTGCAGTGAGCCGAGATCGCACCACTGCAATCCAGCCTGGGTGATAGAGCGAGACTCTGTCTCAATAAATAAATAAATAAATAAATAAATAAATAAATAAATAAAAAAGAAACAATGGGGCAATGACTGCCAGAACTGTGTAGGTGAGAGGGTGCATGCATGTTACCGGGGTTGCCGAGCAGAGCTGAGCACTGACCTGAACTCTTTTAAGACCAGCAGTCCTACAAAAGCAATCACTCATTGTCAGAAGACACAGTAGTCCAAGCGCCTAACAATACTTCACGAAGACAAAAGTGGGTGAAACTCTTAAGTCCTTAACTGACCGAAGACTTTTTTGCATTTCAGTTTGGGAACTTCCTATTGACCTATGTTCAAGCTCACTGATTCTCTGGCTGTGTTCAGTCTTTGGATGAGCCCATCAAAGGCATTCTTCATTTCTGTCACAGTGTCATTGTTAGCTTCTAGCATTTCCTTTTGATTCTTAGTTTTTCTTCTCTCTGTTTACATTACCCATCTGCTCTTGGATGTATCTGCTTTTCCCATTAGAGCCCTTACCATATTAATCACAGTTATTTTAAATTCTCCATCTGATAATTCCAGAACTGTGTTATATCCGAATCTAGTTCTGACACTTGCTTTGTCTCTTCAGATGTGTTTTTTCCTCACCTATTTAGCATGCCTGCCTTATAATTTTTTTTTTGGAAGTTACATGCTGTATTAGAAAATATAAACTGAGGCAAACAGGCCTCTAGTGTGAAGTTTCATGCTAATCTGGCTAGAAGTCAGGTTCTGTTGAATGTTTGCTGTGACTGTAGGTGCCAGAGGCTGCTAACTTCCTCTAGTGTCCTTGTTTTTGTCTCCCTGTTGTCTTTGAGCTTCCCTGAGAAGTCCTCCTTCCTTAGAGCCAGGCACATTGCCACTCTTTCAGCTGGAATCCACTGTGGGTGTGGAGGTAAGGTGTGGGGGAGGGGAAGTGGTCTGCAATCTTATTAAACTTCAGCCTTTCAGTGGGCCTGTGTCCCTAGTCTCTGACCTTCACAAGTGTTTGCTGGGTTGTTTCCCCCACTCCTTACACGAGACACGAAGGTTAGAGGAGCCTAGAATGGGAGAGATGCCCTTTCTCCCGGTGGGATAAGGCTCTGGTGAGCCTTTGACCCTGGGAGTCATAAGCATGAGTCTTAGTAATCTTTCTTTTTTTTTTTTTTTGAGATGGAACCTCACTCTGTCACCCAGGCTGGAGTGCAGTGGCGTGATCTCGGCTCACTGCAACCTCCGCCTCCCGGGTTGAAGCCATTCTCCTGCCACAGGCTCCCGAGTAGCTGGGATTACAGGTGCCTGCCACCACGCCTAGCTAATTTTTGTATTTTTAGTAGAGACGGGGTTTCACCATGTTGGCCAGGCTGGTCTCGAACTCCTGACCTCAGGTGATCCACCTGCCTCAGCCTCCCTAAGTGCTGGGATTACAGGCATGAGCCACCACACCCAGCTGAATCTTAGGAAAATTGGCCCCGGTATTGTCATGGGGAGTGCTCTGGTAATCAGTGATTACTCTCCCCTCCCCCATCAAAAGGGTAAGGGGTGCCTTCTCACCTCTCCACCACCTGTGGGGCTCCTGGAGGTCAGGCCCATGAAAATGTGATCCCCAGGAATTTCTCCCTCTCTTGATAGTCCATATTCAGCCTCCAGAAATTTATCAAAATTACCATTTAAGTGTTTTGACAAATGGCCCCAGTGGCCTCTGCTCCAGGTAAGGAGATCTCAGCTATAAACTTTCTGGATTTACTTCTCTCCAGGTTTAGGGGTGGCAATTTGCCCCGTGACCTCAGTTCTCTGATTGGTCCAAGAAATGTCATTGATTTTCAGTTTTTGTTCATCTTTTTTCTTATTATAAGGATGTAAGTAACCACTTCTAAGTTCTTCATATATTGGAGCTATAACCAGAAGTCCTGGGTGAAGACTTTTGAAAAGTCTGCTCAATTTCTCTAAAAACAGAAGCTGTGAAGGGAACCTAGACTTTCCTAAGGAAGCTCCCAAGAGAAAAGAAAAGTGCCCAAAACTACTGGCCCTTCTTGTAACTCCCGCCCTCCCATACTGCATGTTGAGTGTTGGCCACTTCTGCATTCAGCCATGGTGACATATGCATGTGGGTAACATTCAAATCCAAGTGCATCTTGAGCAAGAGTCCATGCATATTAAGATTGGCATGCCATGACGGCTGTAATTAGTATCAATTACCCCTTTTCCTTCTTGGAGTGCTTCACTTCTGCATAACACAGTCTCTTCCACTTCTGGATTTTCTTTTACCGTGTTTCAACCACCTTCTCTGACTCTTGTATGTTTCATGTTAATTTCCCAGTGATGACTGCTAGCCTGACTCATCTGTTGCCTTAGTCTCTAGAAACCATGTTAAATCTGCCAGGATGGACTTCATCACAGCATCTACTGAAATGGTACCCTCTCCCTGGCTATGTCCCCTCCTCCTTACATACATCACAAGTACTTCTAATTCTGAAATATTTCTCTCCCTGTCGGCTTTGTCCTGCTCCTAAGATAAAACAGTAGGGTTTGGAAGATAGCCTGTGGGCAGAGCAGAGTATAACAGAATAGAAGGACACACAACCCATAAAACAGAATCCCAAATCCCTCCTGGGAAACCATCCCCTTCCCACTCTGAGCTCAGGTGGTTCATATGGTATTGACTCCATCCCTGCACCCTCAGAATGAGATTCCAGCCAATCCAAAGTATGTCCTCCACTTGGCTACCCAGGTTAGTTCAGTGACAGTCATGGGACCTGGTCAGAGCCAATGAGGTGCAAGGATGCTTTTGGCAAGACTTAATTAGGTTGCATATTTTTTTCTCACTGGATTTGTACGTAGGAGAATGGAGTAGGGTGAAGCAGAGGTGCTGTTGCCATCTTGCCACGAGGAAAAGATGTAATAGGAAGGAAACAACACAGAAAGGTGAACGGGGTGGAGTGTGGGTTTCTGGGGAGACTGAGTCTTAGTGATCTTAATTGGCCCTGGTATTAAGCTGACTTTTCACCTTGAGTTTGCACTTTTCCTCAGATCATCAGTTACATAAAACAAAGTCTTCGTTGTTGTTGTTAATTGCTTAAGCTATTTTGATTTGGGACTCCTGATACTTGCAACCCAAAGAGTCCCAAGTGACACAAACATAAATTAATGGCTCTTATCAAGCAGGGTTGGGTAGAGGACCAAAAGAGAGTTATTGTTTGTTTGTTTTTGGTTCTGATTTTCTCCAGGGATGTGAGCGAAGAAGCACAAGCTGGCTTCCCGTTGTCCCTTGCATCCAGCTACGGACTAGATAGGCCTCTTTGGTCTCTTGCAAATCACTGTCTAGCATGTACCACCCATAGTCCTAAATAACCCATGAGTTTACCTACTCTCTTTCTCTTCAATTTGCAAGTCAATTGATTCCTATGTTTATGCTTCACAAATTCACTGGAGATTGCAGGATATTCTAAATTGCATGCTACTATAAATAATATAATAGTAATACCAATAATACCCAGTGCTTATTATTAGTATGCCTGCTGTTTGCTAGGTTCAGTTCTAAATGTTTTATATTTACAAATTAATTTTATTCTCACAACATTCCTATATGTTGGTATGAATATTAGCCCAATCATTCAAGGGGTAAACTGAAGTACGGAGGGGCTACATAACTTGCCCTAGGTGTTATAGCTAGTAACTTGTAGGTCTGGGATTTGACATGAACCCTGGTAGTCTGGCTTCAGGGCCCATGTTTCCCCACTGTGCCATTCTGCCTCTCAGTGAGAAGCATTCAGTCTGATATCCTAAAGCTGGAGGTGGTGGAAGTGGCAGTAGGGAGTTCCAGGGCTTGTTAGTTGTGCAGCTCCATGAGGACCCTGGCTCTAGCATTCACTCGTTTCTGCTGTCCTCAGAAGGGAAGAGGATACAACGCTATTAGAAGCAACGTGGTGTGTGTGTGTGTGTGTGTGTGTGTGTAGTTTTCTGTTTGTGAGAGCTTAGGAACCAAGAAAGTAGTTGAGGGACCATGAACAGTAGAGTAGAGAAAGGTCTCAATTGTTATAACCAAGTAGCCCCAAGCTATCCAACCTTTTGGGTCAATATCTCCTTTAATATTCAAATAATATAACCTATTCTTTCACCTTATATAACCTTGGAAAGCACAGACCTGCACTAGTATTTCAAAGGAGTCATTGGGCTCCGCTGCCCTATCTTAGCAGCATAGCTCAGTGCTGCTGGTTACTTCCTGCTCCAGGCTGCTGTGCTGATGATCACTTTTTTAAAAAAACAGCTTCACTGAGGCTGGGCATGGTGGCTCACACCTGTAATCCCAGCACTTTGGGAGGCTGAGGTGGGAGGATCACTTGAGCCCAGGAGTTTGAGACCAGCCTGGGCAACATAATGAGACCTTGTCTCTATTTTTTTTTAATTTAAAAAAAAAAACCTCATTGCAATATAATTTAGATACCATAAAATTAGCCTGATTTAAGTGTACAACTAGTGATCTTTAGTATATTTATAGAGTTGTGCAACCATAACTACTGTCTAATATTAGAACATTTCCTTCACCTCAAAAAATAAAAAACCCTACACCCATTGGAAGTCACTATCCATTTCTTCCCAATCCTCCAGCACCCAGCAATTTCTATCTACATCTGCCTAAATGGACTGATCATTTCTTGGTATCCAAAATTGTTTTTTCAGCCTGCTTTTCTTAACCTACTCCTGCACTCCTGTTTTTACCCAAAGCACTGCAGAACAAACCTGGCATTGGGATGCAGTTGACGAGATTTACTGAATGCTTGATGCAACCTACTATAAGGGCATCTCAATGTAGGAAAGGAAAACGTGAAAGCTAATGTCAGAAGTCCCTGCTTGGAGTTTCTCGGTCCTCCCTCCTTGGGCCCTGCCTTCTGCTATGTGGCTGGACCCTCTGTAAATCAGAACAGACTCTTCTTTCATAATTACTCTTACTCTAGACTCAAGGACCCCTGTTCTTCATTTTCTCAAGAAGAAACCAGAAAGGCTATAACAGTGTTCTCTAAAACTAAAGAATAGACATTCTCCAACATAATTCTTCATCACTTCCCAGAATGTGGAAAAGTCATTGTTATTAAAACATCACCCCTTTTCCGTCCCACTATGCAAAACTCATATGCTGAGTGGAGACTTACCCTGGAAAACGTTACAACCAATGCAACGTTGGTTGTCTGCCCATTTGTCACCCCCCCACCCTCCACCCAGCAATGCTTCCTTGCAGTCAGAACTCCAGATTTATTCAGGTACAAGCAGCAATGGGAAGCAGAAGGGAAGGAACATGGACAACATCTGTATCACTTGTTTAAAACTGCTTGTTGATGAAAAGTTTTGGAAATAGATAGTAGTGATGGTTGTACAGCATTGTAGATGTAATTACTGCCACTGAATTGTACATTTAAAAATGGTTAAAATGACAAAATTTGTGTTACATATATTTTACTACAATTAAAAATATTAATAATGTAATACTAAAATCTGTTGACTTGTACACTTTAAATGGATGAATTGTATGGTATGGGAATTATGTCTTAATAAAGCCACTTAAAAAAAAAAGATACCTTCTTGTCCTTTCCTTCCTTCCTTTCCAGTCCCACAGCCCAACGGTGGCTGTGGCACTGGCGCAGCCATGACAATGCTCCAGCGGACATCAGAGCATAGACAGAAAGAAACTGGGACCCTGAATCATCCTTTGAGCAAGGCTTTCTACCATTCTACCCCCATCCCTGCTTTCAGACTATTAGGAGAGAAAATACACTTTTGTCTGTTGAGCTTTTATATGTAGGATTCTTTTTACTTCAACTCTGTGGCCCGTATTCCAACTAATCCACTGTCACCTCACCTCACATGAGAAAGACAAAGAGACAGTAATTGAGGGCTTCTACCTGCCCTATTTCTTCTTCTTCCTCCCTCATCCTGACCAGCCCTCAGCTTGTAACCAGTCATGTCCCAGATTCCACACTCCCAGTACCCTCTACGTTAGTTTGCTTTGAATTTACTGAACTGTGGAAGGCACAGTACTGTATATAAGGGTAAGCTGCTATCATTTAATGTTTTCATTGATATTAATAGTTGATAGTTTTGATGAGTACAACATCCTACATTATAACTCAGATAAGAATTAGTTCATGGGGTGGTCTGAATGTAGTGGTGTTTACAACTAATTAATCACAACCAGTTGCAGATTTCTTTGCTCCTTCTCCATTCCCACTACTTCACTTGACTAGCCTAAAAAAAGAAAAAAAAAAAAAGGATGAGTTCATGGTTTATGCCAACAGAGAGTCAATTGAATATAATAGATATGTTCAAAAAAGGCATTGAAGGCATGTGTGTTTGTCATCTATTCCTTTTATCTCGTCATAGAAAAGATTTGAGACCATGAAAGCTAAAGGAGAGAAATCACCATTTTTTCAAACCCCTCCTTTAATGTAAACTAAATGTAAACTAAATGTAAGCTTTGGTAGACCTTCAAAGCTTCCAAGAATGTAACAATGGATTAACCTCTGTGATACGTTCTGAAAAAATCCATAAAATAAACTTGTTGCCACGGAAAGAATAATTACTTATTAGAAAAAAGCAAGCCATTGGTTTTTATCCCTCCATGTGATATTATTCCAAATGTGTTGGATCCATTCCTGCCTCTGAATCAAGCCTCTCTTTCGGTGTGATGGAAGAAAGTTTAATTTCAATAATTTGATACCAAAAAGCCTAGCTGGAAAAAATGTAAAAACCCATTCAACTTGATGTTTTGGGGACTTGATGCAGAGCATCAAATTTCAAGGTATCTGGGCAGTAGACCAAATTTGTTGATTTTTGTTTGGCTACTCGACTTCATGTAGACCGTGTCTGTCTGTCTGTCTGTCTGTCTGTCTGTCTCTCTCTCTCTCTCTCTGTGTGTGTGTGTGTGTGTTTCCTTGTATCAAAGACCTCTTTTTTTTTTTTTTTTTTTGAGACGGAGTCTTGCTCTGTCGCCCAGGCTGGAGTGCAGTGGCGCGATCTCGGCTCACTGCAACCTCCGCCTCCCGGGTTCACGCCATTCTCCTGCCTCAGCCTCTCCGGGTAGCTGGGACTACAGGCGCCCGCCACCACGCCCGGCTAATTTTTTGTATTTTTGGTAGAGACGAGGTTTCACCGTGGTCTCGATCTCCTGACCTTGTGATCCGCCCGCCTCGGCCTCCCAGAGTGCTGGGATTACAAGCGTGAGCCACCACGCCCGGCCCTATCAAAGACCTCTTAATGAATGTGGGGTGCTGTTGGTCTTGGGGCTGGCTTTTCATACAATTATGGTGTGACTAGAATGCTAATCTATTGTATAATTTAATAGAACACGACCAGTTGTGAATCTCTGCTGTATAGCATCCCTGCCTTGGATTAGTGAGAGTTAACAAAGGTCATAACTGGAATTCAAAAGCCCTGCCTGTATGTAGAGTGCATCCACGCTGATTGCTGGCTCTCTGGAGGGCAACTATGCTTTTTTGTCAATAACTGCTACACTCGTAAAGCAGTCCATAATAAGCAACCCAGTTCAAATGGCTAGTTTCTGTTTTTCCTTAAGGAGTAGCATTTAATTTTCAGATGAATTGGGTAGGCAAATAGAGAAAAGTTTTACATTTTGCAATTCACCTAGTGGCTGTCTTCCAAAATCTGCTACATATTTTATAAACGTTATTACTGACTTGGTAAGCGGCCATTTCTGTAGGCACTTACTGTCATTGCAATGGTATAAAGGGAAATTCACTTTGCTTAATATTACCTAAGCCCTCCAGAGCACTGCTGTAATCATAGGATAGCACTGCCTTTTTCATTTGATGAATGACTTTGAGCAAATACTGTCCTCTTTAATTCCACACCCATATGGAGAGATGATTGTAGAAGGGGAGGCAGAGGCCTGACTGTACACCTCACAAAGGCAGGCATTCTGCTATCTTATCTGCTCCAGTACTCCCTGGTGACCAACACTGTGCCTGGAATTTGGTCCAGCGCTCAGTAAATATTGGTTACTGCTTGACAAAAGAAATCAAAGTCATGAAATCAGACTAACTTTAGTTTTCTCTTTCAATTGGCAACTACAGCTCCCTTGAAGATGGCTTGATAGATAAGTCTGAATTGCCTATAGTGCCATTCTTAGAAAATCAAATGCTATAAATTAGATCTGCTGGGTAAGAAATGGGCTGGGTAGAGTCTGCATAAAAGGTAGAGCAGGGCCGGGTGCAGCGGCTCATGTCTGTAATCCCAGCACTTTGGGAGGCCGAGGCAGGTGGATCGCCTGAGATCAGGAGTTCAAGACCAGCCTGGCCAACATGGTGAACCCTCGTCTCTACTAAAAATACAAAAAACTAGCTGGAGGTGTGGTGGGTGCCTGTAATCCCGGCTACTCGGGAGGCTGAGGAAGGAGAATCGCTTGAACCCAGGAGGCAGAGGTTGCAGTGAGCCAAGATAGCGCCATTGCACTCCAGCCTGGGCTACAAGAGTGAAACTCTGTCTCAAAACAAACAAACAAAAAAAAGCAGAGGAGCAGGAAGGCTTGGCGCATGTGTTTGGACATTCACTCAGTCAGAAGTGCTCTCACCAGCACCCCTGGCACCCAGGAGCTCCCTACAGGCAAGTTTTAAGAGGCTTGCCCTGGCTCAATCCAATAAAAATGTTCATAAAGAAACTTTTTTTTTTTGGCTAGGATGCCTGTCTTGAAAAATAATACAGAACATTGTTAACAATTCAGACAGGGAAGGTAGAAATAGGTCAGACAAAAAAATGAAGGGTGAAGCTGTCCTGGCCTTTCTTTAATCTTTTGAACAGTGTTTGAAATAGCTTTTGGCAGATGAAATTTGTTCTGTATTTTGGAGTTAATATCTGTGCCAGGATTTCTGTCACTCCTCTGGGGGTGGTAATCAATATAACTAATAAATAGGAAATGATTAGACTGAACACACTGGAGGCCAGCAGTCTCCCTAACAGGGCCCCACAGCAGAAAACATCCTGGGAAACTGGTCAACCTCATCCAAGTTTGGAGGAATGTGGGTCTTAACAGAGCCATTAGAGGGTACTAAGTTAGTGCTGCGCTGTCTTAACAGAGTTAGGCAATACCTAAAGAGAAAAAAAAAAGATAAGAAAAAAGAGATGGCAAGAAAGTGAATCAAATGAGTGTGAGAAGAAGTCCTAGAAGAGGGTGAATGAGGAGAAAGCAAGGGGGTCTTATGAAGGATAGCATAAGAGTTTGCTGGGAGTCAGTAACTCCGATGGTGTCTAAGATGCTTTCAGGGGCGCCAGTGTTATAAAGTGTGCATCCCAGTGCCAACACAATCTAAGTCATGCCCAAGAGAACCTCAGATTATAAAACAACGAGAAAAAAGTATGTGGTTGCTGACTCAAATGCAAAGAAGCCCAGGGTGCTCTGTTGCCAGTTTGCTCTGTTGCCCAGGCTGGAGTGCAATGGTGTGATCTCGGCTCACTGCAACCTCCACCTCCCAGGTTCAAGCAATTCTCCTGCCTCAGCCTCCCTAGTAGCTGGGATCACAGGTGTGTGCCACCACATCCAACCAATTTTTGTATTTTTAGTAGAGATGAGGTTTCACCATGTTGGCCAGACTGGTCTCAAACTCCTGACTTCAAGCGATCTACCTGCCTCAGCCTCTCAAAATGCTGGGATTACAGGCATGAGCCACCGTGCCCAGTCCAGAAGGATTTTTAAGTTTAATGGTTCCATAAGAAAAGTTAAAGAAGTGTTCTTTAGAAGACAACTGCCTAATTGCTGATATAGGAAGCAAATCTAATTACTAAGTTCTCAGTCATATCAGCAGGAAGTTGTATGAAGACTGGAAGCCAGGAGCACATGCTGTATTTTTTTAGAATGATGTTTACATCTCAGTTGTTTTTTTTTAAAGCTTAAAATGTGAACTTCTAACAAAAGACATAGTTCGTATTACAGATTTTTTTTTTCTTTTTATAGACAGAGTGTCGCTCTGTTGCCCCGGCTGGAATGCAGTGGTGTGATCTCACTACAACCTCTGCCTTCCAGGTTCAAGCGACTCTCCTGCTTCAGCCTCCCAAGTAGCTGGGATTACAGATGTACACCACCACCCTCGGCTAATTTTTGTATTTTTAATAGAGATGGGGTTTCACCATGTTGGCCAGGCTTGTCTTGAACTCCTGACCTCAAGTGATCCTCCTGCCTCGGCCTCCCAAACTGCTGGGATTACAGGCATAAGCCACTGCACCCAGCCTGTTTTACAGAAGTATTCTAAACAGTTTTTCTGAAGGGCCTAGTCAATTTTCTCTAGCTTATCTAGAAGGGTCTATTCAACACCTGGCATAGTACTTGCATCCTGCGTTGTATTTTTATTTATGTTTCTGTGCTTGTGGTCCCATTAGACTGAGCTGCCAAGGAGCAGGGCTTGGGTTTGTTCATCTCTGCATTCCTTGTGAGTAGGCATTTGGTGAGTGCTTACTCAATGCATGAATTCCTTCTGGTGCACTGAAAACGTGTTTTGATTTCTTGAAATAATTTTTCTTTCTTTCCTCTTCTTTTTTTTTTTTTAAGAGGCAATGTCTTGCTCTGTCATCCAGTCTAGAGTGTAGAGGCACCATCATGGCTCACTATAGCCTCCAATTCCTGGGCTTAAGCAATCCTTCTGCCTCAGTCTCTTCAGTAGCTGAGACTGCAGGTGTGTGCCACTATGCCCACCTATTTTTTAAAATTCTGTAGAGATAAGGTCATGCTATCTTGCCCAGGCTTGTCTCAAGTTCCTGGCTTCAAGTGATCCTCCTGCCTCATCCTCCCAAAGTGCTGGGATTACAGGCATGAGCCACTGTGCCCAGCCTGAAACTATTTCCCCAAACTAAATTTAGTTTCCAAAAAACATTCATCATAAAAATGAATGAAACACTTGCTACAAGGGGATTCATAGACCCTTCAATGGCAGACCTTGAAAACAGGTAACTCTTCGAAAGTCCTTCCTGAATTTCCTGCTATTGGATTGCTGTCAAAATATTAAAACCAAATTATAGCACAGACATCCAGTTTCTTCTTTACTTTTTATTAAGTTGGCTCTTAATCTCTTACTGGAAAATTAGGCTGTCCTCAAACCTGGGCAAGACATCATTATATAAGCTGAACAGCTAGGGCCAAAAAACTTTTTTTGATTTTGTTTTCAGATTCAGTAATGGAAAAAGATCCTTGGGGAGACGAGCAAAGCTGGAGAAGCAGGAAGAGTCCACCTCTGGGAGGATAGCAAAGGTGGCATTCTAAAGTGGCCTATTCAACGGAGTCACTTCTATTTGTCTAAGAATATGTTCAAATGCCTAACAGAGCTTGTTGTTAGTTCCAGATGAACAATAAGAGCTACAACTTCTACTGACTTAACTTTGAGGATTCTCCCAAACCTGGAGGTACTCTATTTAAATCTTCAAATCTTTTAATTAACAAACTTTCCTAAGCAGGCTAGGGTTTCTCCTGACTGAACACTCTTAATATACCAAATAGAAGTGCAATATACTCTACTAGGTAATTATTTAAATGAGATGCCAAGTACTTGGTTGAACAGACATCTTAATTAGCAAAACAGATATATTCATATTTTGCATTTGAAATACTTAATAATACCACTCTTCAGGATTTATAAAGACTGTCTTCTCTGAGAAGGTCAAGGAAGCCCCTACATTGCTCATTTACATGTATTCAGAAGTACCTTTCTTATTTCCTTCTATTCATGTCACTTGCATGGATTGCTTAAGAGGGGTGTTACACTTGCTGAGAGAATAATTTTCATTGTCAGATATGTAAAATGATGTTTTCTTGAGACTGTACAAATTGATCGAGGTGAGTGAGAGCAAGAATGTAATCTAAAATGTTTTGTAGGGAGGCATTCAGCTTATTTGTGATGTCTTCGTTAGGTGCTTGTGGGCAAAAAGCCTTAGCTCTTCCAGGGTGGGTCAGAATTGGTTATGGTCCTCATCTGAAGCTATCATTAGAATTATAAGAGGAAAGGTGCTGTTGCCTCTGATACTCTATTGGATGTTGATTCATTGATTGTCTGCAACAGTAATTTAAGCTTGAAAAACCTCAAAATCAGGTAGCATATTCCTAAATGTAAAAAATAGTAATATGGTCTATTAGGCTCTTTTTTTTCCCTTTACCAACCGTCCAATTAACAAATAGTTTTTAGCACTACGTTGTGTAAGGCCCTTTGGGCATAGGAAGAATTATAAGACTTACTTTCTACATTCAAGGAACTATCATTCTCTTTGAGAAGATAAGACATATTCATAACAAGTGATGTAAGAATCCTAGATAGTACATAAGCCAGTTCCAAAGGCAAAGCAAAACAAAACAAAAATAACAATAGACCCTGAATTTGCTAACTATAGATGCTTGCTCCAAGACAGAGAATAAAGTTAGTAACTTCCAAAGCTGGGCTAAATCTCACTCCCCTGGTAAATCTCTAAGCTTGAAAGATTGGAGGCACATAATTTGGGAATGGGAACTATTTATCTACAGTGAAGACAAATCTAGATTGTGAGCTAGATCTTCCAGGCAGGTAGCAAGTAAAGAAAAATTAATTTCCTCGCTGGGCGCAGTGGCTCACACCTGTAGTCCCAGCACTTTGGGAGGCCAAGGCAGGCAGATCACGAGGTCAGGAGATCGAGAGCAGCCTGGCTAACACGGTGAAACCCCATCTTTACTAAAAATCCAAAAAAAACCAGCCGGGTGTGGTGGCAGGCACCTGTAGTCCCAGCTACTTGGGAGGTTGAGGCAGGAGAACGGCGTGAACCTGGGAGGCGGAGCTGGCAGTGAGCTGAGATCGTGCCACTGCACTCCAGCCTGGGGGACAGAGGAGACTCCATCTCAAAAAAAAAAAAAAAAAGAAAAGAAAAGAAAAAAAGAAAAATTTATTTCCTAGAGATTATATAAAAAGACCAGATTTATCAAAATAACTATCAGAAAGGGAACTGATATGGTTTGGCTCTATGTCCCCACTGAAATCTCATGTTGAATTATAATCCCTATGTGTGGGCTGGTGGGAGGTGATTGAATCATGGGGCCTGACTTCCCTCTTGCTGTTTTCATGATAGTGAGTGAGTTATCCTGAGATCTGGTTGTTTAAAAGTGTGTAGCACCTTCCCCTTCTCTCTCTCTTTCTCTCTCTCCTGCCGCCACGTGAAGAAGGTGCTCACTTCCTCTAGGCCCTCTGTCATGGTTGTAAGTTTCCTGAGGCCTCCCAGCCATGCTTCCTGTACAGTCCATGAAACTGTCAGTCAATTAAACCTCTTTTCTTTATAAATTACCCAGTTTCAGGTAGTTCTTTATAGCAGTATGAAAATGGACTAATACTGGAACCAATCATTCCAGCAGTTCCCAGTCATGTTGGAATTATTGGACACAAACAGCGTAACTAAATAATATTAAGGAGACTCCTTTTTCTGTGCCACAAGAAGCATTATTTTTCTTCACATCCGTAGGGACCAAGGAAAAGCTTCCCTTCCTTACTCCAAAGGTTCACTAAAAATGAACTTACAATAGGCAGATTAATAGGAGGAAAAGATACCCAAAATTTACAAAAGTGCATATGAACATAAGAGCCATACACAAAGCATTAGACTCAAAGAGGGGCAGATGTTTGATGCCTGGATACTCTCTTCATGGGAGAGTCATGTGGACATGCGAGGCAGGCATTATTTTGTAAATGTTTCTCTTTGGAAGCTGGATGGGATGAACAAGTTATAGGAAGATGAGGGACTGAATGCGTAGGAACAAAGGCTGTCTATTACATAAAGTCTCCTAGGTAATCTCTGGGAGCTGCCCTCAGGAAACTAGATGAAAAGTCTGTCTGAGCATGTTGATGACTCACAGAGTCTTCTCTTCTCAAGTGGTTAATATTGCCTGGTTATTTGATGAGATTTCTACATAGAAGGTCTTAAGACAAGGCATTTGTTTTGGAAAGAAGTTTTCCTAGTCAGATAAGAAAATGTCCAGAAAGAGTGCCTCTTGGTGCTTCTGGAAAGAGGATCAGATAAACAAGGAGGTGTGGGAAGATCAGAGAGATGCCAGGGCTGCTTGTTTAGCTCAGCATGTCAAAGTGCAATGTTCTCAGGTATCATTTTTCTGAACCCCAGCACTTCACATCTTTCTCCCACAATGGCTGATTTGCTGTTGACTTTTTTGGATGAAAATTTTGCACAATTTAATGAACTTTTCTTCTTGATGTTCACTCTGAGACTCTAGATTTCACCAACAGAATCATTGTCACAGAGGGCTCTTTCACTGTCCCCACCATTGCCCAATAAGGTAGTGGAAATTGAGCCCTCAAAACATGTCAGTTGCTTTCCTGTTTCCTTCCCTCTACACTGAGAAGAGAATACTTTAGCTGTTTCAAACCATGCTCCTCCAGACCAGAAATGACCTACAAGAAGATCGGACTCTGAAAGGTTGTCCATGCTTGGAGATGGTTAGAATCTGAATGTGACTTTGCATAAAACATCATTAACACCTGAAATCTAAGACTTGCGGCTGGAGATCAGTGGCAGCCAATATATAACCAATTCATAATACGTGGAGATTTTAGGGACCACTATTATTTTCAAATGCAAAGTTTCCCATTGCTATAAAAAAGGGAATACAGAGAAAGGCATGGGAAGAGAAGGAGGCTGACTCAGAGAACTTAAACAGGAATATTTCAGGTAATGAGCCACCAATTCGCAAGTCTCCATTAAAGTGAATTTCCAACACATTTCTTTCATGATCTGCTAATGAGGACAGTTTGACATTCTCCCAGGTGAAATAATTTAAGTAGAAACCATGTGATATTATAATCAATTTAAGCAGCTCT
Organism: Hylobates moloch; assembly: GCF_009828535.3. Classification (NCBI taxonomy): domain Eukaryota; kingdom Metazoa; phylum Chordata; class Mammalia; order Primates; family Hylobatidae; genus Hylobates; species Hylobates moloch. Next base: position 154,724,239 of record NW_026652277.1, read on the forward strand.
CTACCTACTTCAAGTTTGTCAAAGTGTTTTACATTTAAAGCTATAATTAGCTAGCCCTTCTAAATTCACTGTGAGGTAGAGAGTTGAATTACCAAGCAAGCTTTATAACTGTGGGAACAAAGAACAAATAATTGTCAAAAAGAGTCAACCATTTGAGTGCTGGTTACAACAGTGTGTTCATCTTGTGAAAATCTTTCAAGCTGAATGCTTAGGATGTGTTCACTATTGTAAATGTATATCACACATCCATGAAAAGTTAAAATCTAAATATATATATTAAGAAACCTGATATAAAGTGAAGAAAAAAAGATTCCCAGATTATAGGCTCATGCCTATAATCGCAGCACTTTGAGAGGCTGAGGTGGGAGGACTGCTTGAGCCCAGGAGTTCGAGACTAGCCTGGGCAACATGATTAGATCCCCCCCACACGCACCCCCCATCTTTACAAAAAAATAAAAAAATTAGCCACAGGTGTCATGGGTGCACACCTGTGGTTCCAGCTACACTGGAGGCTTAGGTGGGAGGATCACTTGAGCCCAGGAGGTCAAAGCTGCAGTACTGCACCCAAGCCTGGGTGACAGAGTGACACCCTGTTTCAAAAAACAAAACAAAACAAAACAAAACACAACAAAACCCTTCCCAGAAAAACTCTTCTGAAACTGCCTAACAAAGGCATTTGTGTTTAATGTAGTGGGCCTTCGGCATGCTGAGCTAGCCACTTATGGTGCTAAAACCACCTCAATTAAATTAGAGTTTGAAAATAATAGAATTGTGTGCTCAGGTATGTAGATGGAAGCCAGAGTGGCAAAATAAAATAGGTGGATTTTCACATGGTTTGTTTGCCAAATGGTTTGCTTCTTCAATAGAACTCTTGAGTCTTGACTGCAAGGTGCACCAAAGAGAGTAAGCAAGTACCTCATTGTGACCTCCCAGCCCAATGCTTTCATTTCACATATAAGGAAACAGACCCCAGGGGGGTGAAATTGCTGTAGAGTGGCTGGCCTTCTCTCTCACTACCATCAGTAGCTTAGATTCAGGAAGACCTGGAACCAAATTCCCACTCCGCTTTTACCTACAGTGGGCCTTTGGGCAAATCAGTGAACCTTCCTGATTTAGTATCTTCAGAAGTTCAAAGTGAGACAATATAAAAATGTCCATGGGGTAGAGCTGCTGGGATGACAAAAGGGAAAAAAATACATAAAGCCACTGACATGCAGTAAGCATTCCATGTGTATTGATTCCTGGACAATACACACTGTTATTTATTTTTACCTGAAAATTGGATTAGATTAGTGCTGGAGTTCTCAGTGGGCAGGAAAGAGAAGGAGATGGTATCTTCTTAAAGAAAACCTTAAATTTCTCTCTCTACCTCACTCTACCCCCGCCTTGGCCTGGATCTTCTCCTTTTTTCTGTCTCTTCTTCCTACTTGCCTTTTTGCCTCTTGAGATTCCAGTTGCTGTTCCTTTCTCTGCTTTCCCATCTCCATTTGGTCTTCAGTCTTTGAGGTCTGGGTTCTACCCTGACCACTCCTCTACAACTGCTCTGCCAAGATCCACGAGGATGTCAAAGCCAAGTCCTTTCTTCAGCTTGATCTCATTACTTTTCTGTGGCAGATCACTCTATTTCTAAAGCACATTTCTCGCCTTGGCTTTTACATCCTTTCATGGTTTATTTCTGCCCGTCTGCCCTTCTCAATCTCTGTTTCTCTCTCAGCGTCCCTTGTAAATGTTGTGGGCTCCATATCTCTCGTTGCCCATCTTGTCCCCAACAGTGACTGCTCCTATCCCCTGGATGGCACCCAAATATTTCTTTCTACTCTTCTTGTCTTCTGAGCTTCAGATCCAATTGTTCATGGGATAGTTCCATTGATTGAACTCATCTCATCTAAACTGTGCCCACCATTGTCCCCCATCCTACTTCCTCCCCTATGAAGCCCCCTATTCCTGAGCCCTGAATTGTGCAACCATCTATGTGGTTGCCTTAGCTCTCACTCACTACCCACATCCAACCCGTTTGGTACACCCCTTTCTTATAAATATCTCTTGAATCGTATGTGTTTCTTTGTCCTCACACTGACTTCCCCAGCCCTGTCGTTGCCTTAGTTGGTTTCCCTGATTCGAGTCATTTAGGGAGGAGATGACAGACTATACTGATGCTGTTAACGCAAATCAGATGACTCCCTTCTTAAATATCCTAGTCATTGCTTCCCATCAACCTCAGAATCATGTCCACAATTACTGTAGCCTCCAAGACTCTTTGTGTTTGTCTCTGCTTTCTTTTCAAAACACAATTTCCCATGCCATGTCTTACATCTGGGAATTGCACAGCTGAGAATGCCAGAAATGTCCTTCCTTTTCCTGAACAACTCCTGTCCATCTTCAAAATCCAGTCAGCTGTTACCTCTCCTAGGAAGGTGTCCTTAGCCCCTGCAGACTCATTCCCAGCTGGGTTACGTGCCTGGTTCCTAACTTCCTGCTCCTGTCAGTGGACTTCTGGCTTTGTGTGTCATTTTAAATCTACTTGTCTGACTTTCTCATTAGAGGCAAATAGTGGGTTCTTTCATCTATCTTCCCTGGGCATAAACACGATGACCACATGTATCAGTCAAATTGCATCCATGCAATTTGAGCAAATGATGATTTGGCTAGGGAAGGTCTGTGGACAACTTTGATGTGAGTGTGGAGGAGTGGGGTGGTATGAGTGTATATGAACTGGGTGGTTTATCAACTCTTCCACAGTCTAGAACTAGCTCAAAAGTCATTTAAATAAAAAATAAGGAGAAGTTCATTTTCTTCCGGATCCACCCACGTTCTCATTCCACAGCTATCTAGAAGACTAAAAACCATATAACTTTCTGTTGCTTGCATGACTGTGTCAAAAGATCTGAAACATGTCATGCATGAGCAGTCTCTCCTGTGCGTCTGCCACCCACAAGATCAGATTCCTTCCAACCATTGCTTTTTCCTCCTTAATTCTTCTGAGGCACATTATATATTCCTGGGAGCTTTTTCATCCTGGAACAATTCTCTAATGAACGCAGCCCCTTCATCTTGTTCCAACCCCCTCTACCCCAATAAACCTCCACAGACAGAAGAAAGTTGATGATTTTTAAAAAATTTTAACAAGGCACCTAGAGGAGTGGCATAGGGTGGGATTTTAATATTACACTTAAAAGAAAAAACACAATTTGTCTGAATCTTCCTTTGGAAATGTATCAAAGTAAAATATATGGAATTTAAATGTAATTTGCAAGATGGAAAAGAGTGCCCATTAGAAGGAAATTGATGCTGAACAGGGGCCCAACAATTTCACAGAAACAAAGAATTTTTTTCCTTTGAAGTGAAGTAAAGTAAATGTTAGTCATAATATATTTTTGACCTCATCTGCTGCTTCTTAGAAATACTAATATAGAGTGGAAGATAAAAATCCAAAGGCAAATGATTAAGCTTAATCTTGTCTTTATTAATAATTCTTCTCATTGTTATCTTACATCAAAGTCTACAGCCACTTAATTTATAAGGAAAAGAATATTTATTCCGTGACTGTGTGATCCTTCATCATTGAATTAAAACTACTGAATTAAAAACCAGTTATTGGGTGGGGGGAAGTATGCAATACTGGGGAAATTTTGTACTTTTTGCGGAAATCAGTTTCTGCAAGCAGCTACCTTACAATTATAAAAATTCATCTTGCCTAGATGAAAGAAAACCTCTTACAGTTACTTCCTCTAGTTTTAGTGGGTGTTTTACTAATAAAATGGGAATGAAAGGGTGATTTTTTTGAGGAAATTCCATTTTACTCTTGATTACCAAAGGCCTAATTATCTCCATACCGTTACGATCTCTTCTTTTGTTGTTGTTTTCTTCAACTTTTATTTTAAGTTCCTGGGTACAGGTACAGGATATGCAGGTTTGTTACATAAGTAAGCCAGTGCCATGGTGGTTTGCTGCGCAGATCAACCCATCCCCCAGGTATTCAGCCCAGCATCCATTAGCTATTTTTCCTAATGCTCTCCACGCCCCCACCCCCGCCCCCGTCGTTTTGTTTTCAGTAAACACAGCCATTAATACTTCTGCTGCTGTGACCAGGCCCCTAGCCACCCGCTGCTGTGGCCGTCGCTATTGAGACAATTGAAAAGGGAAGAAATCATGTAGAGGGGGAAATGGAGAGCGGCACAGTCACAGCAGAGTTTCTAAGTGATACAGATGTTCCTTGTCCATTCCTGTCCCACATTTGTTCAAATTCCACCCCTTCAAAGAAGCCTTCCCTGCCTCTTCTTTCCACTCCTCTGACCATTCTTTTATTCCAGAGCCCTCAGCAACTGCATTTATACCTACACTTATGTTTGGACGTTTTTCATGTTGTTCTCAGATTATTGTCCATCAATAGGTTTGATTTCCTCAGGTAATTTCTAGCCTATGAGATGGGGTTTCTGAAATTGGGAGGTGACAGAACCAACTGCCACTACATGAAAGTTACTCTCTCACTGGGATATTATCTTTATCAGAAATTTTAATATTATTGGTTTTGTAGTCTGGACCTGGCCTTTTTATGAAGGGTGAGGTCGTTGATTGGGTCAGTCATTGGAGAAAAAACTGCAGCACTTGATATTTATAGAAAATATCAGAGAGAAAGAGTTCCGGGAGGCTCAGCAAGTTGTCTTTTGGATGTCAACAGACTGATTCTAAAGTTTATATGGAGATGCAAACGACCTAGGAAAGCCAACACGATATTGAAGGAGAAGAACAAAGTTGGAGGACTGACACTAGCCGACTTCAAAACTTACCGTAAAGCTACAGTAATCTAGACAATGTGGTATTGGTAGAAGAATAAACAAATATATCAATGGGACAGAATAGAGTCCAGAAATAGAACCACATAAATATAGTTAACTGATCTTTGACAAAAGAGCAGGGGCAAAATAATGGAACAAAGATCGTCTTTTCAGCAATGATGCTGAAACACTGGACATCTTCATGTAAAAAAATGAATCTAAACACAAACCTTATACATGAACCTTATACTCCTCACAAAAACTAACCCAAAATGGATCACAGACCTACATATAAAATGCAAAACTAGAAAACTCCTAGAAAATAACAGAAGAAAATCTAGCTGACCTTGGGTTTGCCAATGACTTGCTATTTTTGTTTTCATTTTTGAGACAGGGTCTTGCTTTGTCACCTAGGCTAGAGTGCAGTGGAGAGATCACAGTTCACTGCAGCCTCAACTTCTTGGGCTCAAGTGATCCTCCCACCTCAGCCTCCCAAGTAGCTGAAACTACAGGTGTGCACCACCATGCCTGGCTAGCTTTTTTTTTTTTTTGGTAGAGATGGGGTTTCACCATGTTGCCCAGGCTAATCTCACTTGAGCCCTTGGGCCAAAGTGATCCTCTCAAAGTGTGAGATTACAGGTGTGAGCCACCATGCCCATCTCGGAGATGACTTTTTAGATGCAACACCAAAGCCATGAGCCATGAAAAAAAAAATCTGGTATGTTGGATTTTATTAAAATTAAAAATTTCTGCTCTGCAAAAGACAACGTCAAGAGAATAAGAAGAAAAGCTGAGCTGGGCGCTGTGGCTCATGCCTGTAATCCCAGCATTTTGGGAGGAGGAGGTGGGCAGATCACTTGAGGTCAGGAGTTCGAGACCAGCCTGACCAACATGGTGAAACCCCATCTCTACTAACAAAGTACAAAAATCAGCTGGGCATGGTGACACTTGCCTGTAATCCCAGCTACTCATGGGGCTGAGAATTGCTTGAACCTAGGGGCAGAGATTGCAGTAAGTTGAGATTGCACCACTGCACTCCAGGCTTAGCAACAGAGTGAAACTTCATTTCAAAAAAAAAAAAAAAAAGCCAGTGACTAGGTGAAAATGTTTGTGAAAATGTATCTAAAAAAAGGACTGTTGTCCCAAACATACAAAGAACTCTTAAACCTCAACAATAAAAGAAACAACTTGATTTAAAAAATGAAATCAAAGACCTTAACAGGCACCTAATCAAAGAAGATATAAAGATGGCAAATAAGCATATGAAAAGATGCTCCACATCATATGTCACTCTGGAAATGCAAATTAAAACAACCATGAGATACCACTATACACCTATGAAAATGGCCAAAATCTAGAACGCTGACAACACCAAGTGCTGATGAAGATGTGGAGCAACAGGAACTCTCACTCATTGCTGGTGAGAATGAAAAACAATACAGCCATTTGGAAGACAGTTTGGCAGTTTCTTACAAAACTAAACATACTCTTACCATATGATCCAAAAATTGTACTCTTTGGTATTTACCCAAATGAATTGAATTCTTATGTCCATACAGAAACATACACACAGATATGTATGGCAGCTTTACTTATAATTGCCAAAATTTGGAAACAATCAAGGTGTTTGTCAGTAGGTAAATGGATAAACAAATTGTGGTTCGTCCAGACAATGGAATTTTACTCAGGCCTAAAATTTTACTCAAGTCATGAAAAGACATGGAGGAAACTTAAATGCATATTATTGAGGGAAAGAAGCCAATCTGAAAAGGCTACATATTGTGTGATTCCAACTACATGGCATTCTGGAAAAGGCAAAACTATGGAGACACTAAAAAGATCAGTGGTTACCAGGGACCGGGTGGTGAGAGGGATGAATGGGTGCAGCACAGATTTTAAGGGCAGTGAAACGGTTCTATATTATACTATCATGGTGGCTACAGGCTGGGCACAGGTTCATGCCTATAATCCCAGCACTTCAGGAAGCTGAGTCAGGAGGATTGCTTGGAGCCAGGAGTTAGAGACTAGCCTGGGAAACATAGTCAGACCCTGTCTGTACAAAACAAAAAACAAACAACAAGAAACTTAGGTGGGCCCAATGTTGCATGCCTGTAGTCCCAGCCACTCAGGAGGCTGAGGTGGGAGGATTGCTTGAGCCCAAGAGTTCGAGGCTGCAGAGAGCCATGATTGCACCACTGCACTCCAGCTTGGGCAACAGACCAAGACCCCAACTCAAAACAACAACAACGACAACAACAACAGACAACAAATGGTAGATATACATCATTTTACCTTTGTCCAAATCCATAGAATGTACAGCACCAAGAGTGAACCCTAACGTAAACTATGGATTTTGGATAATGATGTGTCAATGTAAGCTCATCAGCTGTAACAAATGTACCACTCCGGTTGATACTGGGGAGGTTACGCCTGTGTGGGAGTAGTGGATAAATGGGAAATCTCTGTACATTTCTCTCAATTTTGCTGTGAATTTAAAACTGCTCTTTAAAAAAAAGTCTTTTTTTTTTTTTTAAAAAAAAAAAAAGAGTCCCAGGAGGAGTGTGGAATGGAAGTGTGCCAGGGTTCTGACCTGAGGGTATCAAGATGTCCCGGAGGTAGTTCCCAAATGTTAGACCATGAGATGATGATCTCCACACAGAACAGGCTGGGAGCAGGAGAAGGAATCTGCAGTTCTGGGTTTGCTGTTAGGGCTGGATTGGAAGATAGGAACTGAAGACACAAGCAGTGAACCGTGCTGAGTCAGCCATGACAGGGTCAGATACCAAAGCCCAGGCTCAGAATGTTTGCATGCTTATTTTCTTCTCTGCATTCATTTCCATTTTTGTTTTCTGTATATATTTAGTAAGGTCCTTTTGAAAGTTTAAGCCTTTTTCGGATATGCTGAGGAGCTCAGGGCAGGTGCAGGCTTGGGTTAGGCCTCTAGACTAGGAGTCTTTTGTTATTTTTCCTTAAAGGATCAGATAGTAAATATTTTCAGTGTTTTAGGTTTTGCAGGCCATATGGTCTCTGTAGCCACTATTCAACTCTGTTGTTGTAGTGGGAAAGCAGCCACAGATGACACATAAATGAATGAGTGTGGCTGGGTTCCAGTCAAACTTTATTTACAAAATCACAGAGCTAGCAGCTTTGGCCTCCTGGCCTCAGTGTACAGTAGACAGTTAAAGGGGGTCTGGCCCATCCCTAGGGCCCAAGGTAAATGATGGCAGAAGTAATTGAAGTGAGAGAAGCCTAAGGAGCAGGTGGCTCAGGAGAGAGACCGGGCTCTCACTGTCTGCTTAAGCCTTGAGGGTTTAGGTATTAATTAATTTTTTTTTTTTTTTTTTTTTTTTTGAGACAGAGTCTCACTCTGTCACCTAGGCTGGAGTGCAGTGGCATGATCATGGCTCACTACAGCCTCGGCCTCCCAGACTCAGGCCATCCTCCCATCTCAGACTCCCGAGTAGCCGGGACTGTAAGTGTGCTCTACCATACTTGGCTAATTTTTTGTATTTTCTGTGGAGATGGGGTTTCGCCATGTTGCCTTGGCTTGTCTGAACTCCTGGCCTTGAGCAATCCATTTGCCTTGGCCTCCCAAAGCGCTGGCATGAGCCACCACATCCAGCTGCAGTTTTAATTTATTGAAAAGGACACCTCCTTCACCCCATCTTAACAGCAGGGTTTTTTTCTGTTGTTGTTGTTTCTGCTACGTCCTTAGCACCTACAACAGTTGCTTGACATAGACTAGGCACTCGAAAATATTTGCTAATGGGTATTTGAATGAGTAAAATTCCCTTACACAGCAGGGTTGAGTGAACCCTTGGTATCCCTGTGACCCTGGACATATAAAACCAAACAAAAAACAAACAAACAAATGAGAATACCAGTTTTGATGTTGTGAAGCTAGAAAAGAGAAAATAAAAAGCCAAGAGGAGAAATTAAATATATCCTCTCAATTTTAAGGTAATTGCAGGCAAGCACTGGGTTTCCTCAGCTCTGCATCCTGTAGGTCGCCCTGCCTGATCCACACTCACTGTTTGGTAACTGGAAGCTTGAGGGTGGGTACAGTTTCTATAGGCAGATGCTAATAGTTGGGCAGGAAAGGAGATTATTAAATCTTCACTAGGCTTTTCATAGAATTATTCACTGCACCCACGTGGAGGCCAACCCTTTCTGCACATGTTAGTTATTTCCATAATAGTGCCTTTTTGGAGACCATGCTGTTAGGTTATATTGTACTATAATATAGTTATGCTAAAGTACTATGCAGACTGAGTGCTTATAACCTATGTCTACGCTAACTGCAAAGGAAAGGCAAGGTTCCTGCTCTTTTCGAGTTTGCTTTGAAAGACAGGGATGTTCCCAAGCACAGAGAGGGCACATAGGAGTGTGAGCAGAAGACAGACAGGAGGAAAGGAGGAGAGCCCTGTTAAGGCTCAGAACGTATCCCAAAATATGGCACCTTGGCGATGGAGAAAACTACTGAAGCAAGAAGGTCACTCTGGCTTCTCCCACCTTCTCCCCAGAAGCATTGGTCATAGGGGATTCTCTGACCTACCTCACCTGACACTGGGCCACAAAACCCTCATTCCAGAAGGGTCCTGCCCTAGAACCGGACCAAGAAAAATCTAAACAGGCCTTACTGGGATCCCCCCTTCAGTCTATTACCATGAGATCACACCCTTTTGTCCAATCACATTTCTACACGCTGTCAATTCTTCATCAAACCTAAGCATAAAACATACAATGTCTCCTAGGTCATGGCGTCTTTACTTCTGAAGGCTCCTGTGTCACATAAAACTTAGGTTAAATGTGATTGGTTATGCTTTTATCTTGTTAATCTGTCCTTCGTTATGGGGGTGTCATCGAAAACCTCACGGTGGTGAAGAAAAGATATATTACCTTTTATCCCCTACAGACTTCACCGGTCGGCCACTCTGGCTCTGTGTATGTGTGTGTGTGTGTGTGAGAGAGAGAGAGAGAAATATTGCCTCTCCAAAGGCCTCCTAAAATCAACCTTTTTGGGAATGATAATCCATTAAGCCATCCAGTGATCATTGTCTCATTAGAACTGTTTATCAGACACTTCCTTGGTGTCAGAATAAAGAGCAACCACTTATTACTGGCGACCACAGATGGGCACTTTGCCAAGTTCTCTGCATGCTCTCTAATTTAATCCTCTCTTGCAACTCTGGACAATAGTATTATCTCCCCCATTTTATTAAGGGGATCACTGAGGCTCACAGGAGCTAAATAATCTACTGAGATCACTCGGTAATAAGTGGAAGAGACTAGGCTGAGGCAAGAGGGGCACCTAGAGTGCAATACTTAGGGAGGCGAACTCTCTGATCTGTACGTGTGTGTGCAGGGTTGATGTTGAGTGTGAACGGTAGATGAGTGTCTCAAGATTTGCACCTTTGGTCCTTGCTTGCCTCACCTGGTCCTTGTCCTATGTCCTTCTGACTCAAAAGCCTGTGCTTCTAACTACTGCACCATAGCTGAAAGCAGAACCTTATGGATGGCAACACAGGGGAGGGAAGAGGTGTGCACTGGAATGAGGTGGAGCAGTGGGCTTAAAACTTTTTTGCTTGTGTGTCTCCAAAGAGGATTTTTAAATGCTATGTATTCCTTGGACATTTTAAAATTGACATTAAAAAAAATTCAACTTAAATCTACACAATTGCGAAGGATAGTAATTTCCACTTTTGCTTTAAAATAACATTGATACATTATTTTTAATGTATTCAATGGAGGCTAGGTAGCACAATGATAAGAAAGGCATAGGTAGATATGAGAGAGAAATTTTATATCCTATCCTTTTTCCTTAAACTCTTTGAAATCATATTTCAATTTCATTCTCCAATAGAATTTTATCCTAGTGTTTTCTATGCTTAATAATGTTAAATATATTTCTGATACAAAAATATGTATATAAATTGAAATTGATGTTCTATTTTCTTTAACCATAGGACTCCAAGTGTTTAAAGGTTTTCTTTTGGATTTAGTTATCATTACAATTATTATTAGTACTCATAGGTCCTCAACATCATTATATTACAAGTATTAGTAGTTACTAAATATAAAGATACCATTCCATTAGAACCACATCTCTTAACGAGATAGGGCATTTACAAAGTTATTTCATTACAGGAGGAGCAGGATTAAAAAAGCAAAAAACAAAGTTATTTTACATATTCATGGATGAATATTATTTAGGAAAAGATAGGGTTCAGCTCCAATTCTCATAACATTTCTGACACAATAAAGAGAAGTATTCTGTGTCATGGGTCTTTTTGAACAATTAGTGTGCAGTAGCCTTGAAATGTGCTTTCTCAGACAAAATCTCATCACCATTGGTATATTGCTAGTGCATTAGTTAGTAGAACAAATGATAGTAAAATCAGAAAGGCCTAGGGTTACATTCCAATTCTCATCGTATTTGTCATTTTTACACATGTAAGTGTTGAGAAACTTTGTTCACTAAAATAAGTAGTTGGAAATGAGAAGTGTTTTGTTGTAGGAAAGCCATTCACTTCTCCAAGTTATATCCTAACAAAATCATATGGTGAGATATTGTGAATTTTTTGTTTGTTTGTTTTTGTTTTTTTTTTGTTTTGTTTTGTTTTTTTTTTGAGACGGAGTCTTGCTCTGTCGCCCAGGCTGGAGTGCAGTGGCACGATCTTGGCTCACTGCAACCTCCGCCTCCCAGGTTCAAGCAATTCTCCTGCCTTAACCTCTTCAGTAGCTGGGACTAAGGCACCCACCACCACGCCCAGCTAATTTTTGTATTTTTAGTAGAGATGGGGTTTCACCATGTTAGCCAGGATGGTCTCACTCTCCTGACCTCGTGATCCGCCCGCCTCGGCCTCCCAAAGTGCTGGGATTACAGGTGTGAGCCACTGAACCCAGCCAAAAAAATTTTTAATGATTTATCAGTCCTTCCTCCAAATAGGTGGGAACCACTTGACTTGGAAAAGGATTTGTTCTCCAGTTGCTGGAGTCTTTCATGGTCTCAGCACCAACACAAGGATTTCAGAATAATTTCATTTTGGGTACCTCAGAGGCTTTTAAGCCCTGAGGCAATCCATGGTGGCAAGTCCTGGTAGATGAGATGGGTGCCTTCCTTTTTATTCTGGTGAAGAAAGGGTGCCTGTGAAAAGGGAGATGGGAACAGAGAACCAGCAAGACACCTGAACCACATAGGCTCTTTCTGAGGGAGAATGGTTTTAGGCAGAAGCTCCTAAGGATGGTGAGGATCTGGGAAGTTATTTCCATAATATAACATGTGCCTATTTTGAGGATCACCAATGTAGGGCATGATGGATGCATTAATGAAAAAGGAGGTAAGAACTCTTTTGAACGATAGGATGGGCAAGGATGGGAGGAGGGTGTAGAGAGGGCTGTGGGGAAGAGGGAGTACCAGTCAAGCAGGGAAATAAGGGAGAACTGAAAGAGCACAAAAGACTTAATTCAGTTTTGACTGTGGCTGGCCCCTCTGTGTTATAAACCGACCATCGACTCACTCTCACCAGCACAAAATTTAGAACCCAGTGTTTTTGTCTTGAGTTTTGTTTTGTCAATTAACACCAAAGCAGGCTAAATAATAATACACGTTTGGTTGTGAGACAGTGTGTTGGAGGGGTTGATTTTTATTCAGGGATTTAATCAAGAAAGGAATTAAGATTAGAATTCCAGGTTTATAAATCAGGTGAAGATTAGAAGATAGGAAGGGGACAATTTGGAAAAAAGGGGAGAGGACTTAAGATAAAGCCTGGGCAGGTTGATTCTGTGTCCCAGGTTTCCATCATTAACATTGTTTTAGTTGCAAATGTTGCTTCCTCTTCCCAAATTAAATTAAACTGTCCTTAGAGCTGGAATAATCTAGTTCAGTTCTCTCTAAACTGGAGTATACTATCTCTCAGCACTTTCAAAATGGCTAAGGGTCTTTATTTTGTGTGTAACCTTATTTTGTGTGTAATACACATGAACATTTCGAGTGTCATTCAGAAACAGGCCATTTCTTGGATCAGTCTATTCATTTGCAAATTGACAGATCTCTATTAATAGCAGGAAATGTTTGCTATCAGGTTGACATTGTTACCAATGTAATTCAGAATCATCCTTGGTAAGATTAGCCTTTTTGCGTGGAAAATTAATTAAGTTACAATTTAAAAGCCATCTTTGAATGAGACATGAGAAGTAAAACAACAAAATAAAAATTTAAAATCTTTGCATGAATTCAAAGTTCATGAAACTCAACTTATTTTGAGCACACAACTTTAAAATTAAAAAATATTTGAAAATTGGTTTTATATTTTTTTAGCATAGCTTTTAACTGTTCACTGGAATTGAGAAACTCATCTGCCTATTTGTAGAAATTCTGCTTTCTAAATATGGCTCCTAAGCATATATATGTAACCGATAGGTTTTTGTTTGTTTGTTTGTTTTTTTAAACAGAGTTTCACTCTGTTTCAAAAAACAGTGACGTGATCTCAGGAGTGCAGTGATATAATTTCAGCTCATTGCAACCTCCGCCTCCCAGGTTCAAGCAATTCTCCTGCCTCAGGCTCTCTAGTAGCGGGGACTACAGGCACGTGCCACCATGCCCGACTAATTTTTTTTTTTTTTTTTTTTGTATTTTTAGTAGAGATGGGGTTTTGCCATGTTGTCCAGGCTGGTCTCAAACTCCTGGCCTCATGTGATCCACTCACCTTGGCCTCCCAAAGTGCTGGGATTACAAGTGTGAGCCACTATGCCCAGCCTGTATCCCATTGTTAACATATATCTTTATGAAAGCAAAAGCAAATGTTATAGTCCCAATTATAGAATAATGTCTTGTATATAATTTCTATTTAAATGTAAAGTCAAAAAAGTCCTCTGAGACAGAGCCTCCCCTTATGAAATGCTCTACCCTGCTCCTGGCTGATGGCAACTAGATCATATTTCAAACTGATAATCAAGTTGTTAATTTATAAAATCGAGTAGGTGGGAAAAGACTTCTACTTTGGCTTTGACTTTAATTATGTTAACTTTTTTCTTTCTCTCCTAAAATACAACTTGTTAGCAAATGCCACCTAAATGGTACTTCCTTTGTGACTTCGCAGCTGTCATTGTTATGCATTCATCAGGCCGGAAGTGCTCTTCTGTGTATTTTTGGAAAGCTATTCATCTGTTTTAGCTAAACAAACAGAGCTGTTTACGCTGTTAAAATACAGTACCATAGTTATTTGTTTTTGCATCTTCGGGTTGCATGTAAATGAAAGGTTTGGGCTAATTGGTTCTAGGAATAGTATCCAAAGCAGTTCTAGAGAATTTCTCCTGGTAATTAAGCGGAATGCACTCTGGGACTCTAGTCGGCCTCACACAGAAGGGCCTCTTGGCTTTCCTTGTGGCTGTTCGTGCTTATCTCAGCCAGCTCAGTGGTTGTGGGTAGTGGGCTGTGGGCTGTGGGCTGGGGTAGTTAGGAGGGGAGGAAGAAAAATGTTAATTACGGCCCAGTGCAGGCAGACTGGAGCTCAAGGAGGAGGCACTGCAATGGAGAAAGAGGAGCTGGGGCAGGGATGGCTGCATAGGCCTGCGACTAGTGCTGGCACACAGGCTCTGAGCTCAGAAGGGGGCCCCGCACTCCCAATGTCTGCAGTTGCCGTCTTGGAATTCTGATTTATCTTTGAATACATGGTGTCTTTTAAGTGAAGTCCTAATGGGATGATGGAGCAGAAGCTGGGACCTTGGAGCCTCCTGCCACCTCCCTGCCTTTCCTGGCCCTGGCTGCAGGCTCCCCTTCCACCCACCCACCCAGTCCCAGGCTCTCCCCCACCATCCACCCACCCAGTCCCAGGCTCCCCCACCACCGCCCACCCAGCCCCAGGCTCCCCACAACCACCCAGTCCCAGGTTACCCCACCATCCACCCACCCAGTCCCAGGCTCCCCTACCACCACCCACCACCCACCACTCAGTACCAGGCTCCCCTCCCACCCACCCCCTAAGTCCCAGGCTCCCCCCGACCACCCAGTCCCAGGTTCCCCTACTGCAACCACCCCCTGCCCCAGTGCAGGCCCTGGTGGTCTCATGCGCATGCTCACCCCCCGCCCCCCCACGCCAACCCCTTGCTTCTGAGGATCTGCCCTCACCTTGAGGTATTCTTGTGCCCGTGGGTGTGTGGCATTACATAGCAAATAACAACCACCAGGAAGGGGCAAGAGAGAAACCGTGAGGGGAAGAAAGAAAAATCCTTTCTCTTGGTTTTTGAAAAAGGGACCCCACATTGTCATTTTGCACTGAGCCCTGAAAAGTAGGTAGCAGTCAGGAGCCAATGCACTGGTTCACCACCAAAGCCGGCAACTCAAAAAGCCCAAAGGAAGGCAACCTTGCCAACAGCCAGAACGCTCCTAAGAACCTGCAGGAGCCTGACATCCACAGGTGAAGTCAAAGTTTCTCCGGCCAGAGTAAGGGACCACAAGGAGAGCATCTAGGCGATTAAGCAACATCCAGGTGGGGGTGCCTGTGACACCTGGAGCCCCAGAGGGCTTGTTACAGTGCTCTTTTAGCTCTGAGTTCTAGCGCTTGGGCTTCAGCTCTTCAAAGCCATGAATAGAGTGAAGATGAACTACGAGGTGTGGGGATGGAATAAGGGACTTAGTTTTTCAGAGAAGTTAAATGATGTAGAGCTTAGACTCTGATGCCAGGTGGTCATGGTTCAAATCCATTTCATCCATTAATACCATGACCTTGGCCAAGTCACTCAATTACTCTGAGCTGCCAGATAAGGATCTGTGGAATCATTTCATGATTAGTCTGATATTTTGCTTCTTCCCCATCTTTTCAGTTATTAAAAATTAAATAAAATTATTATCTACAAAGTGGAAATACTTCAACTTAGTCATATTTCTGTCTGGTTAGGTTACAATGCCTTATTTCCCTCTACTGATGTCAGTCATGCTTCTGGTGGTTGCACGACAATCCTAATATAAGTGAATATACGTATAATCTTGGCACTGAGAATGCCATTTATATGCATGATAGGGATGGGGGCAGAGAAATTCTAGGCAGAAAAGTCTGGTCCCTGATGAAATCTCACCCTCAAGCCAAAAAGCCTGAAACCTGTGGTCCAAAGTGAGAACTTCTATCCCTGTTTTCCCATGTGAATGCTGCCTTTCCCTAAACTACCCATGGCCCACCCTGCCCCTATCCTGTGCATAGAAGACTCCAGACTCAGCCAACAGAGAGGAGAAGCAGCTGGGCATTGGGGTCTACGGCTGGAAGTTGGAGAGAGCAGCTTGACTTCAGAGGGACAGCTTGAGCTTCAGAGAAGAATTTGGAGAAGAATCTGGCCAAAGAGGGCTGGACTTCAGGGGAAGATTACCTATCCCCCATCCCCTTTTCAGTTCCCCTGTCCACTGAGAGGAGACAGCTGGACTTCAGGGGAAGATTACCTACCCCCCCATCCCCTTTTCATCTCCCATTTCCTCTGAGAGCCACTTTCCTTGGCAATAAAATCCCCTGCATTTGCCATCCTTCAATTCGTTTGTGTGACCTCATTTTTCCTGGACGCCAGACAAGAGCTTGGGAGCCACAAGTGTGGACATGAAAGGCTGTCACACTGGCCCTTTGCCCTCGCTGGTGGAGGGCAGTCATCTCACACGATGAGGCAAAGGGCTCACTGAGCTGTTAACACTTAAGCTATCAGAGGACAGCAGAGCTAAAAGAGCACTGTAACACACCCTCTGGGGCTCCAGGTGTCACAGGCACCCCCACCTGGATGTTGCCATGGGGCCTGCACAGAGCTTGCTCCTGCTGGTGCCGAGGCGGCTGGCCAGTTCCAGGCCTCGTGCACTCCAATCCCCGCCTCATTGGCTCGTGCACTCCCTCCTGTGAGGAATGGAGGGTTGTGGGCTGAGTAAACGATGCACCCCTGTCTCGAGTCCCACAAAGGGGTCAGGGAAATATCCTGCTTCGTGTTCACACACATATAATTTTTTTCTGTTTTCGGAGGGGTACAGGTAAGGGAGGAGACCACCCCTCATATTGTCTTATGCCCAATTTCTGCCTCCAAAGAAAGAAGCAAAAACTAAAAGGCAGAAATGAAATCCACAGGCAGAAATGAAATCCACAGGCAGACAGCCCGGCACCACGCCCTCGACCTGGTAGTTAAAGATCGACCCCTGACCTAACCGGTTATGTTATCTATAGATTCCAGACATTGTATGGAAAAGCATTGTGACAATCCCTGTCCTGTTCTGTTCTGTTCTGTTCTGATTACTGGTGCATGCAGTACCCCCTGCTTGCTCAATCCATCAGGACACTCTCACACGGACCCCCTTAGAGTTGTAAGCCCTTAAAAGGGACAGGAATTGCTTACTCGGAGAGTTGGGCTTTTGAGGTGCAAGTCTGCTGAAGTTCCCAGCCAAATAAACCTCCTTCCTTCTTTAACCCAGTGTCTGAGGAGTTTTGTCTGTGGCTCATCCTGCTACACAGGGTCTCACTCTGTCACCCAGGCAGGAGTGCAGTGGCGGGATCATGATTCACTGCAACCTCCATCTCCCAGGCTTAAGCGACCCTCCCACCTCAGCCTCCCTAGAAGGAGTAGCTGGGACCACAGGCGCATGCCACCACACCCAGCTGATTTTTGTATTTTTTGTAGAGACTGGGTTTCACCATGTTGCTGAGGCTGGTCTTGAACTCCTGGGCTCAAGTGATCTGCCCACCTCAGCCTCCCAAAGTGGTGGGATTACAGGTGTGAGCCATTGTGCCCAGCCACATATAACTTTTATAGGGCAAAAAAATTCTCCATTACCAAGCTTATTAAAAATTGGGGGAAAATATTTCAACATCTGTATCAGACAAAAGGTTAATAAAAGAAAAAATTATAATCAATAAGAAAAATTTCAAAACTCTATTAAAAAACAAGAAAGGTAATTTGCAAAATAATTACAAATGATTATTACCTAACAAAGAAATGTTCAACTATTAATCAACAGAAACAGATATTTGAAAAGCTTTTACTTCTCAGTCTGACAAAATTTTATCAGCATTGTCAAGGGTGTGGTGGAAACAGATGCTCTCACATCCTGTTGGCTTCAGGCTTCCCAAAGGGTGCTTAGGCTTCAGCTCTTAAAAGTATTAGAAAGTGAATATTCTTTGATCTGGCATTTTACTTGTAGGTATTTATCCTGAAGAAATAAATAGACATACCTGTGTTTATCAGGCGTATGGCCACTGTGATTTATAATAGTGAAAATTGTTAACAGCCTAAATGCTCAATGGAGATTGGTTAAATATATAAATATATATTTATAAACATATAAATAATAAATACTATGACATAATACATATATTTGTAGATATACATATATACAGATGTGTATGCTATACATATATGCATACCTGGCTATATGGATTACATGTATATAGGATTTTTAAATTATTAAAATAATTATATAAATGTATATTAAGGCTGGGTGCAGTGGCTCACACCTGTAATCCCAGCACTTTGGGAGGCTGAGACAGGAGGATCACTTGGGGCCAGGAGTTCGAGACCAGCCTGGCCAACATGGCAAAACCCTGTCTCTACTAAAAATACAAAAATTAGCCAGGCGTGGTGGTGCATGTCTGTAATCCCAGCTACTTGGGAGGCTGAGGCATGAGAATTGCTTGAATCCGGGAGGTGAAGGTGGCAGTGAGCCAAGACTGCGCTGCTGCACTGCAGCCTGGGTGGGACTGACTTAAAAAAAAAAAAAATAGTAAGAACCTGGAAAGAACTTTACATTATATATTTTTAAGTGAAAAATAACGTGTATTTTTGAAAAGCAGAAAAGGTTTTAATATTAACCGTTGGTCTGATACAGATATTGAAATATTTTCCCCAATTTTTAACAAGCACTGTGGTTTGGTGCATGGAATCAGAAGTCAGACTGCTTGGCTTTGGATCATGGCTCTGCCCCTTTCTGGTTCCACTTTTAAAAGTTCAGTGACCATGAGTAAGTTACTGAACATATGAACAGGACAAGAACTCTGGACGTGTGGGGATGGAAGGTGGAAATGAGATTCAAGTCCCATTCGGGAGCAGAGCCTGTATTCTTAACTTCTGGGCTACATGGAGCAAAAATAAACAAGTGGCAGAGACAGAAAGAGAGAGAGAGAGATGCAGATAAATAACGATAGTGAAGGGTATTGGATCGATTATGTTTTAAGTACTTTCAAGACAAGATTTTACTTTGTCTTTGAATTCCCATCATTTAGCTCCACACCTGGTGCATAATAGACATTCATAAATGAATCATTGGATAGGGTCATAGGCATGATGCAGAGCAGAAATGCTTAGGTTCTTAACAATGGGGCCATGGGTTGGCCATTCAGATTTGTAATAGAAAGAAAGAAAAAGAAAGAAAGAAAGAAAGAAAGAAAGAAAGAAAGAAAGAAAGAAAGAAAGAAAGAAAGAAAGAAAGAAAGAAAGAAAGAAAGAAAGAAAGAAAGAAAGAAAAGAAAGAAGAAAGAAAGAAAGAAAAAGAAAGAAAGAAGAAAGAAAGAAAGAAAGAAAGAAAAGAAAGAAGAAAGAAAGAAAGAAAAAGAAAGAACGAAAGAAAGAAAGAAGAAAGAAAGAAAGAAAGAAGAAAGAAAGAAAGGGCTGGGTGCAGTGACTCACTCCTATAACCCCAGCACCTTGGGAGGCTGAGGCAGGCAGATCACCTGAGGTCGGGGGTTCGAGACCACCCTGGCCAACATAGTGAAACCCCTCTCTACTAAAAATATGAAAACTAGCCGGGCATGGTAGCACACGCCTGTAATCCCAGCTTCTCAGGAGGCTGAGGCAGGAGAATTGCTTGAACCTGGGGGGTGGAGGTTGCAGTGAGCTGAAATTGTGCCACTGTACTCCAGCCTGGGGGACAGAGTGAGACTCCATCTTAAAAAAACAAAAAAAGGAAAGACAAAAAAGAAAAGAATAGGGAATCTTCTAAAATGAAAAAGGGGCGCTAAGAGAGAGTGTGGAATATGGTAGATGAAGGGATCAACTCCTTTCAGACCCATAACCTCTTCTTTTTAAGGCTGCTTGAACTATTTATTAGTCTGTAATTAGAGTCCCAAGCGTTTCCTCCTGTTTACTAAAGGGTTGGAAAAATGCCCCGAGGGCTTGTCACCATAGGCCTTCCCCACTTCTAATCAGCCAGATGGCAGCTGCAGGAAGTGGCTGCTAAAGCAACAATCACAATGCGGTGTTGACAGTGTAGGTCTTCCACTGAATGGGGAGCATGAGGAAGCGGAGCCAGTGGAGTTTCTCAGCCTGGATTTTAGAATTGGTTTTTGTCAGTTGGGCTTTATATATTAGTTGGGAATAACTAAATAATTTAAACAACAGCTATTTGATTATACTAATCTATAAGGCCAGAATCGAAAAGTGCCTTTTAAAAAGTCCTCCTGGATTAAAAATTTCTCTTAGAAACATTCATAATTCATTGCTGCTCTTACTAATGTCAAAGTCTTACTGACTCAGTAAATGGCAAAAGGTGCATGTGGTGTTTGTGCTTGTGTATTTATTTCATTATTTATTTGGATGTGGGATACTGCATAGAAAGAAAACACACTCTGACTCGTTAGGTATATACATCGCATAATCCTTAAGGGAAAGGAGACCAGGGAAGTGTGTCTACCGCTGGAGATTTTCTTTGACATTACAGACTTGAATGCTGTCACTGGCCTCCCTTTGCAAGGGCGCATTCTGTTCAGATGTGTTAATAGAAAGAAAGCAGAGTCTAATGAAAATGCCAGAATGTCCTTTGGGAAGCTGACAAATAGAGTGTGCTGCTGATGTGGACTCAAGCTGCAGACCATCCATAGGCCTATTATTAGAATAGGGACAATGTCCAACCGTTCCTAATTGCTGAATGACATACACCTGCTACTTAATTTCCTCGGTGTCACCTGTGAATTATACCTAAGATCAAACAGCAAGAACATGTATTCATTCAGATATCTGTGTGTCCATCCATCCATCCACCCATCCATCCATCCATCCATCCATCCATCCATCCATCCTGCCAAAAGATTGAATGTATTCATTTAAAACTGAATATAGCAGGCTTCATCTGATGGTGCAAATATTTCTTCTTGGATACTGTGATGTGGCAAGGTTTTATAGTTAAATAGATTATATTTTTCCATCAAAACAATATTATAATTGAGAGCTTGCTTCTGTTCAAAATATCAGACATAATTACTGATAAGCTTCCAAATATTTAGCCAAAGCAACAGTATAATAAAACCCTACAAACCTCTATAATCTATAATATAGTTTTTTAAAAAAAGCAAATTCCAAGACATAGAATCTGGGAGATGGCAGAGACTTTGATAATCTTTTCTTTATTTCATAAGAAGTGAGAAAATCAAAGCTCAGAGGACTAGGTGTCACCCACCTAACTTGTCTGGTGTCACCCACTTGACTCAGTAAAGAGAAGGCAATAATAGCCTTGGTCCCCAGGTTCTCAGATCCATGTTCCCTATTTAACATACTATTCCTGTCCCCAGAAAAATCCTAAGACACACACACGCGTGCTCTCTCTCTCATCTCTCACATTGCTTAAATAAGAGACCACAACATACAGTGAAATGCATATGACATGAAAAGATTCAACTATGCTTCGAGTGTCTAAATAATAGCTAGCCAAAATAAATGTGACCAAAATTACAACTTTAAAAGTTGTTTGGTCTGTCAAAAGCTAATAAAATATGGAGGTAACAAGGTAGAAGCCTGTTTCTCTTAACAAAACTGTTCGGGAACATTTGAGTCAGTAATTACATGGACACCATTGTCTGCCCCACCAAGACCGACGTCTATTCATTCCTCTTTCCTTCCTTATAGAACCCTCATTTTATCTGGGTCCCTGCCACTCCCCTGCCCCTGGGCGGCGTCTGTGCCCCGGGGAAGCCAACACTTCCCAGGTCCTGGTCCTGCAGGTCTCAGGGGTATTTCAGTCCCTTGCTTGTGATTGGTTCTGGAAAAGGCACTTCACTCAAGTCAGGCAAATGAGATGGTAGTGGAGGGGAGGCCTAGGGGAGCTTCCAGAAGGTGCTCTCTTTTAAGGTTACTTCATGAGGACCGAAATTGGCCACAACACCTCACTACCTAACTGACTTCCAAGGAAGCGAGCTCACATTGTTTATCATTTAAGCCCATTGAATGTTCCCGATGGAGACATTCCACAATGGAGACATTCCCAATGAGAATTCCACAGTGAACGTGAATTCAGAATCCCTGCTCCAAAGGTGATTAGGGTATAGGCTAGAGTTTCCTGACTTTTTTTCTTTGTCACCTCTCTAAAGAACCTTTTTAGATTTTTTTTCTGATATCCTCCCCACAAAATTCAATACCACAAACATACTGCTTATCTGCGTGTGTACTCTGTGTGTATCTGTACCTTACACGTTAACATAGTAAGATATTTTTGTTTCTCAAGAACAATTTTTGTCTTCTGGAAGATGATATCTCCACCAAGAATGGCTTAGAGGGAGAGACAGGCTATCCTAATGAGAGGTATTAGGATGAGGATATCCCTAGGATGGGGGTACCCACTCATTTACAGAAAGTAGGTGCATTGCAAATTCTTTTACAAAACTGCCATTGCTGAATATAAATATTTAAAAGTCTCACCACGGGCTTTATTTGGTCTTGAATTCATTCCATTCCATTCTTCTTTTCTCATCCCCCTTCATATTCTCACACAACAGCAACATCCTAGCAGCCTGGAAGGAGAAAAGAGGCACAAAGGTCAGCTTGGGATAGCAAGGGGGTGCAGGGTCCTAAGCCTTGGCTTTGTTGGCAAATTGCCTTCATTTCTGTCATGTCTCTGAAATGTCTCTCCCATCTTTCTCTTCTTTTTCATCTTCTTTGCCACCGTCTTTATAAGCCTTCATCACCTCTCTCATCTGGGTAATGAACTCTCTTTTCTTTCTTTTTTTTCCTTTCTTTCCTTTTCTTTTCTTTCTTTTTTTTTTGAGACACAGTTTTGCTCTTGTTGCCTAGGCTGGAGTGCAACGGTGCGATTTTGGCTCACTGCAACCTCTGCCTCCCGGATTCAAGTGATTCTCGTGCCTCAGCCTCCCGAGTAGCTGGGATTACAGGCATGTGCCACCACGCCCAGCTAATTTTGTATTTTTAGTAGAGACAGGGTTTCACCATGTTGGTCAGGCTGGTCTCAAACTCCTGACCTCAGGTGATCCACTGCCTCGGCCTCCCAAAGTGCTGGGATTACAGGCATGAGCCACTGTGTCCAACCACGATCTCTCTTTTCTTAAGCATTTATTGAGGACCAACTGTATTTCAGTTTCTTTCTATTATATTCTCAATCAATACAGCAACCCTGTGAGTTACATATTAATGCCTTCATTTTGCAGATGAGGAAATGGAGGCTCAAGAATTTTAGTGTCTTGCCCAAAGCTAGACCCACCAGTAAGATATAGACAGAGCTGGGGCCCAGGTAGGCCAAGTAGTACAACTTACGTCCTTACTCCTTCTACTGCATTTTGTAATATCTTTAATGTATTTTAAAAAATCATGCAAGTGATAAATGAATACATTCTCTTTGCAAACAAAAAAAGATGTAATAGGTTAATGTTCCCATTAATCATCTCTCTCTATTCTTAATTTCCCCACCTCCATTCCCCAAGGTAACCACTGTCACCATTTGATGTGGCTCTTTCCAGATCTTATTCTAGAAATTTCATATCTCTATCTGTGCCTCACTGCACATGAGGGACCAGAACAGGACGGTGGCGCTCACAAGACCTGGGAGGTGACTGCCCGGATGAATTCCCATGATGCTACATCTTGCATGTGGCTAAGCAGCCTCACTTGGGAATGGGTTAGTTTGTAAATCCTTCTCCTCAGAAAGTACAGGTTTGTGATGTGCGGGTGATTCTATCCTCTGCTCCAGATCATGTAGTGAATATTTAGTATGTTTCATTTTGTTTATGTTTCCATCTCTTTCCCTTCTTTAGATGATTTCTCCTCATCACCTTGTTTTTTCTTTTCTTTCTTTTCTTTTTTTTTTTTTTTTTTGAGATGGAGTCTCACTCTGTTGCCCAGGCTGGAGTGCAGTGGCGCAATCTCAGCTCACTGCAAGCTCTGCCTCCCACGTTCAAGCACTTCTTCTGCCTCCGTCCCCCAAGTAGCTGGGACAACAGATATATGCCACCACGCCCAATTAATTTTTGTATTTTTGTAGAGATGGGGTTTCAACATGTTGGCTAGGCTGGTCTTGAACTCCTGATCTCAGGTGATCCGCCTACCTCCGCTTCTCAAATTGCTGGAATTACAGTCGCGAGCCACCACACCTGGCCCCTCATCACCTTTTAACCAGAACAGTTAGGTCCTTTTCTTTCTCTTTGTGATGGCAACAGTTATTTTTATAGCTGTCTGGGGAAGAAGGTGCTTAGGTAAATATCAGTTTGAGCTGTACAGCAAGCTTAATATAGCCCTTTTCTATGACTGATGAATTCACTACCTTCTTTTTTGCACTTTTTGTTCAGTCAGTAGAACTCGTCAATTAGTGATGGGGAAGTAAGTTAGTTTAAGGTTGACAAACTTCCTAGAATCACACCCAGGGATTACTCTAGACCAGATATACATAGTCACCCCTGCTTCTGTACATTGGTCCTCCAACCTTCCACTTCCCTGCAGTGGGACAAGCAGAAGGAAAAGGGACACATCTGTGAGGGAAGAAGATGTTGCTGCTGACCGGCGTAGACACAGGCACAGGCACATAGAGTCTGAATCTGGAGGGACCAACCACAGGAAGCTGTGATGTGCACCCCTAGAGCCACTATGCTATGACTGTGCCTTCTTGGAGGCACCATCCAGCCTGGAGATCTCTAGGTAGAGTTCCTGGCGGCGATCACATAGGACAGCAATCTATGGCCATAATACTATTAAAAAGGGGGCAGGGGGCAGTTCATCTTCCTGCAGAGATGGAAGTCAGATTTCCATCTTCCGCTTAGATTATGGACAAAGACATTTTCTCTACATTGGTGTTAGCTGGGGCACGGGACCAGGGGGTTAAGCTAACTAGCTTGAAGGGATGTGCAAAATGACCAAGAAAGGGTGTTAGCCACTGCTTACAACCCCTTCAGTTAGCCACTGCTTACACTCACTTCGGTTAGCCACTGCTCACACCCGCTTCAGGTAGGGGCAAAGAGACAAGAAGGTTCACACATGTGATCTGTCCCAGGAGTGTAACAGAAGGTTAAGAATTGAAAGAGAGAGAGAGAAAGAGATAGAGAGATGGGTGCTGTGGTTCAGAAATCACTCCCCACTCTGGTGGGAGTTGGAGGTTGGCAGTCAGATGCTGCCACACTTGCTACCATAAGGATGACCCTCATGCCGCAAGGTCTAGTCCAAAGCACATTTAGTTCCTGATGTTAAAGAGGGCTGGGAGGAAAGTGAGTGGTCGGAGAGATGAGAAGAATGCAGACAGGAGAACCAATCTGGTGACATTTTGGTCAAGTGTGCTGACTTCATTAATTTTTGGTCTCAGGATTCCTAATACGGAAACCAGCCAATACGTGTTTTCCTCAGCCGTTCATCCCTAAGTCCTTCCGGGGCTGGACAGAGGTAATACAACAACTGTTGCCACACGGTGGCAGCAATATCTTCTTGGCTCCGCTCACCTAGCCTAGTGGGTGCTTTTTCTCTAACTGCAGAAGCCATGGCTTTCTCCCCACTGGGACTTCAGGTTGCTCTTTGAGGAGCTCAGGTGCCTCACAGCACTTATTACAAAGAGTTTTCTTCATGTTTTTCTTTTTCCTTAAATGAATGTCTTGGAAAATATGAGGTTATGCATTAGCGGGTAACTTTTGTTTTTGCTTTTGTTTTTGTGTTGAGGCAGGGTCACCAAAACAAAAACTTGCTCACTCTGTCGCCCAGGCTGGAGTGCGGTGGCGCCATCTTGGCTGACTGCATCCTCAACCTCCCAGGTTCGAGTGATCCTCCCAACTCAGCCTCCTGAGTAGCTGGGGCTACAGGTGTGCACCACCACATGGGCTAATTTTCTATTTTTTTTGTAGAGATGGGGTTCTCATGATGCTGCCCAAGCTGGTCTCAAACTCCTTGGCTCAAGTGATCCTCCTGCCTCAGCCTCCCAAAGTGCTGGGATTATAGGCTTGGGCCACCATGCGTAGCCAGTGGGTACCTTTCTGTCTTTTCCTAATGGCTAATAATTTAAATCTAACTATATCTGCGAAGCCAGTGGTTTTGCCACAGGATGAGGAGGCGCTGGGGACGGGAAGGTGACCAGATGTTCTAATTGAGTCAGCCTTGGTTCTGGCAATGAGCAGGTGCTCTGGAAGAAGTCCCAGGCAAGCTCTGCTGTGCCCCTTATCTGAACCGAGCTGATGAGCTGGCCCCCGTCCAGAGGAGGATGACCAGAGCAGAGAGGGATCTGGAAACCAGGAGTGACAGGAACGTGTGGAAGAGAAGGGGATGTTTGCAGAGGAAGGGATGACTTGAACACTACAGTTAAATATTGGAAGGGTTGTCGTGGAGAAGGGAGGTCGTTAGAATCAGATTGGAAGAACTACAACTAGAATGCTAGTTTTGGAAGGGACGTGAGGAATCCCATCAAACACACTCCTCATTGTACAAAAGAAGAAAATAAGGCTGAGAGAGTGACACTTGTCCAGGGTCACACCACTGGCTGGTAACAGACAAAGGACTAGGACACAGCCCTTTGACTATACCCAAATATGGTTGCCCATCAGGTTGTAAGCTATAGGGTGGGTGAGGAGGGTAACGAAGGTGGTGGTCTCTGTTTAGTGCTGAAGCAGAAACTGGGTGTCCAGAGAGTTCCTGAATTGCCCAGAGGGCTGGCCCCAGCCTAGTCACTGGAAAACGTCTGTGTTTACCTCTGACATACTCTATCTCTGTGTGCCATATGACTCTCTTAATAACTGCCAGGTAATTCATGGTGATGAAAGTTTGTGTGTAGCACGTGGAGTGGAGGAGGGAGTTGGTGTCTGGCCTTAGAAAAGGCTGCTTTCTTGTGGCAGCAAATAGGAGGCTAGCAAGGTCTTTGGCTCGGGATTGCCTGGTGTCCTTGACCTTGCAGAGTCCCCAGGCTCCATCTTGGGGAAGAGGGAGACAGGAGAGGGAGTATTGCAGGCTTCCATAGGCCCTCTGGGGCGGGAGCAGCACTATGGGGAGATGGGTGAGCTTGTGTGCTGAACATCGCTAACTTCATAGGGCTTTGCTCTTGTCTCCGTCCCTGAGAAATCTTTCCTAAGCACTGTATGGTATAAATATTTTAGTATCTTTCCATGGATTGTCTTGTTGTCTTTGTTGAGTTGCATGCATGATCTGGGCCTGGTTTCATCACACCTTGTGCAACTGCGATCATTATCTGGATGACAAAGAAGTGGGTGCAGGCCGTTCCCTAGATACGAAATGCTGAGGCAATTAAGCACATCTAATGACTGTTTTCTTAAGATGAATAGGAGTGATAGCAGTACACAAAGCAAAATGAGGTCTTACAGTCCATGCAGCCCAAGCATGGACTGGTTGGTCATAGTAGAAGGAATGATGTAATTATGCTTCCCAAATGTGTCACCTGTACCATAGGTATTCTGAAATGACTTCATGTGTGATGACAAACATTTTCTTTCTTCTTCTTCTTTTTTTTTTTTTTTTAAGAGACAGGGTCCTGCTTTCCCACCCAGGCTGGAATGCAGTGGTGGTGATCATAGCTCACTGCAGCCATGAACTCCTGGGCTCAAGTGATAATCCTGCCTCAGCCTCCAGTGTAGCTGGGACTATAGGCACATGCCAGCATGCCCAGCTAATTGAAGAAAAACATTTTCAAATGAAATTGTTGTGCATATATCTTCAAGTGTGTTAGAAATATACATCTTGTGTATTAAATTTATTTGCTCAGAATAAGGCTAAAAAAATAGTTAAAAAAATAAGTAGATAACAGCTGTTACTAAGAGCTGTGTGCTGAGTCTTGTACTAAGTGCTTTGAATGTAGTTCCTCATTTAATCCTCACAATAGCCCCGTGAGTTAAATTTTGTTTTCCAGAAAACTGAATTGAAGCAAAAAGGAGTTGCATAATAACTTGTCCAATTCACAAAAATTTAAAGGGCAGACCTGTCTGAATCCAGACAAACATAGATCTGTCTGAATTCAGAGCCTAGACTCCTAACTACCGAGAGATACGGCTTCCTAAGAATGTAGCCACAACCCCAACAGAGGGACTTTGGTTTAGCTGGATCTCCATCCCAGAGTAGGTCCTCAGTAAATCCTTGTTGAATGGCTGAATGAATGAATAAATAGCACACAATATATGCTGATTCCGGCAAAAATCGCAAGGTAGCATGTGAATGCCTGAAGCTTAGGAAACTTGGACCCAGTTTAATGGTTTCAAAGTGTGTTCTTAGGAGCCATCCTGGGGTCAGCAGAAGAGGAGATTCCAGGGCTGCTGTGAGGGAAGTAGAGGCAGGTTCCCAGCCCTTCTCCCAGCTACCACAAGAGCAGCTTCCTGTTATCCACTGCCCCTCCTCCCACTTGAATTTTCAAAAAAGTCTCCACTGCTGTTGAAATGAAAATAAAACAAAGAATTCCAACCCTATCTCTCAGTGATCTGGTGCAATAACATCACTATATAGATGAAGAAACTGGGGCCCGGAGAAGTAAAAGATTAGAACAAAGCCAGAGCTTAGGCCAGGCGCAGTGGCTCATGCCTGTAATCCCAGCACTTTGGGAGGCCAAGGTGGGTGGATCACCTGAGGTCAGGAGTTCGAGACCAGCCTGGCCAACATGGTGAAACCCTCGTCTCTGCAAAAAATACAAAAATTAGCTGGGCATAATGGTGTGTGCCTGCATTTCCAGCTACCTGGGAGGCAAAGGTGAAAGAATCACTTGAACCCGGGAGGCAGAGGTTGCAGTGAGCTGAGATTGTGCCAGCCTGGGCGACAGAGCGAGACTCCATCTAAAAAATAATAATAAAAAAAAGAATAAAGTCAGAGCTTGAATCCAGTCTTTCAGACCCCTTTGCCCACTGCTTATTTTATCACATTGAGAAAGTTAGATTTGAAGCACACTGGAAAATATCACGGTAGTACTGATGTCTGCATCTGGCATTCAGAGAAATAGCCACAGGGACCAACCCTGACCTATATAAAAATGGATTTTAAATGCTGGGAATTCCCCATCATAAAAATGTCTTAGGTGAGGCCAGTTCTCATCATCTTCTCCATATAAGAACAGGTTATTTGGAAGCACAAATTCAGGGGGAATAAGTGGCATGAGCCAATCTGATTTTTAAAAAGTTTTAGGGCACAATAAAACAAAAGATATTGCTCAAACTAATATGACTTAATAAATCATCGTCAAAACCATAAACATAAATAAAAGATACAATAAATGATAAGTGCCAAATGAGCTACAGACAAAAAGTAAAAACTTGAGCAGAGGGAAGAACTGCTTCTAATTCGGATGGCTTCAGGGCGTTTAGCATCGTATAAGCAGCTCTTGAGGGGTTCTTGAAGGATCAGTGGGATCCAAGCATTCATGATATAGGGAAGAGGAAGATTTTGGGAAAGCAGAATGTTTTGGACAAACATTCATGATTGGAATTGGGGCATTGGACTGCATGGGTGGTGAATGTGGAAATAATTCCTTGAGGCAGAATGTCTATTTTACTCTTTACTTGAAGTAAGTGATGGGAAAGAATTTTTAAAAATTTAAATAATTTGGAAATCAGACATGCATCATTATCTATAATAATAACAACTATAAATCTAATTATTTATAAATAGTTCTTTTCAACTATAGGCAGTATGCATTTTTTATTATTTTTTAAGACCTATAATTTTTTTCTTTTTATTTTGTGCCCAAACCTCAGCACATAAGTGTTTTAAAAACACATATTGATCGAATTATCTAGAGTAAATATAATCGTTAAATGTAAATCAATTGTAAAAACTGAAATAATTTAAAATAAAGAGAAAATTTTATTATTCAATTTAATCATATTGTAAATGTTTATTCTTGTTAAATAATGAATTACTTTGTATACTGAAATTATTAGGTTTATGTTTTGGAGGAAACAGGACTTGACACATTTGTTCTTTATTTTAAAATTTCTCTTAGAGATGGGGTCTGACTCTATCATCTGGGCTGAAGTGCAGTGGCGTGATCACAGCTCACTGCTGCCTTGAACTCCTGGGCTCAAGCAATCCTCTTGCCTCAGCCTCCTGAGTAGTTGAGACTACAGGTGCCTGTCATCACAGCCAGCTGATTATTATTATTATTTTATAGATGGAGTCTTGCTGTGTTGCCCAGGCTGATCTTGAACTCCTCACCTCAAGGGATCCTTCTGTGTAGCTGGGATTACAGGTGCGAGACACAGTGTTAAGCTTGACACATTCTATTCTAAAAATAAAGCTTATTGTGAAGGACAATGTGTGAGATAAGCTAAGAAAATTTAGAAAAGGTAAGTAATGGGGGAAAAGCATGAAGTATTCAATCAACACACTTTAATAAAATAGTGTTATATTGATATAATGAATGAAGGGAATCAAGAGACAGATCCCACTCAACGAGATAATTTAATATATAATAAAGCGGGTATATTAGTTTCCCAGGGCTGTTATAATAAAGTGCCACAAACTGTGTGACTTCAAACAACAGAAATTTATTCTCTCACAGCTCTGGAGGCTGGAAGTCTGAAATGAAGGTGCAGGCAGGGCCATGTTCTCTCTGAAGTTCACAGGAAAGACTCCTTCCTTGCATCTTCCAGCTTCTGGTGGCCCAAGCCTTCCTTGGTTTGTGGCAAATAACTCCATCTGTGCTTCCATCTTCATGTGGCTGTCTTCTCCCTGTGTGTCTCTGTCTTTAACTGGTGTTCTCCTCTCTGTGTCTGTTTCTTTTCTTCTCTCTCTCTATTTTTATTTTTATTTTTTGAGATGGAGTCTCACTCTGTCACTCAGGCTGGAGTGCAGTGGTGCAATCTTAGCCCACTGCAACCTTCTTCTGCTGGTTTCAAGCGATTCTCCTGCCTCAGCCTCCCGAGTAGCTGGGAGCACAGGTGTGCGCCGCCACCACACCTGGCTAATTTTTTAATTTTTATTTTTTAGCAGAGGCAGGGTTTTGCCGTGTTGGCCAGGCTGGTCTCGAACTCCTGACCTCAAGTGATCCACACGCTTTGGCCTCCCAAAGTGCTGGGATTACAGGTGTGAACCACCGCGCCAGGCTGGCCTTAGCAGAAGATTGCTGTGGAATTTGGCAGCAACCATGCCACTGTTCCTGTGGGCCCAGGTTACCTTTCCCCAGATTACTCTGCTTTTGTTTGGTTTGCTGCCAGGGATCATCGTGTTGCTCTTTGCTTTGTATACACAAGAACATCTCTTGCCCAAATAGAATTCAGTTTCATCTCGGGCATAACCACCTTCAATTTTAAGAAGGGCTGTATGCACCCTTTTGTTCTGGAGGCCCCGCATATAGCCAGCAAAAAAGGCGTTGGACCACAGCCTTCCAGACATATTTCCTTTTAAGAAGTCCTGTTCCCAGCAGGCCTCCACAGGCTCCAAGGTGACAGGAGGGGACTCACTGAGGTTCCTGCTCATATGTGACCATATCAGAGAGACTTTTCCTGACCCCCTAATGTAAAATGACACCCTCACTCACACCCAGACTCCACGAGGGAGGCATTTTGCTCACTACTGTATGTTCAAGGCCTGCAGCTGTGCTTGGCATATGGTGGCACAATAAATATTCACTGAATAAATGAATAATGAAAATAAAGTGAACACAAAGATATGAAAACAAGATATTTTTGCACATGAAATTGGCAAACTTTTTTTTTTCCCACTCTGTCCCCCAGGCTAAAGTGCAGTTGCACAATCTTGGCTCACTATAACCTCTGCCTCCCAGGTTCAAGTGATTCTTGTGCCTCAGCCTCTCAAGTAGCTGAGATTACAGACATGTGCCACCACGCCAAGCTAATTTTTGTATTTTTAGTAGAGACAGGGTTTCATCATATTGGCCAGACTGGACTTGAACTTGTCCTGACCTCAAGTGATCTACCTGCCTCGGCCTCCCAAAGTGCTGGGATTATAGGCATGAGCCATGATGCCAGGCCTGGCAAACTTAAAAGTTTAAAACACTTGATAACACTCAGGGCTGATAGCGGCGTCTGGTAAGATTATAAACTGGTATTGTTTTCCCCCTAGAAAACACCTAGAAAATATATGTTAAGAACATTAATAGTGTGTGTGTCCTCTGGGTACATGACCAGGGAAATCTTTTAAGTGAGACGGGAACAAAAGTTGTACAGAAGGATGATCATTACCCATTATAGATTAGTTACATAAATTACTATAAATACATATGATTCAATATTATGCAATTTATTAAAATCTTATAGGTAAAACACATATAATGATATGAAGAAATTGAATGCTATAATACCAGGTATAACAGAAATATAAAGACATACACATTTAAATGTAAATTGATAAACAGAAGCTCATTTTTCCTAATGGGCCTACTGGTATGTATGGCAAGAGAAGTGAAACTGCCAAAAGTTTAGCCTTTGCTGAAATCAAGTAAATATGCTGGGGTGGAGAAACCAACACCGGAAGAAACAGGAGCAGGTGCAGTGAACCCTAGACCAACTGGGTGTGTAGACGTGTGAAACACCTTAAATTCCCTAAAGCGAGAGGTCTTTGGGAGACTAAAAATAAAAAAGGGCAGCATTGAGTGAAAAATCTATTGGCTATCCCTATATGAAGGCGGATATTTCAAACTAGTACCCCTTCTCATCCTACACTCATGTAACTCACATTGCCCTGTTAGTAGTTCTGGAGACATAACCTAGTTTGTTAGCCAGGGTCTAGATGAGAACTAACTGTTCCTCCAGGTACAAATGCCAGGAAAATGAGAGGACTGCACAAAACTATATGAAAATCCCCTCTTAAATCCCAAGAGGAAATAGTTTTCTCCTAGACATCCTAGCCATGGATACTCTCTCTCCTTATGACTGCTTGGTTAGGTAACCCGAGCATAAAATTCTAAAGTTTTTTTTTTTCTATCTCTCTCCTTCTCTCTCTCTCTCTCCCACCCCAATCCCCACTCCATTTTGCTTTTCTTCTCTTCCTTCTTTCTCAGAAGTAGAATGAATTCTGCATCTTGCCCCTTGAATCTCAATTTAGCGTTTTTCTCACCTGAAGCATGACCCTGAGGTCTTACCCTAAATGCCAATCAGTTTATCAAAATATTTCTACCCAATAAAAATACAGCACTTCCTCAGAGGAATCTCATTTAATAAAAGTTTCTCTGTCTCATTGCATCCTTTTTTTTTTTTTTTTGAGACAGGGTCTCTCTCTTGCCCAGGCTGGAGTGCAGTGGTGCGATCTCGGCTCATTCTCAGGGCAACCTCCACCTCCTGGGTTCAAGGGATTCTCCTGCCTCAGCCTCTGGAGCAGCTGGGATTAAGGTGCATGCCACCACATCTGGTTAATTTTTTGCACTTTTTCTTTTCTTTCTTTTTTTTTTTTTTTAAATAGAGATGGCATTTCACCATGTTGTCTAGGTGGGTCGAACTCCTGGCCTCAAATGATCTGCTCGCCTTGGCCTCTCAAAGTGCTGGGATTACAGGCCATTACATTTTTTAACAGTGGTGTTATGAAACTTGCAAAGTATCATGTTAAAAACAAAATAATGTTAATTGATTCTTTTAAAGACCACTACTTAAATGGTGCAATTTCCAGTACGTAGCACTCTCAAGTGATTTCCTTGCCTGATCTT
Source organism: Hylobates moloch (assembly GCF_009828535.3). Classification (NCBI taxonomy): domain Eukaryota; kingdom Metazoa; phylum Chordata; class Mammalia; order Primates; family Hylobatidae; genus Hylobates; species Hylobates moloch. The sequence continues at coordinate 154,757,800 of NW_026652277.1, forward strand.
ACTCACTTTGCTGGCACCGCATAAAATAAGTGTTCTATTCCCTATTATTCAGATGAAGAAAATGAGTCACAAGGAAGTTAAATGGTCTAATGAAAATCATGCATCTAAAAGTGATGAAGCTGGGATTTGAACCTAGTAGTTGGGTTTTTGGTATGGCATAGACATACATATATGGAGGGATGAAGGACATTAAATTTTGATCCTGATATTGATGGAGAGGCAGGAGAGAGTATCAGATAAGTAAAACACATTTGGAAATAGGTCCTCAGAAACTTTCTTTTTTAAATCAATGTATTAATTATTCTCTATTTGAGATACTGCTCTTGATTCAGGATGTGAGTTAATCAGGCACAAAACAGTTCCCAACTTCAGGTTTGAACTTTGTCTTTCAACCATTTCAGAGCCCAAGGAGGAAGCTGAGTGGAGATGGGGGCTAGTGGTTAGAGGTGGCTCCTATAAACTGTTCACCTTGTCTCCCAGCTCCTAAGTGAGGGCTGGTCCTTCAGGCTTGGCCCTTAGAGCCAGGGCCCCATTCTTGCACACCCCTTTCTATTTAGACATTCTGATTTCTTCTTGAACCTTCTGCCTCCTCTCTATTATTTCTCCTAGACCCTGTGACCTCTGCTGCCTGTAGAGAAGAATTCCACTCCCTCACCCTTTCTGAATAGAGGTTGGGGGAAATGACCTTGGATATTGCATGTGTGGTATCTGCAAGACAATCAGAGCACATTCACCCCTAGTGGATCTCCTGTGGATTCTTATGCTTCAAGTCCTTTGCTCTCTCTAGAACTGCACTACTGAGTGATTTCTCTTCATATCTGGGCTTCTGTATGTGCCAAACCCAGAAAGGTGTAGGGTCGTGGGGGCAGAGGGATAGTGACCATTTTTCTGCCATAAGCCATTGTTTTTATAGCTCTGTTCTGCTGGACACCAATAATGAGAACATATTAATATCATAAAGTGTGATTTTTGGCAAGAGGGGCAATAGTGACTATTGTTTGGAAGGGATCACATAATTTTTATAATTTTCTAAAAATAACTCAGCCATATAATTATTATTCCTACCATTATACCACTTTTTACAAAATGTCAAAAGGCTTTCAAATCTGTTATTTTTTTAAATCCTTACAACAACTTTGGGAATATAAGTTAGATATGATTATCTTTTATGAATCACAGATTTGCATATTTTCCTCCTTACTATTTTACATTCTCTGGCCTGTGATTGATATATTCAAGAAGCCTGTTTTACTGCATCTGGCTAGTTTTTCTAAACTGTTTTCCGTGGACTAATCTCTGTTTTGTTCCTTTTTATTTCTCACAGTGACAGGATATAAAATATGAAACAATAATTGCTGCATTTCTCATTTTTCTTGGTACTGATTTCAAGGTCAGCTCCAATCTTTCCCCATTTATCGCTATTTTAAATTTTTTATTTTCCTTTTGCATCTCTGTAAATGCTTGCATTTTTTTTTCTTTCTTGATGACAGATTACTATACATTAGACAAATTTTGGAAAATGCAAAAAAGCACAAAGAAGAAAATGAAAATCATAGGTAATATGAAAATTTTTACCTAAAAATAAAACTGTAAACTATTTTATGTGTATTTCTATCCAGCTTCTCATGTCATCTTTATTGTTATACCATAAATTATTGAAATTCCTAATTGTTATGCATTTTTGTTTATAATTTTCCTTTATTTTAAGGGACACTATAGTATAAGCTACTTACATAAGTATGAGAATACATCTGATACATTCGTAGTAAAATCACATAATTGATTTTAAGGCTTTTGCTGAATAATATCAAAAGGCTATCCAGAAAGGTTTTTTTTTTTTTTTTTTGAGACAGTGTCTCACTCTGTCGCCCAGGCTGGAGTGCAGCGGCACAATCTCTGCTCACTGCAAACTCTACCTCCCAGGCTCAAGCGATTCTCCTGCCTCAGCCTCCCAAGCAGCTGGGACTGCAGATGCCCACCACCACACCTGGCTAATTTTTGTATTTCTAGTAGAGTCGAGGTTTCACCATGTTGGCCAGGCTGGTCTCAAACTCCGACCTCAAGTGATCTGTCTGCCTCGGCTTCCCAAAGTGCTGGGATTACAGGCATGAGCCACTGCACCCAGCCGGAAAGTTTTACCACATGTGCTTCCAAAAACATTGCATGTGTATTTTACCATACCCTAAATAGCCTTAAGTATAATCATTATCTCAATCTTCGCCTACTTGATGAGTACCAATAATACTTTAGTATTGTTTTTGTATTTAAATCTCTCATAAGGCTGAGTATTTTTGGATGTATGAATTGCCTTTTGGCCACTTGCTTTGTCCATTTTTTCTATTGAGAAGCTAATTTTAAAAAATGATCTTGAAAGAAATATTTCTGTACTAAAGATATTAACCTCTTGTCTAGTATATATTTTAATTAGCTTGCTATTTGCTTTTTGAATGGTGTTTTAACATTTTTTCCATTTAAAAATGATGAATGGTTATTGAATTTTACCAAATGTCTTATTGGTATCTATTGATATGTTTTCTTATTTTTAAATTTAAAGACGTGGGATATTGCAGCAATAACAATAAAACAATGTGCCAGACTACTTTTGTATTCCATAAACTACTTTGACATGCTATAATTTTGTTCGTATTTGACAGTCATTCGAAAATGAGTGGAGAACAAACCATCTCAAGTTATAAAAGATGCCAGTTGTTTCCTGCCTCTGGGTCACTTCCACAGCTGAATAAGTGGCCCTGCCTCCCCAGCTTCAAGCCTCTGATGAGTGCACTATAATTGGACACTTGACCTGAGGGTTCCTTCAGTAGACTCACCAGTGGCCAGGCTGGCATGGCAGTGAGAAAGAACCAAATGGGTTTCCCTCTTGAGGACTTGGGACATTGAGTCGGTCCGTGGTGAGTGCTGGAGCTGAGAGCTGAAGCCAGAGAGATGGGGCTGCAGTTGGGGCGGGCAGGTGCAAGATGAAGGAGCAGGTATGCAAGAAGCCCTGTGGTTTCTGAGAGGTGGAAGATGCTCAGGGGGTTCCTGAAGTCTCTGGAGTTTCTCAAGTTTCCAGTGATTTTCAGTTGCACCCTTTGTCCTTGGATTCTGTGAGAGCCCCCAGGGTTCTTTCCATCACATACCCTCCTCTTGATTTTTCTTCCTTATTTAAAGTAGTTGGAGTAGGTTTCTGATTATGCAACCAAAAAGCCTTCATGGGACACTCGTGCACCTTCCTATCCACCCCACTGGATAAAGTGCATGGTTATGTGCTACCAAAATGCCAGGAGGTCACTGGCTTCCTACTGAAAAACAAAAGAGTTGAAGTCAGCATTGTATGATCCTGAAGTTTCTCCCTCAACCCTCTAGTTCTACGAGTCTTTGGAATGAATGGAGCTTTTTATTGGGACATTTTCTTAACCAAGCTTGATGGAACTCTAGAAGGACAAAGATTCAGCCCGAAGGGCATGTATTATTGAAACAGACCCTTTAAGACAGGAAGAAATTTTCCATTTTGAAAAAAATTATTTTTCCTTCAAACCTGAAGGGGCATTTTGCTTTCCTGTCATTGAATTGAAAAAGTACCTCTGCTTTTTTAAACAGTGTAACTACAGCTGTCTGTCTGTGCTTCTCTTCACGTACCCAGACCAGGCGTCCGGCCATGACGGGTAATCAAATCACCTCAAGGGACACTGAGCCATCTGCCCCTGATCTCAGCCCACAGAAGTGAGCTGTTGGAAAGGGTTCCAGCTTTTCATCTTTAGCCAGCAAGGTCCAATTTTCTCAATGAAAGTATTGATTTAAGTCTTTCAAAACAACCCCAGCTTCATTGACATCAAGGGGATAATTCACAGCATCAAGAGAAAAGAAAATCACACTGTGGATAAAGCTGTTAAGTTTTCGCCGGGCGCGGTGGCTCACGCTTGTAATCCCAGCACTTTGGGAGGCCGAGGCGGGCGGATCACGAGGTCAGGAGATCGAGACCACGGTGAAACCCCGTCTCTATTAAAAATACAAAAAAAAAAAAAATTAGCCGGGCGTGGTGGCGGGCGCCTGTAGTCCCAGCTACTCGGAGAGGCTGAGGCAGGAGAATGGCGTGAACCCGGGAGGCGGAGCTTGCAGTGAGCCGAGATCGCGCCACTGCACTCCAGCCTGGGTGACAGAGCAAGACTCCGTCTCAAAAAAAAAAAGCTGTTAAGTTTTCTTTGCGCTTTGGGAGGCCACAGGGGGAGCGTCACTTGAGCCCAGGAGTTTAAGACCAGCCTGAGCAAGATGGTGAGACTCTGTCTTTACAAAATAATAACAAAAATAATAAACAGCCTGGTGTGGTGGTGCACGCCTGTAGTCCCAGATACTCAGGAGGCTGAGGCGGGAGGATCGCTTGAGCCCAGGATTTGGAGGCTCCAGTGAGTTGCAATCCTGCCACTGCACTCCAGCCTGGGTGACCGAGCAAGACCTATCTCTTAAAAAAAAAAAAAAAAAAAAAAAAAGCAGCTTTATTTTACATGCAAAACAGCGCCCTGAAATGTGTTTCTCAAATCACTAACAGAAAAGATCAGCAAGATTACCAGGAGTTTAGGATTAGGAAACTATAGTCTTAGGAGGTAATGAGGAGGCTCAGAGTGACAGACTATGGTCCCCATGGAGCCAGCCCCATGCCGGGGTGTTTTCTCCATTAAAGCTGTTCTCAGGTGTGAACGAGAGCCCTAAAAAAGTTTGACAGATACATATTTTAAATTTTTTGTGTGTTTTATTCATCTTGTTGGTATAAAAATAGTGACATTCTCTTCTTATGGCAATTATATTTGAGTTATCTATCTATCTATCATCTATCTATCTATCTATCATCTGTCTATCTATCTATCTAATCTGTATTTTCAAGAGACAGGGTCTTTCACTCTGTTGCCTAAGCTGGAGTGCAGCCTTGCGATCATAGCTAACTGCAGCCTGGAACTCCTGAGCTCAAGGGATCTCCCTGTCATAGCCTTCCAAGTAGGTAAGACTACAAGTGTGTGGCACCATACCTGGCTAATTAAAACAGTTTTCTTTTTTTGTAGAGAGGGGTCTCACTATGTTGCCCAGGTTGGTCTTGAACCCCTGGTCTCAAGCAATCATCCTGCCTCAGCCTCCCAAAGTGGTAAGATTAGAGGCCTGAGTCACTGCACCCAGCCTGATTTGTGGTATATTTAAATAAATGTATATTTATTTGAACTATCAAATTATAATTGAACTGTCAAAAAATTCCTAGGGTATCTGTTGGGATATATGAAGAGTGATGAGGATTTCATACCTTTTTTCCTACTGAAGCCTCAAATGTACAAGAAACATCAAAATGGATTGAGTTTTAAGTGATTTTTAAATTCCTGTTAACACCTATTCTATTCAGGGATCTTTGTGTCTTAGGCTGAATTTCCAGAAGTGGCCCCTGAGATGAAAATTCATGTGAAAGTTCAGTAGTCCCCCCTCATCCCCAGGGGTTACCTGCCTTGGGTAGGTAGGCCCCCCAATGGATGCCCAAAACTGCAGATAGAACCCTATATATAATATGATTTCTCTAGCATATGTACCTAACATAAAGTTTAATTTATAAATTAGGCACAGTCAAGAGATTGACAGCAATAACTAATAGTAAAATGACAACACACCAACATTACTACCTTTACACCTTGGGGCCATTATTAAGTAAAAATAAGGATGACTTGAACACAAGCCTCGCGATACAGAGAGTTGATCTGATAACTGAGCCGACATCTAAGTGGCTAATGGACGGTTGCATCTATGATATGGATACACTGGATAAAGGCAGGATTCATGTCTCACATGGGATAGAGCAGGATGGCTTGAGATTTCATCATGCCACTCAGAACGGCATGCAATTTAAAATTTATAAATTTTTTATTTCTGGATATTTTATTTAATATTTTCAGATCTAAGTTGACTGCCAATAACTGAAACTGCATGCAGAAAGTTAAACCTCAGGTAAGGGAGGACTACTGTAGTCTATCAGGAAATATCTCCAGAAGAAACCGGTAGCAGGGTGGGGAGGTAGGACAGGGAAGGGAAGGCCAAGCCAGGGTGTGATATCAGAGTCCCAGAGAGTCTAACTCCTAATCCTGCAGGAAGACCACCCTGGGGTGGGGCAAGGGTTAAGAATAGATCCCAGGCTGGGCGTGGTGGCTCATGCCTGTAATCCCAGCACTTTGAGAGATCAAGGCAGAAGGATGGCTTGAGTCCAGGAGTTCAAGACCAGCCCGGGCAAAAAGTGAGATCCCTGCCGACCCCCATCTCTACAAAAAATAAAAACAATTAGCTGGGAGTGGTGGCACTCACCTATAGTCCCAACCACTAGGAAGGCTGAAGCAGGAGGATCGCTTGAGCCCGGAAGTTTGTGCCACTGCCCTCCGGCCTGGATGACAGCAAGATCCTGTCTCAAAAAAAAAAAAAATCCCAGGAGATGGCACTTCTTGCTCTAGGGCCAACAGATTTGGCAGCCTGAGAGCAGTTTTGGGATTAAAAAAACCTGCAAATACTGGTTGGGGGACGACATCACACTGAGGGAGGGTGCTGTGGGCAAACGGGATCTCATATGCTGTGGGTGGAGCACAAACAGCAAGTTGCGAGAACAGCTAAAGCTAACTGAGGTAAAGGGGTATCTCAATTAAGATTGCATTTGGCTGCATGTAGTAGAAATCTGACCCAGTGCCTAACCAAAAGAGTTTATGTTCCCAATATACCAAGAAGTTCAGACATTGGCAGTCCAGGATTAATACAGCAGCTTCCCGATGTTATCGGTCAACAACATGCCAGCTCTGCCTTGCTTGTTGCTGCATGATTGCGAGATGGCTCTACTGCCTTCAGCCTCACATCTGCATTCCTGGCAGGAAGAAGAAGAGGAACAGAACAGAAAAGGCTGTATGTCTACTAGGAAAGCAGGTATTTTCCAGAAATCTCTAGCAGACTTCTGGTTTCTTTCCCATCGTCTATAACTGAATCACATAATTACCTTTAGACGTATGGAATTCTGGGAAGGTGACATATGGTTCCCTTGAAAATAATAACTTTTCATTCTTTGCTTTTTTTTTTTTTTTTTTTTTTTTTTTTAGTGAAGATGAGAGAATGGGCAATGACTGGGCATACAGTGGTGTCTATCCAATAGGGGATTTTTTTTTGGTAAAAATATAATAATAGGCTTTAGGAGCTTCCTAAGACAAGATTTAAGTACAGACAGCTTAGATATCTGAGGGATGGTGCCAGAACCTGCCAATGAGGACTTGAGGTAGGGCTGCTTTATGGGCAGTGACCTGTACAGTTGCACAGGGAGTGTGCAAGGGCCCTGTGTTTGGTTTCATGCTATGCTGTCACTGAGCAATCACATTCTGTCTTTGGACTTCTGTTATTAAGTCTGATGGGACAATGGAACATATGTGTTTTTTGGACTTGTGTTATTAAGTCTGATGGGACAATGGAGCATATGTGAAGTGGCAGCACACGCCCTTGTTGGCTCAGGCTCGTGGTACAGCGTGCAATGAGCAATGTGCTTGCCAAGCAGTTAGCTCAGCTGCACAGGCCAGGATGGGACCTGGGCCCAGATTGGTGGTAGTGATGATGGTGATAACAGCAGCAGAAGCAGCAACTGCAGAGACAGCAGCCATAGCCCTGGAGACAGGAGAAGCTCCACATGAAGGCAGTGCTAGGACTCGTGTTGGGAGGTCAGTTTGCTGGTCTGTCCCTGGAGCCCATTCCTGGGGCATCTGCACAAACCATAACTTCTTGGCTAGAAACTGCTGGCTGTCAGGCAGTCAAACTTTGTCAGTAAACTATTACAAAAATAAAAATGTACACATAGACATTGCAATAAAACCTGTCAGGGAGTTATTAAGAGTCTTTAGAATTTAGAATCCCTGGTTTGGAAACTACCACAACATTGCAAAACAAATATTCACAAGCTTAGAAACAAATTAAATTTAAAGACATTCTCATTTGGTGAAAAAAAACCTGGTATTTTCATATAAAGCAATGGATGAATCAATTATTGATGAAGAAGACATTTAAAATTAAATTTTATCTTGTAATTGAAGATACAGTGATAGAATGCATAAACAGGTGTTTGCATTTTCAACAAATCATAAAGCCAGTTTCTTGTAAAACCTCCACAAGTTACAGAAAATGTAAGAGGAAATAAAAAACCATTGTACAATTTGCATTTAAAATAAAATTCAGACACGAAACTGGTTTATATGAAGAGTTAAGTCTTTTTAGAAAAATTATTCGAAAAGAATTGTCAGCTCTCGATGTATTAATATGTATGATTTATCAGACATTTATCCTAATGTTGTCACAGCCTATAAAATACTCCTAACAGCTCCAGTAACATTCACATCAGCAGAAAGATCCTCCTTAAAATTAAAATTACCAAATTTATTTGCAATCTTGCATATTCCAAGAGCGACTCATGTGGCTTTCAATTATATCAACTAAAAATGAAGTTGCCAAAAGTATAAATTTTGATGACTTAGTAAACAAATCTGCAGAAGTGAGCCAGAAAAACCTCATGATCAATCAAGATACCATACTAATAAAGTATAGACATCCTTGGGCTCTGCATCGACAGATTCAACCAACTGAGGATGGAAAATATTCAGAAAAGAAAAACCAATTAAAAAAACCACAATAACAAACAATACACAGTAAAAAATATAATATGACAACTATTTATATAGCATTTACATTGTATTAGGTATTATAAGTAATCTAGAGATTATTTAAAGTATGCAGGAGGACATATGTAGGTTATATGCAAATACAATGCCATTTTATATAAGAGACTTAAGTATCTGAGAATTTTATTATCCAAGGGGGTTCCTGGAACTGATTCCCCTTGGATCCCAAGGGATGACTGTATTGGCGGTGGTGGTAGCAGTAGTATTGTTACAAAAATAAGAGAAGAAACTCACAGACAGAAGAGAAATAATAAGCACATTATTTATTATGTTATATAAGATTAGGACACCAAAAATATTTTCTTCAATTCATAATTCTACGTTGTTACGTATGTATCATGATTACCCCTTGTTATGGACTGAACTGTGGTCACCCAAGATTCATATGTTGAATCCGTAACCCTTAATGTGACTGTATTTGGAGATAGGGCCTTTAAGGAGATCATTAAGGTTAAATGAGGCCTTAATGGTAGGTCCTAATTCAATAGCACTGGTGTCCTAATAAGAAGAGGAGGAAACACCAGAGAGAGCACTCATTCAGCAAGCACACCAGGAAAGACCATGTGAAGACACGGTGAGAAGGTGGTTGTCCACAAGCCAGGAAGAGAGCCCTCAGCAGAAACCAACTCTCCTGGCACCTTCCTCTTGGACTTCGAGCCTCCAGAACTGTGAGAAAATAAATGTCTGTTGTTTAAGCCACCATCTGCGGTATTTTATGACAATGCAAGCTAACTAATATGTATGCCCCCATTACATTTTATAAATAAGAATTTTTTTTTTTTGAGATGGCGTTTCGCTCTTGTTGCCTAGGCTGGAGTAACAATGGCATGATCTCCGCTCACCGCAACCTCTGCCTCCCGGGTTCAAGTGATTCTCTTGCCTCAGCCTCCTGAGTAGCTGGGATTACAGGCATGTGTCACCACACCCAGCTAATTTTTGTATTTTTAGTAGAGACGGGGTCTCACCATGTTGGTCAGGCTGGTCTCGAACTCCTGAACTCATGATCTGCCCTCCTCGGCCTCCCAAAGTGCTGGGATTACAGGCGTGAGCCACCGAGCCCGGCCCAGAAAATATTTTTAATGAAAAACAATCTTTATATTTTAGTGCCTTTAATGACATTTTCCTCTTACTTTTAAACAAGGGGCTCGAGATTTTCATTTTGCACCGGGCCCCACAAATTATATAGGCGACAGTACTCTGAATTGAGGTCACATTCTGTGCCTCCCCTACGGCCTCAGAGCGGTTGTCTCCCTGCTTCTCTCTCCTTCCTCTCTCTAGATCAGCTGCTTCCACCCTGACTCAAGTACGCAACATCCACCCACTAATTCTGTCTCCATTTCTGAGAGAAAGAATCTAATTGGCTTAGCCCAGCCCATGCATTTGCTAGTCCAGGGTCAGGTGCCCTGTTCCAATGGGCTGAGGATGCCTGGCTGTCCAGGCCCACACTTTGCTGGGGCTCAGGTGGAAGGCAGTTTCAGAGGAGATGGCATGGACTGGACTTGTACTTCCAACTGAGGCACTTACGATGCTTTCACAGAGGATTGTCTGGCTTTGATGCTCCACTTCCTTTTACAAGGTGTTTAGCAGATTCACTCCAAAAAATAAATATAACCAATCACAGCTTAAAAAGCAGAAACCAAAGCCCTGTCCTCAGAAGTATCTTAGGGCTGTCTTGCTCAGCTTTCCATTGACAACCCATTAAGAACAGGACTGGGGGAGATTTTCAACAGCATAATGCAAATGCTCATAGGTTTTTAGTTAAGGGTACTCTAAACTCATTTTAGCATGGATTTTTGACATCCTGTCTCAATATTAAACCGTGCTTCAAAAAAGTTAAACAGCAGCACTTTGGGAAACTGAGGCGGGCAGATCACCTGGGGTCAGGAGTTCGAGACCAGCCTGGCCAACATGGTGAAACCTCGTCTCTTCTAAAAATGCAAAAGAATTAGTGCCAGGTGTGGTAGCACGCACCTGTAATCCCAGCTATTAGGAGGCTGAGGCACGAGAATTGCTTGAACCTGGGAGGTGGTTGCAGGGAGCTGAGATCGCACCACTGCACTCGGGCAAGACTATGTCTCAGAAAAAAAAACAACAACAAAAAACAAACAAAAAAAGTTAAGCAGCAAAGATCTAAATAAAAATAGAAATATTCATATTTTCTACCAAGACAAATTTTAAGGACACGTTTTTGGTAAGAAATCATATTTATCATTAAAAAGCAGTGACAGCAAGACCCTTGCTATACATTTTCGGAAGCAAATTTGAAAGATTCCTGTTGAAATAAAAGTAGAAATTAAAATCATTGAATAGTAAAATATTTTATATAGTAACACCTTAGTTACCTAGAAGTCGGACTTAAGGGCAACTCCTGAAATCCGGAATACAGCAATGGAACTAAGTTCCCTGAGGCACTGAAACAGTTTTCACAAAATCAATTCACTGAAGCTCATTTGTTTTAGTTGTAGAAGAGGGACTCAGTAAGAGCCTATTCACCCTTACTATTCACTGTCTAAATAACTTTGATTATCCAGTTTACCACCCACAGCATGTTAAAACCAACAATTTACTAGGGTAGAAGGGTGCTGCTAAAATATAGAGAGTGATTATTGACATCAGGGAGGAAACAGGAAAGGCGGAACTGTCAAACCATTTTGGAGATACTCAATGCATACGTGCGTCCATGTACCTTTCTTACATACATTTAATTAGTGTGGGCTGAATGCCAGCTATTAGCCTATGACTGTGCTAGGTGCACAGGATACAGAGATTAAGGACTCAGTGTCTGCCCTAAGGGGCTTCTAATCTAGCAGAAAGGGTGACAAATAAAAAGGCAATTACAATATAATGTGGAGAATGATTAAGTGCCTGATTCGGCTTAAATCAGAAGATAAGCTAAAATGCATTTCAAGTATTTCAGGTAAGACATCTGAAACCCCAAATTAAGATCGGGGTAGTGGGGATGCAGAAATGTGTCAGACTTTAAAGATGATGGAGGTAGAATTTGCACTGCTGGATGACAGATTGAGGTGAAAGGCGAGGGAGAAAAAAGAGTCCAGGATGTCACTCAGATTTCTGGCTGTTGTGAAGAAAGAGTTAGAGGCTCCAGTCTCTCCAGAGGGCATCACCTCATTACAGCTGACATTTTAAACGAAGACTTGGGAATCACTGACAAAAGGTCAGGGAAGTACGAAATCCATTTAGTAGCGACTTTCTCTGCTGGCGAAGAAAACACCTCGTCTTAAATGACTGGTATACGGAGGAGGTTTTGTAAGTTCCTTGAGGGCAGGGCACCCAACATTTATCCTTCCGTCCCCAGTACCCCAATACAGTAGATGCTTAGTAACAACGTCTTTACTAGATTTATAGAAACCAATTTAGATCATCTTGACCTTTTCTAGTCATCTCCCTTTAGAGTGTAAGATAAAACTGAGGAAATTTATAGATGTCTTTAGTCCTTGAGCAGATAACGGTTGGCTCTAGACATATTTCTCTTTCAAAAAGAATTTTTCTTAGGAGAATTGAAAAGTCTACGTTGTTGTCTTATTGAATCAGATCTTAAGACCCTGACAAGCAACCTTTCCATCGCTTCAGGTTTTCAGCTGCTTCGAGAGTAGCAGACACCAATTAGCTTCCTGACTGGCTCTGGGGTGTGGAGAGAGGCAAGTGGTGGCACCTCAGGGCACCGGAGCAGCCCTCTGTCCCCACAGGCACTCTGCATGCTGACAGGTCCGGAAAAGGACTGTCATACCCTAAAGAAAAGGAGGCCTCATTCGGCTGACCTTGGGGAGTAAAATGTCCCCTGAAACCTTTTAGACCCCTAGAAGGTTCCTCAGGGGCTTCTGCTGGAAAAAAGCTTTTAAGAGGCAACTTGTAAACAATTAAGTCAAGATGTATTTAAAAAGAAAATCTCAGAATTAGGTCAGAATTGGACAGGGGGAAATAACCATCTGGATGTGTTATGAAGCTTTTCAGAAACTGTTTTCATGATTTTTATCACCGACATCTATTGGAGTAATGTTATTTTTTATTTGAATATTTAATTTTCAAAGTTAAAGCCTGAGGAATAGAAGCATTTTATCTTTTACAAATAGCTGTGAGTCATGGTTTATATGTCTTGAGTTTTTCTCAGCTTTAAAATCTCAGTTGGCTGTGAAGTGAGGGAGAAAAACAAAATAATGAAATTGCACAAGGAAAACCAACTTCCAAAAACACTCCCAACAATGTTCCTTCTTGCATATGAAAGATACGTTATTACATCAGATTGCCAAATTTGTGAGCTTGAATAGCAGATGTTCTCATTGCAAAATCTCTGATTAAGAGGAACACGGTGCTGCAGGGGATGGGTGCTAGAACTAAAACTAAACTGAGCAGTGGGTCTTCTGGGTGGAGATTTATGTCCCTTGGCTGGAGGAGACATGGTTGTGTGTGTGGAAATTCTTTTGAATTTTCCTGAAGCAGCTGTGATTTTCTGCAAGCCTGAACCCGAGGTAAGCTGTTTCCGTTTCAGCCACCTCTTTATGGGGAGGTCACTCTGGAAGCATTTATCTGGTATGGGGGCCAAGACTCCCAGTAAGGGGGAGGCGGATGTGGGAGGAGCCCGTCTGGAGGGATGGGGTTCTCATCACCTCTCCCTGGCCTTGCTGCCTCCAATCAGGGGCCATGGTGACTATGAAGGGACACAGTCAGTCCAAAGCCACCCCGGGAAAGATGTGGCCTGCATCCTGGCAGGCTCAGGACGTGTAGGGGGCTGCACCAGGCACAGCGAGTAACCCTACTCCGTTTCTGAACGCACGCGGGGGTGCTGCCAATGTAAAGCTCTCTGTTAAGAACGGGTCCTAGCCCTCAGCGGAGGGTCACGAAGAAATGACAGACTTTCCTGGCAAGACTGTGGAATCAGATCGAGCCATTTTTAGATGTAAATGTCTGGCTTTCCCTGCAGCATTTCAAGGAAGACTTGACTGCTGTGCGTTGCCGCCCTCCGCCCCGCTCCCCTGCACTTACCCACCCACCTCGCCTGCACCGATCCGCAGACGCGCGCGGGGAAAGGTACGCGCGATGCTTTCCCACTCGCTCAGCGGGCGCCGCTCACTGGAAACTCGCTCCGGATTCCGAACCCGAGAGCAGAGCAGAGGGAAGCCCCTTTGCTGAGCAGCTCCTTAGTGGAGGGCAATGAACGCGCTGAAATCCCGGAGTCTTCTCTGCCAAAGACATGCCGAGTTTGTGCATTCTGAGATCAATTCTGGGCTTTCCTGAAATTTTACTGGGGGTCCCAAAATTTAATTCGGAGGCGTTGCCTTCCATTCTTCCCCTGAAAATAGAAATATGACACAGAAATATTTGTTTACTAGCTCCCTCTCCCATCAGATATGTAGGGTCTTTAGAAAATCCTTGTAAACTTTGAAACTTTAATAATTTTTATTCTACATACCATGGGCCTCAAATAGTATTTAAAAGGCAAACCTGAAGGTGGAGACATTTGCTTATACGATTGCACATTTGTATTTCGGATTCTATACAAACAAAAACGGCTTCCATAAGTGAGCATCTGTTTTCTAACAGTATTAAAATATTTTAAAAATTCACACACCACTTGCAACTACAGAGTTTCCTCTGGTTCTTTTAAACAATTAACATTAAATCATAATGGTTCACAGGTTGTATGAGCTCCCTTTTCTGTGACTGGGTTGAAGAGCTTTCCTTACTGACACTAGTCTTATTGTTCCTTAATTTCACATAGAGAAATATCTCACGGGATTATTCATCTTCAGCTGTACTCAACTGGTTTTACTTCCTCGGTTCAAATGCATTTTGAATGTTTCCATCTGAGCTTATATGCTGTGCCTGTCCTTAATAACACTGTTGGAAAGATACCGTTCATTGAATTCTCACCATTCCATCCTAATTACTTTTTCTTTGAGGCTTTGGTCTTTAAAATACAATAGCCTAGAGGCCTCTCTAATCCTGAGGGTGGTGCCAGTAACAGAGTAAATGTGCTCATAATAGAATTTCCACATTTTTCTTTTAAAAATACTTTTAAAATGTCACAAGTAATATATATCCATGATGAAAACTGAAAACAGGTAAGCAGAAATAAATACTATGCACTTATATGTACATATTTATAAATATGAATATATCAAAATGTATGCATATTTATAAAAATATGATACATTCAATTTTAAAAACATTTTTCTGCTAAATAAAGCATGAACACTTTCCTTTATTCTAATGGCTACTTAATTTTGCCCATACAGATGTAATAAAATCAATTCAATTAATTCTTTATTGTTGGAGATGCAAATTACTGAAAAATATTTGCTATTGGAAATACAGCAATGAACATCTTATATTCTTGTGCATTTGCCCAATTATTTTTATAAGATAAATTTTCTGGGCCCCAATTTCATTTTGACCAGAGCTTTTACTTATGGCTTCAACCTGCTGCCTTTTCAGCTGATTTTGCTGATACAGAAGATAGTATTGCCTCTACTGAGTTCTTCATATTAGTTCCTCTGACTTGAGTCTTCATTCTAGTTACAGTCTCTCTGAAAATTTCTCACTTTGGGTTTTCTATTCCTTTACTAGAGACTATATGGAGCTTGGCCAAAGTGTCCTTTATAATTTCCCCATTTCCCCTTATCTTTCAACATCCTTCCTCTGCCTTCTCTTTAAATGCCCACAAATCTAGGCATAATTCTATTCTTGACTTCCCTTCTTTGTAGTCTATGCTCTCCCTTAGCTAGTTTGTCCTCT
The DNA here is from genome assembly GCF_009828535.3 of Hylobates moloch. Lineage (NCBI taxonomy): Eukaryota > Metazoa > Chordata > Mammalia > Primates > Hylobatidae > Hylobates > Hylobates moloch. The sequence goes on from NW_026652277.1 coordinate 154,773,267, forward strand.
GATTCTATTTATGAGAATGATTCATCCTTAAGCTCTATCCTTTTCCCCAACTTTTTGATTTGTATCCCCATATATTCCTTGGCATCTTCCCATGATCATAGTGCAAGTATCTTAAAGTTAGTATTCCCCAGACTCAATGCTTTATTCCAAACTCCCAGCAAAACAAAAACAAATAAAAATAAAAAACATAACCAACCCCACCTCCCAAACAAAAGAGCTCATTTTCTTCTTCCATATTCTCTCTTTTAAAGTTGAAGGTGCCCACTGATCCATCATCAAAGGGTCATTCAGATTTAGAGTGAATAGACATTTATTAACTGTATCAAGTCATATCGGTTTCCTGCTTAAAACTCTCTAGTGGCTCCCCATTGCCATTAAAGTGTGACTCAAACTCCTTACACAGAACCATCAGGCTTCTGTGATCTGGTCTCTGTCTGCCTCCTGCCCAGATCTTCTCCCAGGCTCCTCCTGCCTCTCTATGATCAGCTGCCTGCTTTCTGACCTTCTCTTCAAAGTACAAGTGCATGTGCATCTCAGAGACTGAGCACTTGCTCTTCCTTTGGCCAGAACCCCGTTTTGGATTATGTATTTGGTGTTGTAACTAACAACTCATTGCCAACCCAAGATCATTTAGATTTTCTGCTATATGTTTTTCTTTTGGAAGTTTTATAGTTTTGAATTTCACATTTAGTCTATGATCTATTTTGAGTTAATTTTTGTGAAAGGTAGGTCTTTGTCTAGATTCGTTTTTTTTTTTTTTGGCATTATCTATCCAATTATTCCAGCACCATTTGTTGAATGCTCAACCCTTTCTCCATTGAATTGCCTTTGGGCCTTTGTCAAAGATCAGTTAACTATTGTGTGGGTCTATTTTTGAGGACTAATTAATATAAATTTAAAGATTCCTTTATTCAAACATTCTATCAGCAAATATTTCATTGAGCAACTACTATATGATCAGTACAGTTTTAGGTACTGGGAACATATCTAGGAGTCAGAGATTTATGGAAATAAGTTAGCTTTGAGTCTCATTTGTACAGTATTTCCTTTTCTGGCAACCCAAAAACTTCATTAAGGAAAAAAGAAGGAAGTAAAAAGGACTTGCTTAAGCATCATGGCCATGAGGAAGGGGGAGGGGAAGATGACATTTCTAGACTGGAACTTATTTTTTGTAAGGATGAGAACTCAGAGGTGTCAGTCTGGTGCTGACTCCTCAGGGGGGAACTTCTGGGCTCCTGTGTGTCCCATTCAAGGATGGTATATTTGTCTGTTTTTATGCTGCTGATAAAGACATACCCAAAAAGAGATTTAATTGGACTTACAGCTCCACATGGCTGGGGAGGCCTCAGAATCATGGCAGGAGGTGAAAGACACTTCTTACATGGTGATGGCAAGAGAAAAATGAGGAGGAAGCAAAAGTGGAAACCCCTGATAAACCCATCAGATCTCAAGAGACTTATTCACCATCACGAGAATAGCACAGAAAAGACTAGCCCCCATAATTCAATTACCTCCCCCTGGTCCCTCCCACAACACATGAGAATTCTGGGAGATACAATTGAAGTTGAGATTTGAATGGGGACACAGCCAAACCATATCAGATGAGTATTACTTGGCTCCTCTTCACTGTACACAAAGGGCAAGTCTATGGCAGTATATGGAAAATAGAGAATGAGTTGCAAGCTAGTCAATTGCGTGGAAGAAAAAGGAAAGAAAAGTAATTTCAGGGCAGGTGCAGTGGGTCACGCCTGTAATCCCAGCACTTTGGGAAGCCGAGGCGGGTGGATCATGAGGTCAGGAGATCGAGACTATCCTGGCTAACACGGTGAAACCCCGTCTCTACTAAAAATACAAAACATTAGCTGGGCGTGGTGGTATTAACCTATAGTCCTAGCTACTCGGGAGGCTGAGGCAGGTGAATCGCTTGAACCCGGGAGGTGGAGGTTGCAGTGAGCCGAGATCGCGCCACTGCACTCCAGCCCGGGAGACAGAGTGAGACTCCATTTCAAAAAAAAAAAAAAAAGGTTTCAAATATTGTTTTTTCATACTTCATATTAGGCATTTAGAAGTGAAAGGGACCTTAGAGATCATCTATCCCAACTCCCAACCCTGTGGAGGAATCTGTCTACAAAAGCTGTAGCAGAAACCAGCCTGTACTTGAACCTTTCCAGTGACGGGAAACTCAGTACCTCAGAGCTGCCACTTAATTGTAGAAGACCCTCCCTTACTCAGAACTGAACTCTGCCTTCCAGAGACTCCCAAATATGTGTCCTAATTTTATTCTCTGAAGCAACAGACATATATATCTAATGTCCTCGTTTGCAAGAAAGTCCTTTGCACATGGTTATCGGGGGTTCCCTAAGTCCTGGATTCTTTCTCTCCGCACTTCCCCTTAAGTCTTGGCTTCGAGACTTTTTAAAGTTGTTTTCTGGTTGGCTAAAGCCCTTGTTAAAGGTGCTGCTCAAAACGAACACAACGCTCGTGGTATTTGAGCCTAGGGTTTAGTTGATGTGGGTTGCTAACAAGAAACTTTTTTTTTTGAGACAGGGTCTTGCTTTGCTGCCCAGGTTGGAATGCATTGGCACCATCATGGCTCACTGCAGCCTTGACCCCTGGGCTCAAGCCATCCTGCTGCCTTGGCCTCTCGAGTAGCTGGGACCGCAGACACTTGTCACCACATCAGGTTAATGTTTTTGAATTTTAAGTAGAGACAGGGTCTTGTTAGTTGCCCAGGCTGGTCTCGAACTCCTAGGCTCAAGTGATCCTCCCGCCTCAGGCCTCCCAAAGTGCTAGGATTACAAGCATGAGCCACTGTGCCCAGTAAGGAAACACCTTAATTATACTTAACTATAATTCTGTTTATATGAATGTCTTATCTATACTTCTGTTTATACGTTTATACTCTTTTTTCTCCCAGAGGTTAAATGTTTAAAGTTCCTCATTATGCCTCGACTAAAGATGCTTCTACGTGAAAGTGTTGTTTCAATCTGTAATTTCACAATATTTTATTTTGGAAGCTGGTGGCAACAAGCTGGCAGGAAACATGGACCTTAGGAAAAGCAAACACATTCTATTTGCTAATGGTCACTAAGCGATTGTAACCAAGGCAAGCTTATTACAGAAAGGAACAATCAGCTGAAGTGTAAAGGCAGAGCATCTGAAAAATCCTAACCCTTCTTCCCTGCATGCTAAAATCAGCTAACAGAGATAAACTATTAGCTGTTTCTTAAAAAAGGGATTTGTTTACACTACGTAATTTTTATCAGTGGGACAGCCTGTTTGAGATCTTATTACTTATTAATGCATTATTACCTGTGAGAAAAAGGTGCTTGCATTTCAGAAGTTTGTGTGAATCACGTGTCCTCCTCATTTCCTACCAGGGTTCAGGTATTTGTTTATTTTGAATAATGACAGTTCTCAGTAAAGCTTAAGGTTTTAAGCTCATGCCTTTCTGCATAGAACCTAAACCAATCTGTCAACGTCTCTTTCCTGTTCAGAATTTTAGACTTAGTAAAAAGTTTGCAAACTAAGAGCTTTTATAAACAGAATATGACCATTAATATACTTGTTTCTGAATTCCAAGGGAAAATGTATGACAGCTCTTATAATTTCAAATGCTTTGACCAATGTCACAAAGCTAATACTGATTATGGAACCCATGAGTATGACACTAGAATTCAGGGGCTTTGGGATTCCATTGTTGTTTTGCTTAATTAAATAGACATATATTGGGCATGTATACTATACATGCTCAGTCTAAAGAAGAATAACCAAAGGAAAACTCTTGTTTTCACCACCATTTAAGGAGACCATTGCCAATTCCAATGTGACCTCTGTCCTTGGTACCCAAGGGGGAACCACAATCTCAAACTTTTAGTCATTTCCTTGTCTTACCACATATATATGTATCCCTAGACAATACAGGGTTTAGTTTTCTATGTTTGGGTATTTTATACAGGTGGAATTATGCTCTCTGTGTTCTTTTAGAAATCAATCCTTTTGCTCAATATTATGTTTGTGAGGTTCAATCATGTTACCCTGTGAAGTTGTAGTTCATTTTCAAAGCTTTCTTCTGCTGATAAGCCTTTGTGTTCTTTTGCAGATTAAAAAATGAATGATGCTTCTATGAACATTCTTATATGTGCATCTGGTGCTGTTTTTATTGTTTTATTTATTGAGCACTTATTTTGTGTCAGGCACTGTTTTAAGCGCTTCAAATATATTGATTCATTTAAATCTGCTGCCCTCTGAGGTATGTAAAGTTATCATCCTCATTTCACTGATGAGGGAATTTGGTCCAAAGAGATTAAGTTAAGTTGCTTGAGGTGACAAACCTAGGAAGCTACAGAGACCAAGCATCTCAGCTTCAAGAGTCTTTCCTTGCAATCAATATACCATACTGATTCTTCTTTGGCTTATCAATCCCTCAATCAGTCACTTTGAAAAGTTCTAAGGTGTGTTTCCATTTGTCCATATATCCTTTTGTTAATCAAATGCTGGCAAATCCTTTTTAAAGCAAAAAGTCAACAAATTTAATAGAGATCCAATATGCCACACCTCCTTTTTGGGGCTTGGGGCTAAAATCTCTATCATTTTTTTCTTTTCCTCTCGTATCAAATATCCTGATGTTTTTTCATTTCAAACCAATTTCAGAATGGGAAAGAATGCGCTTGCCTGAGAAGAAAGAATAATACGTAAATAATTTTAACTGTATGAGACATTTAAGAGCAGTATCTAATTCATATGCCCCTCAAAAGTGAGTTCCAGGGACAGGCAAATGACCAATGGTATTTATCCCCACCAGTGCTCATCTGTCTCAGTGGCCTGTGCAGGAAAACATAAACATGAGCCATATGTCCATCTTCTGAGTTGGTGGAAAGCCTCTGAATACCACCTAATCCAGAAAATGACAGATTGAGAAATCTAAAGAGATCTATTGGGGAGAGTAAGGGAGAAAATGCCTCATCTGCTTCCAGTTATAGCAAAGAGCCAGAGCATCAGTTCCTCGGGACAGAAGGAGCCTCCACCCATCAACACAAGCACAACAGAAAGCACCGCCAAACAGCCTCACGCACCAGCCTTCACCCCCTCTCTCAAGGGAGTCTTGCATGTAGCAATATTGAAAGAACCTTAACTCACTGGCATGAAAACCAGAAGTGAAAATCAAAGGGAAAATCTGTTAAAGATTAAAACTAGTAGGACTGAAGTTTTGCAGCCACCACACGGGCCAAGGAGGCTGGAGGAACATCAGTCCTGCTGAGATGGTCAAAGTAATGGCCTGCATGGCCAAGGCTGCCTTCAAGCGCATGTCACTGAGGACCCAAAGCTTGGGAGAAGTGGTAGTGGAAACTAAGCACAGACAGTCTAACTCCAATAAGGGACGATACATGACCAGAATAGTCATCCAGCCAGTTTGGAGAGGTAGTAATTTTCAGGAAATAGTGTTTTTGAGAGGTTCAGTTATCTTTAAAGGACTTACAGTATTTTTGGTTGCTGCTTGGCTAAATCTATTTTATTTTCATTTTTATTTTATTCGAGACGGAGTCTCGCTCTGTCACCCCAGCTGGTGTGCAGTGGTGCCATCGTGGTTCACTGAAACCTCTGCCTCCCAGGTTCAAGTGATTCTCCCGCCTCAGCCTCCTGAGTAGCTGGGATTATAGGCACATGCCACCACGCCTGGCTAATTTTTGTATTTTTAGTACAGATGGGGTTTCACCATGTCGGCCAGGCTGATCTCAAACTCCTGACCTCACGTGATCTGCCCACCTCGGCCTCCCAAAGTGCCAGGATTACAGGTGGGAGCCACCACGCCTGGCCTAAAACTGTTTTAAAGCATTATGTTTGGAAAAAATAATTCCCAATCTGTTGTTTCAAATGTTCTAGCTTGAATAAGATTGGTGCATTACAAACTTAATCTGTAGTTAAAATCAGATAGTTACGTATTTTTGAGTGAAAGGAGCAAGTTATAAAATAATCCAATATAATCCCCACTTTTGGCAAAAATATTTACATGCATGCAATGAAAATGTCCGGAAAGTCCTACACCAAGGTTTATGAACTGAGGCACTATGGCATTTTGGGCTGGATAACTCTTTGTTATGGTAGGATGTTTAGCAGTATTTATTCCTGGCCTTGCCCCACTACATGCCGGCAGCACCCTCCTCCTGAGTGGTGACGATCAAAAATTTTCTAGACATTGCCACATATCCCCTGGGGGACAAAAATTCTCCCAGTTGAGAATCATTTCTCTATTCAAATATGTTTATGGTGGTTAAATCTGGGTGACAGTATTACAGGTAATTTTTCTTTCTTCCCCTATTTATTTCTAGTTACTCTACAATGAATATGTGTACATATATCTCACTATATGTCTTCTATAATGAAAATAAAAGCTATTATTAAAATACCCATAACCATAGCACTATTTTTTTAAAAATTATAGGTACATGCTTTTGAGCAAAATCTTTGAAAAATATCTGTAGATAGGTTTATGGAAGATATAATGTGGGGAATTAAAAAGGAAAAGTTCTTCTAAGATAATTTAGCAAAAATTAATCTGCAAGATGTGGGGGTGGTAATGTGTGGGCCAGAAATAACTTGATTAATGACCCAGGGGTACTCATCCATGACAACCAATCCTCTGTTTAATGTTCTCATTAGATTTACCAAGCTGGCGGTCTTGTGCTCTGCGCTGTACAAATAGTTTTTCTCTGCACTGATTTCCTTCCAGTTGGGCTCAGCATGGGCGGGCACCAGATCTTTCCCATGTTATGGGCTCCAGTGACAGTTCACTTCCCTCACTTCCTTCTTGAGAGGAAGACGTGGCACTACGTTTCATTCACTTTGTAGCGGTGGTATTTTCGTTCACCAGTTGTTTAGGATTTATGGGGTGTGGAAATGGAGCTGCTAATAGATGTTTTTTATTTCTATTAGATAAAGAAAACTTAACTAATGTTCAAGTGGTATATAAAATCCTGGGAATGACCAGGGATACGATGGACAGTATAGTTGTCCCTTGGTATTCATTGGGGATTGGTTCCGGGACCCCTGAGGATACCAAAATCCATGGATGCTCAAGTCCATGGTATAAAATGGTGTAGATTTATTCTCCCGTGTACTTTCCATCATCTCTAGATTGCTTGTAATGCCCAATAGGCCTAGACATCACTTCATGTACGTGCATTCAGTGTAGTACTCAGTGTGATGCAAATTCAAGTTTCACTTTCTGGAACTTTGTGGATTTTTAAAAAAATGAATGTTTGATTTGCTATTGGTTGAATCCATGGATGCTGAACCCACAGATACAGAGGGCCAACTGGACTTAGACTCTGAAACTTCAACTTCTCAGCTCCACTTGAACCTCAGGCATAGAGATGGAATCTGAAGTGGACCAGAGGGTGGCTTCTTGGAGATGGTGAGGCGTGGCCACAGGAGGTACAGGATGCATGACAGCTGCCTCCCACACAGATATACCACATCTAAGAAGATGTCACCACCCCCATGAGAAATAGCTACTGTATGCTCATGTTTGAATGTGTGTGTATACATATACAGATTCAATATATACATATGTTGCAAAGAACTGAAACAGCAAAATTAGAGAATGCTCAATATTTCTGACATGCTTGGAATAACAAGAGATGTAAAAGCAACTCAGAATTAGATTCCCCTTTTACGAGGCCAGATAATGTGGCTGAACCACTGAAGGATTTCAATCTGAGGGCACAAAGTAGGAAGCAAATTACTATTTACTCTCCGGTAAGAAAAACAGAGTTAGACAAGGTATGCCTTTGAATCACTATAGTTGTATGTCTAAATGGCGTTTCTTTCTGGCAGTTAGTAATGGGACCTGGCAGTTAATGATGATGATGACAAACACTTAGGGAGCACTCACTATGTGCCCAGCACAGGTCTAAGTACCTTCTATAGTCCAACTCTTTCAATCCTCAAAACAGCCCTAAGGCAGCTCTTATTTCTATTGCACAGATGAGGACACTGAAAGACATATTAGATGCTTAGAGAATATTTTGTGAATGGAATTAATAAGCAAAACTATCATCGATCACTTTATTTTTCTTTTGCTCTTAATAACAATTCACTCTTTCTCACTCTTGAACTACTTTTACAGTTAGCATAATACATCTGTCTTCAAAACCAGCAGAATCGTTTCTATAAAGATTGAGAATAACAGAACACCCTGATTAATATAATTACTCTCTAAATTAAACCATTAGATCTGAAACTGTTTGCATTTGTGGACAATCACGAAAGGTCATGACCCCAGAATCCATCTCTCCTAGCAGGGTTGTCCGCCTGTACCAAAAATGTCAATAAGGAAATATGGGTGATATCTATTCTCATGAAAGAGCAACAGTGGATTATGAGTTCATGATTAAAACAAATATATATTAAGGCAAACCATATGAAGTTACTGATTGTCAGATTAAAAACAGCCAAATATCAACAATTATATATGGTTCAACTTCATAGATTGTGTCCCATTTCAAAGCAGCATGACTGAAGAATTTAATTTTCTTAGCAAGTGGTAAAGGAGATGGGAACAGTTACTGGAATTGAACTAGAAAGCTATTATTTTATGGCATAGTTTAGTTCCTACAGTAAATTTTGTCAAATTTTAATAAACTCTCCCTTACATAGTCATTTAACTTATTTCTCTTGTATGTCCTATATTTACTTATGGGTTTTAATATTATAAGAATAGAGGATATTCATTCATAGATATTCCAAAGAGTCTTTGAACCACAGCCTATTCTAATGTTTAATATTATAATAGTAACACAGTAACCTAGTGCTTTACTGAACACTTTCTAGTTTACAGACTATGTAAATATCTTTTTGAAAACACATTTCCAGAAATAAATGTAATATTCTATTATAAAATGTGTCATTTTCTTTTAGGTTGGTTGTGAGAGACAATAAGTCCCTACTAAATTATTGAGAGGACTACAAAAGAATGCTCATTTATGTTTACACTCCAGAACTACTCATAAAGTATTAAAGATGGCCTCTTAAAGTAGCCAAGAGTGTGTGATATCATGAAGGTCTGTGCCTGATGTATTCACTCAAAATATGAATCATGATGATTAAATAATTGAGGTTTTCACATGTGACCAACTTCCCACCAACCTGGTGTATGTGCATGTTTTAAGTATCTCCTCCGGCTCACAATAAACCCAATTCTGAAAAAGTGGTATTTATAAAACGAATGATCTTTGGGAAATATTTTTTACAGTGCTATGTGCACATGGGAAGTCCCCAGAAAATAACTGTACAAGTGTGCTTGTTGGAAAATAATGAACCAAGAGGCGAGAGTACACCCACCTGAATAAATTCTGCACCCAGTCTGGCAAACATTTATTGACTGCTTTCTCTGCATAGAACAACCAGCCAGCCCCTGGACTCCAGGCGCCCACCACCATCGTTAAGAGACCTACATGCATGAACTAATCACACACATGCTATGAGAATAGAGAAAAGAAATAAGTAATTCTCACAGACACTGACAAACTGGAAAAAACTTCTTTCATCCCAGGTACTTTATGGCTGGGATCAAAGGGGTGACTCACTTGTTTGCACAGGAAACAAAAGGCAAAAGAAGTGTTGGCATCAGTTTTCCATCTGCACATATAACCCCCATTCCTCCATGAATTGCATGAGATAGGTTTCATTTTCTCCTGGTGGCCTGTCTGGAGCCGGCTCCTCATAGAGTCTAGACAGAAGACCCTCCTCCCCGAGCCCAACCCCCTCAGGAGGCTCGCAGCCCTCTGAGTCGTGGTTGAAGCTGGACAGTGAAGGAATACACAGCCTGCCAGTATGGGGGTCCCAGTCGACCAGGGTCGTCGATGGCTCTTCCTCTGGCCCCTCCTCTGAGTCTGTGTGCTCCCCCGCCAGGGGGTCTAAGTCTTGGAGCTGAGGGGTGTATGAGTACTGTAACGTTTGCGGGCCCAAGATTGCCAACGCTGCCTGCGACTCCAATAATGTTCCTTGCGTGGACACCTCCTCCTGCAAACTGAGCTCCGGCTCTTCAGGCCCCGCACAAATGTCAGTGGTTCTGACATCATATTCATATTCAATGACTGTTTTATCCGGGGGTATTGTTCTGCTGAGGGACTCTTGCTGGGTGAGGGAAGTACCTTCCGTGTTTTCGTCAGAGTCGCAAAAAATTTCCATCAAATGCGAAGCATACCCTAAATGTTTCACCTCCTCTTCCTCCTGAGGGTGCCTCAGGTTCCCGCTGGGCTGAGGATCATTAAGGCTGGATACATCACTGCTTTTTCCCAGTAAACTCATATCCTGATGAGAAATTTTAGAATCATCCGAGATATTGAGGGTGATAAAGTTAATCACGATTTTTTCAGCAGGCACAAAGAATCTTTTGTCAAATTCATTTCCATAAATCAAAATCTATAAAGAGAAAAGAGAATGGTTTTCACCTTTTCACTTTAGAGAGACATTAAAAACAGCTGTTAGGTAGAATATCTTGTCACCAGATAGTTTTAAAGACCTACTCTTACCAACTCATGTAAATGAAAGTTATGCTTGCAATATACAGAAAACCTCACTCACTGGGAGGCAAGAGACCCAAGACACACGAAAGATAGTTGGAAGCGAGAAGTGGTTCGCTGGGTGGGTATTTCTCCAGTCCAGGGCTGTTAGACTTGAATCTAACATTCTCGCCTGTTAGACTTGAATATCTCTCCCCTGGACAAAGCTACAGTTTCCTAGGTGCTTTTCCTGTTTCTAGTCTTACTCCGCTCCAAGTTGTCCTGGAACTAATATCTGGTTGGATCTAAACCTTGATACTGACTATGATGCTCCTAACCTGAAACCCTATGGAGATTTCTCTTTGCCAGTAGAATGAGGCTGAGCTCCTTAGAACAGCACCCCAGCTCTCCCCTTACTTGGACCCACCGCCCACTCTCCAGTCTCATCTTCTTCTCTAGCTCCTCATCTGGAGCCTCCTGGTTTAGGGATGTCATGCAGTTTCCACACATCCACCTTGCTGTTTCTTCTGTCTGCACTACGGATGCTAACTCCTACTCACCTCTCATAGCCAAGCCCTGGCATGAGAGCTGAGCCCCTGTATAGGGTTTTGGGGCCCTCCTTGTACCCCCAGAGTTCCCAGTGCCTGCTCTCATCTTAGCCTTCACGTATTATTTTGAAATTCTAGTCCCCAGCTAGGCTTGAACTTCTAGAAGGGCAGGGCAGGGATCATGACTGAACTTATCTGTGGGACCTTGTATAATCTGGTCATTAAATAGAACATCTTTTCAAAGCTAAGGAAAAAGATTCTGTTAGTGAGCTAATCCAGAAAGCATTTTTGTTTGTTTGTTTGTTTGTTTGTTTGTTTTGAGACGAGTCTTACTCTGTCGCCCAGGCTGGAGTGCAGTGGTGCAGTGTCGGCTTCCTGCAATCTTGGCCTCCTGGGTTCAAGTGACTCTCCTGTCTCAGCCTCCCGAGTAGCTGGGATTATAGGCGTGCATCACCATACTCAGCTAATTTTTGCATTTTTAGTAGAGATGGGGTTTCACACTGTTGGCCAGGCTGGTCTTGAACTCCTGGCCTCAAGTGATCCAACTGCCTCGGCCTCCCAAAGTGCTGGGATTACAGGCGTGAGCCACCATGCCCAGCCCAGAAAGTGTTTTTTAATTCACCAGCTATTTAACTTTAAATTCACTCTGCCCTTAAAGGGAACTGAATCTGTTCTAGAACCTCCTCTTCTGTCCTCCTGGAGGTGTACTATTATAATAAAGACCCCTGCCACACCAAGTACTCACCAAATTTTCTGGGTGTTTCTCTTTGCCAACGTGGATATATCGGTAGATGGAATAGCCCATCACAGAAAAAAGAAACACGGTAACAGATACGGGCAAAACATACCAGAAGATGATTTTAGCCTTGAACTCTGAAGATTGATCTGTTAAAAAAAAAAAAAAAAAAAAAGGTAGGAAGTCGGGGGAAGGGATTAGATAGTTGTGATTTGATGTGATGGGAAAAAACTGGTATCGTTAAGCTGCTTCTGGGAAGATCACTTACATTTGGGAACTCAGTTTTCTCACCTCTACATTGAGAAGCTTAAGCTAAATGTTATAAGCGGTCTCAGAATTCTTACTCTCCCTGACAAGAGACGGTCTGAAGGAATCATCTGAATGTACCTCAAATGTTTACACTAAGAATACATCAGTCATCCAAGTCAGCACATTCCACCGTCGTATGTCTGGCTATGAGATTCATGCAGGTTCCTATATTTGAAAGTAAGTGTATTTGATATTCAAGTAAGTCACAGAATTTCAAACAACAAAATCCTCCAGTGAATATCCCATTGAATTGCTCCACTTTTCCACGCCACCTGTTTGACTCAATCTTTCTGCATGTTCACTGAAGGACATGAATGCATGACGCCACTTTTATGTGAGTAGCAGAACCGTTCTTGCACTGTTTGGCTGGACTTTCTGGGTAGGGCTGGAGCCTGGGGATGTGTGTAGGGAGGTGGCTGGACAGCGTACAGTGCGAATGGCAGTTAACTCCCTTCCCGGGCCCGCTGTGCTGTAGGCTCATGATGAGTAAAAGTCCGCAGAGGAATGAAAAGACCTGGGAAATCGTTTTAATAAAAGCAGCCCTGGCCCACACCATTGATCAGGCCATATAGCTGATGACTAGAGCTCACTGTGACTAGCTCATACTTTTTAAGCCACTGTGGTATACTTGGAAGTTGTGATGGTACATTTTACATGTCCAGTTGGCTAGGCCACAGTATGCAGATATTTGGCTAAACATTATTCTAGAGCTTTCTGTGAAGGTTTTTTTTTGTTGTTTTGTTTTTTTTTAATGGGAGTCTAACATTTCGATCAGTAGGTTTTTGAGTAAAGCAGATTACTATCTATAACATGGGTGAGTCTCATCCAATCAATTGAAGACTTTCATAAAAAATGTCTTGATGACCCTAAGGAACAGGGAATTCTGCCAGCAGACTACCTTTGGGTGTGAACTGCAAACAATAACTCTTCCGTGGGTCTCCAGCCTGCCTATCCTATAAATTCAGACTTGCCAGCCTCTACAATCCTGTGAGCCAACGCCTTAAAACAAGTCAATATTTCTAAACGAATAAATATATCGATATGTGCATCTATATGTATTCTATTGGTCCTGTTTCTCTGGAGAATCCTGACTGATACAGCTGTAGGAAAAAGAGCAGCTTCAGCATAAATGACAAAAGTCCAAGTGTGCTCCTTACACACTAACAAAACCAGCAGGAGTGTGACCGGAGCATTCTAATGCAGAAGAATGTTGGATGCTCTTGATGCTTGGGCCCAAGAGAAAGCAGCAAAGTCACTATCTGGTTAACTATCCAGTTGACAGCCTGGAAACAGATGTGTCATGGCTGATGAGGGTGGTCAACAAGAGTCGGTGGGAAAAGTTCCACATGCGGGCCTGTTACCCTGCACAATTCCCAAGGAGCACATTCATCACCAGGTTCCACACAGAGACGTGCCAATGCTGCAATGCGGATGCTGCAGGTGTCAGAACACCACCTGCGCTGCTTGTAGCCTATAACTCAGTCCAACCCTCTTAATACAATCCCTGGTCCCTGGATTGAGCCTGTCCTAATTGAAAAATGTCATAACAATGACTGATAGCATTTAGTATACACTAACCCATATTTACTACAACAAACCTAATAAACTGTAATTGTATTTTAGGAATGGGGGCCTAGAGAGTAGAAATATGTTTTAAAGAATAGTTCCAATAGAGGTAATACTGATTATTCAGAAAGCAGGTCCTCACACCAGTGTGTTGGAAAGATATCTTTGGTGATCTAACAGCTGGGATAGCAGGGGTATAGAACCAGAAATAGAGCCTTGTTATTCCGTTAATTTTTCTTTCTTTCTTTTTTTTTTTTTTTTTTTTTTTTGAGACAGGGTTTCACTCTGTTGCCCAGGCTGGAGCGCCGTGGCACAGTCACAGCTCACTGTAGCCTTGAC